>NC_138771.1:646168080-646883080 GCF_965119305.1 Pelophylax lessonae
TCAAGTTTCAGCTCTGTAGCATGTCCAGAACCCCTAAAAAACAGCATTTTTCTTATATTTTCAGGAATACGGCTTCTCTGCGGCTGGCTTTTTCTCTTGCAGGCATTTAGCGGGCATTTTTTTAGGCAGGCATGTCATTTTTTGTATTTAGCGTCTGGGGGGTCTAAAGAAGTGTAACTGCGATCGAGTCAAGTATTCAGTTTCAGCTCTGTAGCATGTCCAGAACCCCTAAAAAACAGCATTTTTCTTATATTTTCAGGAATACGGCTTCTCTGCGGCTGGCTTTTTCTCTTGCAGGCATTTAGAGGGCATTTTTTTAGGCAGGCATGTCATTTTTTGTATTTAGCGTCTGGGGGGTCTAAAAAGTGTACCTGTCAAGTTTCAGCTCTGTAGCATGTCCAGAACCCCTAAAAAAACAGCATTTTTCTTATATTTTCAGGAATATGGCTTCTCTGCGGCTGGCTTTTTCTCTTGCAGGCATTTAGCGGGCATTTTTTTAGGCAGGCATGTCATTTTTTGTATTTAGCGTCTGGGGGGTCTAAAAAGTGTAACTGTCAAGTTTCAGCTCTGTAGCATGTCCAGAACCCCTAAAAAACAGCATTTTTCTTATATTTTCAGGAATACGGCTTCTCTGCGGCTGGCTTTTTCTCTTTGCAGGCATTTAGAGGGCATTTTTTTTAGGCAGGCATGTCATTTTTTTGTATTTAGCGTCTGGGGGGGTCTAAAAAGTGTACCTGTCAAGTTTCAGCTCTGTAGCATGTCCAGAACCCCTAAAAAACAGCATTTTTCTTATATTTTCAGGAATACGGCTTCTCTGCGGCTGGCTTTTTCTCTTGCAGGCATTTAGAGGGCATTTTTTTAGGCAGGCATGTCATTTTTTGTATTTAGCGTCTGGGGGGTCTAAAAAGTGTACCTGTCAAGTTTCAGCTCTGTAGCATGTCCAGAACCCCTAAAAAAACAGCATTTTTCTTATATTTTCAGGAATATGGCTTCTCTGCGGCTGGCTTTTTCTCTTGCAGGCATTTAGCGGGCATTTTTTTAGGCAGGCATGTCATTTTTTGTATTTAGCGTCTGGGGGGTCTAAAAAGTGTACTGTCAAGTTTCAGCTCTGTAGCATGTCCAGAACCCCTAAAAAACAGCATTTTTCTTATATTTTCAGGAATACGGCTTCTCTGCGGCTGGCTTTTTCTCTTGCAGGCATTTAGCGGGCATTTTTTTAGGCAGGCATGTCATTTTTTGTATTTAGCGTCTGGGGGGTCTAAAAAGTGTACCTGTCAAGTTTCAGCTCTGTAGCATGTCCAGAACCCCTAAAAAACAGCATTTTTCTTATATTTTCAGGAATATGGCTTCTCTGCGGCTGGCTTTTTCTCTTGCAGGCATTTAGCGGTCATTTTTTTAGGCAGGCATGTCATTTTTGTATTTAGCGTCTGGGGGGTCTAAAAAGTGTAACTGTCAAGTTTCAGCTCTGTAGCATGTCCAGAACCCCTAAAAAAACAGCATTTTTCTTATATTTTCAGGAATATGGCTTCTCTGCGGCTGGCTTTTTCTCTTGCAGGCATTTAGCGGGCATTTTTTTAGGCAGGCATGTCATTTTTTTGTATTTAGCGTCTGGGGGGTCTAAAAAGTGTACCTGTCAAGTTTCAGCTCTGTAGCATGTCCAGAACCCCTAAAAAACAGCATTTTTCTTATATTTTCAGGAATATGGCTTCTCTGCGGCTGGCTTTTTCTCTTGCAGGCATTTAGCGGTCATTTTTTTAGGCAGGCATGTCATTTTTTGTATTTAGCGTCTGGGGGGTCTAAAAAGTGTACCTGTCAAGTTTCAGCTCTGTAGCATGTCCAGAACCCCTAAAAAAACAGCATTTTTCTTATATTTTCAGGAATATGGCTTCTCTGCGGCTGGCTTTTTCTCTTGCAGGCATTTAGCGGGCATTTTTTTAGGCAGGCATGTCATTTTTTGTATTTAGCGTCTGGGGGGTCTAAAAAGTGTACCTGTCAAGTTTCAGCTCTGTAGCATGTCCAGAACCCCTAAAAAACAGCATTTTTCTTATATTTTCAGGAATACGGCTTCTCTGCGGCTGGCTTTTTCTCTTGCAGGCATTTAGAGGGCATTTTTTTAGGCAGGCATGTCATTTTTTGTATTTAGCGTCTGGGGGGTCTAAAAAGTGTACCTGTCAAGTTTCAGCTCTGTAGCATGTCCAGAACCCCTAAAAAACAGCATTTTTCTTATATTTTCAGGAATACGGCTTCTCTGCGGCTGGCTTTTTCTCTTGCAGGCATTTAGAGGGCATTTTTTTAGGCAGGCATGTCATTTTTTGTATTTAGCGTCTGGGGGGTCTAAAAGTGTACCTGTCAAGTTTCAGCTCTGTAGCATGTCCAGAACCCCTAAAAAACAGCATTTTTCTTATATTTTCAGGAATATGGCTTCTCTGCGGCTGGCTTTTTCTCTTGCAGGCATTTAGCGGTCATTTTTTTAGGCAGGCATGTCATTTTTTGTATTTAGCGTCTGGGGGGTCTAAAAAGTGTAACTGTCAAGTTTCAGCTCTGTAGCATGTCCAGAACCCCTAAAAAAACAGCATTTTTCTTATATTTTCAGGAATATGGCTTCTCTGCGGCTGGCTTTTTCTCTTGCAGGCATTTAGCGGGCATTTTTTTAGGCAGGCATGTCATTTTTTTGTATTTAGCGTCTGGGGGGTCTAAAAAGTGTACCTGTCAAGTTTCAGCTCTGTAGCATGTCCAGAACCCCTAAAAAACAGCATTTTTCTTATATTTTCAGGAATACGGCTTCTCTGCGGCTGGCTTTTTCTCTTGCAGGCATTTAGAGGGCATTTTTTTAGGCAGGCATGTCATTTTTTGTATTTAGCGTCTGGGGGGTCTAAAAAGTGTACCTGTCAAGTTTCAGCTCTGTAGCATGTCCAGAACCCCTAAAAAACAGCATTTTTCTTATATTTTCAGGAATACGGCTTCTCTGCGGCTGGCTTTTTCTCTTGCAGGCATTTAGAGGGCATTTTTTTAGGCAGGCATGTCATTTTTTGTATTTAGCGTCTGGGGGGTCTAAAAAGTGTACCTGTCAAGTTTCAGCTCTGTAGCATGTCCAGAACCCCTAAAAAACAGCATTTTTCTTATATTTTCAGGAATATGGCTTCTCTGCGGCTGGCTTTTTCTCTTGCAGGCATTTAGCGGTCATTTTTTTTAGGCAGGCATGTTATTTTTTGTATTTAGCGTCTGGGGGGTCTAAAAAGTGTACCTGTCAAGTTTCAGCTCTGTAGCATGTCCAGAACCCCTAAAAAAACAGCATTTTTCTTATATTTTCAGGAATATGGCTTCTCTGCGGCTGGCTTTTTCTCTTGCAGGCATTTAGCGGTCATTTTTTTAGGCAGGCATGTCATTTTTTGTATTTAGCGTCTGGGCGGTCTAAAAAGTGTACCTGTCAAGTTTCAGCTCTGTAGCATGTCCAGAACCCCTAAAAAACAGCATTTTTCTTATATTTTCAGGAATATGGCTTCTCTGCGGCTGGCTTTTTCTCTTGCAGGCATTTAGCGGTCATTTTTTTAGGCAGGCATGTCATTTTTTGTATTTAGCGTCTGGGGGGTCTAAAAAGTGTAACTGTCAAGTTTCAGCTCTGTAGCATGTCCAGAACCCCTAAAAAAACAGCATTTTTCTTATATTTTCAGGAATATGGCTTCTCTGCGGCTGGCTTTTTCTCTTGCAGGCATTTAGCGGGCATTTTTTTAGGCAGGCATGTCATTTTTTGTATTTAGCGTCTGGGCGGTCTAAAAAGTGTACCTGTCAAGTTTCAGCTCTGTAGCATGTCCAGAACCCCTAAAAAACAGCATTTTTCTTATATTTTCAGGAATATGGCTTCTCTGCGGCTGGCTTTTTCTCTTGCAGGCATTTAGCGGTCATTTTTTTAGGCAGGCATGTCATTTTTTGTATTTAGCGTCTGGGGGGTCTAAAAAGTGTAACTGTCAAGTTTCAGCTCTGTAGCATGTCCAGAACCCCTAAAAAAACAGCATTTTTCTTATATTTTCAGGAATATGGCTTCTCTGCGGCTGGCTTTTTCTCTTGCAGGCATTTAGCGGGCATTTTTTTAGGCAGGCATGTCATTTTTTTGTATTTAGCGTCTGGGGGGTCTAAAAAGTGTACCTGTCAAGTTTCAGCTCTGTAGCATGTCCAGAACCCCTAAAAAACAGCATTTTTCTTATATTTTCAGGAATACGGCTTCTCTGCGGCTTGCTTTTTCTCTTGCAGGCATTTAGAGGGCATTTTTTTAGGCAGGCATGTCATTTTTTGTATTTAGCGTCTGGGGGGTCTAAAAAGTGTACCTGTCAAGTTTCAGCTCTGTAGCATGTCCAGAACCCCTAAAAAACAGCATTTTTCTTATATTTTCAGGAATACGGCTTCTCTGCGGCTGGCTTTTTCTCTTGCAGGCATTTAGAGGGCATTTTTTTAGGCAGGCATGTCATTTTTTGTATTTTGCGTCTGGGGGGTCTAAAAAGTGTACCTGTCAAGTTTCAGCTCTGTAGCATGTCCAGAACCCCTAAAAAACAGCATTTTTCTTATATTTTCAGGAATACGGCTTCTCTGCGGCTGGCTTTTTCTCTTGCAGGCATTTAGAGGGCATTTTTTTAGGCAGGCATGTCATTTTTTGTATTTAGCGTCTGGGGGGTCTAAAAAGTGTACCTGTCAAGTTTCAGCTCTGTAGCATGTCCAGAACCCCTAAAAAACAGCATTTTTCTTATATTTTCAGGAATATGGCTTCTCTGCGGCTGGCTTTTTCTCTTGCAGGCATTTAGCGGTCATTTTTTTAGGCAGGCATGTCATTTTTTGTATTTAGCGTCTGGGGGGTCTAAAAAGTGTAACTGTCAAGTTTCAGCTCTGTAGCATGTCCAGAACCCCTAAAAAAACAGCATTTTTCTTATATTTTCAGGAATATGGCTTCTCTGCGGCTGGCTTTTTCTCTTGCAGGCATTTAGCGGGCATTTTTTTAGGCAGGCATGTCATTTTTTTGTATTTAGCGTCTGGGGGGTCTAAAAAGTGTACCTGTCAAGTTTCAGCTCTGTAGCATGTCCAGAACCCCTAAAAAACAGCATTTTTCTTATATTTTCAGGAATACGGCTTCTCTGCGGCTTGCTTTTTCTCTTGCAGGCATTTAGAGGGCATTTTTTTAGGCAGGCATGTCATTTTTTGTATTTAGCGTCTGGGGGGTCTAAAAAGTGTACCTGTCAAGTTTCAGCTCTGTAGCATGTCCAGAACCCCTAAAAAACAGCATTTTTCTTATATTTTCAGGAATACGGCTTCTCTGCGGCTGGCTTTTTCTCTTGCAGGCATTTAGAGGGCATTTTTTTAGGCAGGCATGTCATTTTTTGTATTTAGCGTCTGGGGGGTCTAAAAAGTGTACCTGTCAAGTTTCAGCTCTGTAGCATGTCCAGAACCCCTAAAAAACAGCATTTTTCTTATATTTTCAGGAATATGGCTTCTCTGCGGCTGGCTTTTTCTCTTGCAGGCATTTAGCGGTCATTTTTTTAGGCAGGCATGTCATTTTTTGTATTTAGCGTCTGGGGGGTCTAAAAAGTGTACCTGTCAAGTTTCAGCTCTGTAGCATGTCCAGAACCCCTAAAAAACAGCATTTTTCTTATATTTTCAGGAATATGGCTTCCCTGCGGCTGGCTTTTTCTCTTGCAGGCATTTAGCGGGCATTTTTTTAGGCAGGCATGTCATTTTTTTGTATTTAGCGTCTGGGGGGTCTAAAAAGTGTACCTGTCAAGTTTCAGCTCTGTAGCATGTCCAGAACCCCTAAAAAAACAGCATTTTTCTTATATTTTCAGGAATATGGCTTCTCTGCGGCTGGCTTTTTCTCTTGCAGGCATTTAGAGGGCATTTTTTTAGGCAGGCATGTCATTTTTTGGATTTAGCATCTGGGGGGTCTAAAAAGTGTACCTGTGAAGTTTCAGCTCTGTAGCATGTCCAGAACCCCTAAAAAACAAAATTTTTCTTATATTTTCAGGAATATGGCTTCTCTGCGGCTGGCTTTTTCTCTTGCAGGCATTTAGCGGGCATTTTTTTAGGCAGGCATGTCATTTTTTGTATTTAGCGTCTGGGCGGTCTAAAAAGTGTACCTGTCAAGTTTCAGCTCTGTAGCATGTCCAGAACCCCTAAAAAACAGCATTTCTCTTACGTCCTCCGACAGTCGCCGCCTCTTCATATTCGTCACATATGGGGTATTAGACTTTGCTCCGAAGGAGTAGCTAGGCAACAGAATATGTTAACAATAAAGCTTTAACATATCCCACCCTCAAGGGGTGGTCCCCTCAGTCAATACCCTCCTACTTCCTGCAACCATATCTCAGTTTTAATGTCTAGCTTGTCAGGAGTGGCTGGCTCTCTCTGTGCTGGGACTTTTTGTCCCAGACTCTTTCTTCTTTTTGATATTTTGTTTGAGTTTTCTCTCTACCTTTACTTAGCTGTTATTTTTGTCAGCATTAGTTAGTTCTTCGGACGAAGAGGATCATGCGGACTGGGTCTCGGGCTGATCCCCCTGGTCGCAGGTCGTGGGTCAGTGGCTTCCCAGTCTGCCATCGAGCGTTCAGCCAGGTAACGCTCCTGGCACGGTGAACGACCCATCCCTGTTCGGTGCAGGGATGATTGGTGAGGTGGCTACCTCACCGGACGCTGTGCGGTTTCTGAACCGCCATTGTGTGCGTCTTGGATTGCGACTCTCCCTGCCTCATGTGCAGCGGCTTGTTCGCCTGTGCGGGTTCCCCACGCCATGTGAGGTAAGTGTATCTATGTGGGGACCTGTCTGTCTGGGGGGGGTCTCAGTCTGGGACTGTGTAACCTGCCTTTAATCACACTGCTTGTCTCCCTATATCTCGGCTGCATGCTGTGGGCTGCAAGGGGGGGGGGGAGCTGTATGACACTGAGTATGTCAGGCTGGGCAGTGTGAGGAGCTGTGTGCTGTGGGGCATGTTTTTAATGGCATGTTGGGGCATATACAGCGATCGCTGCGGCGATCTAACATGTATCCGTATAATGGGATAATATTGTGTGTGATTTTGTGCACTGTGGAGCGGCGATTTCGGCGCCAAACGGCGCCATTTTACCGGCGCCCGCTCCGGCCGCATGGTTTACATGTACGGCGGCCATTTTCTTGTAGCCTCCATAGGCTTACATAGAGCGCCCTGGCAGCATCACTTCCTCTCTCCTGGAAGCACCGATCGAGGCAGCAGCAGCAGCGGAGTCTCCTCAGGTTTTATCCTTCTATTCCTGTGTTCCATTGCCTGTATTCAGTCTGTATATTCCCTGTGGGGGTCTCATTGTGCCTGAGTGTGGTGCGGTGGGCTGCGCTTGCCGCGCTTGCTGTAAGGGGGCAGTTAACCCTTGGTTGTCTGGCATACAGGGGCAAATGGATTCTCAGGAGGGCAAGTTTCCCACAGTATTGGTGGAAAGCCAGGGGACCGCTGTTTCCCCCCCAGGGGGGGATTTGGCCACGATTGTGGCTGGCCTTGCTGCACAGGTGCAAATGCTGGTGGCTGCTCAATCTACTAAACGGCCCAGAGTTGCTCTGTCCTCTGATTCTGAGGGTGAAGGTGATGGGGCTGTTCTGGCGGGGACCCCCCTATCGGGGTCCCGCTCCTCTCTTGATCTAGTGGGGTCTGAGGTGGAGGCTGAAGTTGAGGGGGTTGATAATTCTCCCCCTGGCTCGCCTGAAGAGCTTGCAATCATGGATGAGTTGATTGCTTCCATTAAGCAGACGCTACGTTTGCAGGACGAGGTGTGTCCCCCAGCTGCCTTGGCGGCTTATGGGACGCAGAGAAAACGCAGGACGCCGCAGGTTTTTCCCTGCAATGCTGATTTTCAGCGCGCTGTTAAAGACCAATGGCGCGATTTGCGCAAGCCTTTTGCGGTACCAAGTAAATTTAAGCTGCGTTATCCTTTCTCGCCTGCCACTGATGAACGGTGGTGTGTGCCTCCGCCAGTGGATCATGCTATTGCGGTTTTGAACAAAGCCACTGCGATCCCTGCAGAGGGATCCCCTGTTTTCCGTGATGCCACGGATAGGAGACTGGAGTCTCTTGCCCGTCATACTTATTCTGTTACGGGTTCTATGCTTAAGGCTCTGTTTGCTTCTCTCATGGCGGCCCAGGCGATCGCAAGTTGGACGCAGATGCTTAGGCGCGTCCTAGTGGCCGATTCGGCCTCGGCGGCGACCCTGGATATGGTGGATCAGATCCACCAGGGTGTCATGTATCTGTGTGATGCGGACCTGGACCTGATTCCGTTGGCCGCGCGTGTGCACAGCGTGGCGGTGTTGTCTCGCCGCCTGGTTTGGTTGAAATGTTGGTCGGTGGACCAATCTTCACGTAAAACCTTAGCCAATCTGCCTTATGATGGGTCTCGCCTTTTTGGGGAGTCCCTGGATGTGTTGATTAAGGGGATTACCGGGGGTAAGAGCACTCTCTTGCCCCATTTCCCCAAGGCTAAGGGGGCTTCTGGGAAGAAGCATGCTCATTTTCGGCCCCCTCAGGGGTCCTTTCGTGCCTTTCGGCCGCACTACAAGGGCAAACCGTTCAAGGGCCAGGGCTCTCAGAAGAAACCCTGGTCTGGGAAACAGAAGTCCGGCCAATCCGGACCTGCGGCCCATAACAGTTCGGCCTGAAGGGGCGCCCTCACCCAGTTTTGGGGTGGGGGGACGCTTGCTCGGTTTTCTTCAGCCCTGGTTGGCCCGTGTGCGGGACAGATGGGTTCTGGAAATCGTTCGATCTGGTTACAAGATCGAGTTTCTCTCTCGGCCACAGAGCAGATTTTTTCCCTCAAATCTACAACTGTCTCCAGAGCGCCTGCGGGATCTGCACCTGGCGGTGCGGGACCTGAGGGCTCAGGGAGTGGTGGTTCCGGTGCCTCATCGGGACAGATTTCGGGGGTTTTATTCCAATCTGTTCACCGTGCCCAGAAAGGAGGGCAAGGTTCGTCCTATTCTGGACTTGAAAGCTCTGAACCGCTCTGTGCGGGTTCGCAAGTTCCGCATGGAATCCCTGCGCTCGGTGGTGGCTGCCCTGGTTCCGGGGGAATTCATGGCCTCCATCGATTTGAAGGATGCGTATCTTCACATCCCCATATTCGAGGGTCATCAGAGATACCTTCGATTTGCCATTGCGGAGGATCATTACCAGTTCGTGGCGTTGCCCTTTGGGCTCGCCTCGGCTCCGCGGGTCTTCACCAAGGTGCTTGCACCGGTTCTGGCATTATTGAGAGCCCAGGGCATTTCTGTCCTGGGGTATCTGGACGACATTCTGGTTCGGTCTGCGACCAGTCAGGGTCTGGAGAAGGACCTGTCTGTCACGATGCAAACTCTGCAGGAGTTCGGTTGGACGATAAATGTTCCAAAGTCGACACTGAGTCCGTCGGTTCGTCTTCCCTATCTGGGAATGATACTGGACTCGGTGCAGGCGAAGGTCTTCCTGCCGGAGGACAAACTCAGGACTCTTCAGGAGGAAGTCAGGTCCCTCAGGGACGTTCCGAACTCGTCTCTGCGGACGTGTATGAGATGTCTGGGATTGATGGTCTCGGCTTTCGAGGCGATTCCTTTCGCGCAGTTTCACACGCGGGGTCTCCAGGCGGAGATCTTGTCCAAGTGGGACGGGCGACCTCAATCTCTGGATCTTCAGATCTCGTTGAGTCATCGCACCAGGGAAAACCTTCTGTGGTGGCTCCAGTCCCCGTTGGTGTCCGGGGGCAAGTCGTTTCGTCCGATCTCGTGGACGATAATCACCACGGATGCCAGCCTGTCGGGCTGGGGTGGTGTTCTGGGCGTTCTGTCCGCCCAGGGGACCTGGTCGGAGGGGGAGTCTTCCCTCCCGATCAACATTCTGGAATTGCGTGCGATAAGGCTCTGTCTTCATCGCTGGACGGACCGGCTGCAGGGCTGCCCGGTTCGGGTGCAGACGGACAATGCCACGGCGGTGGCCTACATCGACCACCAAGGGGGCACCAGGAGTGCCCGAGCGGCTCGAGAAGTGGCCGACATTCTGTCTTGGGCCGAGACTCATGTCCCGGCGATAACGGCGGTTCACATTCCGGGAGTGGAGAACTGGCAGGCGGACTATCTGAGTCGCCAGACCCTGGATCAGGGGGAATGGTCTCTCCACCCGGCTGTCTTCCAGATGTTGTGCGCGAAGTGGGGTCTTCCAGATGTGGACCTGTTCGCGTCTCGCCTCAACTACAAGGTGAAGAGGTTCGTGGCAAGGACGCGCGACCCTCGGGCAGACGCGTCGGACGCGTTAGTGGCCCCGTGGCATCAGTACAGGCTGATGTACGCGTTTCCACCGATTCAGTTGCTGTCCCGGTTCCTTCGCAGGTTACACTCGGAACGCAGCACGGTGATTCTTGTGGCACCGGACTGGCCTCGCCGGTCCTGGTACGCAGACCTCGTGAATCTGGCGGTCGACGCCCCCTGGCGTCTGCCTCTTCGGGACGATCTACTGTCTCAAGGACCGATTTACCATCCTGCTTTACAGTCGCTGGCTTTGACGGCCTGGCTGTTGAGACCGAGGTCCTGAAGGAGAAGGGTCTCTCTCCAGAGGTTGTTCATACCTTGATCAACGCGAGGAAGTCTTCCTCGGGAAAGGTTTATTACCGTACTTGGAAGGCCTATTTTGCCTGGTGTGAGTCCAGGGGGTTTTCACCCCGCACGTACTCGGTTTCCCGTGTGCTGTCTTTCCTTCAGACGGGTGTCGATCAGCGTTTGGCGCTGGCTACGATAAAGGGTCAGGTGTCTGCGCTGGCCGTTCTGTTTCAACGTCCCGTGGCTTCCAACTCCTTGGTTGGCACTTTTATTCAGGGTGTGCGGCATCTGGTTCCTCCTAGGAGGGATCCTTTGCCCCCTTGGGACTTGAATCTAGTCCTGTCTGTGTTACAACGTGCTCCTTTTGAACAGATCAGGGAGATATCGTTGTCTATGTTGTCCAAAAAGGTCGCCTTTTTGGTGGCGATCACTTCGGCTCGCAGAGTGTCGGAACTGGCGGCTTTGTCCTGCAAGTCTCCGTACCTGGTTGTTCATTTGGATAAGGTGGTCTTGCGACCTAATCCTTCTTTTCTGCCGAAACGAGTTTCGGAATTCCATCTTAACGAGGATATTGTTTTGCCTTCGTTGTGCACGAAGCCTAAACATCCAAAGGAGGTGAGACTACATTCTCTGGATGTTGTTCGGGCGATTAGGGTTTACCTTAAATCGACTGAGTCTTTTCGAAAGACGGACTCCTTGTTTGTTCTTCCAGAGGGTCCTCGGAAGGGCATGGCGGCTTCCGCCTCTACCATTGCCAAATGGATCAGGCAGACCATTGAACAGGCCTATGCCTTGCAGGGGAAGGTTCCCCCTGTGCCTGTGAAGGCGCACTCTACTAGATCTCTGAGTACGTCTTGGGCCTGTCGTCATGGGGCTTCTGTAGCCCAGGTGTGTAAGGCGGCGACTTGGTCGACCGTACACACTTTCACAAAATTCTACAAAGTAGATGTTCAGGCATCGGCGGATGCTTCCTTTGGCCGCAAGGTTCTTAGTGCGGCTGTTCCCTAGGGTCCCTTGTTGGGGACTCCTGGCTGTTGGGATAAGTTTTGTATCCCCTGGTTTTTTGTCTTTTCCTGGGTTGTTGCTCCTGTTGAGCACTTATTTTTGCTGTTGCCCAGCTGGTTTCCTTCCTTTGGTAAGGTTCCTTTCTTTGATGTGGAGACTGCGTTGCCTTTCGGCGCGGATGCGTTTCCCACCCCTCATGTTTGCACTGCTTTGGGACGTCCCCATATGTGACGAATATGAAGAGGCGGCGACTGTCGGAGGACGTAAGAGAAAACGGAATTTTTGTAAAATCTTACCTGTAAAATTCCTTTCTCTGAGTCCTCCGACAGTCGCCGCCCCCGCCCCTCTTTTGGGGTTTGAATGTATACTCTACTGCTATTCCACTAAAACTGAGATATGGTTGCAGGAAGTAGGAGGGTATTGACTGAGGGGACCACCCCTTGAGGGTGGGATATGTTAAAGCTTTATTGTTAACATATTCTGTTGCCTAGCTACTCCTTCGGAGCAAAGTCTAATACCCCATATGTGACGAATATGAAGAGGCGGCGACTGTCGGAGGACTCAGAGAAAGGAATTTTACAGGTAAGATTTTACAAAAATTCCGTTTTTTCTTATATTTTCAGGAATATGGCTTCTCTGCGGCTGGCTTTTTCTCTTGCAGGCATTTAGCGGTCATTTTTTTAGGCAGGCATGTCATTTTTTGTATTTAGCGTCTGGGGGGTCTAAAAAGTGTAACTGTCAAGTTTCAGCTCTGTAGCATGTCCAGAACCCCTAAAAAAACAGCATTTTTCTTATATTTTCAGGAATATGGCTTCTCTGCGGCTGGCTTTTTCTCTTGCAGGCATTTAGCGGGCATTTTTTTAGGCAGGCATGTCATTTTTTTGTATTTAGCGTCTGGGGGGTCTAAAAAGTGTACCTGTCAAGTTTCAGCTCTGTAGCATGTCCAGAACCCCTAAAAAACAGCATTTTTCTTATATTTTTAGGAATACGGCTTCTCTGCGGCTGGCTTTTTCTCTTGCAGGCATTTAGAGGGCATTTTTTTAGGCAGGCATGTCATTTTTTGTATTTAGCGTCTGGGGGGTCTAAAAAGTGTACCTGTCAAGTTTCAGCTCTGTAGCATGTCCAGAACCCCTAAAAAACAGCATTTTTCTTATATTTTCAGGAATACGGCTTCTCTGCGGCTGGCTTTTTCTCTTGCAGGCATTTAGAGGGCATTTTTTTAGGCAGGCATGTCATTTTTTGTATTTAGCGTCTGGGGGGTCTAAAAAGTGTACCTGTCAAGTTTCAGCTCTGTAGCATGTCCAGAACCCCTAAAAAACAGCATTTTTCTTATATTTTCAGGAATATGGCTTCTCTGCGGCTGGCTTTTTCTCTTGCAGGCATTTAGCGGTCATTTTTTTAGGCAGGCATGTCATTTTTTGTATTTAGCGTCTGGGGGGTCTAAAAAGTGTACCTGTCAAGTTTCAGCTCTGTAGCATGTCCAGAACCCCTAAAAAACAGCATTTTTCTTATATTTTCAGGAATATGGCTTCTCTGCGGCTGGCTTTTTCTCTTGCAGGCATTTAGCGGGCATTTTTTTAGGCAGGCATGTCATTTTTTTGTATTTAGCGTCTGGGGGGTCTAAAAAGTGTACCTGTCAAGTTTCAGCTCTGTAGCATGTCCAGAACCCCTAAAAAACAGCATTTTTCTTATATTTTCAGGAATACGGCTTCTCTGCGGCTGGCTTTTTCTCTTGCAGGCATTTAGAGGGCATTTTTTTAGGCAGGCATGTCATTTTTTGTATTTAGCGTCTGGGGGGTCTAAAAAGTGTACCTGTCAAGTTTCAGCTCTGTAGCATGTCCAGAACCCCTAAAAAACAGCATTTTTCTTATATTTTCAGGAATATGGCTTCTCTGCGGCTGGCTTTTTCTCTTGCAGGCATTTAGCGGTCATTTTTTTAGGCAGGCATGTCATTTTTTGTATTTAGCGTCTGGGGGGTCTAAAAAGTGTACCTGTCAAGTTTCAGCTCTGTAGCATGTCCAGAACCCTTAAAAAAACAGCATTTTTCTTATATTTTCAGGAATATGGCTTCTCTGCGGCTGGCTTTTTCTCTTGCAGGCATTTATTGGTCATTTTTTTAGGCAGGCATGTCATTTTTTGTATTTAGCGTCTGGGGGGTCTAAAAAGTGTACCTGTCAAGTTTCAGCTCTGTAGCATGTCCAGAACCCCTAAAAAAACAGCATTTTTCTTATATTTTCAGGAATATGGCTTCTCTGCGGCTGGCTTTTTCTCTTGCAGGCATTTAGCGGTCATTTTTTTAGGCAGGCATGTCATTTTTTGTATTTAGCGTCTGGGGGGTCTAAAAAGTGTACCTGTCAAGTTTCAGCTCTGTAGCATGTCCAGAACCCCTAAAAAAACAGCATTTTTCTTATATTTTCAGGAATATGGCTTCTCTGCGGCTGGCTTTTTCTCTTGCAGGCATTTAGAGGGCATTTTTTTAGGCAGGCATGTCATTTTTTTGATTTAGCATCTGGGGGGTCTAAAAAGTGTACCTGTGAAGTTTCAGCTCTGTAGCATGTCCAGAACCCCTAAAAAACAAAATTTTTCTTATATTTTCAGGAATATGGCTTCTCTGCGGCTGGCTTTTTCTCTTGCAGGCATTTAGCGGGCATTTTTTTAGGCAGGCATGTCATTTTTTGTATTTAGCGTCTGGGGGGTCTAAAAAGTGTACCTGTCAAGTTTCAGCTCTGTAGCATGTCCAGAACCCCTAAAAAACAGCATTTTTCTTATATTTTCAGGAATATGGCTTCTCTGCGGCTGGCTTTTTCTCTTGCAGGCATTTAGCGGTCATTTTTTTAGGCAGGCATGTCATTTTTTGTATTTAGCGTCTGGGGGGTCTAAAAAGTGTACCTGTCAAGTTTCAGCTCTGTAGCATGTCCAGAACTCCTAAAAAAACAGCATTTTTCTTATATTTTCAGGAATATGGCTTCTCTGCGGCTGGCTTTTTCTCTTGCAGGCATTTAGCGGTCATTTTTTTAGGCAGGCATGTCATTTTTTGTATTTAGCGTCTGGGGGGTCTAAAAAGTGTAACTGTCAAGTTTCAGCTCTGTAGCATGTCCAGAACCCCTAAAAAAACAGCATTTTTCTTATATTTTCAGGAATATGGCTTCTCTGCGGCTGGCTTTTTCTCTTGCAGGCATTTAGCGGGCATTTTTTTAGGCAGGCATGTCATTTTTTTGTATTTAGCGTCTGGGGGGTCTAAAAAGTGTACCTGTCAAGTTTCAGCTCTGTAGCATGTCCAGAACCCCTAAAAAACAGCATTTTTCTTATATTTTCAGGAATACGGCTTCTCTGCGGCTGGCTTTTTCTCTTGCAGGCATTTAGAGGGCATTTTTTTAGGCAGGCATGTCATTTTTTGTATTTAGCGTCTGGGGGGTCTAAAAAGTGTACCTGTCAAGTTTCAGCTCTGTAGCATGTCCAGAACCCCTAAAAAACAGCATTTTTCTTATATTTTCAGGAATACGGCTTCTCTGCGGCTGGCTTTTTCTCTTGCAGGCATTTAGAGGGCATTTTTTTAGGCAGGCATGTCATTTTTTGTATTTAGCGTCTGGGGGGTCTAAAAAGTGTACCTGTCAAGTTTCAGCTCTGTAGCATGTCCAGAACCCCTAAAAAACAGCATTTTTCTTATATTTTCAGGAATATGGCTTCTCTGCGGCTGGCTTTTTCTCTTGCAGGCATTTAGCGGTCATTTTTTTAGGCAGGCATGTCATTTTTTGTATTTAGCGTCTGGGGGGTCTAAAAAGTGTACCTGTCAAGTTTCAGCTCTGTAGCATGTCCAGAACCCCTAAAAAACAGCATTTTTCTTATATTTTCAGGAATATGGCTTCTCTGCGGCTGGCTTTTTCTCTTGCAGGCATTTAGCGGGCATTTTTTTAGGCAGGCATGTCATTTTTTTGTATTTAGCGTCTGGGGGGTCTAAAAAGTGTACCTGTTAAGTTTCAGCTCTGTAGCATGTCCAGAACCCCTAAAAAACAGCATTTTTCTTATATTTTCAGGAATACGGCTTCTCTGCGGCTGGCTTTTTCTTTTGGAGGCATTTAGAGGGCATTTTTTTTAGGCAGGCATGTCATTTTTTGTATTTAGCGTCTGGGGGGGTCTAAAAAGTGTACCTGTCAAGTTTCAGCTCTGTAGCATGTCCAGAACCCCTAAAAAAACAGCATTTTTCTTATATTTTCAGGAATATGGCTTCTCTGCGGCTGGCTTTTTCTCTTGCAGGCATTTAGCGGTCATTTTTTTAGGCAGGCATGTCATTTTTTGTATTTAGCGTCTGGGGGGTCTAAAAAGTGTACCTGTCAAGTTTCAGCTCTGTAGCATGTCCAGAACCCCTAAAAAAACAGCATTTTTCTTATATTTTCAGGAATATGGCTTCTCTGCGGCTGGCTTTTTCTCTTGCAGGCATTTAGCGGTCATTTTTTTAGGCAGGCATGTCATTTTTTGTATTTAGCGTCTGGGGGGTCTAAAAAGTGTACCTGTCAAGTTTCAGCTCTGTAGCATGTCCAGAACCCCTAAAAAAACAGCATTTTTCTTATATTTTCAGGAATAAGGCTTCTCTGCGGCTGGCTTTTTCTCTTGCAGGCATTTAGCGGGCATTTTTTTAGGCAGGCATGTCATTTTTTTGTATTTAGCGTCTGGGGGGTCTAAAAAGTGTACCTGTCAAGTTTCAGCTCTGTAGCATGTCCAGAACCCCTAAAAAACAGCATTTTTCTTATATTTTCAGGAATACGGCTTCTCTGCGGCTGGCTTTTTCTCTTGCAGGCATTTAGAGGGCATTTTTTTAGGCAGGCATGTCATTTTTTGTATTTAGCGTCTGGGGGGTCTAAAAAGTGTACCTGTCAAGTTTCAGCTCTGTAGCATGTCCAGAACCCCTAAAAAACAGCATTTTTCTTATATTTTCAGGAATATGGCTTCTCTGCGGCTGGCTTTTTCTCTTGCAGGCATTTAGCGGTCATTTTTTTAGGCAGGCATGTCATTTTTTGTATTTAGCGTCTGGGGGGTCTAAAAAGTGTACCTGTCAAGTTTCAGCCCTGTAGCATGTCCAGAACCCCTAAAAAAACAGCATTTTTCTTATATTTTCAGGAATATGGCTTCTCTGCGGCTGGCTTTTTCTCTTGCAGGCATTTAGCGGTCATTTTTTTAGGCAGGCATGTCATTTTTTGTATTTAGTGTCTGGGGGGTCTAAAAAGTGTACCTGTCAAGTTTCAGCTCTGTAGCATGTCCAGAACCCCTAAAAAACAGCATTTTTCTTATATTTTCAGGAATATGGCTTCTCTGCGGCTGGCTTTTTCTCTTGCAGGCATTTAGCGGGCATTTTTTTAGGCAGGCATGTCATTTTTTTGTATTTAGCGTCTGGGGGGTCTAAAAAGTGTACCTGTCAAGTTTCAGCTCTGTAGCATGTCCAGAACCCCTAAAAAACAGCATTTTTCTTATATTTTCAGGAATACGGCTTCTCTGCGGCTGGCTTTTTCTCTTGCAGGCATTTAGCGGGCATTTTTTTAGGCAGGCATGTCATTTTTTTGTATTTAGCGTCTGGGGGGTCTAAAAAGTGTACCTGTCAAGTTTCAGCTCTGTAGCATGTCCAGAACTCCTAAAAAAACAGCATTTTTCTTATATTTTCAGGAATATGGCTTCTCTGCGGCTGGCTTTTTCTCTTGCAGGCATTTAGCGGTCATTTTTTTAGGCAGGCATGTCATTTTTTGTATTTAGCGTCTGGGGGGTCTAAAAAGTGTAACTGTCAAGTTTCAGCTCTGTAGCATGTCCAGAACCCCTAAAAAAACAGCATTTTTCTTATATTTTCAGGAATATGGCTTCTCTGCGGCTGGCTTTTTCTCTTGCAGGCATTTAGCGGGCATTTTTTTAGGCAGGCATGTCATTTTTTTGTATTTAGCGTCTGGGGGGTCTAAAAAGTGTACCTGTCAAGTTTCAGCTCTGTAGCATGTCCAGAACCCCTAAAAAACAGCATTTTTCTTATATTTTCAGGAATACGGCTTCTCTGCGGCTGGCTTTTTCTCTTGCAGGCATTTAGAGGGCATTTTTTTAGGCAGGCATGTCATTTTTTGTATTTAGCGTCTGGGGGGTCTAAAAAGTGTACCTGTCAAGTTTCAGCTCTGTAGCATGTCCAGAACCCCTAAAAAACAGCATTTTTCTTATATTTTCAGGAATACGGCTTCTCTGCGGCTGGCTTTTTCTCTTGCAGGCATTTAGAGGGCATTTTTTTAGGCAGGCATGTCATTTTTTGTATTTAGCGTCTGGGGGGTCTAAAAAGTGTACCTGTCAAGTTTCAGCTCTGTAGCATGTCCAGAACCCCTAAAAAACAGCATTTTTCTTATATTTTCAGGAATATGGCTTCTCTGCGGCTGGCTTTTTCTCTTGCAGGCATTTAGCGGTCATTTTTTTAGGCAGGCATGTCATTTTTTGTATTTAGCGTCTGGGGGGTCTAAAAAGTGTACCTGTCAAGTTTCAGCTCTGTAGCATGTCCAGAACCCCTAAAAAACAGCATTTTTCTTATATTTTCAGGAATATGGCTTCTCTGCGGCTGGCTTTTTCTCTTGCAGGCATTTAGCGGGCATTTTTTTAGGCAGGCATGTCATTTTTTTGTATTTAGCGTCTGGGGGGTCTAAAAAGTGTACCTGTTAAGTTTCAGCTCTGTAGCATGTCCAGAACCCCTAAAAAACAGCATTTTTCTTATATTTTCAGGAATACGGCTTCTCTGCGGCTGGCTTTTTCTTTTGGAGGCATTTAGAGGGCATTTTTTTTAGGCAGGCATGTCATTTTTTGTATTTAGCGTCTGGGGGGGTCTAAAAAGTGTACCTGTCAAGTTTCAGCTCTGTAGCATGTCCAGAACCCCTAAAAAAACAGCATTTTTCTTATATTTTCAGGAATATGGCTTCTCTGCGGCTGGCTTTTTCTCTTGCAGGCATTTAGCGGTCATTTTTTTAGGCAGGCATGTCATTTTTTGTATTTAGCGTCTGGGGGGTCTAAAAAGTGTACCTGTCAAGTTTCAGCTCTGTAGCATGTCCAGAACCCCTAAAAAAACAGCATTTTTCTTATATTTTCAGGAATATGGCTTCTCTGCGGCTGGCTTTTTCTCTTGCAGGCATTTAGCGGTCATTTTTTTAGGCAGGCATGTCATTTTTTGTATTTAGCGTCTGGGGGGTCTAAAAAGTGTACCTGTCAAGTTTCAGCTCTGTAGCATGTCCAGAACCCCTAAAAAAACAGCATTTTTCTTATATTTTCAGGAATAAGGCTTCTCTGCGGCTGGCTTTTTCTCTTGCAGGCATTTAGCGGGCATTTTTTTAGGCAGGCATGTCATTTTTTTGTATTTAGCGTCTGGGGGGTCTAAAAAGTGTACCTGTCAAGTTTCAGCTCTGTAGCATGTCCAGAACCCCTAAAAAACAGCATTTTTCTTATATTTTCAGGAATACGGCTTCTCTGCGGCTGGCTTTTTCTCTTGCAGGCATTTAGAGGGCATTTTTTTAGGCAGGCATGTCATTTTTTGTATTTAGCGTCTGGGGGGTCTAAAAAGTGTACCTGTCAAGTTTCAGCTCTGTAGCATGTCCAGAACCCCTAAAAAACAGCATTTTTCTTATATTTTCAGGAATATGGCTTCTCTGCGGCTGGCTTTTTCTCTTGCAGGCATTTAGCGGTCATTTTTTTAGGCAGGCATGTCATTTTTTGTATTTAGCGTCTGGGGGGTCTAAAAAGTGTACCTGTCAAGTTTCAGCCCTGTAGCATGTCCAGAACCCCTAAAAAAACAGCATTTTTCTTATATTTTCAGGAATATGGCTTCTCTGCGGCTGGCTTTTTCTCTTGCAGGCATTTAGCGGTCATTTTTTTAGGCAGGCATGTCATTTTTTGTATTTAGTGTCTGGGGGGTCTAAAAAGTGTACCTGTCAAGTTTCAGCTCTGTAGCATGTCCAGAACCCCTAAAAAACAGCATTTTTCTTATATTTTCAGGAATATGGCTTCTCTGCGGCTGGCTTTTTCTCTTGCAGGCATTTAGCGGGCATTTTTTTAGGCAGGCATGTCATTTTTTTGTATTTAGCGTCTGGGGGGTCTAAAAAGTGTACCTGTCATGTTTCAGCTCTGTAGCATGTCCAGAACCCCTAAAAAACAGCATTTTTCTTATATTTTCAGGAATACGGCTTCTCTGCGGCTGGCTTTTTCTCTTGCAGGCATTTAGCGGGCATTTTTTTAGGCAGGCATGTAATTTTTTGTATTCAGTGTCTGGGGGGGTCTAAAAAGTGTACCTGTCAAGTTTCAGCTCTGTAGTATGTCCAGAACCCCCAAAAAACAGCATTTTTCTTATGATTTTTAGTAGAAAACTAATGCAGTGTCTTTCCAGCTGTCTTTTTTTCTTTCTGGCAAGCTGAAATATGATATGCCAAGGCAAACATGCCTATCAGTTGAGCTATGACACAGACAACACTGCACACATGGGGAAATATGTAAAACAAAAAACAGGAAAAGGAAATTAGGTGACGGTCACAAAACATGATATTGTGATTGGCCAAATAAAAAGTCGCCTCGCGATGAGTCAAAAGTCGCGCTAAGTCGCGCCAAAGTCGCACTGGAAGCGACGCTACTTTAGTGGTAGCGGCAGTGTAAAAAAGCACTAAAACATCCAGTGTGTGAATACGATCAGGTATGATGTTTTATCGGTCAAGTATTGTAAGGGTTACGCCCATCGCCCGCTTCACAGTGACAGACCAAACTCTGACAGCCCAAACTCCCCGTTTAACAGTCAGTCAGTCCATTTGCACAACCGCAAACTCCCCATTTGCACAAGGTTGGATACCAAGCTAGCCATGTCCCGTTCCTTGTCCTCACTGACATCATTGAAGGTCTCTTCCTCCACCCAGCCACATACAACACCAAGGGTCCCCGAAAGGTGAGAACAAGCCCCCTGGGACGCCTGCTGTGGCTGGTATTCCACCTCCTCAAAGCCACCTTCCTCCTCTGACTTCTCTTCTTCAGACTCCTCTCTCTGCGTTGCCACAGGTCCAGCAATTGACAACGACAAGGCTGCTTCTGGTGGTGATGGGGACCACAACTCTTCCTCTTCATGCTCATCTACAGCCTGATCCAGTACTCTTCGCAGGGCACGCTCCAGAAAAAACGCATATGGGATGAGGTTGATGATGTTGCCCTGGGTTCGACTGACCACCAGGGTTGTCATCTCCGCAAAAGGACGCATGAGCCTACAGCCATTGTTCATGAGCATTCAGTAATGCGGCCAAAAAATACCCAGCTCCGCAGAAAGAATGAAAGAAAATGAATGTTTTTTTTTATGAAAAATTATCCTGCGGATCGCTTTTGGTCTGTACACAATGAAGCAACGACCTTATCATCTGGGGTGTGCCAACACAATCCTAGAGGTGATCGCTTCATTGTGATACGCAAGCCCCTTCACCACGACAAGGTAACAATCATGAAGGGGAATTGACACATGTATGTGCCTTTTTTTTTGTTTTTTGTTTTTTTGCAGCCACAGTGTAGCACCAGAGGCCAGAAAAATTAGGCATGTACACATGCATGAAAAAGCAGGTATTGTTGCAGCCACTGCTGTAGCAGCGGCCTGAAAAATTGAGGTTTTAAGGCAGAAAGTGCACTAAAACATTGCGGCTTGAACCGTAGTTGGTGGCGGAGACGTCACGTAAGTCATCCGGCATGCAGAGAATGATTATATACAGCAGCGTGTGGACCATTTTTAGGCCAAGGCATCTCAGTCATCACCAGGCCTTTTTTAGTCAAATGCATCCCCCACTGTCAGTCCCTTCGGGATCCATGCCTCATTCATCTTAATAAACGTGAGGTAATCAAGACTTTTTTGACCTAGGCGACTTCTCTTCTCAGTGACAATACCTCCTGCTGCGCTGAAGGTCCTTTCTGACAGCACACTTGAAGCGGGGCAGGCCAGAAGTTCAATGGCAAATTGGGATAGCTCAGGCCACAGGTCAAGCCTGCACACCCAGTAGTCAAGGGGTTCATTGCTCCTCAGAGTGTCGATATCTGCAGTTAAGGCAAGGTAGTCTGCTACCTGTCGGTCGAGTCGTTCTCTGAGGGTGGACCCCGAAGGGCTGTGGCGATGCATAGGACTAAAAAAGCTCCGCATGTCCTCCATCAACAAGACGTCTGTAAAGCGTCCTGTCCTTGCCGGCGTGGTTGTGGTGGTAGGAGGAGGATTACTTTCACCTCTTCCCCTGTTGGATTCCCGTTGTGCTGTGACATCACCCTTATATGCTGTTTAAAGCATAGTTTTTAACTTATTTTGTAGCTGCTGCATCCTTTGCGACTGCCGGTAATTGGGTAACATATCACAGACTTTCTGCTTATACCGGGGGTCTAGTAGCGTGGCCACCCAGTACAGGTCGTTCTCCTTCAGCCTTTTTATACGAGGGTCTCTCAACAGGCATGACAGCATGAAAGACCCCATTTGCACAAGGTTGGATGCCGAGCTACTCATGTCCAATTCCTCGTCCTCACTGATGTCTTGGAAGGTGTGTTCTTCCCCCCAGCCACGTACAACACCCCGGGTACCAGATAGGTGACAACGAGCACCCTGGGATGCCTGCTGTGGTTGGTGTTCCTCCTCCTCAAAGCCACATTCCTCCTCTGACTCCTCTTCCTCACACTCCTCTTCCAGTGTTGCCGCAGGTCCAGCAAGCAATGGTATGGCTGTTTCTGGTGGTGGTGATGGTGACCACAACTCTTCCTCTTCCTCTTCACGCTCATCTACGGCCTGATCCAGCACTCTTCGCAGGGCACGCTCCAGGAAAAAAACATATGGGATGATGTCGCTGATGGTGCCTTCGGTGCGACTCACTAGGTTTGTCACCTCCTCAAAAGGACGCATGAGCCTACAGGCATTGCGCATGAGCGTCCAGTAACGTGGCAAAAAAATACCCAGCTCCGCAGAGGCTGTCCTAGCACCCCGGTCATACAAATACTCGTTGACCGCTTTTTCTTGTTGGAGCAGGCGGTCGAACATTAGCAGTGTTGAATTCCAACGTGTCGGGCTGTCGCAAATAAAGCGCCTCACTGGCATGTTGTTTCGCCGCTGAATATCTGCAAAGTGCGCCATGGCCGTGTAGGAACGCCTGAAATGGCCACACACCTTCCTGGCCTGCTTGAGGACGTCCTGTAAGCCTGGGTACTTCTGCACAAAACATTGCACAATCAGATTCAACACATGTGCCATGCACGGCACATGTGTCAACTTGCCCAAATTCAATGCCGCCAACAAATTGCTGCCGTTGTCACACACCACTTTGCCGATCTCCAGTTGGTGCGGGGTCAGCCACTGATCCACCTGTGCGTTCAGGGCGGACAGTAGTGCTGGTCCGGTGTGACTCTCTGCTTTCAGGCAAGTCAACCCCAAGACAGCGTGACACTGTCGTATCCGGCATGTGGAATAGCCCCTGGGGAGCTGGGGGGGTGCAGTTGGTGTGGAGCAAGACGCAACAGCAGAAGAGGACTCAGCCGAGGAGGTTAGCAAAGAGGATGGAGTAGGAGGAGTAGAGGAGGTGGCAGCAGGCCTGCCTGCAAGTCGTGGCGGTGTCACCAACTCCTCTGCAGCAGAGCCACGCATTCCATGCTTGGCAGCCGCCAGCAGGTTTACCCAATGCGCAGTGTACGTTATATACCTGCCCTGACCGTGCTTTGCAGACCAGCTATCAGTGGTCAGATGGACCCTTGCCCCAACACTGTGTGCCAGACGTGACATGATTTACTTTTCCACAATAGAGTACAGGTTGGGGATTGCCTTTTGTGAAAAATAATTTCGGCCGGGTACCTTCCACTGCGGTGTCCCAATAGCGACAAATTTTTTGAATGCCTCAGACTCCACCAGCTTGTATGGTAAAAGCTGGCGGGCTAAGAGTTCCGACAAGCCAGCTGTCAGACGCCGGGCAAGGGGGTGACTCTGCGAGATTGGCTTCTTACGCTCAAACATTTCCTTGACAGACACCTGACTGTGGGCAGGTGACAAGCAGGAACTGCTGAAGGTGAGAGGCGGAGGGGCGGGTTGTTGATAGGGGGCATGGAGGACAGCAGTGGTTGACGTGGCTGAAGATGCTGGACCAGGAGGAGGATGGTGGCTTTCAGTTTGTGTGCTGCTTTTACTCATGTGTTGATCCCATAGGCGTTTGTGATGTGAGATCATGTGCCTTCGCAAAGCAGTTGTACCTAGGTGGGTGTTGGACTTCCCACGACTCAGTTTCTTTTGGCACAGGTTACAAATGGCATCGCTGATATCAGAGGCAGACACACAAAAAAAATGCCACACTGCTGAGCTTTGCAAGGACGGCATTCTGGTGGTGGCAACAGCTTGCGTTGATTGGCGTGCTGTCTGGCTGACCCCGGGTGCCGAATCTACATGCTGTCTGACTGCGCCACTAGCTCCTTGTGATGACCTCCTCCCCCTGCTTCCAACTCGTCTCCTCCTCCTCTCTGTCTCCCCATCTGAACTTTCCCCCTCTTCTTCTGCTCTTCGAGCAGGCACCCAGGAGACATCCACAGACACATCGTCATCATCAGCCGCTTCACTTGACAACTCAGCAAAGGCAGCAGCAGCAGGTACAACATCATCATCATCACAAAGTACGTCCATGTGTATAATGCTGCCTGACTGAGACATATCCCCGTTATCTACATCCTCTGGCACTAATAGTTGCGCATCACTTATTTCTTCCAACTGATGTGAAAATAACTCCTCTGACGGATCAAGTGAAGCGGCTGTGGTGCTAGTGTTGGTGGTGGTGCCGGCGGGCTGGTGAGTGGTAAATTGAGAGGTGCCCGAAGCTGAGCTGGAGGAGGATGGTGCATTAGGGTCTTGTGTAAGCCAGTCAACTATGGCCTCAGAATTTTTTGAGTTCAGGGTCTGTGGTGGCCTCTGAACACTGGGCATTATTCTAGGGCCTAAGGAAATCACAGCACCACGACCACGACGGCCCTTGTGGGGTGGCCTGCCTCTGCCTGTCATTTTCTTTTTTAATGTGTTGTGTACTATGAGTGCAAGGTGCTGTGCCACCCTATAGGAGTGTTGGGCAGTGGGTACAGTACACTCTGTGGACCTGACAGTCACTGGCACTCAGGCAACTGCAATTAAAAAATATATATATTTTTTTTTACTTGGCAAGCTGCTGTGCCACCTTATATATCAGTGGTGGGTGGGCAGTGGCACAGTACACTCTCTGTGGACCTGACAGCAGTCACTGGCACCCAGGCAACTGCAATTTTAAAAAATATATATTTTATTTTACTTTGCAAGCTGCTGTGCCACCTTATATATCAGTGGTGGGTGGGCAGTGGCACAGTACACTCTCTGTGGACCTGACAGCAGTCACTGGCACCCAGGCAACTGCAATTAAAAAATATATATATTTTTTTTTACTTTGCAAGCTGCTGTGCCACCTTATATATCAGTGGTGGGTGGGCACACAGTGGCACTGCAGTGGGCACAGTACACTCTGTGGACCTGACAGTAACTGGCAGCCCAGGCAACTGCAATAATAAAAAATATTTTTTTTTTAAATTTGCAACAAGATGCTGTGCCACCGTATATATATATCAGTGGTGGGCAGTGCACTCTGTGGACCTGACACAGCACTCACTGCAATTATGACAGAGGAAAAAAAAAATATTTTTTAAAATGCAAGGTACTGTGCCTGTGCCACCCGAAAATGAGTGTGGTGTGCACACAGTACAGTCTGTGGTAGGTCTGTGGCCTCTCACACACAGCGGGCAGGCAACTGCAGTGTACAATATATATATATATATATATATATATATATATAAAGAAAAAACTCTATTACCTTACCAGCCCTTAAAAGGGCTTTTGGGGACACTATATATATATATATATATATATATATATATATATATATATATATATATATATATATATATATATATATATATATGTATATATATATATGTATATATATAAATAAAAAAAAATCCTCAATTACCAGCCCTTAAAAGGGCTTTTGGGGACACTATATATATATATATATATATATATATATATATATATATATATATAAAAAATCCTCAATTACCAGCCCTTAAAAGGGCTTTTGGGGACACTAGATAGATATAGATATATATATATAAGAAGAAACAACTCAATTACCAGCCCTTAAAAGGGCTTTTGGGGACGCTAGGTATATATATATATATATATATATATATATATATATATATATATAAAAATTACACAAATACCAGCCCTTAGAAGGGCTTTTTGGGGTGCTGATATTACAGCAGTAGTGGACCAAGAACACTGCAAGACCAGGAACACTGACTAACTGTCCCTAGCTTAACACAGCAGCAGCAGCAGCAGCTCTCTCCCTACTCTCACTACACACACTGCTTCAGAATGATCTAAGATGGATGCTGCCCTTGCTTATTTATAGGAGGTGGGAGGGTGTGGGAGGGAGGTATGCTGATTGGCTGGAAATGTGCCTGCTGACTGTAAAGTTCAGGGTCAAAGTTTGCCTCAATGATGTATTATGGGGGGCGGACCGAACATTGCATATGTTCGCCCGCAGCGGCGAACGCGAACATGCTAAGTTCGCCGGGAACTGTCCGCCGGCGAACAGTTCTATACATCTCTAATCCGAAGACAGTCCCGTAGAGCCCATAGTGTCCTCCCTGAAGCGCTGGCATATCCTAATTGGCAGCCCACAGATTCCACAGCGCCAGTACTTCCCCCATTCACCGCCCAACCCGGAATCCAAGTGGAAACAGCTGGTTTTAATCCCATAAACTTTTTTGAGCTGTTTTTCACTGAAGATCTTTACAGATCTATTGTGGACCAATCAAATTTGTATGCTCAACAATTTATCGCCGCCAACCCAAATTCACCCCTTGCCAGACCATTTGCCTGGAATCCTATTACGATTCAGGAGTTTAAAACCTATCTGGGCCTTTCCCTCAACACGGGCATTACAAGAAAGAATGAATTGCGGTTATATTGGTCCACTGACCCAATTCATCAAATGCACGTGTTCTCTTCTGCTATGTCCAGGGCTCCATACGAACAAATATTTCGGTTCATGCATTTCAACGACAATGAACTCTGTCGTCCTCGGGGAGACCCTGCATATGATCGGCTCCACAAAATTCGGCCCCTCGTAGACCACTTCAATCAGCGGTTCGCAGCCTTGTTTACCCCCCAACAAGATGTCTGCGTTGACGAGTCCCTGATTAAGTTTACTGGCCGTCTTGCTATCAAACAGTACCTCCCCAGCAAGCGTGCCAGATTCGGGGTCAAGTTGTATAAGCTTTGTGACAGGGCCACAGGCTATACAGTTAATTTCCGTGTCTACGAGGGAAAAGACAGCACTGTGGAGCCCCCCGACTGCCCAGGCTACATAGGGAGCAGCGGCAAGATAGTTTGGGACTTGGTGTCACCCTTATTCGGAAAGGAGTACCACTTGTACGTGGACAATTTCTATTCAAGCGTGCCACTTTTTAGACACCTCTTTCAATTGCAAATTGGCGCTTGTGGCACCGTGCGATCTAATCGCCGGGGCTTCCCCCAACAGCTAGTAAATGCCCCACTGAGCTAGGGGGAGAGAGCGTGCTTGAGGTGCTAGGAATTGCTTGCAGTGAAGTGGAGGGACAAAAGAAACGTTTATGTGCTGTCCTCCATTCACCCAGACACGGCAGTCCAAATTTCTACGGTCACTGGTGTTGTTGAGAAGCCCCTCTGTGTCCACGACTATAACCGTAAAATGGGAGGGGTGGACTTCAATGACCAGATGATGGGACCGTACCTAATTGCCCGTAAGGCCAGACGCTGGTACAAAAAAGTGTCTGTATACCTATTTCAGTTGGCTGTTTACAACGCTTTTGTGTTATACAAAGCGTCTGCCGGAACATTATCCTTCTTTCAATTCCAAGAAGAGATAATCAGAGCCCTTCTGTATCCAGCTGATGCTCCTGCCCCAATTCACCAACCAGATGCAGTGAGCCGGCTGCATGAGAGGCATTTTCCGAAATTCCTCCCGAGTACCCATACCCAACGATACCCCCAAAAAAGATGCCGTGTCTGCAGCAAGCGCGGATTTAGGCGTGACACCCAGAATTATTGTCCCGACTGTCCTGACCAACCTGGTCTTTGCCACGGTGACTGTTTCCGTCGCTACCACACACTACTAGATTTTTAGTGTAGGGTACAGCATGGCACAGTTTAGGGCACATTTACACAGGGTCTCAAAAGATGTTCGATGGCTATCGTCATTTTGAGAGACCCGAACCTGGAACCTGGAACTCGACGTTTGAAGAAAAAAAAAAAAACATAAAAGCAAAAAATAGTTGTCGTCTCAGTCATTTTTTATGTTCTTCTGCACTTCCTATGTACTTTTAATGTCCTTTGTATGTTTTTCATTCTTTTGTGACCTGTTTCTCTTGCAGGTACTCGTCGGCTACCACGCATTGATTTTATATATTCTGACACAAACAGTGTTTGCGCTCAGCATATATGGATACCTTTGCTGATAGCAGCTGTGGTGATTTTCTGATTTCAGCACTGCAGTTAAAATCTTATTTTGGTATACGTGGATAGCGCCGTGTATATACATCATTAAATTCAGTGGGTGGTTGTTTGGGCGGTTAATGATGAGAATCCAAAAACTTTTGTTGTGTCAGTCATTTTATATGTTCTTCTACTCTTCCTAATGTACTTTTTTAATGTACTTTTTTTTTTCATTCTTTTGTGACCTGCTTCTCTTGCAGGTACTCGTCGGCTACCATGCATTGATTTTATATATTCTGACACAAACAGTATTTGCGCTCAGCATATATGGATACCTTTGCTGATAGCAGCTGTGGTGATTTTCTGATTTCAGCACTGCAGTTAAAATCCTATTTTGGTATACGTTGATAGTGTCGTGTATACCCATCATTAAATTCAGTGGGTGGTTGTTTGGGCGGTTAATGATGAGTAATACTACGCATTATTCCTGTGCTGATTTCTGATAGGTTCTATTTTTTTTTTCGTTCAGCCCACAGGCTGCATGAAAAAAAAAAAACCTATATGCCAAACAAAGACCAGCAATGTACTGGTACGTTGCTGGACTTTGAGTGGTTATACCAGGATGATGCCTGCAGATTTAGGCATCATCTTGGTATCGTTTTTTACAGCAAGCGGTCAGCTTACATGTAAAAGCAATCCTAGGGGATAATTGGCCGCTAGACTGCTTTTACATGCAGTGGGAGGGGACTACCCCCCCCCTCCTGCCGCCTTCCGCTGCCTTCCACGGTTTTTCTCGGGCTCTCCTGTCCCACCGGTTAACCAGAGAGTGCAGCCGGTGGTTCAATTATCTAACCATAGAGCTGATTGGAGATGAGAATGGCTCCAATCATCTCTATGGCCTAAGATGCCGGAGGCTACGAGCATTTCATGACTTCTGTTTCGCCAGAAATAAACAGCGCCATTGGGAAATTGGGAAAGTATTTTATCACACCAATTTTGGTGTGGTCAGATGCGTTAAGGTCAGAGGAAATATCTAGAGTCTAAAAGACCCCAATTTTTTTTAAAAAGAGTACCTGTCACCACAGATTGCTATCATAGGGGGAATTTAAATTCACCGTGATAACAATAAAAATGATTAAAGAAAAAAAAAATTAAAGAAAAGGTGTTAAAATAACATAAGAAAGCAAATTAAAAAATAAAAAGAAAAAAAAAATCAAGCCCCCCTTTCCCCCCGTGCTTGCGCGCAAATGCGTGCACAAGCGTTGGTCTAGTGTCATATGTAAACCGCAATTTCAGCATGCATGTGAGGTATCGCCGCGAACGCCAGGTTGAGGGCAGTAATTCTTGTGGTAGACCTCCTCTGTAAGTCCAAATTGGTAACCTGTAAAGACTTTTAAAGGCTTTTAAAACCGTACGTAGTTTGTTGCCGCGGCACGGGCGTGCGCAATTTTTAAAGTATGTCATGTTAGGTGTCTATGAACTCGGCATAAGATCATCTTTTAAATTTTACCAAACAATTTGGAATTATATAGTGTATTTTTGCATTAACTATAAAAAAAGTGTTTTTTTACGCAAAAATTGCGTTTGGAAAATGTGTGCGCAAAACCGTGTAACAAAAAAAATTGCAACATCCACCATTTTGTTCTGTAGGGCCTCTGCTTTAAAAAAATATATAATGTTTGGGGGTTCAAAGTAATTTTCTTGTGAAAAAAAAATATTTTTTCATGTAAACAAAAACTCACAGAAAAGGCTTGGTTTTCAAGTGGTTAGAAGAGTGGGTGATGTGTTGCTAAAATTGAGCATAAAATGCCAGGACTGTTCAAACACCCCCCAAATGACCCCTTTTTGGAAAGTAGACACCCAAAGCTATTTGCTGAGAGGCATATTGAGTCCATGGAGTATTTTATATTTTGCCCTAAGTTTCAGGAAAATTACAATTTGTTTTGTTTTTTTTTGTTTTTTTTACACAAAGTTGTCACTAAATAATATATTGCTCACGCATGCCATGGGTATATGTGAAATGACACCCCAAAATACATTCTGCTGCTTCTCCTGAGTACAGGGATACCCCATGTGTGAGACTTTTTGTCAGTCTACCTGCGTACAGGACCCGGAAAACCAATCCGCACCTTCTGGCTTTCTAAGGGCGTAAATTGTTGATCTCACTCCTTACTACCTATCACACTTTTGAAGGCCATGAAATGCCAAAATGGCACAAAACCCCCCCAAATGACCCCATTTTGCAAAGAAGACACTCCAAGCTATTAGATGAGAGGCATGATGAGTCCATGGAATATTTTATATTTTGCCACATGTTTCAGGAAAATTATTATTTATTTATTTATTTATTTTTTTACACAAAGTTGTCAGTAAATGATATAATGCTCACACATGCCATGGGTATATGTGAAATGACACCCCAAAATACATTCTGCTGCTTCTCCTGAGTACAAGGATACCCCATGTGTGAGACTTTTTTGCAGTCTAGCCGCGTACAGGACCCGGAAAACCACTCCCCACCTTCAGGCTTTCTAAGGGCGTAAATTGTTGATCTCACTCCTTACTACCTATCACACTTTTGAAGGCCATAAAATGCCAAAATGGCACAAAACCCCCCCAAATGACCCCATTTTGCAAAGTAGACACTCCAAGCTATTAGATGAGAGGCATGATGAGTCCATGGAATATTTTATATTTTGCCACAAGTTTCAGGAAAATTATTATTATTTTTTTTTTTTTTTTTACACAAAGTTGTCAGTAAATGATATAATACTCACACATGCCATGGGTATATGTGAAATGACACCCCAAAATACATTCTGCTGCTTCTCCTGAGTACAAGGATACCCCATGTGTGAGACTTTTTTGCAGTCTAGCCGCGTACAGGACCCGGAAAACCACTCCCCACCTTCAGGCTTTCTAAGGGCGTAAATTGTTGATCTCACTCCTTACTACCTATCACACTTTTGAAGGCCATGAAATGCCAAGATGGCACAAAACCCCCCCAAATGACCCCATTTTGCAAAGTAGACACTCCAATCTATTTGCTGAGAGGCATGGTGAGTATTTTGCATCTCTCATTTCAATTTCCAAAACTTTGTGACAAAAAGTGAGATCTGCAAAACACTCAACATGCCTCTCTGCAAATAGCTTAGGGTGTCTACTTTCCGAAAAGGGGTCATTTGGGGGGGGGGGGTTGCGCTGTCTTGGCATTTCATGGCCTCCGAAACTGTGATAGGTAGTCAGGAGTGAAATCAACAATTTACGCCCTTGGAAAGCCTGAAAGTGGGGGTTGGCTTTCGAGGACCTGTACTCGGCTAGACTGCAAAAAAGTCTCACACATGTGGTATCCCTGTACTCAGGAGAAGCAGCAGAATGTATTTTGGGGTGTCATTTCACATATACCCATGGCATGTGTGAGCAATATATCATTTAGTGACAACTTTGTGTAAAAAAACAAAAAAAAAATAATAATAATATATTTCCCGGAACTTGTAGCAAAATATAAAATATTCCATGGACTCACCATGCCTCTCAGAAAATAGCTTGGGGTGTCTACTTTGCAAAATGGGGTCATTTGGGGGGGTTTTGTGCTATCTTGAAATTTCAGGGCCTCCGAAACTGTGATGGGTAGTCAGGAGTGAAATCAATAATTTAAGCCATTAGAAAACCTAAAGATGGAGATTCATTTTCGGGGTCCCGTACACAGCTAGGCTCCCAAAAAGTCTCACACATGGGGTATCCCCATACTCAGGAGAAGCGGCAGAATGTATTTTGGGGTGTCATTCCAAATATACCCATGTCATGTGTGGGAAATGTATCTTTTAGTGACAACTTTGTGTTAAAAAAATAAATAAATAAATTGTAATTTTCACAAAACTTGTGGCAAAATATAAAATATTCCATGGACTCACCATGCCTCTCAGCAAATAGCTTGGGGTGTCTACTTTGCAAAATGGGGTCATTTGGGGGGTTTTGTGCTATCTTGAAATTTCAGGGCCTCCGAAACTGTGATGGGTAGTGAGGAGTAAAATCAAAAATTTACGCCATTAGAAAACCTAAAGATGGAGATTGATTTTCGGGGTCCCGTACACAGCTAGACTCCCAAAAAGTCTCACATATGTGGTATCCCTGTACTCAGGAGAAGCAGCAGAATATATTTTGGAGTGTAATTACACATATAACCATGGCATGTGTGAGAAATTTATCTTTTAGTGACAACTTTGTGTTAAAAAAAAAAAATTATTTTTTTTAGTCATTTTTCAAACACCTGTGACAAAAAAATGAAATATTCAATGAGCTCAACATGCCTCTCAGAACATTCCTTAGGATGTCTACTTTCCAAAAAGTGGTAATTTGGGGGGGTCTTGTACTGCCCTGCCATTTTAGCACTTCATGAATTGAGATAGGCAGTCAGAAATTAAAGCTGCGTAAAATTTCAGTATTTACACCATAGTTTGTAGACGCTATAACTTTTGCGCAAACCAATAAAAATACGCTCATTGAATTTTTTTTTGTCAAAGACTTGTAGCTAAATATATTTTGGGCAAAAAAATGACATAAATTGAGTATATTGGATATTTTTTAACCACTTTACCGCTAAGTACTGTAATAGTACTGCGGCAAAGTGGCTCGTTCCCGTCTGACGACGTAGACCTACGTCGTCAGACTCCTCCCCTGTAGGCGGCGCTCGCGCGCCACCGGAGGCGCGCTCCCGCTGTTTTCATTCACAGCGGGAGTCGGGCCAGGGGAGGAGCAGCGCGATCGCCGCTGCTCTGCCCCGATCGTCGGGGATCTAGTGTGGAGATCCGCCCGCCTGTGTAAACACAAGCGGGCGGATCTCCTCAGTGACAGGGAGTGACAGATCGGACTGTTCAGCATAGCTGGACATCCAATCTGTCCCTGTCTCACAAAGTCACCTCCCCCCCCACACGTCAGTAAGCACCAGGCATACATTAACCCCTCCCTCTCCAATAAAGTTAACCCCTTCCCTGCCAGTGTCATTTTTACAGTAACAGTGCATATATATAGCACTGATTACTGTAGTAATGTCACTGGTACCCCCAAAAGTGTCAAAAATGTCAGTCAAGGGTCCGATCTGTCCGCCGCAATGTCGCAGTCCCGCAAAAAAAATCGCAGATCGCCGCCATTACGCGTTAAAAAAAAAACACCAAAAATGACAAAAATCTTTCCCTTTGTTAGTAAACGCAATAACTTTTGCGCAAACCAATCAAAATACGCTTATTGCGATTTTTTTTTTACCAAACATAGGTAGCAGAAAACAAATTGGCCAAAAATTTAAAAAAAAATTGGTTTTTACATCTTTTTTGGGGGGAATTTCATATAAAAAAATGTGAAAAATATTGTTATTTTCTCAAAATAAACGCTCTTTTTTTGTTTATAGCGCAAAAAGTAAAAATCGTACAGGTGATCAAATACCACCAAAAGAAAGCTCTGTTTGTGGGAAAAAAAGGACGTCAATTTCGTTTGAGTACGGCGTCGCACAACCGCGCAATTGTCAGTTAAAGTCGCACAGCGCCGAATCGCAAAAAGTGGCCCAGACGTGAGACAGCAAAATGCTTAAGTGGTTAAAAGACAAAGTTGAAAATGTAATTTTTTTGCAAAATTTTCGCTCTTTTTTTATTAATATCGCAAAAAATAAAAAGCGCAGAGGTGATCAAATACCCCCAAAAGAAAGCTCTGTTTGTGGGAAAAAAAGGACGTAAATTTCGTTTGGGTACCACATTGCATGACCGCACAATTGTCAGTTAAAGTCGCACAGTGCCGAAGCACAAAAAGTGGTCTGGACGGAAGACAGCAAAATCCTCCGGTGGTAAAGTGGTTAAAAGTAGTATTGTGAAAACACATGAATTGATATAAGCTAGACATACAGTAATAGCGTTGTAAGTAGTGGTTTCAGTAGTTTGAGGTTTATGCTTAAGTAACAGCAGCAAACCCATCTTTAGATGAGCTACTAGTGGGGGTTACATTTTGCACTTTTTTTTTTTTGCATTTAATAATCATTGAGAGATCTTTTTTTCATTTCCAAGAATTGTATTGGAATTTTTCAGGGTGGATTTGATTTATATCAAGTCGATTTAAATCACCATTCATACCATGATTTAAATCAGTAGTAAAAATGCTTTGATTTAAATCAACTCAATTTAAATCATAATTTTTAAAGAGCAACATTGTGCAACAACTGTCATCTCAGCGACACCTCCTCGGACCCGCTGTTAACTCACCAACAGTCCTATTCACTTTAATGGGATGGCTGGTGATGCGGCAGTGACACAACAAGGTGAGGGACGTGGGGATGCCCGCTTACAGGCGCTGCCATGATGGATCTGAAATGACAGGTGCTCTTTAAAATTAAAGACTGATTCTTGCTGGTAGTTAGTGTGAAATTGTGTGAATGCATCAATGCAGTGCATGTTATCTCGGGTTGCAGAGCTTGGATTCATTGAATGAGTTTACCAAAAATGTAAATATTGCAGAATATACAGCCTCATGCTACATACCTAAGCTCCATTTCATGCTGAATAAACTAAATTATTAAGGTATCTTAAATAGAAACTATCTTTAGTTAGATTTTTACTCTAAAAGTATTTTATTAAAACAAAATTCAATAAAAATGAAAAAAAAAATCCAATTTAAATAAAAAAATCCAATTTAAATAAAAAAATCTGATTTAAATAAAAGAAAAAAATCAGATTTTTATGATTTTTAAAAAAAAAAAAAAAATCTTTGATTTTTATCCACTCTGGGATTTTCTTAAAGTTTCCAAGTTTACGACAAAAATGCCCGTATGGCAAATATTTCAAAGTACACAGTCATACACAATAAAGAGAGCAGATAACTTTTGGCAAATATTCAACAATATCGGGAGAGTTGAGCATTGTCATATCAAAAAATATATATATTTTTTAAATGAAACACTGTGTTCATCAAACATATATAAATGTTATTTTATATCTAGCTCACACAAATTATATTAACCACTTTACCACTAGAGGATTTTGCTGTCTTACGTCTGGGCCACTTTTTGCGATTCGGCGCTGTGCAACTTTAACGGACAATTGCGCGGTCGTGTGACACTGTACCCAAAAAAAAATTATGTCCTTTTTTTCCCACAAACAGAGCTTTCTTTTGGTGGTATTTGATCACCTGTGCGATTTTTACTTTTTGCGCTATAAACAAAAAAATAGCGTTTATTTTGAAAAAATAACAATATTTTTAACATTTTTTTATATGAAATTCCCCCCAAAAAAATGTAAAAATCAAATTTTTTTTAAATTTTTGGCCAATTTGTTTTCTGCTACCTATGTTTGGTAAAAAAATCACAATAAGCGTATTTTGATTGGTTTGCGCAAAAGTTATTGTGTTTACTAACTAAGGGAAAGATTTCTGTAATTTTTGGTGTTTTTTTTTTTAACGAGTAATGGCGGCGATCTACGATTTTTTTTTGCGGGACTGCGACATTGCGGCGGACAGATCGGACCCTTGACTGACATTTTTGATACTTTTGGGGGTACCAGTGACATTACTGCAGTAATCAGTGCTATATATATGCACTGTTACTGTAATCCCAAATGGAAAATACAAGAAAGGAAAAGAAGCCTCCATAGGTAGGAGAGCTGGGGATTTTTAAGGTGCCAAATAACTCTGGTCATAACATATTTCTAAAAATATAGATTTTTATTGATCAAAAATGTAAAATAACATAGCCAGACCACACTGTTAAAAAAATCCTTTATACATTTTTCAACTTTCACATAGATTGTTTGCGGTATTGTCGCAGAATAGCAATCCTGACATGTTTCATCAGACGCAGTTTCTTCGGGGGATGTATTTAATGCTGTATTTAATGGCGGTTCACGCTTAGCAACTTTGGCGTTTCTTCCTGTGCCAGGTGGGCACTTCTTATGTAAACACCCATTTTATTTTTTGCTCCATGATTTTAATAAAGCAGGATTACACTATTTGTGGCTTCTTGTGTTTCCCATTTATCCATATTTGAATGAGTGATCCAGGGAACCATCCCAGGAGGAGAGAGGAGGAGTAAAGTGTCCTTTCCCATTGATTTGGATGTTGATTGAGCGTTATAGGTCTGTGTGACCTGCCCATTTCTGGTGAGTATATATATTTATATATATCACAGCTCAAGAGGTGGATTATTCTCAGTTGGCACATTTGATCTTGGAATTATCTCATGGACTTTTGTTGATACCTGGAATCACTGCATTGCACTTATTATTTGCATTATATTATCATTTATTCGCGTATTCAAGTCACATCATTTGCTTCCTATTTGGAAACACCTGAGCACTGTATTTATTGTGTTGAGCCTTATATCACAGGACTGTATATTTGTGCACTTCACCATAATTTATATTAATCAAAGCCCTTTATGAGCACTATTTTTGAGAATCACTTATTGTTTAATTATTGTAACACTTGTACCAGCGCTTACCTTCATTTTGTTTATGTATTTAATGCTACTTCTAAATAAGAGAACTATGGTCAATTGTCACAGGCTATAAGAAACAAATCAGAGCTGCATCGCTTTAAATGCAAATATTCGGCTGTTTGAGATCAAAAGTGAGCCCCAGGTGGTCTTGATAGTCAACCAAAGGAAGGGTAGTTAGACTACTTGAATTTTCCTGGTAGTCAAATCCAAGGATCCCTATGATCAGTTAAGGCCACTACGGTTCAGAGACAATGGATGTCTGTATTTCTTTGTATATTGGAGGACACCACTGAGCACCAGCTTTCGTGGCCCAAATTTCACATGCAGCGGTCCGTGTCTTGCAGCTCCCCGCTGACACTGTCGGCTCAGTGGTGTCCTTCAATATACAAAGAGAGTAGGATTAAAAACATCCCCTGAAGAAACCGCGTCTGGTGAAGCATGATTGCTACTTTGAAGCTTCTGATTGCTACTCTGTGACAATACTGCAAACAATCTGGTGAAACATGTCGGGATTGCTACTCTGCGACAATACCGTATGTAAAGTTTGAAAAATGCATATAGGCATTTTTTTAACAGTGTGGTCTGTCTATGTTATTTTACATTTTTGATCAATAAAAATCTATGTTTTTAGATATATGTTATGACCAGTGTTATTTGGCACCTTAAAAATCCCTTGCTCTCAACCTGGACAGTGTCCCTTTCCCCCTGCGCAATGTGGTAGTAAACATCCTACTGGCAGCTAGGCTCACCCTGATGAGACACTGGAAATCCCCCCAAATTCCAGCGGTAGGTGAGGTGGTGGATCTGGCCCATCAATACTACACGTACGAACGGATGTGTATGCATTAGCATCCAACAACCTTGAGTATGCCATCCAGTTCTGGGTACCGGTCCTCAGGAGGGATGTGCTGGAACTGGAGAAAGTTCAGAGAAGGGCAACAAAGTTAATAAAGGGACTGGAGGATCTCAGCTATGGGGAAAGACTCCAAGCATTGAACCTATTCTCCCTGGAGAGGAGAGGCTTGAGAGGGGATATGATAGCAATGTACAAATACCTTACTGGTGACCCTAGCATAGGGAAAAAGCAGGGAATTTCAAAAGACATGCAGCCATTTACTGAAATTGGAAGAAAAGCAGTTTAACCTTAAATCTCATAGAGGGTTCTTTACTGACAGATCAGTGTTGATAGTTTAAAAAAACTATTAGATGGGCACCCAAACGACCACAACCTACAGTGATATTCAAAGAACTAATGATATAAACACATGCACACACACACACACACCACAGGTTGAACTGGATGGACTGGTGTCTTTTTCAGTCTTATCAACTATGTAACTATGTAGACACTCTTAAAAAGTCGAGCCAACATGCCCACCTGTGGGTAAATTTAGAGGGGTCATTATGCGCAACAATGATCAGTTCCTCCATCTCCGCTGTCTGATGAATATGATGGTACCAATCTGCATGCCGAGGAGGGTTATTGGAATTCCAATGTACAGAAATGCATTGTCTGGCAGCATTTACAAGATGTAAAGGTAGTGACTAGTGTTGAGCGATTACGGACTATATTATTCGGGTTCGTACCGAATAATTGGATTTTTGCTACCCGGACAGGGACCCGAAAACTTTACTGTATGTTCAGGTTTAAAATCCGTGTTCGGTAATTTTATTTCCTGTTTTGTATGTAATGGCGCGTTTTTAATGGCGGGCTTTCAACAGCCAATCAACAAGCGTTTAACTGGTGTGCCTTAAGCCATCCCAGCCATGCCTACTAATGTATTAGTAGCTGTGATTGGCCATCTGAAGCATGTGACCCATGTCTTTATAAGTTCGAGAGCCACAGCGCGGCGTGTCATTCTGCTGTAGTTTAGGGAGAGAGCACACATCATACGTGCTGGCTGCTGATTAGGGACAGACAGTGAAAAATTGTGCCCGAAAAGAATGCAGGGACAGGTCAGAGTGTAGGCAGGGAAAGTTATTTGAGCATTTTAGGGACAGGCTGGAGAGATTAGGCAGGGACAGGCTACATCGATTTTGCTGTGTGGGGGTGGTGCAGTGAACAATCTTTTTGCCCTCACTTGAGCCCACTGAGGAGGAGGGAGAAAAAAATCTATTCTGTTGTGTGCAGCGTTCAGCTATATTTTACTACAGATTGCTGTTCTAATCTGCTATTTAAAAATTTAAAGGGGATTTTTTTTTTTTTTTTCCCCTTTCATAGCCTGCTTGCTGCTGAGCTGACTGTGTCATAATACACTGCTGTGTTCACATGTGCTATTGAGTGATTTTCAATTTTATATACTTTTTTTCTATTCCAATATTCAATATACACCCTTTTGGGTTAAAAAAAATTCAATTGTGGCATAGTCTGTACTAATCTGCTATTTAAAAATTACAAAGTAAAAGGGGATTTTATTTTCCCCTTCATAGTCTGCTGCAGAGCTGACCGTGACATAAAACATAAGACACTGCTGTGTTCACATGTGCTATTGAAAAATTACCAATTTTATATCATATTTTCTATTCCTCTATTCAATCTACACCCTTTGGGGTAAAAATAATTAAATTGCGGCATAGTCTGTATCGGTACGTGTGAGATACACCTTCCAAATTTTTGGGGCGCATCTTCCACTGCCGAGGATTGCAGGGTGCTTCAGTTTGCCTCCTGTTCCGAACTCCTCCTGCTCCTCATCCTGCCTTTAGGGTACAAAAAATTGTAACCGGGGCCTAGTCTGGGTCTGTACATGTGAGATAGATATACCTTTTGATATCATATTTTCTATTCCGCTATTCAATCTACACCCTTTGGGGTAAAAAGAATTAAATTGCGGCATAGTCTGTATCGGTACGTGTGAGATACACCTTCCAAATTTTTGGGGCGCATCTTCCACCGCCGAGGATTGCAGGGTGCTTCAGTTTGCCTCCTGTTCCGAACTCCTCCTACTCCTCATCCTGCCTTTAGGGTACAAAAAATTGTAATCGGGGCCTAGTCTGTGTTTGTACGTGTGAGATACACCGTTTTATATCCTTTTTTCTATTCCGCTATTCAATATACACCCTTTTGGGGTGAAAAAAATTAAATTGTGGCATACTTTGCATATTTAAATGTGAGATACACCCGTTGTATTTGTATAGTGTTTTTCTATTCCGCTATTTAATAAACACCCTTTTGGGGTAAAAAAAAATAAATTGCGGCATAGTTTGCATATTTGACTATGAGATACACCCGTGCGATACTGTTGTTGTTTTGTTCCGCTATTCAATAAACACCTTTCTAGGGCAAGATCATAAATTTCAGAAATATGAGGAGACCGTCAAATAGGGGCCGTGGCCTGGGTCGTGGTGCTGCTGGTAGAGCTCCTGTTGCAAGGAAAGGACGTGGTCGATCTGTGCCAGCTACACGCACAAGTGAAACACCTTCCTCAAGTGTGAGTAGGCGACAGAACCTGCAGCAGTATTTGGTAGGGCATCATGCACCTCTACAAGTGTTGAGGCCAGAACAAGTAGAGGCGATAGTAGATTGGTTTGCTGCTGACAGTGCCTCCAGTTCCTTCACATTGTCTCCCAACCAGTCTACTGCAGAAAGGTCAGAGTTGGCATCTGCAGCCGATGTCCAACCGTCTTTCACCTCACCCCCTTGCAAATCAGGCAAGCAGTCTGAGCCCCAAGTCATGCAGCAGTCTCTTCTTCTTTTTGATGACTCTGTCAGCAGGGTTTCCCAGGGCCATCCACCTAGCCCTGCCCCAGAAGTAGAAGAGATTGAGTGCAGCGATGCTCAACCACTTATTTCTCAAGATGAGTACATAGAAGGACCATCGCAGCATGTCTCCGATGATGACAAAACGCAGGTGCCAACTGCTGCGGCACTCAGAATTGTGGAGACCGACAAGGAGGGCAGGGGTGAAGACTGGGTGGAAGATGATGTGGAGGATGATGAGGTCCTTGAACGCACATGGAATGAAGGTCATGCAGGTGACCTGAGTAGTTTGGAGGAAGAGGCGGTGGTCGCACAGAGCCACCAGCACAGCAGAAGAGGGAGCAGGGTGCAGAAGCGGAGCGGCCGTGCCCTAGACACTACGCCTGCTACTGCCCAACGCAGCCAGGGACCGAGCGCACCAAAGCCAGCTCAAAGGAGATCTCTAGCGTGGAAGTTCTTCAGAAAATGTGCTGATGACAGGACACGAGTGGTTTGCACCCTGTGCAATCAGAGCCTGAAGCGAGGCATAAACCTTCTCAACCTGAGCACAACCTGCATGATCAGGCATCTAAGTGCAAAGCACGAGCTGCAGTGGAGTAGACACCTTCAAAACCAAGAAAGGTCTCTGGCTCCTCCTGCTTCCTCTTCTGCTGCAGTCTCGGCCTCTTCATCCACCTCTGTAGTGATACCGGCACCTGCTACCCCGCAAACAGAGGATCTGTCAGCAACACCACCACCTGGGTCACCAACCATCTCCACAATGTCCCGTGGAAGCGTTCAGCTTTTCATCTCCCAAACACTTGAGAGGAAGAGGAAGTACCCCCCTACCCACCCGCGATCCCTGGCCCTGAATGCCAGCATTTCAAAATTATTGGCCTTTGAAATGCTGTCATTCCTTCTGGTGGAGACGCACAGTTTTAAAAGCCTTATGTCAGTGGCTGTCCCACAGTACGTCGTGCCCAGCCGCCGCTACTTTTCCAGGCAAGCCATCCGTTCCCTGCACAACCAAGTGGGGGAAAAAATCAGGTGTGCACTGTGCAACGCCATCTGCAGCAAGGTCCACCTAACTACCGATACGTGGACCAGTAAGCACGGTCAGGGGCGTTATATCTCCCTAATGGCACACTGGGTAAATGCAGTGGCGGATGGGCCTGAGGCGGATAGCAATTTGGCGCATGTCGTTCCACCACCGAGGATTGCAGGGTGCTTCAGTTTGCCTCCTGTTCCTAACTCCTCCTACTCCGCTTCCTCATCCTCTACCGCCTCCTCATCCGGTCAGAGTAACACCTTCACCACCAACTTCAGCACAGCCAGGGGTAAACGACAGCAGGCAGTTTTAAAACTTTCCTGTTTGGGGGAAAAACCACACACCGCGCAGGAGTTGTGGAGGAGCATGGAAAAGCAGACAAATGAGTGGTTGCTGCCAGCGAGCCTCAAGCCCGGCCTGGTGGTGTGCGATAACGGGTGAAATCTCATAGCAGCTCTGGGCCTAGCCGGTTTGACGCACATCCCTTGCCTGGCGCATGTGCTGAATTTGGTGGTGCAGAGGTTCCTTTAAAATTACCCCGATATGTCAGAGCTGCTGCAGAAAGTGGGGGCTGTCTGTGCGCACTTTCGGCGTTCTCACCCTGTTGCTGCTCGCCTGTCAGCGCTGCAGCGTAACTTCGGCCTTCCCGCTCACCGCCTCATATGTGACGTGCCCACAAGGTGGAACTCCACCTTGCACATGCTGGAAAGACTGTGCGAGCAGCAGCAGGCCATAGTGGAGCCTCAGCTGCAGCACGCACACGTGAGTCGCTCTGCGGAACAGCACCACTTCACCACCAATAACCAATCCATGCGAGACCTGTGTGCCTTGTTGCGCTGTTTTGAGTACTCCACCAACATGGCCAGTGCCGATGACGCCTTTCTCAGTTTAACTATCCCACTTCTATGCCTCCTTCAAAAAAATGATTTGGGCGATGATGGAAGAGGATGTGGCACAGGATGAGGAGGAGGAAGAGGAGGATGAAGAGGTAACATTTCCAAGGCTTTCAGGGCAGTCATTCGCAAGTAGCTCCGAGGGTGGATTTCTGCACACACAAACGCCAGGGACACAATTGTCCAGCAGGGGGAGGGTTCTGGAGGATGAGGAGGATGAGGAGGAGGAGATGGAGGAGGAGATGGAACCATGTTTACAGCAGGGTGGCACCCAGGCCAGCTCATGGCCATCACTGGTGCGTGGCTGGGGGGATACAGAGGACACAGCCTTTCATTGCCTCTGGGCAGCCTGGTACACATGAGCGATTACATGCTGCAGTGTCTCCACAACGACCGCCGAGTTGCCCACATTCTAACTTGTGCTGATTACTGGGTGGCCACGCTGCTGGATCCCGGTTACAAGGACAACGTACCGTCCTTAATTCACTCACTGGAGCGCGATCGTAAGATGCGTGAGTACAAGCGCACGCTGGTAGAAGCGATGCTGCTGGCATTCCCACCTGACAGCGGGGCCACAGTGGAAGCATAAGGCCAAGGCAGAGGAGGAGGAGGAGGAAGAGGTCGCCAACGCAACCAGGGCACTGCCAACACCTCAGAAGGCAGGGTTAGCATGGCCGAAATGTGGAAAAGCTTTGTCAGCACGCCACAACAAACAGCAGATCCAGCAGCTCATATGGAACGTCTTAGCAGGAGGCAACATTTCACCAACATGGTGGAGCAGTATGTGTGCACACGCCTATATGTAGTGAATAACGGGTCTGCCCCCTTCAACTTCTGGGTCTCCAAATTGGGCACATGGCCTGAGTTTGCCCTTTACGCCTTGGAGGTGCTGGCGTGCCCTGCAGCCAGTGTATTATCTGAACGTGTATTTAGCACGGCTGGGGGCGTTATCACAGACAAGCGCAGCTGCCTGTCCAGAGACAATGTGGACAAGCTCACGTTCATTAAAATGAACCAGGCATGGATCCCACAGGACTTTTCCGTACCTTGTGCAGAATAGAGATGGATACCGACCTTACCCAGCCATTGTTATATTTTTGATCTTTCTCACTCTTTTGGGGTGTACCCTCATTTAAAATGACTGAAAAAAAGCAGCATGAAAAACATGCTGAAAAACTCGGCTTATACTCCAGTATATACTGTATTTTTTTTCTATTTATTAACTCTTAGCTTACCCTAATCAGTCTTGATTAACTATTTCATTCCCATCGCCCCTTAACTATTATTTTCCTGCTGACTTTTTTTTCATTTGGTTTTGTTTTTCAATTCATTAATATTTTAGTTTTTTTTGTTTTTTGTGATATGTACAGTATATATATATATATATATATATATATATATATATATATATATATATATATATATATATATATATATATATATATATATATATATATATATATATATATATACACACACATATATATAAATATATATAGATGCCAAAAAAAAAATTATATATATATATATATATATACAGTGCCTTGCGAAAGTATTCGGCCCCCTTGAACTTTGCGACCTTTTGCCACATTTCAGGCTTCAAACATAAAGATATAAAACTGAAATTTTTTTGTGAAGAATCAACAACAAATGGGACACAATCATGTAGTGGAACGAAATTTATTGGATATTTCAAACTTTTTTAACAAATAAAAAACTGAAAAATTGGGAATGCAAAATTATTCAGCCCCTTTACTTTCAGTGCAGCAAACTCTCTCCAGAAGTTCAGTGAGGATCTCTGAATGATCCAATGTTGACCTGAATGACTAATGATGACAAATAGAATCCACCTGTGTGTAATCAAGTCTCTGTATAAATGCACCTGCACTGTGATAGTCTCAGAGGTCCATTTAAAGCGCAGAGAGCATCATGAAGAACAAGGAACACACCAGGCAGGTCTGAGATACTGTTGTGGAGAAGTTTAAAGCCGGATTTGGATACAAAAAGATTTCCAAAGCTTTAAACATCCCAAGGGTCACTGTGCAAGCGATAATATTAAAATGGATGGAGTATCAGACCACTGCATATCTACGAAGACCTGGCCGTCCCTCTAAACTTTCAGCTCATACAAGGAGAAGACTGATCAGAGATGCAGCCAAGAGGCCCATGATCACTCTGGATGAACTTCAGAGATCTACAGCTGAGGTTGGAGACTCTGTCCATAGGACAACAATCAGTCCATAGGACTGCACAAATCTGGCCTTTATGGAAGAGTGGCAAGAAGAAAGCCATTTCTTAAAGATATCCATAAAAAGTGTTGTTTAAAGTTTGCCACAAGCCACCTGGGAGACACACCAAACATGTGGAAGAAGGTGCTCTGGTCAGAGGAAACCAAAATCGAACTTTTTGGCAACAATGCAAAACGTTATGTTTGGCGTAAAAGCAACACAGCTCATCACCCTGAACACACCATCCCCACTGTCAAACATGTTGGTGGCAGCATCATGGTTCGGGCCTGATTTTCTTCAGCAGGGACAGGGAAGATGGTTAAAATTGATGGGAAGATGGATGGAGCCAAATACAGGACCGTTCTGGAAGAAAACCTGATGAGTCTGCAAAAGACCTGAGACTGGGACAGAGATTTGTCTTCCAACAAGACAATGATCCAAAACATAAAGCAAAATCTACAATGGAAAGGGTCACAAATAAACATATCCAGGTGTTAGAATGGCCAAGTCAAAGTCCAGACCTGAATCCAATCGAGAATCTGTGGAAAGAACTGAAAACTGCTGTTCTCAAAAGCTCTCCATCCAACCTCACTGAGCTTGAGCTGTTTTGCAAGGAGGAATGGGCAAAAATTTCAGTCTCTCGATGTTTAAAACTGATAGAGACATACCCTAAGCGACTTAGAGCTGTAATCACAGCAAAAGGTGGCGCTAAAAAGTATTAACTTAAGGGGGATGAATAATTTTGCACGCCCAATTTTTCAGTTTTTTATTTGTTAAAAAAGTTTGAAATATCCAATAAATGTCATTCCACTTCATGATTTGTGTAAAAATTACAGTTTTATATCTTTATGTTTGAAGCCTGAAATGTGTCAAAAGGTCGAAAAGTTCAAGGGGGCCGAATACTTTCGCAAGGCACTGTATATATGTATATATATATATATATATATATATATATATATATATATATATATATATATATATATATATTTTTTTTTTTAATATATATATATATTGCAGTTCTTTGTACCAGAATGAGAATAATATGCTTTTACATTTTAAATAGGACACATTATAGAATAAAATGTATACTTTATATCTACAGTAACAATATCAATTTTTAACTAACACTGATGTTCACGGAAAAAAAAAAGATACTTTTTGTTTGTGAATTGCATAAAAAAAAAAACAATTGCAAGACACTATCACCAAAAGGACACCTTGTTTTCCTTAAAAAAGATAAATGTAAAACTTTGTTATCTTAAGTAGTGATAAAGTTATTGCTGAATAACCAGAGTTTTACTTTTATCCAGCATAATGTTTTTCTTTTACAAATATAGGCACCCAAGGGTTGTGTTTACTCCCTATAGGATTGTTCATTTTTATATATATATATAGACTGTGTATGTATTTTTCTTCTTTGTTAGACAGGGTTTATTTAACAGTACTGATTAGCAATTTGAGTAAGATGCATCATTTTATATATTGTACAGATACAAGCAAAAGCAACCTATTTTTTTCTCTTTTTTTTCCACTCATTTTATGTTCATGGTTTGCATGTAGAACACTAAAGGAAACTATGTGAAATATCTTTTTTAACATTTTTATTATTATACATCATATTTTATTTTTTTTACATGTACTACTTTAAAAATTACATCTTCCTTATAGGTGCTGGATTATTTTTGAAAAACAAATATGGATCAACATCATAGATTAATATTAAATGGTGTAAGTGCATTTTATTTTCCATTTATTCAACATACGGTATGTTTATATTCTCCTGTCATTGGGATAAAGTTACCAGTCAAAATAATTTAGGAGTAATTCACAGCTATGCATTTTAAGAATCAGCAATACATGTACACAGGTTAGCTGTTGTTTTAAAAAGTTCAAGGTCACATTTTTGATGCATTACCATGTTTTATGAGGTTTCCTGATATTGATAGAATACAATTCTTGTAAAAATCACATGACAATATGCCTAGAAAGGTGTGAATCCGGCCTCACATTTTCCTCCAAAGATTTTCTTACATCTTATATTTTAAAAGAAAATTCAGTATTAGTAAATTAAATACCATTTTTTTTAATAGGATACAGTGCTTTTTTAGTAAGTGTCTTATTCTGATTTCTTACAACAACATTTGCTCTAAAGTGTAAAGAATCCCTAAGGCCCCTTTCACACAGGCGGACCGTTCAGATCCGCCTGTCCGTTTTTTTGGCGGATCTGGACGGTCCCCCCTATGGGGGATCGGATGTCAGCGGAGACATGTCCGCTGACACCCGATCCGATCCGTCAAATCTGGACGGATGGAAACCCTATTTTCCATCCGTCCAGCGGATCGGATCGGATCGGGTGAGAACGGACCGACGGTCCGTTCTCACCCGATTTCCCCCATAGAGATGCATGGGGAACTGACAGCTGTGTCTCCGCACACAGCGCGGAGACACAGCTGTCATCCTTCTGCTCAGCGGGGGGTCGGCTGCTCGATCCCCCGCTGAGAAAAGCTGAGTCCGTTTGACGGACCTACTGTGTGAAAGGGGCCTAACAATGAAATTCACTCATGTGTTCCAGTGTGGTCTGTTAAATATTCCTATCAAAGGACCATTCTTTTAAAACATTTTGTTAAATTTAGAAATAAGTACAGAAACAAAATTAGAAGATTACAATAAAGTAGACAATAAGTGGTGGAACCATGCAAGTAGAATCTACAAATAAAATATTTAACGACATATAATAAAGATATGAACACTTCAAATGTCAATTGTAATAAATAATATCAAGAAAATAAAAAGAGCCCCAAAAATAAATAAATGCCAACCAAAAAAGGAAAATAAACACTTCAAATGTCAATTGTATTAAATAATATCAAGAAAATAAAAAGAGACCCAAAAATAAATAAATGCCAGCCAAAAAAGGAATATAAACACTTCAAATGTGAATTGTAATAAATAATATCAAGAAAATAAAAAGGGCCCCAAAAATAAATAAATGCCAACCAAAAAGGAAAATAAACACTTCAAATGTCAATTGTAATAAATAATATCAAGAAAATAAAAAGGGACCTAAAAATAAACAAATGCCAACCAAAAAAGGAAAATAAACACTTCAAATGTCAATTGTAATAAATAATATCAAGAAAATAAAAAGGGCCCCAAAAATAAATAAATGCCAGCCAAAAAAGGATACAGAGAAAAAAAAAACATGCCAGCGGGCAAGACGATCCACGGGGGCCAGCAGCTGCGATTGCTGCCAGGCACCCGCGATCGCTCCCTTTGAAGAGAGAACGGCGGTCTGCTATTGTAAACACGGCAGACCGTTGTTCTGACAGGAATCAATGCAGAGCTCCCGTGTTCCTCCTATGTAGGAACACAGGTCTCTGTGTTGATTTCACAAGCTCATCCCCCTCACAGTTAGAAAACACCCCCCCCCCCCCTAGGCTCACATTTAACCCTATGATCGCCCCTGGGTTAACCCCTTCCCTGCCAGTGTCATTATTACAGTAACAGTGTGTATTTTTAGCACTGATTACTGTGGTAATGTTACTGGTCACCCCAAAAGTGTCAAAAATGTCAGTTAGGGGTCCGATCTGTCTGCCGCAATGTCGCTGTCCCCCTAAAAATTGCTGATCGCCGCCATTACTAGTAAAAAATAAATAAATAAATAAAAATAACAAAAATCTTTCCCGTAGTTTGTAGACACGATAACTTTTGCGCAAACCAATCAAAATACACTTACTGCAATTTATTTTTTACCGAAAATATGTAGCAGAAAACAAATCGGCCTAAAATGTTAAAAAACTTTAATTTTTAAAAAAAAATTTTGGCAATGTTATATAACAGAATGTGAAAAATTATATATATATATTTTTTTTTTTAGAATTGTTGCTTTTTTTTGGTTATGTTAGAGTAGAATTGTCGCAGTTTTTTATAGCACAAAAAATAAAAAACACAGAGGTGATGGAATACCACCAAAAGAAAGCTCTATTTGTCCGAAGAAAAAAACATATTTTATTAGGGTACAGCATTGCACAACTGCACAATTGTCAGTTAAAGTAATGCAGTGCCGTATCGCACAAAATGTCATGGTCAAGAAAGGGGGGGGGGGGGTGAAACCTTTTGAAGGTCAAGTGGTAAACAGCCTCTAGAACAAGCATAGGATTCGGTAAGGGTTGACAGTGATAATGCAGAGGTCACTGTCAACAATTGTCTAATTACCAGGGATGGGTTCAAAGGGACTGAATGGTCATATCTATATTTGGTCAATGACATTAGTGGGAGACCCTTATTCTTTATTTATACCTAGTCAACTTTCCCTGTAGCCATCAGTCATAGGTGAGTAACCATTAGGACCCCGCACACATCAACTTTTATTTATTTATTTTTTTTTGGCTGGTCAGAGGGCGTTAAGCATTATAATTGATGTGGATCTGCATAGTTGAATGTTGTGATTGATGGTGGATGTACATTCTATGACTTTTTTTTTATAAAGACTTTTCAAAAACTGTGGGAGTGTTTTATTTTTACTGTTTACCTTTTTGTGAAATAATAGCGGTACTATATCCTTACTCATTCACATGGGGGGAGGGGAAGCTGGTATTTGGGATCCATTTTATTGTCAAAGGAGGCTTTCGGATTCTAGTAAGCTCACAGACTAGGCCAAGGTTGTGGGGAAGAGGCTCTTGTCCTCATCAACGTAGGGGCAAGGTGCTTTGCCAGAGAGGTACTCACTGGCAAGGTACCCCTCGTGTTGAGGGCATGTGGTCTGATATAGTTCAGTAGGGGTGCACATATCCCCCCCTTTCCTGGCCAGCCAGGTTATCTGTTCTGCTAAGGGTCTGGTATGGATTTTTGAAGGACCCCATGCTTTTTTCCTGAGTTTTGTGTCCCCCTTAGATCTGTGGAATTTGTAAGACTGCACACCAATTTTTTGATGTGTTGGGTTTTACTTAAGATTCATACCAGACCCTTCAGAACAATCTTGGTCATCTTGGTTTTTGGGGCTTGGGTATTCTGTGGAGGCGTCTGGGTTACAGTATGGCAACTCAGGCTGGGGCAATTCTCCAAGTGGGGTTTTCCTTAAAATTCATACCAGACCCTTCAGATCAATCTTGACCATCTTGGTTTTTGGAGCTTGGGTATTCAGTGGAGGCGTCTGGGTTACAGTATGGCAACTCAGGCTGGGGCAATTCTGCAAGTGGGGGTATCATCATTCCTGAAATTATTTGGGCACTTTTGAAGCGTGGCCGTCCTGATTTTTATACAGGGCTCTTTGTGACTGTTATATGGAGTACTGGAACCAAAAATGTTTCAATATTAGTGTCGTATCATTTACATAGTTCCTCGTTACCTCTGTGGACAACAAACCCCCCCCCCCCTCAGGTTGTGGGAGTTGTCAGAGTGCTAAGAAGAGATTATGGGGTCTATATTTGAAGCAGAGAATGTGACCTTCACAAATATTCACTGATGGGGAACCTAACACTCCTGTATAAATTGAATGCACCTTGGTGATTATCCACCAGAGAACGTTTTGAAAGTCTCATTCTCTGTTTTATAAATAAATGTATAATTTAATTTAAAAAACACACACGCACAAATTGCATACATCTTTCTGATACATGCATATGTCTCCATTTTTGAACCCTTTAATTGCCAGAGCTGTTTTTGCATTTTCTTCCACATTTTATGCCCAAAGTTTAGTTAAAACCCCCCAAACCCCCCAAAGTTTTCCCCTTTAATGACCAGACCATTTTTTACCGTACGGCACTGCGTTATTTTAATTGACAATTGCGTGGTCGTGCGACATTGTATCCTAAAAAAATTCATGTGCTTTTTTTCCCACAAATATAACTTTCTTTTGGTGATATTTTGTCACCTGTGCGGTTTTTTATTTTTTGCGCTATATGCAAAAAAAGAGAGACAATTCTGAAAAAAAAAACAATATTTTTTACTTTCTGCTATATAACATTCCCAATAAAAAAAAAAAAAAAAAAATCGAATTTTTTCATAATTTTAGGCCAATTTGTATTCTGCTACATATTTTTAGTAAAAAAAAAAATCTCAATAAACGATTATTGATTGGTTATCACGTCTACCATCTAGTGGAAAGATTTATGTCATTTTATTTATTTATTTTTTATTTTACTAGTAATGGCAGCGATCAGCGATTTTTTTAGAGTGACTGCAACATTTTGGCGGACAAATCGAACCCCTAACTGACATTTTTGACACTTTTGGTGGGACCAGTGTTATTACTACAGTAATCAGTGCTAAAAATATGCACTGTTACTGTAATAATGACACTGACAGAGAAGGGGTTAACACCAGGGGCGATCAAAGGGTTACATGTGTCCCTAGGGGGTGTTTTGTAACTGTGAGGGGGATGGGCTTTCTGCATGAACACAGAGACCTATGTCTAAATAAGAGGAACACAGGATCCCTGTGTTCATAATTGACAGAACAGGGGTGTGCCATGTTTACAATGGCAGACCGTTATCATGTCTCCACAAGGAGCGATCGTGGGTGCCCGGCGGAAATCTTGACCACCGGACCCGCTGATTTGCTTCCCCTGTGGTGAATAGGCATGGGCTGCTAGCGGTCCTGCAAAGCGACAGAGCCGACCTGCTGCTGTAAAACCACGGCAGCTGGTCGGCAAGTGGTTAAAGTGGTTGTAAAGGCTCAACGTTTTAAAAAACCTTCTCTGTGCAGCATCCCCCCTAATACTTGCCCGAGTCCCATCTCTATCCAGCGATGTGCATGAGTGCCCCATCACTTCAGGGATTCTGCCTCCTTTTGGCTGAGACTACAGCGGGAGCCAATCAGCAGAGAGAGGGGGCGGGGCAGAGCCACCTGTGAGTGTGTGAATGGTCAAGCAGAGCCACAGCTCAGGAGCGAGCTTGCTGTGGGGGGCACTCGGCACTCTGCAGGAGGGAGGAGCCAGGAGCACCGGTGAGGAACCCAAGAAGTGGAGGATTGGTGCTGCTCTGTGCAAAACCACTGCACAGAGCAGGTAAGTATAACATGTTTTTTTTTTTGTTTTTTTAAAGATTTTAGTAACAGTTTACCCACTTGCACTGGATTACACACCTAGTACGTGATCTGCGCGCCGGGGTAGGGAGTGTGCCTGCGCAGTCCCGCTACCCTGGCTGTGATGTGATTGGCTACAGTACCAACCAGTACCAACCAAAAATGTAGCAGAATACATTTTAGCCTAATCTGATGAAGCAATTTGATTTTTTTACTTTTTTTTTATTGGTTGTTTTATAACAGAAAGTAAAAAATATTGTTTTTTTTTTCAAAATTGTTGGACTTTTTTTTACTTTTAACCACTTAAGGACCGCCCACCGCAGATATACTGCAGCAGGCAGCCCCTCCTGCGCGAACCAATGTAGCTGTACATCGGTCGCGCACCTGCAGCAAGGGGGCGATCACGCGCCACACCGCACTCGGCAGCAGGGACTCCAGTGCACGGGGTCGGCGGCTCCAATTTCTGCCTGACACCCACAATCGCTCCCCGCTAAGAGAGAAGAACAATCAGCTGTTGTAAACGCAGCTCACCGTTCTTCTCCCTGGAATGATCACAGAGCGCCTGTGATCCTTCTATATAGGATCACAGGTCTCTGTGATCATTTCAAAAGCCCCTCCCCCAGACAGTTAAAAAACACTCTCCTAGGCTCACAATTAACCCTTTGATCACCCCTAGGTTAACCCCTTCCCTGCCAGTGTCATTATTACAGTAACAGTGTATATTTTTAGCACTGATTACTGTAGTAATGTCACTGGTCCCCCCAAAAGTGTCAAAAATGTCAGTTAGGGGTCCGATCTGTCCACCGCAATGTCGCAGTCCCGCTAAAAATCGCAGATTGCCGCCATTGATAGTAAAAAAAATAAATAAATAAAAATGACATAAATCTTTCCCGTAGTCAGTAGACGCGCAAACCAATCAAAATGTGCTTACTGCAATTTTTTTTGTTACCGAAAATATGTAGCAGAAAACAAATTGGCTTAAAATGTAAAAAAATAAAATTGATTTTTAATTTTTTTTTTTTGGCAATCTTATATAGCAGAATGTGAAAAATGTTTTTTTTTTCAGAACTGTCGCTTTTTTTTTATTTATTGCACAAAAAATAAAAACTGCAGAGGTGATGGAATACCACCAAAAGAAAGCTCTATTTGCCCGAAAAAAAAAAAAAAATACACATTTTATTTGGGTATAGCATTGCACAACTGCACAATTGTCAGTTAAAGTAATGCAGTGCCGTATTTCAAAGAATGGCCTGGTCATGAAGGAAGGGGGGGGGTAAAACCTTTTGGAGGTCAAGTGGTTGACGGCCTCTAGAACAAGCATAGAATTCAGTAAGGGTTGACAGTGATAATGCAGAGGACACTGCCAACAATTGTCTTATTACCAGGGATGGGTTCAAAGGCACTGAATGGTCATATCTATATTTGGTCAATGACATCAGTGGGAGACCCTTATTCTTTATTTATACCTAGTCAACTATCCCTGTAGCCATCAGTCATAGGTGAGTAACCATTAGGACCCCGCACACATTATCTTTTTTTTTCTTTCTTTTGGCTGGTCAGAGGGTGATTAGCATTATAATTGATGTGGATCTGCATAGTTGGATGATGTGATTGATGGTGGATGTACATTGTAGGACTTTTTTTTATAAAAGACTTTTCAAAAACTGTGTGAGTGTTTTATTTTTACTGTTTACCTTTTTGTACATGAGTAGCGATACTATGTCCTCCTTACTCATTTACATGGGGGGAAGGGAAGCTGGTATTTGGGATCCATTTTATTGTTAAAGGTGGCTTTCAGATTCTAGTAAGCTCACAGACTGGGCCAGGGTTGTGGGGAAGAGGCTCTTGTCCTCATCAACGTAGGAACAAGGTGCTTTGCCAGAGAGGTACTCACTGGCAAGGTACCCCTCATGTTGAGGGCCTGTGGTCTGATAAAGTTCAGTAGGGGTGCACATTTGCCAGCCAGGTTATCTGTTCTGCTAAGGGTCTGGTATTGATTTCTGGGGAACCCCATGTTTTTTTCCCAAGTTTTGTGTCCCCCTTAGATCTGTGGAATTTTTAAGACCACACACCAATTTTTTGATGTGTAGGGTTTTCCTTAAAATTCATACCAGACCCTTCAGATCAGTCTTGGCCCTCTTGGATTTTTGGGCTTGGGTATTCTGTGGAGGTGTCTGGGTTACAGTATGTCAACTCAGGCTGGGGCAATTCTCCAAGTGGGGTTTTCCTTAAAATTCATACCAGACCCTTCAGATCAATCTTGGCCATCTTGGTTTTTGGGGCTTGGGTATTCTGTGGAGGCTTCTGGGTTACAGTATGGCGACTCAGGCTGGGGCAATTCTCCAAGTGGGGTTTTCCTTAAAATTCATACTAGACCCTTCAGATCAATCTTGGCCCTCTTGGTTTTTGGGGCTTGGGAATTCTGTGGAGGCATCTGGGTTACAGTATTGTGACTCAGGCTGGGGCAATTCTCCAAGTGGGGTTTTCCTTAAAATTCATACTAGACCCTTCAGATCAATCTTGGCCCTCTTGGTTTTTGGGGCTTGGGTATTCTGTGGAGGCGTCTGGGTTACAGTATGGCGACTCAGGGTGGGGCAATTCTCCAAGTGGGGGTATCATCATTCCTGAAATTATTTGGGCACTTTTGAAGCGTGGCCATCCTGATTTTTATACAGGGCTCTTTGTGACTGTTATATGTAGTACTGGAAACAAAATTGTTTCAAAATTAGTGTTGTATCATTTACATAGTTCCTCGTTACCTCTGTGAACAATAGAACCCCCACCCCCCCATGTTGTGGGAGTTGTCAGAGTGCTAGGCAGAGATTAAGGGGTCTATATTTGAAGCAGAGAATGGGACCTTCACAAATATTCACTGATGGGGAACCTAACACTCCTGTCTGAAATGAATGCACCTTGGTGATTATCCACCAGAGAACGCTTTGAAAGTCTCATTCTCTGTTTTAGAAAATTCATTTATAATTTAATTTAAAAAACACACACACAAAAATGGCGTACATCTTTCTGATACATGCACATGTCTCCATATTGGAACCCTTTAATTGCCAGAGCTGCTTTTGCATTTTCTTGCACATTTTATACCCAAAGTCTGGTTAAAACCCCCCAAACCCCCCCCTCCGAATGTTTTGTTAATACCCCCCTGGGTACGGATTTTAGGCTCTGTTTTATATTGAATAAAATTATTAAGATTTAAAAAAATAAAAATAAAAATAAACTAAACGTTACATATTTTCTGAAAGCAGAGAGCCTGGAGAATAAAATGGTTGAAGTTGCAATTTTTTATGTCACACAATATTAACTCAGTGGTATCAAACACGTTTTAGTAAAGAAACTGCACTAATGTTAAGTTTAGTGAACTCAAACACAATATATTATCCCATTTTTTGGATAAAATATAAAAGAAGAGGTTGCTTTATGTAAATAGATACCCAACATGTCAGGACTAGAGTTGAGCGGACACCTGGATGTCCGTGTTCGGCGGGTTCGGCTGAACTTGAAAAAAAAGTCCGGGTCCGTGACCCGGACTTTTTCCGAACTTTACCCGGACACCGAACCCCATTGAAGTCAATGGGGACCCGAACTTTTAGGCACTAAAATGCCTCTAAAAAAACAATGGAAAGGGCTAGAGTGCTGCAAATGGCATCAACATGTAATTAAGAGCATGGCAAGTGCTCTTCAAAAAATTCCCCTTTAAATTTGTAATTTTTAAATAGCAGATTAAATTGTCAGGGTTTACATACGCTTTAACCCTTAGTGATTTTTTTAGTCTAAAAAACCCAACACCAAACAAGGCCAGCAAAGTTCTCAGCACCAGAAACTAAAGTAAGGTATTACTGGTTCTAATACTATTTTGTGTGTGCTTGTTTGTAACACAAAGGCATCACCTAAGAGCAACATCACAGTCATTTTCCTTCTGGGGTTCCATGGCATGGACAGATTTAATGTATTGCTCTTCATCTTGATGCTTATCATTTACTGTGTGACAATCTGTGGAAACTCCTTGATCATCAAACTGGTGTCCATCAGCAAGAACCTCCACTCTCCCATGTACTTCTTCCTCACTCAGCTCTCCATAGCGGATATCTTGCTGACCACAGATATTTCCCCATTCATGCTAAATATTGTACTACATCAAGGGGCCTTCATATCTTTGCCTGGATGTATCGCTCAGCTCTATTTTTTCATTTTTATCGAGGGATTTGAATGTTTTATTCTGACGATGATGTCCTATGACCGCTACCTAGCCATTTGTTCTCCTCTGTATTATGTCACCATTATGAACCACATGCTTTGCATTAAATTGGTAATTGCTTCTTGGCTCTTGGGCTGTTTGGTTGCACTGATTCTGATACATGGAATAACCCAACTATACTTCTGCCGGCCAAACACAATTGACCATTTTTTTTGTGATTATTACCCTTTGATGGAACTTTCTTGCTCAGATGTGTCTATGCGTCTGATAGAAGCCATCTTAATGTGCATCCTTGAAACTATCTTTCCGTTTGTCGTGATAGTAATTTCATATGTGTGTATTGTTTTGGCCATAATGAAGATATCCTCCAACTCTGGAAGAAAAAAATCATTTTCAACTTGTAGCTCCCACCTGACAGTTGTGTCTTTGTTTTATGGGACTCTAATTGCCACGTACATAATTCCAAAGGGAGGACAGATGAAAATCTTCAGTAAGACATTGTCGCTGCTATACACTGTGCTTACGCCCTTACTAAATCCTTTCATATACAGTTTGAGAAATGAAGAAATTAAGAAAGCTTTAAAAAAACTCACAAATAACTGAAAAGCTTCCTATTTACATAGTTACATAGTTAGTGAGGTTGAAAAAAGACATCAGTCCATCCAGTTCAACCTATGATGTGTGTGTGTGTGGGTGTTCGATGTTGTGGTCTTTAAGGTGCCCATCTAATAGTTTTTTGAAACTATCAATGCCCCCTGCTTATACGGCTGCCTGTGGAAGAGAATTCCACATCCTTACTGCTCTGACACTAAAGAACCCTTTACGCAGTTTAAGGCTAAAACGCTTTTCTTCTGGTTTAAGTGAGTGTACACGTGTCTTATTGAATTCCATTTCTCTGAAAAGTTTGTTCCCTATGCTAATGTACCAGTACAGTATTTGTACATTGATATCATATCCCCTCTCAAGCGTCTCTACTCCAGAGAGAATAAGTTCAATACTTGTAAGATGCTGTAGAAAAAAAGTTTCCAAACTGCGCTAACATCCAAACTAACAACAAGCTGCTAGCACATCAACCGACATAAGTTGTCCACATAAATTATATTAAAAAAACGACAACTTCCTATGATTATGTCAATTGTGACGAAACGCGTCAGACAATTATATTTGCCATCTGATTGTATTCCCTGTGCTGTTTCATGGATGATTGTAAGTGTGCTTCTTTATTTTAATACATTTTTGAAGCGGTTTTACACTATGATCGTGTTGTCTGGCTTATCCCTACACATGTACATCTGAGTGGGAAATAAATGCATCCTCATTCAAGACTTCATGGCCACCTATTCGAACATCCGGTGATCCAGCTATGTGTGGGGATACCTATGATCATTATCCAGTCTGTATGACCCATTTGCTATATGGTAATTTGGGTCCATACCCTCCGGTGAGTGCATTCATTTCTCATTCTGCTGGTGTGGGGATCTATCTGCAACCTGCAATCACCTATATGAATTTGGATGCTTCACTTTCACTTGGGACTCACAATTCATTTGTATTTTTTTTTTTTTTCTTAACACATATTCACATATGCTTCACCAGTTTTGCTTGGAAAATACTATTTAAAATCTTGTATTAAACATTAAAAACAGTATGATGTATAACTGCCCATAACACTGCCCAAGCATAGCATTTGCTACTGACATTTATTTATTTTTTTATTTATTTCATTTGTATCTATGTAAAAACAATAACTACCCCACAAGCATATTTTAAAAATATATTTTATTGAAGTTTTACAAATGTAAATATACATACTGTGAGGGAAAAAAAAGTATTTGATCCCCTGCTGATTTTGTACGTTTGTCCACGGACAAAGAAATGATCAGTCTATAATTTTAATGGTAGGTTTATTTTAACAAAATACCAACAAAAATATCCAGAAAAACACATTTCAAAAAATTATAAATTGGCATTTTAATGAGTGAAATCAGTATTTGACCCCCTTCGCAAAATATGACTTAGTACTTGGTGGCAAAACCCTTGTTGGCAATCACAGAGGTCAGACGTTTCTTATAGATGGCCACCAGGTTTGCACACATCTCAGGAGGGATTTTGTCCCACTCCTCTTTGCAGATCCTCTCCAAGTCATTAAGGTTTAAGGCTCGGTTCACATTTATGCGAGTGCGGGAAGGCTGCGAATTCGCAGCCTGTTCCCGCATCGCACACGCACCCCCGGCAGTTCACACTGCCATATGCGATATGCTGGGGGCGTCAATGTAATCTTAACGACACCCCCAGTTTGATCGCATATCGCAGTGCGATCGTGCAGTTCGCACAGGATGGGATCGCACAAGTGTGAACCGCTGTGCGATCCGATCCTGATGCGGCTGCAAAAATGCCTCCTGTGCGTGTTTGCTCTGGGTGCGATGCGAATTTAGCCATACAAACTGTAAAACTGTAAACTGTAAACTCGCACCGCACAGCTGATCGCATGTAATGCCGACATTACATACGAACCCGGCACTCGCACAAATGTGAACCGGGGCTCAAGGCTGACGTTTGGTAACTCGAACCTTCAACTTCCTCCACATATGATCAACTTCCTCCACATATGAACCTTCAACTTCCTCCACATATTTTCTATGGCTAGGCCTCTCCAGGACCTTAATGTGCTTCTTCTTGAGCCACTCCTTTGTTGCCTTGGCCGTGTGTTTTGGATTATTGTCATGCTGGAATACCCATCCACGAGCCATTTTCAATGCCCTGGCTAAGGGAAGGATGTTCTCACCCAAGATTTGACAGTACATGGGACCATCCATCATCCCTTTGATGTGGTGAAGTTGTCCTGTCCCCATTGCAGAAAAACACCCCCAAAGCATAATGTTTCCACCTCCATGTTTGATGGTGGGGATACTGTTGGGGTCATAGACAGCATTCCTCCTCATCCACTGCTCCTCCAAACACGGTGGGTCAAGTTGATGCCAAAGAGCTTGATTTTGGTTTTATCTGCCCACAACACTTTCACCCAGTTCTCCTCTGAATCATTGATCTGTTCATTAGAAAACTTCAGACGGGCATGTACAGTACATGTGCCTTCTTGAGCAGGGGGACCGGATTTTAGTCATTCACGACGTAGTGTGTTACTATTTGTATCCTTGGTGACTATGGTCCCAGCTGCCTTGTGATCATTGACAAGATTCTCCCATGTAGTTCTGGGCTGATTCCTCACCGTTCTTATGATAATTGGAACTCCACAATGGGTGATCTTGCATGGAGCCCCAGCTCGAGGGAGATTGACAGTTATTTTGTATTTCTTCCATTTGCGAAAAATCACACCAACTGTTGTCACTGTCCCACCAAGCTGCTTGGCGATGGTCTTGTAGCCCCTGCCAGCCTTGTGTAGGTCTACAACCTTGTCCCTGACATCCTTGGACAGCTCTTTGGTCTTGGCCATGGTGGAGAGATTGGAATCTGATTTATCTTTTATACGTTTAACAAGCTGAGATTAGGAGCACTCCCTTTGCAAGAGTGCTCCAAATCTCAGCTTGTTACCTGTATAGAAAACACCTGGGAGACAGAAATCTTGCTGATTGATAGGGGATCAAATACTTATTTCACTCATTAAAATGCAAATCAATTTATAACTTTTTTGAAATGTGTTTTTCTGGATATTTTTGATTGTATTCTGTTTCTCACTGTAAAAATAAACCTACCATTAAAATTATAGACTGATAATTTCTTTCTCAGTGGGCAAACGTAAAAAATCAGCAGGGGATCAAATACTTTTTTCCTTACTGTATATATGAGATTAAAGTGTTTGTTACCCCTACATTTCATATTCATGATATGTGTCTGCTGTACCATGTACTTGTATAAGAAAGTATTCTGTTATCTTTGTATTGCTTTCTTTGTGTGAAATCCATGGTGTTTCTGACAGTCCTTCTGCTTTCCTAATAAAAACTGACCACACTAAGGAGGAGAGCACACTATGGTTAGTTCTCTGGCTATGCTTGGAACTCAGTGTCCTCTCCCCCAATGATCAGACTTGTCCTGATACACCCCTGCTGCACAGCCATTCACTGGGAAGCTTAGTGTGCTGCTGCTTCCCCCCCCCCCCCCCAGCTCTTATGCAGCTGAGGACAGAGGGAATGTGGGAATTATAAACAAGAGTAAAAGGTATTTATATATTTTTTATATCTATACAAAAATGTTTTGCCTTTCATTTGTATTTTAAACTAAATGGGTTGTTTTATAAGGTGATCGTTTACAATCACTTTAATTCTTTGGCATTGAGGTTGGGGTACCTTTTGCTTTTGGACACTCAAGATTGTCTGAGAGATAGCTATGGAGTATTGGGACCAACATTAGTAATGTCTTTACATAGTAACTGGTGAAGTCCTATTGCTTCTCAAGTATGGCAGCTGCGATCCTTCAATTTTTGGGAACAAGTTACATGTAATGCTAACCTACGGCAGAGATTTATGCAAGTTTTCCCTGAGGAAGTGGGCTTGTGTCCTGCAAAACAGGTCAGAGAATAATAATTCTATGGGAGATCCTCTTAGTGATAAACTGGGAGCGCCAACAATATGCTGGCATGATCAGTAATTGTATTGTGTTTTGATACAATATCTGAATGCCTGACATTCATATTTAATTTTTTTATTTTTAATGTTTTGTACAATAAAACATTCTTTTTTACTTTTAAATTGGTGTGGTACCTCTAAAGTCTTAGTAGCTCTTTTTGGTAGGGAATTAACTATTTTTCAGTGTCTTGTAATAGAGGATGTGTTAGCAGTAAAATCCTAGAACAAGTAGAGACTCATTTGTTAAGATCTCCTTCCTATTTCTTCTGTTTTTCATACATATATAATATGATCAAAGCTCACAAACATAAATAAGGAACAGACTTTTTTTGTTGCACAATCACAATTTACGCATGACATTACATCTGCCTCCTCCCGTACCCCCACCTTGCATCATGGGCATGTGACTTCATCAGGGGGGCAAGTCACATGACCGGGATGTAGCGTGCAGGGCACAAGCGGAGGCAGACTCGGACCGGAAGTGACGTTATGCGGAAGTGAAACCCAAAAATTTTGATATACAAGTGATTTTAAACATAAGTGCATACATATTTTAAAACAAATCTTCTACATTATCAACATACTGCACCAAAAGAGGCTTTTCTGGTATTCTGCCCATACATGGTCAAGACCTTTCCCCCACATTTTTTATTTTGCATACTATCACCAGAGCAGTACAGCATCATTGTATACTGAAGAGAGGAGAGGAGGGGTCCCCAGTGCCACACGTCCAAATATGTTAGGTGAGAGTGAAGAGAGACAACTTCAGCCCGGGCTCCTGCCCCTCTGAGACTAATTATGGGGATCAGCATCATCGTAAAACTGGCGTGGCGGTGATCAGGGATATTGACTGGTGATAGTATGTAATAAAAAATGAATAAAAATATATAATAATAATAATAATAAAAATAATAATAATAACAATAATACTACATGTTTTTCAATTTTCTAATTTTTTTTAATTGTTTTACAACTTTTTACAATATTTTTATTTTTTTCATTTTTTTTTTTTTAACATACTGTGAACGGTGCATTGCAGTATTACCATAGTGCCACTTTACTACTCTGGGACAGTAATCAGAATTTTTTTTTACACTGTGATTGCTTATAACAGCGATGATCACTGTTGTAAGTAATCTTTTTTATGGATGCCATCAATTCATTCACAGCCATTTATTGAGTACTTTTATGATAGATGTGATTGGCTACAGTTATCACATGGTACAGATGCACTAAAATTGGGCCTGTCTGTGCCATGTGATCGCTGTGACCAATCACAGAGATCTTCACAATAGTGCACAATGAATGGCTATGATTGAAAGGCATTCATTGTGTGCAACTGCCATGTGATTGCTCTGTTTGGTCACAGCAATTGCAAGGTACTGGGGCTTGCCAGGTTTGTCATCAGACACAGCAGGTGACAGATTGCACTGCAGCACAGCCCCAAGGGCATGCACGAGGCGCATAAATGGGAGAACCTCATATAACGTCCACCCAAAACAGCAGTGCTCTCACTCATCCCTCATTTGACTGTAGCCTTGTCAAGAAATAGTTAACCACTTCTGGAATGGAACATTTGCCCCCTTAATGACCAGGCCATATTTTGGGATTCAGCACTGCGTTACTTTAACGGACAACTGCGCGGTCATGCGACGCTGTATCCAAATAAATTGATGTCCTTTTTTCCCACAAATAGAGCTTTCTTTTGGTGGTATTTGATCACCAAAAAGCTTTGCCCAATCAGGGTGCAGTGTAAGCTGGTTATTAACCACTTTACCACTGGAGGATTTTGCTGTCTTACGTGAGGGCCACTTTTTGCGATTCGACACTGTGCGACTTTAACTGACAATTGCGCGGTCGTGCGACACCGTACCCAAATTAAATTGACGTCCTTTTTTTCCCACAAACAGAGATTTCTTTTGGTGGTATTTGATCACCTGTGCGATTTTTACTTTTTGCGCTATAAACAAAAAAAGAGCGTAAATTTTGAAAAAATAACAATATTTTTCACATTTTTTTATAAGAAATTCCCCCCCCCAAAAAATTTAAAAATCAAAATTTTTTTAAATTTTTGGCCAATTTGTTTTCTGCTACCTATGTTTGGTAAAAAAAAATCACAATAAGCGTATTTTGATTGGTTTGTGCAAAAGTTATGGCGTTTACTAACTAAGGGAAAGATTTCTGTCATTTTTGCTGTTTTTTTATTTTAACGAGTAATGGCGGTGATCTGCATTGCGGCATTGCGGCGGACAGATCGGACCCCTGACTGACATTTTTGACACTTTTGGGGGTACCAGTGACATTACTACAGTAATCAGTGCTATAAATATGCACTGTTACTGTAAAAATGACACTGGCAGTGAAGGGGTTGATTTTATTGGAGACGGAGGGGTTAATGTATGCCTGGTGCTTACTGACGTGTGTGGGGGGAGGTGACTGAGTGACACAAGGACAGATCCAGGGTTCAGCTATGCTGAACCCTGCAATCTGACCCTGCCTGTCACTTCAGAGATCCGCCCGCTTGTGTTTACACAGGCGGGCGGATCTCCACACTAGATCCCCGACGATCGGGGCAGAGCAGCGGCGATCGCCGCTGCTCCTCCCCTGGCCCGACTCCCGCTGTGACTGAATACAGCGGGAGCGAGCCTCCGACGGCGCGCGAGCGCCACCCACAAGGGGGAGTGTCTGACGACGTAGGTCTACGTCGTCAGACGATAACGAGCCACTTTGCCGCAGTAGTACTACGGTACTCAGTGGCAAAGTGGTTAATGACCAGGCCATATTTTGGGATTCAGCACTGCGTTACTTTAACAGACAACTGCGCGGTCATGCGACACTGTACCCAAATAAATTGATGTCCTTTTTTCCCCACAAATAGAGCTTTCTTTTGGTGGTATTTGATCACCAAAAAGCTTTGCCCAATCAGGGTGCAGTGTAAGCTGGTTATTAAGGAGCGGGGCCAGGAAGCCGGCCACAGCATCCTTAACAACCGATGAGTCATTGGCTGTCAATAGGTTTCCCTGCTGACAGCTAAATAAAAAAAGTGCCAGTAAAAAAAACGGCATTGGGTCCAACATTAAAAAAAAGAAAGTGCGTGCCCCCCCCCCCCCCCCAAAATCCCTACCAGACCCTTATGTGATGTTACGTCTGGTTTCAGATGCACCCTTTCCTGGCCAGTACAGCCAGGGGACACATCTAACCAAGCCGATCTGTGCTTGGTTAAATTATGTGAAGGGCCAGGGAGACTTTGAGGGTCTATTAGACCCCTAATGTCTCCATAAAGAGTGCCTGTAACCTGCCCAATGCTATCACATAGGGGTTTATTACCCCTTGTTATAGCAATCAAGTAAAAATAAATAAAATAATAAAAGAAAAAAGTAAAAAAATTAAATAAAATGATAATAAAATATATTAAAAATTAAAAAAAATTGCCAAAACCCATGCTGCCCCACACACCTGAGCAAACACATACACAAGCCCAGGGTGTGCACGCATATGTAAACCGGGGTTACACCACACATGACATATCACCGCGAACATCGGAGTGAGAACAATAATTCTAGCACAAGAGCTACTAGTAAATTCTAAACTGATGAGATGTAAAGGCTTTTAAAGCATTACCTATGGTGATTTTTGGGCACCATCGTTTTTGGCGATATTGCAGGCGCATGCAATTTCAAAACATGGAATGTTTGGTATATATTTACTTGATGAAACCTCATCTTTTATATTTTAACAAAAAATGGGTATTATATGGTATGATTTTGCACCAAAATTAATTTTATTATATTTTTTCTGGAAAATGTGCGTTTAATAAACAGTTGTGCAAATATCAAAACAAAAAACAAAAATTTTCAACTATCACCTTTTTATTCCGCAGGGCTTCTGCTTTCAGAAAATATATTATGTTCTAGGGGTTTATGTAATTTTATTGCAAAAATAAGGATTTCCATGTATGCGACAAATAAAAAAAAATTGCTCTGGAGTCGAACTGGTTAAAGATAATGTTAACCCAACATTTCCTATTCCTGATATGTGGGTGCTGTACCATGTACTTGTATGGGAAAGTATCCTGTTCTCTTTGTATTGCTTCCTTTGTGTGATATACCTGGGTGATCTTGCCAGTCCCTCTGCTTTCCTAATAAAAACTGACTACAGAAAGCAAGAGAGCACAGCATGGTCAGTTCTCTAGCTATAACAGGAAATCAGTCTGCTCTCCTCCAATGATAAGACTTGTGTTGACACCCCCCCCCCCCTGTGCAGATATTCACTGGTAAGACAAATGTCCTGTTGTTTCTCATCCCCCAGCTCTCTAAGCTCCTTATGCAAATGTCAACAGTGGATATGTTATCACTTATGAGAAAAGGAAAAAGTTTTTATGATATATACATACACAAATGTTTTGCCTTTCATTTCTATATTATCCACTTCCTGGCCATATAGCTTATATATATGCGGCAAAGTGGCAGTTCTGCGCTGGATCACGTACCTAGTACATGATTCAACACTTCTGGGTAGAGGGCGTGCATGCATGCCGCTGGCAGCCCCCTCCCCCTGGCGGCCCACTCCTGCAGATATTTTTCACAGCAAGAGTTGATCGACCTGTACCATGGACTGGATATAATGTGGGGGTGAGAAGTTGGAAACGGCGCTACCTAGCGCATGTGCAAAATGCGGGTGAGATAGAGGAAAAAGTGCTTAGCGCGTGATATATAGTGCAAACATTGATTGTGCAAATCTTATGCCTGTGAAAGATTCCCAGTCACTGGCTAAATATAGACAACTTAAGCCAAATATTGAAAAAAGTGTGTATAAGGTATGGTAGTTACAAGTAATAAATAGTGTAGTAAAATAATTTCCAGTAAATAGGTAGTGAGATCAATAATTAATATAGTGGTAAAAATGATAAAAGCAATGGTTAATTAATAAAAGCAGTGAGGATACTAGTGCATACCTGCTGTGTAATATACCTCCAATCTGACCACAAGAGGTCGCACTTACCCTTTAGCAACAAATGGTATATATGGGAGCCAAATAGGGTATGATCAAACTTTCTCAAACCTTCTCCCCAATCCGTCCTTGCGGACCGATGGATCCCATCTGGGTGTAAAGGGGAGAAAACAAACCTCTTAGTGTGGCATATAAAGGAGGATTTCCAAAGGGCTAGTAGTAACTCACGCTTAGGATGCAGCAGATCATATCAGACGGGTGCAGACTGTGCCGAGGAAGCTTCCGCATTCCAAACTGAGGCGAGCTGCGGACCGGAAGTGACGTTGGGTTCCGCCCTACGTACGTTTCGTCATAGGACGTCTACGGGAGCGGTGCTACTAGCCCTTTGGAAATCCTCCTTTATATGCCACACTAAGAGGTTCGTTTTCTCCCCTTTACACCCAGATGGGATCCATCGGTCCGCAAGGACGGATTGGGGAAAAGGTTTGAGAAAGTTTGATCATACCCTATTTGGCTCCCATATATACCATTTGTTGCTAAATGGTAAGTGCGACCTCTTGTGGTCAGATTGGAGGTATATTACACAGCAGGTATGCACTAGTATCCTCACTGCTTTTATTAATTAACCATTGCTTTTATCATTTTTACCACTATATTAATTATTGATCTCACTACCTATTTACTGGAAATTATTTTACTACACTATTTATTACTTGTAACTACCATACCTTATACACACTTATTTCAATATTTGGCTTAAGTTGTCTATATTTAGCCAGTGACTGGGAATCTTTCACAAGCATAAGATTTGCACAATCTATGTCTGCACTATATATCACGCACTAAGCACTTTTTCCTCTATCTCACCCGCATTTTGCACATGCGCTAGGTAGCGCCGTTTCCAACTTCTCACCCCCACATTATATCTCAGCCTCTAAGTTTCTTAGGGGACGGTTGGTGGCTGCAACCTAATTACCTCACAAGCCTGGTAGTTCTCATCCATAGCGCTGGTTCCCACCCTCCCCTCCACCATGGACTGGATGTCCGCCAACACCAACACCTGCCGATCCTTCAGTACAAGGGAGAATGGCTGTAAACAAGGAAGATTTCCATTCTGTTGGTGGGAAAGGCATGGATTTGGTGCTCCGGGAAAGCAGGGACATGGATCCATGTTTTCCCCTAGTAAAAGAACCTGCCCCACAGAACACAGAATCACTGGCTAGGCACACATTTAACCCTTTGATCGCCCCTGATGTTAACCCTTCCCAGCCAGTGTCATTAGTACAGTGACAAAGCTAATGTTTAGCACTGATCACTTTATTAGTGTCACTGGTCCCGAAAAAGTGTCAGTGTCTGATTGTCAATATCACAGTCCCGCTATAAGTCGCTGATCTACGCCATTACTAGTAAAATAAATAAATAAATAAATAAAAATATCCTGTATAACTTTTGCGCAAACCGATCAATGTAGACTTATACACTTATTGAGATTTTTTTTCACCAAAAATATGTAGCAGAATACATATTGGCCTAAATTGATAAAAAAAAATGGTTAAAAAAAAAATATTGGATATGTTTTATAGCAGAAAGTAAAAAAAAAAAATATATATATATATACAGTATATATATATATATATATATATATTTTTTTCTAATTGTCTGTCTTTTTTTGTTTTTAGCACAAAAAATAAAAACCGCAGAGGTGATCAAATGCCACCAAAACAAAGCTCTATTTGTGGTAAAAACATTTGCACGACCGTGCAATTGTCAGTTAAAATAATGCAGTGCTGTATCACAAAAAAATGCCCTGGTCATGAAGAAGGGTAAATCTTCGAAGGGCAATTGGTTAAATTGAAGGCAGTGAGAGGGTCAGAGATAAAACTACATGGCGGGAGAGGGTTAGAGATAAAACTACATGGCGGGAGAGGGTTAGAGATAAAACTACATGGAGGGAGAGGGTTAGAGATAGAACTACAGGGAGGGAGATGGTTAGAGTTAGGACTACAGGAAGGGAGAGAATTAGGACTACAGGGAGTGTAAGTGTAAGGGTTAGATTTAGGGCTACATATAGAGTTAATAATTAGAAGGGTAAGAGGCAAAGCCTCATGAAGAATTAGTATGAGGGTAAGTGTAAAAGTTTGGGTAGTATTTATCTCTCTGTAGGGAAAGCTACAGTACTTATGCTTAACTTCCAGGAACAAAAGCCTCACCATTCAGCACTGGTCATGAAGTCTTGAGCAAATTAAACACGTGGACACAGGTCATGCACAAGCTGTGTGTGTTATGCCCTTCTATTGTGCCCTGCTTTGCTTGCCAGCAATTCCCGGCTGTCAAAATGACAGTTAGAAATTACTGTGCAAATACAGCAGCTTAAGAGGCTGCTACTGTCAAAAAAATACACAGTTTAGATGTGAGATTGAGAAATATTTACAATCATTTTAATTTCATATCTACTCTGTTTCATTCATCTGCAGCTTAAAAGGATGAGATTTGATCTGCATATGATGACAGTTACAGCAACCTAGATAAAAATGTTTCTCTTCAGCGTGTTATAAGTTCCCACCCTTCCTATTGTTCCCCCAGTATTGACTGTGTTTCTCCCTTCGGCAAAATGTTTGTTATGTTTGTGACCATATGACCGGGGAGGGTGGGATGGTTCCCTGTTGAGGCAGGTTTAGGGAAGCCGGGGAGGGCTGAACTAACCTGCAGGCTTATCCTCTCACAGGTCGCCTTAACCACTTAAGCCCCGGAAGATTTTACCCCCTTCCTGACCAGGGTTTTTTTTGCGATTTTTTACTGCGTGATTTTAACGGACAATTGCGTGGTCGTGCGACGCTGTACCTAAACTAATTTGACGTCCTTTTTTTCCCACAAACAGAGCTTTCTTTTGGTGGTATTTGATCACCTGTGCGATTTTTTGATCATGCGCTATAAACAAAAAAAGAGCGTCAATTTTGCAAAAATAACAATATTTTTCACATTTCTTTATATGAAATTCCCCCCAAAAAATGTAAAAATCAAAAATTTTTAACATTTTAGACCAATTTGTTTTCTGCTACCTATGTTTGGTAAAAAAAAAATCACAAAAAGCGTATTTTGATTGGTTTGTGCAAAAGTTATCGCGTTTACTAACAAAGGGAAAGATTTTTGTCATTTTTGGTGTTTTTTTTTTAACGAGTAATGGCGGCGATCTGCGATTTTTTTTGCGGGACTGCGACATTGCAGCGGACAGATCGGACCCTTGACTGACATTTTTGACAGTTTTGGGGTTACCAGTGACATTACTGCAGTAATCAGTGCTATACATATGCACTGTTACTGTAAAAATGACGCTGGCAGGGAAGGGGTTAACTGTATTGGAGAGTGAGGGGTTAAGTGTGTCCTAGGGGCGTGTTTCTAACTGTGATGGGACATGGCTACTAGTGTAAAAACAGAGATCAACGGTCCTACATAATAGAACCGTCTGATCTCCATTTTTACACAGGGGAGAATGACAGGCGGCTTGTTTACATTAGCCGCCTGCCTTTCTCCCTTCCCGGCGAATGATCGCGAGTGACTGGCGGACATCGGGTCCGCCGGTCACGCGCACTGACTTGTTAGGAAATGAGCCGGGGCGGGCGCGCGCCTCATCGGGCGTGCGCTCACCCACTATTGGCTCACAAGCCAGTGACAGGCTAGTGACGTACCGGTACGTCACTTTGCCTGGCCGGTGCTGACCGCCGCAGTATATGTACTTGCGGCGGTCGGCAAGTGGTTAAGGCTGCACCAGTGTTGTGGCCACAGGGAAATGTGACGCCAATGCTGTAGTGCAAGATACCGCTGTCAGCTCCTCTCTTGGTACTCCTCGCCTTCCTGTAAACCATTTTCTGCTGGAGAGGAGGGGCTTGCACTTCAAGCCTAATTTTGAACACAGCAGAGGTTGCAGCCACATCACAGAAAGTGGGTGGCGTCAGAGGAGCAGCACGACCCAGAAGCCCTGCTAAAAATGGTGGTAGAGCAGCGTGGGGAGGAGTGGAGCAGAGAGCAATGCCGTGGGAAGCAATCGGTGTGGTATACCAGCGAACAGCGGTACCAGCAGCCCAGGACTGACCCAACCACTTCATGCAACAGAAGGAAGGAATGGTGACAGCAACTGCGGGCAAGCCCAAGTCGGGGCCTGGTGAGTAACCCCCCTTGGGGGAAGAGGGAAGGGGGGTGAGGGGCCCAGGTTACCAGAGGGATATCCTGAACTGTTTGGGTTCCCTCTACTTGCCTTACCCTCCCACCCTTTAGTGTAAGCCCACAGTTAGGGGGAAGAAAGGGTGAGTCACAGGTATGCTCTACCTTTTTTTTTACAGAGATCCCCAGCTGAGCCCAGGAGGCCCCTGATAAACAGCCTTGTGCCTCAGCAGGGCCTAGATCCTCTAATAAGTGTATTAATAAGCTAGCGGGGAAAGAAGCTTCAGCCTTGATGAAGACATTTCTTTCATCTATTCAGACGGAAATGCTGGCAACAGCTAAATCCTTCTGTGAAGCTGCTGGGCAGCCAACAACCCAAAGCTCTGGCTTGGAGGAACTTACCTCTAGAGAAGGCCCATCCTCCCAAGAAGGTTTCTCTGGAGGTGGGCCCAGTGTTTTTCTCACACTCTCACAACCACTACCTCTAGCTCAGGTGGAGGGGTAAGAGGAAGGCAGGAGAGAAATAGAAAGTCAGGTCATGTCAGCTCAGATGGGGAAGTGGATCCAGACCAGCTAAAGGAGACACATGAGGATGTCAGGTTAATTATGTCAGGCACTGATGATGAGGCACTAATATGCAGCACTGATGGGCACTGATAAACAGCACTGATTGGTACTGATGAGGTGGCACTGATATGCAGCACTGATGGGCACTCATAGGTGGCACTGATGGGCACTCATATTTGGCACTGATGGACACTGGTAGGTGGCACTGATAGGTAGCACTAATGAGCATGTATAGGTGGCACTGATGGGCATTGATAGGCATCACTGATGGGCACTTATAGACGGCACTGATGGGCACTAATGGGCACTGATGGGTGGCACTGATGGGCAATAATGGGTGGCACTGATAGGCCCCAATAGGCAGCACTGATGAGAAGGCACCCGTTGTTACTAATGGGCACTGTTTGGCAGCTCTGGTGTGTATGGGTAAGCACCCCTGGTGGGCTCTAGTAGGCCTCCCTGGTGGGCTGTAGTGGGCATCCTTGATTTGTATGCACTGATAATTAAAGCACTGATTATCATCTCTCCCTGTCTGCACATTGTCTATAAATGGGCATAGATTTAGGAATACCGGGAGAGAGAGGGTTAGAGTTAGGGCTACAGAGAGCGAGAGGGTTCTCAATATCCATCCTCATAGTAAATATTTATTTACTATAATCTTCAGCGCCATCTAATGGCCATAATGCAGTATTTGTAGCTTTTGATTTTGCTGATATTCACACAGAATGAGCTAACATGCAGTTTTGCAGGGAAAATGGCTCAGGGAATTTTTTTTAAATACCCTCAAGTTTTATTTTGGGGACTACAACTACATACAGGGTTATTACTAAGGTGAGAGTTAGAGCTAGAAGGAGAATTAATATAAAAGTTAGTGTGAATGTTTTGGCATTAGAAAAAAATTGAAACCGCCATATGTAATTGGTATTTTAAAGGACAACCAGAACACCAAACATATAGATTAAAACATATTCCTTTATTATAACATATTTTTTAAAAACATTTATTCCAGAAAGGGAACATAGAAAAACATACTAAAAATATACAGCCTTGATTATACAAACATCATGTGTATAGATGCATATATTAGAATTTTTACTGTTGCCATTGAAACTGACGCGTTTCTGGTAGACGCCATTCTTCAAGAGAATTATTACAGGAGATGCATCTGTTCAACAATTTATATCAACTATAAAAACAGCAATGTCATAACAGCATATGCAGAGCGAAGTGTCAAGAGCCCTCATATTGCTCACAGGGTACTTACCAAAAAACTGAAAATAGATAAACGAGGAACCACCAGATGGTAGTGTGGACACTCGTTAACACCAATAATACATCTGTGCCCCATACCAAGATATTCTATGCAAATGGCCAAAGGGGATAATTGCACCGCAGTTCATGGAGTTTATATGCACAACCAAACTGAGTATAATTAAAATACAAAAAAGAAGCCCAAAAACATTGAAAAACATAGCAGCATTCTGAACCCTTAAAGTATAAAGGGTGGTGGCCCATATCTAGTCACACAACATATACAATTACAAATTGGAGATCCAAATAATATAAATAGTAGAGTGTTTCACCACTCCTTCACAAGATGTTCAACATGTTTCACATATTTTCGCTTCCTCAGGAGCAGAAGGTGCTGATATACAAATGCTATGAATGGTGTCAGCCGGAGAAAATGTCCTAGGTAAGATATACCACACAGGGAACCATAAACTCAGAAAGTCCATAGATTAACATCAGATGGGTGTGTAATCAAATCTATACATATTATAGGTATGGATGGCATCCCTTAAGCAAAATCGATTTATTTTAGAGCTATATACATTAGAACCCCCCAGAGGTCACAGGTAAGTGATGGACACAAGCAAAGAAAATAGAACTAAGCCATCCTCAAAAGTCAATGTACATACAATACCAGTATAGGGAACCAGGGCAGTAATAGTGAACAGAGCACTCATCAAACCACAGGTATGGCTTAATCGTATGGATCTAAATAGGTTCTCCTCCTAGTATGGCATCCCTCACCCAAATCTCCCTCCCCAAGAAAGAATACACTCTAAACTACAAAATGTGGTATCTTTCCCAAAATCAGACACGAAAAAATCAATCCCAAATGGGATTAGCAATCCGGGAAAGGGGCATTGCGATACCAAAGAGGTATAATGGAAAGTGTAGATGCAAAAGTATATAAAAGTTATCTTTTTCTTATATGAGAGTAAAAAAATCAATATGCTATAATAACATCACAGAATCATTAATACAAAAAAATTATTATTTCAACAAACATCAAACGTGCACAAGGTTACAGATAGTAAAATAAATCGCTCATGTACAACAAGACATATTGACATATTGACAAAACTCCTACGCGTTTCGACCGAAGGTCTTCTTCTGGGGGTATATTCATTCAGAGTATCCCTCCCCCAAATCCTCCAGCTGTGTTAAGATCCAGATTCCATAATGAACACTTTTGATTATCATGAAAGAGAGAGTCATCCAGATACTCCAAAATAAAACATTGACATATAAACAGTCTCAGTTTCCTCACTGTTCACAGGAGCTGTTCCACCAGACCCTGCGTGGCCTACCTATTGTTTATGAAGATGGACAGATTCTATAATGAATACTTTTGATTATCATGAAAGAGAAGGTCATATAGATACTCCATAACCAAAGGCAGGTCCCATTGGGGAAACAATACACACGGGTGCAGTGGAAAAGCAGCACTGACTTTATCTGCCTACACCTCAAAAATGTTAAAAAAAGTCCCTAGTCTGCTCCCACCTCCTGGGCCCTTCTTTTAACCTGATGGGGCCCAGGGAAAAGTTATTTAAGCCCTGGCAAGCAAGTAGGAGTGAGGGTGTGGTCTATTAAAATCCATGGATTCATTTAGGCAGAATTGAACAATAAAGCTACTCTGGGCCCCCCTGTTTAGCTGATGGGGCCTGTGCCCAGTAAAACAGGACTGTTTGTACTGCCTTATAAGCGGCCCTTACTGGATCTAGGTCAGGCACATGTGAGTTTTTAGGGTGTTAGGGGAAGCTGCATACAGAAGTTTTTTTTTTACTTCAAGCATAGAATGCGTGTAGGTAAAAAACCTTCAGCTTTTAGAACCACTTTAAGCCATGACAAAGTTATTGCTGAATAGGTGGCCCATAGAGGAGATGTAAAAATTGCTCCGGTACATATAAAGTGTACAAGGGTGAGAGCTGAGCTGGTTAAACAGGACCCTTATACTGCAAAAGCATGATACTCTAATGTATTACTATAAGGCTAGGTTCCCAAATGTCTGGCTGCGGTTATGTTCACTGATTCAGGTGCAAATTTTTATTTGAATTCACACCTAAACCAACACAAAATCGCAAAAAACCCTTTTCAGAAATGGACTATGGCCACCCCGGACATGTGTGAACCAGCATTGAAAGCTGGTCTCATTCACATGTTGCGGTTAAAAACACATCAGATTCGCATATAGAGTATCTAAAAAAAAGTGAGTACGCCCCTCACATTTTTGCAAATATTTTATTATATCTTTTCATGTGACAACACTGAATAAATAACACTTTACTACAATGTAAAGTAGTGAGTGTACAGCTTGTATAACAGTGTAAATTTGCTGTCCCCTCAAAATAACTCAACACACAGTCTAAACCGCTGGCAAAAAAAGTACAAAAAAGTACAAAAAAAAAGAGTATACCCCTAGGGTTAAAATGTCCAAATTGGGCCCAATTAGCTGATTTCCCTCCCCGGTGTCATGTGACTCGTTAGTGTTACAAGGTCTCAGGTATGAATGGGAAGCAGGTGTGTTAAATTCGGTGTTATCGCTCTCACTCTCTCATACTGGTCACTGGAAGTTCAACATGGCACCTCATGGCAAAGAATTATCTGAGAATCTGAAAAAAATAATTTTTACTCTACATAAAGATTGCCTAGGCTATAAGATCATACAGCAGTTTAACAGGACAGGTTCCACTCAGAACAGGCCTTGCCATGGTCGACCAAAGAAGTTGAGTGCACGTGCTCAGCGTCATATCCAGAGGTTGTCTTTGGGAAATAGATGTATGAGTGCTGCCAGCATTGCTGCAGAGGTTAAAGGGGTGGGGGTCAGCCTGTCAGTGTTGATACCATACACCACACACTTCCTGCATGTGTGCTACCGGAACTGGGGAGCTACAGTTCATTGAGGGAACCATGAATGCCAACATGTACTGTGACATACTGAAGCAGAGCATGATCCCCTCCCTTCGGAGACTGGGTTACAGGGCAGTACTCCAACATGATAAGGACCCCAAACACACCTCAAAGACAACCACTGCCTTTATAAAGAAGCTGAGGGTAAAGGTGATGGACTGGCCAAGCATGTCTCCAGACCTAAACCCTATTGAGCAATTGTGGGGCGTCCTCAAATGGAAGGTGGAGGAGCGTGAGGTCTGTAACATCCACCAGCTCTGTGATGTCATCATGGAGGAGTGGAAGAGAACCCCAGTGGCAACCTGGGAAGCTCTGGTGAACTCCATGCCCAAGTGGTTTAAGGCAGTGCTGGAAAATAATGATGGCCACACAAAATATTGACACTTTGGGCCCAATTTGGACATTTTCACTTAGGGGTGTACTCACTTTTGTTGCCAGCAGTTTACACATTAATGGCTGTGTGTTGAGTTATTTTGAGGGGACAGCAAATTTACACTGTTATACAAGCTGTACACTCACTACTTCACATTGTAGCAAAGTGTCATTTCTTCCGTGTTGTCACATTAAAAGATATAATAAAATATTTACAAAAATGTGAGGAGTGTTCTCACTTTGGTGAGATACTGTATGTGAACCAAGCCTAAGTCTGTTTGTACAATAACTTGGTGACATATTCCATTTAAAATTACTGCTTATGTAGCTGTAAGTAACTATAAGAAAAGAACTGATTGGAAAAAGTTAACTTTTAATAAAGTGTAAGTTTTACTTTTCCAAGCATAGGCACCCAAGGGTTTTGTTTACTCTCTATGGGATTATTCATTCTCTATACATGAATTTTGAAAAATATAGGTGCATGAATGACCAAAATAACAACTATAAATCACAATGAAAGAATCGTGCAATCACATCAAGGTGCATATATTCAGTGAACCAAAAGTGAACGTGGTCCAGTGCAAAGATTGAATAAAATCAAACAAGTGCAAAAACCAATAATAGTCCACAAAGTCCAAATTGTATAATCTTCACCATACTGTGTAGTGTAAATATTAAAAATTCAACTTCCAGTGATGTATCTCTGATGTAAATAGTGATTCCCACCACCGACAGGATTTCCTCCTTACCAAAAGTAAATTAAGTGGGTGCGGAACCAGATTAAATAGCCCAATGGGGGAGGAGGAAAACTTCCACTGCAATACCACTCTGCGATGATACAAATGTGCCTCTTACCAGATAGTGTGTATCAAAGCGCAGAGAAAAAATGATCCTGAATGAGTCTCCCCTCTCCTGGGTCGGATATCCGTGGTCTCCTCCGCAAACTATGTGTGTTCTGCTGGTTTGGTACTCCCCGAGATGGTATATGAGGGCAAAAGACCAAAGGCAGACAATAGTGTGATACCCCTGATAAAAATGTATTTAAAAAAGGTAATGCACTTACATAGAATATGCGGGGAAAGTTGCAAGAGTATCCAAGTTGTTGCCCATGCCCGGCTGCAGATCAGGCGATAGGTGACGTACGTGGCGGCGCGACACGCCTCCTCTCTGTCGCATTTCCTCTGACAAGGCTTCAATAATCTGAAACTTTGGTTAAGAGCTGATTTATGAGTTCTTCTAGGAAGCCTGCAAAGAGGAATCCACCAGCTCCATAATGTCATCATGGAGGAGTGGAAGAGAACTCCAGTGGCAACCTGTGAAGCTCTGGCAAAGTCCATGCCCAAGTGGTTTGAGGCAGTGCTGGAAAATAATGGTGGCCACACAAAATGTTGACACTTTGGGCCCAATTTGGACATTTTTACTTAGAGGTGTACTCACTTTTGTTGCCAGCGGTTTAGACATTAATGGCTGTGTGTTGAGTTATCTTGCGGGGACAGTAAATTTACACTGTTATACAAGCTGTACACTCACTACTTTACATTGTAGCAAAGTGTCATTTCTTCAGTGTTGTCACATGAAAAGATAGAATAAAATATTTACACAAATCTGAGGGGTGTAATTACTTTTGTGAGATACTGTATGTGAACCAAGCCTAAGTCTGTTTGTACAATAACTTGGTGACATATTCCATTTAAAATTACTGATTATGTAGCTGTAAGTAACTATAAGAAAAGAACTGATTGGAAAAAGTTAACTTTTAATAAAGTGTAAGTTTTACTTTTCCAAGCATAGGCACCCAAGGGTTTTGTTTACTCTCTATGGGATTATTCATTCTCTATACATGGATTGTGTATAAATGTGTTTCTTCTTTGTCAAGCAAGATCTATTAAGCATTATTACTATATATTTTTAGGGAAATTCATATTTATTATGTACTAATTAGATGGTATGAAATCTATTATTTGCATTTTATTCTTTTTTCCTCTTTGTTCCAGCTCTAAGCCTTTTTGCCTTTTTCATTAATCAAATATAGTTTTACTTTATGACCACAAAAGCTTTTTAACATTTAACATTTATTATACAGTATATATATATATATATATATATATATATATATATATATATATATATATATATATATATATATATATATATATATGCGTGTGCTGGCTTATTTCAGAAAATAAATAAGCCAATTATGGATCAAAATCATGGATCATTATTGAACAGTGTAAGTGTATTTTATTTTCCCTTTATTTATCATATGTTTTTCCACTCTTTTCTCATGGTGATTTTAGGTAATAATTATGATTTTGTAAGGTGCATTTACAGCTATGTGATTTAACCACTTCTGGACTGGAAAGTTTTCCCCCTTAATGACCAGGCCATTTTTTGTGATTCAGCACTGCGTTATCTTAACTGACAATTGCACGGTCATGAGATGCTGTGCCCAAAAAAAATTAGTGTCCTTTTTTCCCCATAAATAGAGCTTTCTTTTGGTGGTATTTGATCACCTCTGCGATTTTTATTTTTTGTGCTATAAACAATTCTGAAAAAAAAAAACAATATTTTTTACTTTCTGCTATATAGCATTCCCAAATAAAAATAAAATAAATAAAATAAAATGTTTTCATCATTTTAGGCCAATATGTACTCTGCCACATTTTTTTGATAAAAAAAAAAAAAAAGCTCGAATAAGTGTATAGTGATTGGTTTGTGCTAAAGTTATCACGTCTACAAACTAGGGGAACGATTTATGTCATTTTTATTTTTTTTTTACTAGTAATGGCAACGATCAGCAATTTTTAGCGGGACTGCGACATTGCGGCGGACCCCTGACTGACATTTTTGACACTTTTGGGGGTACCCGTGACATTACTACAGTAATCATTGCTAAAAATATGCGCTGTTACTGTAATAATGACACTGGCAGGGAAGGGGTTAACACCAGGGCCGATCAAAGGGTTAAATGTGTCCCTAGGGGGTGCTTTCTAACTCTAAAAAGAAGAAAACTCTAAAAAGAGCTCTAGTTTCCCCGACCTGTTGAGAGTGGCAGCACAGCCGAAATGATGACAATACCAGCTGTTTCAATTAAACCAAGTTGTATAACAACCCCTCAAGCGCAGGAGCATCAATTTTCTTCTTTACGGTGCTTTCTAACTGTGGGGGGGGTTGTATTTACTGAATGAACACAGAGATCTGTGTTCCTAAATACGGAGCCCTGTGTTCATTGCTGACAGAACAGCGGTCTGCCGTGTTTGCAATGGCAGACCGATGCTCTGTCTCCAAGGGGATCGATCATGGGTGCCTGGCGGCAATCGCAGCTGCTGGACCGGCTGATTGGCTCCCCCTGTGGTGAATAAGCGCGCACGCGAGCCTCCGGTAGCACGCGCGCCCCCACACTAGTGGTCCTGTGAAGCAACTTACAGTTACGTCCTTTTCGCGGGACAGAGACGACCTGCTACAGTATATGTACTGCTGGTGTTCAGCAAGTGGTTAACACATATCAATATATGTACATAAGGTAGCCATTGTTTTACTGTAAATGGCGTTTTTTTTCACATCTTTATCTTAGTGTTGGTTTGTGTTGCCCAATCTTTGACCTATGCTTTGCAGGGTCTCTTGATAGTGAAAGAAGCACATGACAATGCTTGCAAAACACATAAAAAGGTGCATGGAAATGTAGGAATCCAATCTAAAATGTTCCTCCCAAAATGTTCTGACATCCTAATGTTTTAACCACTTAAGCTCCAGCCCTATTTCGGACACTTAGTTAAAACCAGTATTTTCTCCTAGAAAACTACTTAGAACCCCAAACATTATATATATATATATATATATATATATATATATATATATATATATATATTTTTAGCAAAGACTCTGACGAGAATAAAATGTCGGTCATTGCAATATTTTTTGTCACACGGTATTTGCGCAGCGGTCTTTAAAACGCCATTTTTTTGGGAAAATTTAGAAAAATCACATTTCACTGCTTTTAAAAAATACTAAACAGCAAAGTTAGCCCATTTTTTGTATATTGTGAAAGATGATGTCACGCCGAGTAAATAGATACCCAACATGTTACAGTTTAAAATTGCGCCCCCCCCCCCGTGGGATGGCGTCAAACTACGGTCAATATAGATCTCAATAGGCGATGCTTTAAATCTATTTAACGGTTACTAGTTTGGAGTTAGAGTGTAGCTCTTTTTTTTTAATTATTGCCCACGCTCTGGCGATCGCGGCGATACCTCACATGTGTGGTTTGAACAGCGATTTCATTCGCAGGTCGACTTCCGTAAACGTTTTTTTTTGTGCGCGAGCTAACGGTGACGGGGGCAGCTACATTTTTTTTTTTTTTTTACTATTAATTTTATTTTATTTTTTAACTTTTTTATTGCTGTCACAAGCAATGTAAACATCCCTTGTGACACCAATATGTAGTGAAAGGTACACTTTATGGAGGGATTGAGGGTCTAAAAGACCCCAAACCCCTCCACTACACTTCCATGTATGCAAAATGCAGAAAACAGCGTTTTTGCATACAGCCGTTTTTTAAATTTGCCGCCTTTTGCAGCACAGTAACCCGGAAGTGGCGTCATGGACGCCGCCTCCGTGTTACGTCATCGGAGACCCGATCAAAGCCGTTTTAGGCTTTGATCGGGGCCCAATCCAGCCGGCGGAAGTGCCGGCTGGGTGCTCGGGGCTCCCGGTGGGACGGGAGCCCCGAGTAAAGTCACGGAAGGCGGCGGGAGGGGGGGGACGTCCCCTCCCGCTCACCCGCGTAACGATCGAGCGGCTCCCGAGCCGCATCGGTCAGTACCGATGGAAAGCCGACCGTCGGCTCTAAACCACGGTACCAGGATGGTGCCTCTAGCTAGAGGCATCATCCCGGTATAACCACGCAAAGTCAGCCGACGTAAATATACGTTAGTATGTGGTAAGTGGTTAAAGGATAATGTGATACTGGTAAAGTAGATACTATTTTTAAAAAGTAAGGTAAAGTGCATTTTCAGTGAGCGCCTATTTCAGATTTTTTTTTATGGCAATATTTGCTTTAATGTGTATGTAAAACCTAACAATGAACTTCTCTTTTATTCTCCCTTTGGTATGTTAAATATACCATCGAAGACCTTTAGTTTTAGAACATGTTTGTTAGGCTTTAGAAATAAATACCGTATATACTCAAGTATAAGCTGAGTTTTTCAGCACATTTTTTTGTGCTGAAAACGTCCCCCTGGGCTTATACTCGAGTCAAGAAAAAAAAAAAAAGTCCCTGGCCGCTCCGACGTGTTTAAGCTTTAAAAATGGCGCCACCCGGCGCATACATGTCAACGCGCACGCGCCGCCGCCGCTCGGGAGAGGCCGGGAATAGCCGAAAGTATACGAGCGGCGGCGGCGCGTGCGCAATGACGTGTCGGCGCCGGGCGGCGCCATTTTTAAAATGAAGGCGCCTCTGGAACAGGTAAGTGAAACAGCTGCACTACTTGCCATTATGCAGGGCTGCGGGCATACTACAAGGGATGCAGTGCTGCGGGCATGGTCCACCTGTACCATGCCCACAGCACTGCATCTCCTGTAGTATGCCCACAACCCCGGATCCTCTTGTACCATGCTAGTACCCTGCATTCTCCTGTACCATGCCAGTACCCTGCATTCTCCTGCACTATGCCAGTACCCTGCATTCTCCTGCACCATGCCAGTACCCTTCATTCTCCTGTACCATGCCAGTACCCTGCATTCTCCTGCACCATGCCAGTACCCTGCAATCTCCTGCACCATGCCAGTACCCTGCATTCTCCTGTACCATGCTAGTACCCTGCATTCTCCTGTACCATGCCAGTACCCTGCATTCTCCTGCACCATGCCAGTACCCTGCATTCTCCTGCACCATGACAGTACCCTGCATTCTCCTGTACCATGCCAGTACCCTGCATTCTCCTGCACCATGCCAGTACCCTGCATTCTCCTGCACAATTCCAGTACCCTGCATTCTCCTGCACCATGCCAGTACCCTGCATTCTCCTGTACCTTGCCAGTACCCTGCATTCTCCTGTACCATGCCAGTACCCTGCATTCTCCTGTACCTTGCCAGTACCCTGCATTCTCCTGTACCATGCCAGTACCCTGCATTCTCCTGTACCTTGCCAGTACCCTGCATTCTCCTGTACCATGCCAGTCACCCTGCATTCTCCTGTGCCATGCCTGCCGCCCTGCATTCTCACCCTAGGCTTATACTCGAGTCAATGATTTTTCCCATCTTTTTGTGGTAAAAGTAGGGGCCTCGGCTTATACTCGGGTCGGCTTATACTCGAGTATATACGGTACATAAGCATAATTTGAAGAATACCAAAAAGCAGTGGGTCTTTCCCTTTTTTTTTTTTTCTTTTATTGGCCAGCAGGTGTAAATGTGCACTTTACTTTATAAAAAGAGATATAAATTGATTAGAGAAGTTGCAGCATTTTTGATTTTCACTTTTTAAAAAAAAATGGTTTGTTGGATTGATTTAAAAAAAAATGGAGGCAGAGTTTTGCATTCAGGTTTAATAAATCACAAAAAAAAAAAATAGATTACAAACACCGTTTCAGGTCATAAACTAGTGTTTGAAAATATTAATTAACAAGAACGATTAATAATATGGAGTATCTAGGCAGTAGAGATGAGGAACAGGTTGAGTGCTTCTCAAACAGATGGAGAAAATGGGCAAACTTTAACCAGTTCTGGACCGGAAGGATTTGCCCCCTTAATGACCAGGCCATTTTTTGTGATCGGCACTGCGTTAATGTAACGGACAATTTCACGGTCGTGCGGTGCTGTACCTACTGTAAATAAAATTGATGTCATTTTTTACCCACAAACAGAAGCTTTTTTTGGTGGTATTTGATCACCTGTGCGATTTTATTTTTTGCGGTGTAAACAAAAAAAGAGCGACAATTCCGGAAAAAAAAAAAAAAACAATATTTTTTTCACTTTCTACTATATAACATCCCCCCCAAATAAATAAATAAATAAATAAGTAAAAATCACTTTTTTTCATCATTTTAGGCAAATTTGTATTCTGCTACATATTTTCGGTAAAAAAAAAATCCCAATAAGCGTATTTTGATTGGTTTGCGCAAAAGATATCGCTTCTACAAACTAGGGGAAAGATTTATGTCATTTTTATTTATTTATTTATTTTTTTATTATTATTATTTATTTATTTTTAAACATGCATTTTTATTGAAGGAATTTCCATAATAAAGAGGAGCATATTAATGAACAAAATAAACACAGGAATTATACCTAAACATACAGATGTACATCCATGAAACAGATATGAATAAACATTAGAAATGGAGGTCTGTGTAAAACTTAACATAAAGAACCTAGAGAGTAACCAAATACGATTGAATACCAGTGCTAGGCTAAGCCAAATGAAAAGGGCAATGCACCCAAGTCTGGAATTATCAGACATGAAATAGCAATACCTGTCCCCCCTATTGGGAACATACTGTGGACAGGCATGCCCGGAGTAACTCTGCTTTATGACGGCGGAGCGTTGCGGCTCTCATTCTGGGACAACGTCATATGACAGCGCCCCAGAATGGCTGCTCTTGCAGTGCAGTGATCGCGGCCGCAACGTGTTCTAGGACACAGCGTGACCCCAATCTTGGTAAAGACAATGACGCACCTCTTTACCCATTTGATTGGCTGTGTCCAATCACAGCCGTTCACATGTATATGAGGAAGTGCAGATTATCGGCGCTCCACGCCTTACACTGTCAGAGTGTGTAATGAGGAGAGCCAATAAGCATTTTCTCCTTGAAAGGATGACCAGGTGCCCTGATTACAATATAGCCCCAGCAGTGGACATCAGTGACACCAATTAATGCCCATCAGTGACACCAATCAGTGGCGATCAGTAACACAATCAGTGCCCATCAGTGACCCCAATCAGTGCCCATTAGGGATACCAGTCAGTGCATCTTTGCTGCCTATCAGTGCCACTCATCAGTGCCACCTATCAGTGCCACCTATCAGTGCCCACCAGTGCCACCTATCAGTGCCCATCAGTGCAGCATATTAGTGCCTCCTCATCAGTGCCACCTAAGCAGTGCCCTTCAGTGCCACCTCATTAGTGTCCATCAGTGCTGCCTAGCAGTACTCATCAGTGCCGCATATCAGTGCCACCTATTAGTGCCCATCAGTGCAGCATATTAGTGCCTCCTCATCAGTGCCTCCTAAGCAGTGCCCTTCAGTGCCACCTCATTAGTGCCCATCAGTGCTGCCTAGCAGTACTCATCAGTGCCGCATATCAGTGCCACCTATTAGTGCCCATCAGTGCAGCATATTAGTGCCTCCTCATCAGTGCCACCTAAGCAGTGCCCTTCAGTGCCACCTCATTAGTGCCCATCAGTGCTGCCTAGCAGTACTCATCAGTGCCGCATATCAGTGCCACCTATTAGTGTCCATCAGTGCAGCATATTAGTGCCTCCTCGTCAGTGCCATCTAAGCAGTGCCCTTCAGTGCCACCTCATTAGTGCCCATCAGTGCTGCCTAGCAGGACTCATCAGTGCCGCATATCAGTGCCACCTATTAGTGCCCATCAGTGCAGCATATTAGTGCCTCCTCATCAGTGCCACCTAAGCAGTGCCCTTCAGTGCCACCTAATCAGTGCCCATCAGTGCCACTTCATCAGCACACATCACTGAAGCAAAAATATTACTTATTTACAAAATTTGCTGACAGAAACTAAGAAACATTTCTTTTTTCTTCAAAATTTTCTGTCTTTTTTTTTTTTTTTTTTGTAAAAAATAAAAAACTCAGCGGTGATTAAATAGCACCAAAAGAGAGCACTATTTGTGTGAAAAAAAATGATAAAAATGTCATATGGGTACAGTGTTGCACGATCGTGCATTTGTCTTTCAAAGTTCGACAGCGCTGAAAGCTGAAAATTGGCCTGGTCTTTATTTTGTCTTTATTCATTGTTTGGAGAATTTTGGTTTTATGTTCATTGTGGTAATAAGGACATTTTTTACACCATTTTTGTTTCATCATTTTTGATATTTGAATTATTGTGTGTCTGTTTATCACATCTTTATATTTTGATATTTTTAATATTTTTTCTCTATTGGTTTAGCCCATTTATGTTACCTTACTAGGTTCATTATTATAAGTTTATGTCAATCATGTTTAGCGCTGCACATATTATTTATGCTGTTTACCGTTTGCACCATTTCAAGTGTTGTGCTGGCTGCTGTTTTTGGCTTTTGGACATTTAGCATGGTAATAATCTTTTACTTTTTCCAGATATATTCTTATAGTTTACCACTTGACCTCTGTGGCTCGGCCCCGCCCCCTCTCTCCTCATTGGCTCACTGACTTTTGGCTCATTGACAGCAGCAGGAGACAATGGCACCCACTGCTGTCTAAGTCAATGAGGAGGGAGAGTCCCGAACAGCTGAGGCTCTTGTACAATGTCGCTGGATCGAGATGGGGCTCAGGTAAGTATTAGGGGGCCTGGGGGGGTGGGGGGCTGCTGCATAGAGAAGGTTATTTTTATCTTAACCACTTCTGGACCGGAAGGATTTGCCCTCTTAATGATCAGGCCATATTTTGCGATTCGGCACTGCTTTACTTTAATGGACAATTGGGCGGTCGTGCGATGATGTAACCAAATACAATTGATGTCCTCTTTTTCCCACAAATAGAGCTTTCTTTTGGTGGTATTTGATCACCTCTGCGGTTTTTATTTTATTGCGCTATAAACAATAAAAGAGGAACAATTCCTGAAAAAAAACAATATTTTTCACACTCTGCTATATGACATTCCCCCCAAAAAAAAAAAAAAAAAAAATACATTTTTTTTAACATTTTAGGCCGATTTGTTTTCTGCTACATATTTTTGTAACAAAAAATCGCAATTTTGATTGGTTTGTGCAAAAAAGCTATTGCGTCTATAAACTATGGGAAGATTTATGTAATTTTTATTGTTTTTTTTTTTACTAGTAATGGCGGCGATCTGTGATTTTTAGTGGGACTGCGTCATTGCAGCGGACAGATCGGACCCCTAACTGACATTTTTGACACTTTTGGGGGGACCAGTGACATTAATTACTACAGTAATCAGTGCTATAAATATGCACTGCTTCTGTAATAATGACACTGGCAGGGAAGGGGTTAACCCAGGGGGGATCAAGGGGTTAAGTGTGAGCCTAGGGGAGTGATTCCAGAGTTGTATAAAGTACTCGAAACCCATACTTGAGTAAAAGTACAAGTGCTCGATCAAAAAGTGACTTGAGTAGAAGTGTAAGTGCTCAAACAAAAAGTGACTTGAGTAGAAGTACTAAAGTATTCAACATTTTTTGTACTTAAGTATTGCAAGTAGTTTTTTAAAAAATTTTGCTACTCAAGTACTGAAAGTAAAAGTACCAGTAGTTTTGAAAATAAATTGCTACTCAAGTACTGAAAGTAAAAGTACAAGTACTGCGTTATGTAGTTATTAAAGAAAGAAGTCAAAAGTTTGAACATCATATTGTTTTTTATTATTTCAAATGCAGCTTTTATTTATACATACAGTAGCTTTTATTTTCGTATGCGCTGATAATACACATGTTTCGAGCTTCATGAAACCTGCCATCTACTGTTCTGGCAGTGGTAATTTTTATAATAGTAACGAGTAACTATGCAGCACAAAAAAAAAATATCGGAGTAGAAGTATTGAAATCATTGAAAAAATGTAGTGAAGTAAAAGTGGAAGTAGAAGAAAAAAATTCTACTCTAGGAAAGTACAGATATCGCCTTTCGGTACATAAGTACAGTAGTGAAGTAGTTCTACTTAGTTACTATACATCTCTGAGTGATTCTAACTGTTGGGGGGGCGTGGCTTGTGAAATGACCTCAGAGACCTGTGATCCTATATAGAAGGATCACAGGGGCTCTATGATCATTCCAGGAAGAAGTACGGTCGGCTGTGTTTACAACAACTGACCGTTCTCTCTCAGCGGGGAACAATCGCGGGTGTAAGGTGGCAATCAGAGCCACCTGAACTGTACATCGGAGTCCCTGCTGATGAGTGAGGGCGGAAGCGCGCCGCCGGTGGCGTGCGCTCGCCCCCTAGCATCAGGTAGTACTAGTAATACTAGTAATGACTGCGATCGTTAGATGAAGTCAGTGAGGTGCCTCCCTAAATGTGTCACATCCCTGTCTCCCAATGGCTTCCATAAATCTGAACTCCTGAGTGGCTCCCACTAAGTGCAGGATGGGGACAAGGGAGATGCATGTGCCCGGGGTGCAGTGCGGATACCGACACCCCCACTGGATGATCTCCCTGCAAATAAGAGAGGCGGAGCCACCCACAGTGTGCGGAGAGGTACTAGAGAAGAAGAAGGGTGAAAGTGAGATGTGGATGGGAGATGCATATGTAAGCAGCTGTGGAAGAAGGCTGAGCTCTGCACTCTATGTGTAGTGCACCCCTGAACTCTGCAATCTGTGTTTAGCGCACTCCCGAACTCTGCACATAGAGCACCCCTGATCTATGCACTCTGTGTATAACACCACCAAACTCTGCACTCTGTACATAATGCACTACTGGTATTTAATGCCTCTTTAAGACCCTCCCACTATTATTGAAATTTGACCATACCCACTATTTGATGCAGTGTTGAGGGTGTATGTGTCGGGGGTTTTGTGTGGGGGTGGGGTCGTGGTTGAGTTCCTGCACCTATTTTCTGAGAAAAAAAAGCCCTGGTTGGAACTACAGAAAAAGTTCTCTTTTCCTCATCTCTATAACTTGAAGATATGTTATGTAGTCTGCATTAGTGAACCTGGCAAGATTGATGAATGAAGGGTCTAATAAGTGCAGCTCAGGCAAAGAAGCAAAATTAGAATTTTTTTTGTTACATTTATTAACCACTTGCCGAATGCTCACAGTAATATTACGGCGGCAGTGCGGCTCCCCTGGGTCCAGCGATGTATACCTACTTCGCTGGACTCCTAGTCATAGTGAGGCACGCTCCTGCTGTGTTTAGACACAGTAGGAGTCGGGCCGGAGGAGGAGAGGCGGTGATTGCCGCTTCCCTTCCCGATCTTCAGAGAAACTGTGAGAAGACCCGCCTGCTTATGTAAACAAAGCAGGCGGATCTTCTCAGTGACAGACAGGAGGAGATCACAGGATTCAGCATAGCTGAACCTGCGATCTCTGCCTCTGTCACAGAACTCCCTCCCCCCACACACGTCAGTAAACATGAGGCATACATTTAACCCCTTGATCACCAACAGTGTTAACCCCTTCCCTGCCAGTGTCATTATTACAGTAACAGTGCATCATTTTAGCACTGATTACTGTAGTAATGTCACTGGTCCCCCCAAAAGTGTTAAAAATGTAAGTCAGGGGTCCGATCTGTCCGCTGCAATGTCGCAGTCCCGCACAAAATCGCAGATCGCCGCCATTACTAGTAAAAAAAAAAAATAAATAAATAAAAATGACAGAAATCTTTCCTGTAGTTAGTAAACGCGATAACTCTTGTGCAAACCAATAAAAATACGCTTATTGCTAATTTTTTTACCAAAAATATGTAGCAGAAAATAAATTTGATTTTTAATTTTTTTTTTGGGAATGTCACATAGCAGAATGTGAAAAAAATATTGTTTTTTTTCAATATTTTCGCTATTTTTTTGTTTATAGCGCAAAAATTACAAATCGCACAGGTGATCAAATACCACCAAAAGAAATCTCTATTTGTGGAGAAAAAAGAACCTAAATTTTATTTAGGTACAGTGTCGCACGACCGCACAATTGTCCATTAAAGTAAGGCAGTGCCGAATCGCAAAATAGGGCCTGTTTAGAAAGGGGGCAAATCCTTCCAGGGCTAGATATATTAAAACTCTAGCAGCCATATATTTTAGCAGAATGATGGACAGAAAATAGGTGGAGTTTTTTATACATTTTAAATGCTAAGCAGAGATTTAGTAAAATATACAAGAGGTGCACATCGGAAGTATGCACTGCTTACTCAGCACTCCTCACAAGAACAATGTCCTTAGTCCATGTGTGTAGTGTCCCAAGCAAAAGAAGGAAGTTTACTTCCAGTTTAACCGGCTCTGGACCGCCCACAGCATATATACTGCGGCAGGCGGACTCCGATGCATGGGTCAGGTGGCTCTGATTGCCGCCTGACACCCACAATCGTTCCCCGCTGAGAGAGAGAAGAACAGTCGGCTGTTGTAAACACAGCTGACCGTTCTTCTCTCTGGAATGATCACAGAGCGCCTGTGATAGGATTAAAGCGGAGTTCCGGCCTCAAATACCTTTTTCAACTAAAGATACGCCTATAATACTAATCCATTGTCCTTTACAGAACCGCTATTCTCATACTTACAAAGTGTATAATATTGGATTTTAGTCAAAATCTTACTTTTAAAAACGCTATCTGGGCGCGGCCATCTTGGATGTGGGCATCTGAAGCCGCAGTGTAATCTGCTGTGTCCTTCTTCCTGATTCCAGGGAGTGTTCTGGGAGTTCTTCCTGATTCCAGGGAGTGTTCTAGGAGTTCTTCCTGATTCCAGGGAGTGTTCTAGGAGTTCTTCCTGATTCCAGCCTCCTGGGAGTGATGATAAACAGCTCCCAGGATGCAATGCAAAGGCGGAAGTGATGTCGGTGGCCGTGGCCACAGAGGGGGGAGAAGGAGGAAGTACAATCAAAAATGCCCTGAAAATAAGGTAAGGGACCCCTGAAAAAAATTGAAAATGCCCAATTGTTGATCAGCATAGTGAGCACTCAAGGAATCACTAAAGTTGCAAAATAGGCCGGAACTCCACTTTAAATAAGTCAGTCGTTTTTTTTGTTTTGTGATTTTCTACTATTGAATGATTGCTTCTATTTTTTTACTTGTTCAAAATAAACTAAAACGAACGAACGAACGAACGAACGAACGAACGGACGAACGGACGAACTAACTAACTAACTAACTAACTAACTAACTAACTAACTAACTAACTAACTAACTAACTAACTAACTAACTAACCCCTATGTGTTAGGATAAGGTTGTATCAATATGTGATGGAGTGAATGTAAACTATTTTACTCACACATGCTTTTGCTATAGAATCCCGACACCAAACAATTCCAGCACAGTTCTTAGCAGCAAAAACTAAAGTAAGTTATTATTGGTTGTAATACTATTTTGTGTGTGCTTGTTTGTAACCCAAAGGCATCATCTAGGAACAACATCACAGTCATTTTCCTTCTGGGGTTCCATGACATGGGCAGACTTAATGTATTGCTCTTCATTTTTCTGCTTATCATCTACTGTGTAGCATTATGTGGCAACTCTTTGATCATCACACTGGTGTCCATCAGCAAGACTCTCCACTCTCCCATGTACTTCTTCCTCACTCAGCTCTCTATAGCGGATATCTTGTTGACCACAGATATTTCCCCATTCATGATAGATATTGTATTACATCAAGGGGCCTTCATATCCTTTCCTGGATGTATCACTCAGCTATATTTTTTTATTTTTATGGAGGGAGTTGAATGTTTTATTCTGACGATGATGTCCTATGACCGCTACCTAGCCATTTGTTCTCCTCTGTATTATGTCACCATTATGAACCACATGCTTTGCATACAATTAATTGTTGCCTCTTGGCTCTTAGGCTGTTTGGTTGCACTGATTCTGATACATGGAATAACTCAACTCTATTTCTGTAGGCCAAATACAATTGACCATTTTTTTTGTGATTTTTACCCTTTGATGGAACTTTCTTGCTCAGATGTGTCTATGCCTCATATAGAAGCTATCTTGTTGGGCGGTCTTGCAGCTGTCTTACCATTCTTCCTTATAGTATTTTCATATGTGTATATTGTTTTAACCATATTTAAAATATCCTCCTTTTCTGGAAGACTGAAATCTTTTTCAACGTGTAGCTCCCACCTGACAGTTGTGTCTTTATATTATGGGACACTAATTGCTACGTACATGATTCCAAATGAAGGAAAAACACATATCCTCAGTAAGACAACAGCATTGCTATACACTGTGTTGACTCCATTTCTAAATCCTTGTATATACAGTTTGAGGAATGAAGACATTAAGAAAGCTTTGAGGAAATTAATTTATAATCAAGTATCTTCCAACTAAAAGTCCTAAGTAAAACATAAAAACACTTGATCTATATTTATCCATAACGATTCCCAAGCACCTCGTCCAGCCACAACATTTGTTATTGACATGTGCAGATTATTTTGTTCATTTGTGATTACAGTACCCAAATATACTATATTACCAAAAGTATTGGGACACCTGCCTTTAGGCTCCGTTCACATGTAGGCAATTTGGGGCGTTTTGGGGGAGTTTTTCTGCTCTAGGATCAGCTCTCAAAACGCCCAACAAGACAAATCCTATTCATTTCAATGGCCCCTGTTCACATCTGAGCATTTTGACGCTGTGAGCAAAACGCCCAAATGCTCAAAAAAGTACTTGAGCTTCTTTTTGGGCAGATTACAGGCGTTTTCCATTGGTCTCTATTCAATCTAAAAACGCCTGCACAAAAAACGCCTGTAAAAAAGCCTGTAAAACGTGGTAAAAACGCGATAAAAATTGCGGTAAAAACGCTACGCTCAGGTGTGAATGTAGACTTACACTTAGGTGAACTATAATGACATCCCAGTCTTACTCTGTAGGGTTCAATATTGAGTTGGCCCAGCCTTTGCAGCTATAACAGCTTCAACTCTTCTGGAATTCTGTCCACAAGGTTTAGGAGTGTGTCAATGGGAATGTTTGACCATTCTTCCAGAAGCACATTAATTAAGTCAGGCACTGATGTTGGACGGGAAGGGGCCATACCCAAACTGTTAACACAAAGTTGGGAGCAGGAAATTGCCCAACCACTGAAAAACAACCCACACCACAATCCCCTCTCCACCAAATATTTTGGACCAGTGCACAAAGCAGGGTCCATAAAGATATGGATGAGGGAGTTTGGGGTAGAAGAACTTGACTGGCCTGCACAGAGTCCTGAGCTAAACCCGATAGAACAACTTTGGGATCAATTAGAGCGGAGACTGTGAGCCAGGACTTCTAGCCCACTGTCAACAGGAAGTGATGACTAAACTACATCTGCCAATCAGTTCCAATTGTACAGTCACATGACACAAGTTACTCACATAGAATCAGCCAATGACACACTTGTATACATTCTAATGTACAATAGAAAAGGGTGGGGTACACAAACGTGAATGAGAAAAATAGTGTGCACGGCTTCCTGCCTAAAACTGCACAATGAAACCAGCGTTTAGAACCGTGAACGCTGTTCCGATCAAACTCAATCACGCACTCCCGCCACTACTACTAGTGTGATCCCCATTTAGCAAAGCTTCAGAGAACAATGCATAATTGGATTATACTACTGTTCCCATAGATGTGAGGCTATCTGCAGGGAGAGAGCCATGCAGTTTTCACTTTGGTGATCAGGCACAGTAGAAAGACATGAGTGTGTATCCCTTCATAAAGGCAGATAGACTTTAAAACGATATTGACTCCGCACTGCAATACACATAGATCTATACCGGCAAACAGACTTGCGCACGGAGTGTTTGCCGGCAGAGATGTCTATGTGGAGCGTACGCGTCTACACATCTAAGGGAAGGTTTTTACTTTCAGTAGTCTTTCCTCAATTCCGGTTCGCCCGTACACACTCTACAGAGCGTATTGCAAGCAAACCGACAACAGGAGCCATAATGACAATCTAAATAAGACACACCCTGAAAAATGTCCACACTAATCCTAATAAAATTTCCACAACACCACATTTCTGCCTGACCTCGCAAATGCGCTTCTTGAAGAATGGTCAAACATTCCCATAGACACACTCTTAAACCTTATGGACAGCCTTCCCTGAAGAGTTGAAGCTGTTATAGCTGCAAAGGTTGGGTCAACTCAATATTGAACCCTACGGACTGAGACTGGGATGCCATTAAAGTTCATGTGTGTGTAAAGGCAGGTGTCCCAATACTTTTGACAATTTAGTGTATACTGAAGGGGAGTGAAGAAGCCATGAGACACATTTGGTGGTTTGAAAAACATGCTGATTTATACACATGTGAGCACCATATTGGAGAATAAAGTTCATGCCTAGAAGGTATTACACTATATGAGTTTTATTATTTTTTTGTTAAAAATATAAGGTTGAATAAAGTAAAACTACAAAGAAAACGCATATTTTGTATGGGTCAATTAATCCAGTTCGAGTTTGGGGCATTGAACTGATAAAAGCAAATAGGAAACCTGTTGGAGAATCTAAGAGACTTTGTCCAGTGGATTGATTTTCGCATACATAGAAAAAGAAAAAATGTAAAATATTTTTTTTTTAAAAAAAATGAATAGTAAGCAAGCTGTAATGAATGACTTTTAAAAGGATTGCTTATAGCAGTGAACATCACTGCTATAAGCAATCACAGTGTAAACAAAATAAATTATGACTATGGTGACACTGAACTACTGTGATGAAAAAAAAAATATTAAAAAAGAAAAAAAAAGTTAGAAAAAGCAAAACGAAAATGATTTAATATCTTTTTCTTTTTAATACTTCAATAGTCAGTATACCTGACCACCACAACGCTGCTAATGCTGTACTGCACTGGTGACAGTATGTAAAAAAAACTGATTTTATACAATTTCTTCATTTTCCTAAAAAGTGTGACAAAAAAATTACAACTTCAAAAAATTTGCCATGCTTCCTACTAAATACCTTAGACTGTCTACTTTCAAAAAAGGGGTAATTTGTGGGGTATTTTTACTGTACTGGTATTTTAGGGGCTCAATAAATGAGAAAGGCTGCCAGTACATCAGAATTATTTAATTTTCAAAAATATATGCCATAAGCTGAAGAAGACTATACTTTCACACAGACTAAATAATATACTCTGATTTTATAACAGAAACAAAATATATATATATATATATATATATATATATACAACACAAATTTAAAGCAGCTCTAGCCCTTAAAATTGTATAAATAAATAAATAAATAAATGACACTAGGTATCTCCTAGGTAAAAAAAATGTGACACTCTCAAGTAAAAAATGTGGATATAAAATTTGGTTAAACAATTTTTAGAAACAACTATATATTAAATAATGTGAAAATGACAATATTTCAGTGCTAAAATACATATATAATTATAAAGAGCTGTGACATCGTGCTAAAGTCCATAAAAAATAACCCTTAGGTGATCAAAGTAAGGTGCTCCGGTGCCGGTTATACAATAAAAGTGCTCCAAGGTGAAAAGGTGCCCCTCTTGGTTCGCTACTCACCACAACGCCAATATTTAAGAGCCTCAACAGTATTGCAAATAAGCCTTGACACCAGGATAATTTCCTCTGTACGCCTTTCACTGTATGTATGGGTCCGCTTGCGCATCCACCATTAAGAGAAATAAACGGCGTATATAGTGAAGTAAGTACGTAAGTAAGTCCTTTTGAAAACGCCGAAACTTACGGCGAAACGCGTTGACGCACTTCCTGTCACGCACGGAGCGGCACGTCATTTCCGGTTCATCACTTCCTGTCCGTGGAACGCACGCCGAGCGGCGTAATCACGAGGCACTGTTTGTATATGCCTAATTATCTTTTACTTGCTATAAGTATGCATTTGGCTGCTAAGCAGAAATAAAACCTTACGTACTTACTTCACTATATACGCCATTTATTTCTCTTAATGGTGGATGCGCAAGCGGACCCATACATACAGTGAAAGGCGTACATAGGAAATTATCCTGGTGTCAAGGCTTATTTGCAATACTGTTGAGGCTCTTAAATATTGGCGTTGTGGTGAGTAGCGAACCAAGAGGGGCACCTTTTCACCTTGGAGCACTTTTATTGTATAACCGGCACCGGAGCACCTTACTTTGATCACCTAAGGGTTATTTTTTATGGACTTTAGCACGATGTCACAGCTCTTTATAATTATATATGTATTTTAGCACTGAAATATTGTAATTTTCACATTATTTAATATATAGTTGTTTCTAAAAATTGTTTAACCAAATTTTATATCCACATTTTTTACTTGAGAGTGTCACATTTTTTTTACCTAGGAGATACCTAGTGTCATTTATTTATTTATTTATTTATACAATTTTAAGGGCTAGCGCTGCTTTAAATTTGTGTTGTATATCATTCCTAAGATTTTCTTAGTGTCGCAGCAGCTGCTCATTTATAAATATATTATTTCTTTGCACTGAATTTATACACCATTTGATCACTTGGAGATTTATAATTTAGTTATTTTTTTTTCCATAAGCGCGGGTATAAATTAGTTTTTTCACATATATATATATATACTGTATATATATATATATATATATATATATATATATATATTTTTTTTTTTTTTTTAAATAATCTGTATCACCAAAATAAATATCTACTTGTGTGAAAAAAAATATTAAAATTTCATTTGGGTACAGTGTTGCATGACTGAGTAATTGGCATTCAAATTGTGACAGCGCTAAAAGCTGAAAATTGACCTGGGCAAGAAGGGTAAGAAATCTAACACTGACTATTCCTTACGTACCTGACTTACCAATTTAAGACATAAGCTACCCTATTGCTGCTCAACAACTTGGAGAGCAGCACTAGACATTTGAAAATGCTGCACTATGCAACAGGCAACAAATCTGGAAAATCCCTAGCCAGACGTTTGCAGGGATATAGACCTAAAACTAAAATCGTCTATTTGCTTCATCCCGTTAGCGGACAACAAGTTCATCAGTCACAAGAGATGGTGGACACATTCAGCCGTTTCTACAGCTCTCTTACAACAGCGACCCACTGACTTACCAACCATCTCTACCAGATATAGATAACTTGCTGGCCCAACTACACATGCCAAAATTAACGTCAATCCAGCTAGACAGTTAGGATACACCATTCCCTTTGACAGAGATTTATAAAGCCATTGATTCGCACCCCAACAACAAGTGATCGGGGCCAGATGGCTTTGTAGGGTAATAGTACAAGACTTTCAAATACATACTGAACCCTTATTTGAAATGTAATCTTTAACTCTGCTGTGGCCTCCTCTTACTTTCCCCACAAAATGCTCAATGCTCTCGTTATTAAACTGCCAAAACCAGGGAAGGATCCCACCACTCCCTAAAATTTTTGTCAATATTCCCTATTAAATGCAGACCGAAAACTTTAAGCCAAACTCTTAGCCTTTAGAATGGTTGACATATTACCCACTCTGATACACCCAGATCAGTCTGGGTTTAACAAAGGCACAGAAACATCAGACACCACTAGAAGAGTTATAAATGTCCTCCATTTTGCCAAAAAATCGAAAACGTCTTCTCTGTTTCTAGCATTAGACACAGGTGTTTGACAGGAAACATTGGACTTACCTTTCGAGAGTTTTAATGAAATTTGGATTTGATGGGCCTATAATGTCCGCAATAATAACTTTGTATACCTGTTCTTCTGCCCATGTATACACAACAGGCATGTTGTCAAAACCGTTTTTTAATTACTAATGGCACAGGCCAAGGCTGCCCACTCTCGCACCTCATTTTCAATTTATCCATTGAACCGTTAGTCACATATGTTCGGTCTCATCCTGATATTTCCGGAATTCAGATTGGGAATTGCAATAACGTTATCAGCCTTTTTGCTGATGACGTTATATTGATGCTCACTAAGGTAGAATCATCTCTGGCAGCAGTACAAAAAGCTTTACAATTGTTCAACTCTGTGTCCTATTATAAAGTGAATGCAACTAAATCCTATATATTAGATCTTGGAATAGATCACCATGTTAAACAAAAATTACAATCCCAATGATCTTAAACATGGAAAGGCAATGGTAATAATGATTTAGGAGTGGTGCTCACCTGATCAGTTGATTTACTCTTTAAAGAAAATGATCTGGTTCTTGCTCCTTCTTGGACACTATCCAAAAGGGGAACCCATGAGGAAAAAGGAAAATGAGGTGAGGATGGATCGGATGTTACTACCTTGGCAGTGCCTAAGCCTTGTTGCTCGGTGTCTTCCCTATTGTGCCTTGGAGGCTTATACCCTTACCTCAAGTGCTCTGCTACGATCACCTTTAAGCCTTACTGTACATTATGTGTTATTGCACTGTTTTGGATATATTTATGTTGGTGTTTATTGCCACCTTATGCTATTTACTATCTTTTGCTGTATTTCTGTACTTCGTTTTGTCCGCCTTTTGAAGAAATAAAAATATTTAAAGAAAATGATCTACCCTTCATTACAAGGATAAAAGCTGCACTAACTCATCTATCTCAACAAGAACTCTGTCAGGATCGACATAGCAGAGCCTGATGCGTAGAGGGATTTCTCACCTGATAGAGAGCCCAGAATGCTATGCGGAATCCAGGGATGGGACACCTTGGAGGAAGACACAGGTTAACCTGAAGCACAGGGTCTAAGAGCTAGCCATTGTTCACCAGGGCTCCTGATGGTGGAGATGGGTTCGGCTACGTGCTAGCACCAGGCCGCGGTCCTCAGAATTCCCAAGCCAGGCGAAGAGTAAGTCCAAGTCCAATAGCGGATAAACAGATCAGGGTAAGGCAGAAGTGTAGTCAAGATGAGCCGGGGTCAGGGCGGGCAGCAGGTAATCAAGGTCAAAGGTAAGCTGAATCAGATGATCAGGAAACAACAGGTATGGGCACAGGAGACACAGAAAAGCCGAAGATCAAACAGCAAAGGCTCAGTGTGGCTGCTGCATTTAAAAAGGCCGTTTGGAACCAATGGTAATTTGTGCACGCATGCACTCAAGCGTTTGCGTACATGCATGCGCATTGGCATTCGCGGATTTGCGGCAGGAAGGTTACCAGTGCGCCTGCAAACAGCAGTAAGCCCCTGACAAACTCTCTTGGTCAGGTAGACTGGCAGCATTTAAAATGCTTATATTACCTCAATTGTTATACCCTTTTCGAACAATGCCAATACCAGTACCTAACCACTACTTTTCTTCCCTACAATCCATACTTAATCAACATCTCTGGAGGGGGAAAAAGCTCACTGGGCATTTAGTAAGCCTAATAAACACCGGAAGGGGGGGGGGGTCTTGGGCATATTGAAGATTATTAAAGATTATTATATAGCTACTGTACTTGCCCAAATTAAAGGTTGGTTTGCCCAATGCCCAACCACCCACTTCCCTTTGGGCAAACATTGAGGCTGAATTAATACCTAATAAGAATCTTCTAACCTTTTTACTATCAGCTTATGTCAAACCAACAAAAGCACTGCAAACATCGCCCACTATATTAGAATCACTATCTGTGTGGAAACTCCTGCACACCCTACCAAATACTGATCGGGTGACCAACCTCCCCATACCAGTATCGGTATGTAATCTAATAATCCCTAACATTTCAATGGACCACAGGATCCCCAAAGGAATTTTGTGGTTCTTGATCTTTTTATAAATTAGTCCCTGAAAACTTTTCCATAGCTACAAAATAAATATCAGATAGACCACAAAGATTACTACACCTACCTACAAATCGCAACATACTTCCATCAAAACCCTTTATTCTTCTGTCACCTCCCATGCACTTCTGCACGTTATTACCAGACAAGCAAGGAACTGAAAGGGGGATATCACTATTCTACTCACTATTATAGGATAAAACTACATTTTAAAAGTCACCCCCATTCTTAGCCTGGGCATTTGACCTAGGGACGACTTTTACACACAATCAATGGGAATATGCATTCAATCCATTTATAAGGCCACTAGGAATGTAAACTTATGGGAATTAATACAAAAATTACAACAACGCTGCTACCTAACTCCCCACTGTATCTCCAAATTTTATCCCCTTTCCTCCACCATTTGCAGAAGGGGATGTGGCCAAATAGGTACATTGTTTCACCAATTATGGGCATGCAAATGTCTGGCTAAATTCTGGCCCACTATAATTAGTATTCTATTGCCAATCACATCCATACCAATTTCTATCTCTCCTAGCCATTCTAAACATAGGATTAGAGCATATACCTCACTCTTTACAATGTGTAGTTACGCGTGTTTTATTGGCAGCCAGACTGGCACTATTACGGAATTGGAAATCTGCCTCCCCTCCTACAATCTCTGAAGTGCTTAGAACAGTGGTTCTTAACCTGGGTTCGATCAAACCCCAGAGGTTCGGTGAGTCAGCCTCGCGGGTTCGGCGGAGGCACACCCGACTCATATGATTCATGATGACACACACAGTGGTGGGATTCAGTATATCATCCTCCTGATCCGCTGACCGCTCTGCTGCTCTCTCTGTCCTCTGTCGGCGCTCTCTCTCTGCAGGGAGGTGGCCGGAGCCCACACACTGCACTGGTTGCTAGGCTAGAGCCGCTTAGCATCTAGCAACCAGTGACGTCACCCCTTTCTCCTCCAGGCCTCCGCCTCCCAGACAGCCCCCGACTCCCCGCCTATTACAATTTGACTCTAGTAGGAAAGGGTGGACCCAGGGCGCAGAGCAGTGCGCCATGAGCCCACCCATTGTGTGACAATAGCGAATGATCTCTGCATTAAAGGGGGCATGCCGCACGCTGGTCTCTGCATTGAAAGGGGGCACGCTGGTCTCTGCATTGAAAGGGGGCATGCTGGTCTCTGAGCATTGAAAGGGGGCACGCTGGTCTCTGTGCATTGAAAGGGGGCACGCTGGTCTCTGTGCATTGAAAGGGGGCACGCTGGTTTCTGTGCATTGAAAGGGGGCACGCTGGTCTCTGTGCATTGAAAGGGGGCACGCTGGTCACTGTGCATTGAAAGGGGGCACGCTGGTCACTGTGCATTGAAAGGGGGCACACTGGTCACTGGGCATTGAAAGGGGGGCACGCTGGTCAATGTGCATTGAAAGGGGGCACGCTGGTCACTGTGCATTGAAAGGGGAGCACGCTGGTCAATGTGCATTGAAAGGGGGCACGCTGGTCACTGTGCATTGAAAGGGGGCACGCTGGTCATATATACCTAAAATAATATATACCTATGTTTTGAATTTGAAAAAATCATATTTTATTTTTCCAATTAAGAAGGGTTCGGTGAATGCGCATATGAAACTGGTGGGGTTCAGTACCTCCAACAAGGTTAAGAACCACTGGCTTAGAATAAGGCACACTTGACAAAAATCGGACGAAATATCCTCAGATTTTTTTCTCTCATGGTCAGTGGTCATAACCTTTTTTAGTTGACAGTGCATAATGTTCACGGAATTTCTCGTCTGACTTTTTTTTTTTGAGACATTATTCCTAGACTTCTGGGTCATCAGCAACTTCAGATCATGCGCAATCTTTCATATCCGATTTTTCAAGGACATACTACATACACATAAACGAAAATTGGTCATCTGGGGATGGACGATAAAAATTTTGGTGTTTGTCCCTCCGTTTTTTTCTTGTTGAAAATGTCAGCATCGGCTGCTGAAAATTGTGTACACACTAGCCGAAAATCGTACGATTTTACCTCGGACGGGAATTTTCGGCAGATTTTCTACTAGTGTGTACCCCACTTTACACATCTTCATTTTCATTATGAAAACATGTTTGCCTCTACAAATGGGTCATACTCATGTATATCACCTCTATGGCAGCCATGGGCACATTGGTATGAGACTCAAGGTAAAACACTTATTGGTTAAGTTTGTATCATCTCATCTCTGTATGTTGTAATATTCTGCAACCCTTTCCTTTATATTTGCCTATATCCAAACCCTAATAACTTAAGAGTCCTTGCATTACTTATGATGATAGAACTATAAGCTGCTGTTATGTTGCTACTATATTGTTGATTCTCTATGTTACTTGTCTCCGATTTGTCAAAGTGTTCACCTTATACTCTATCTTGGTGTAAGGTGATAACTTTGTTTGTTACATAAAACTCAATATAGAAATATTGAAATTAATTTGCAGAATTTGCCCAAAGGAACATTTTTGATCCATCTAGGACGGTGATGACTATAGGCATGGAGGTATGAGTTACCCGCGCTGGGTTTAAAGTGGGTTCTAGAATGATGGAAGTGATGTATAGGCCAACAATGTTTGAAGCAGCCTGGGATAGTGGCTGAGGTGGCCACACACTACTTATGATTTAAAACTTGCTGGTGAATAATGGCAGCACTAATGGGACCCACCCTTTCAGGAAACGGAGATACTGTCCAGGAAAGTAATGGTGGGTACAATGATGGGAGCCTATAGCCCTAATATGAACAGATGTACAGTATGCTTGGTATCTTAATATATCACATGTAAACTAATATGGCACATGTAAATTGTACTGTAAATTATTATGTTGAAGGCATAGTGCATAGTGTATCCTGTTACAGATGATGATTTTTGCTCTGCAATTGGACCATTGAATAATATACTCCACTGATGATGTTTGAGGGGCAGGATTGACTAATGAGGGTGCTCCAGTTTGTAGGTATATATGTGTAGTGGGTCATTTGTGTCTTTGGCTCTGAGGAAGAGGGTTCTCCCTTGAATTGCATCAGCATAGCCAATACGAATGTCATCTGACCTTCCTGCAGCATTGGAAATGTCCATGTCTTGGAGGCTACCTGTCTATACAGTGCTTTGAAATGCCTGTGCAGTGCATTTACTACATGCATTTGTGAGTATGATGCATGATGCTTTTTATCTTTCAATAAACCTTTTAATGGAATTGCACTAGGTTGGTGCGCCCTTCTCTTGTTTTCATTGTCTTTCTAGCACTTGTGGATACCCATGGTCCTGAGAGGGCAGCAAGATCCTAGGCGCTGTCAACAAAATCTAAGACACAGTTTCTTCCCTTAAGCATAGCACCTGAGCGCAGAAGAGTTAATTTTGGCATTGTATATGTAAGCCACTAAGGCTGCTAGGAAATGTAGTCCTGTGCCTGCTGCTGGGAGTGCTAGCTGGGAAGGAGCCCACCCAGGCTCCAGAAAATGACAGACAAGAGCAGAAGATGCCAGGAGCCGCACATCAGAACAAGACTTGCTGGATATGGACAAGTGGCAGCCTCAGTCTGGACCCCTGCCAGGCCAAACCCTCAATGTGTTTCACTCCACCCACTGGAGCTTACTCATATTACATGTGAATAAATGGAAATTAATGTAAAGGAAATGACTGGAATTAAGCGTATAAACAACTTTTTTGTTTTGTTTTAGCCTGCAATTTTATAAGTTGGTACCAAGGTCTCTTTAAAGTGATATTAAGGCCTCGTTATTTTTTGTTTAAAAAGAACAAACATGTCATACTTACCTGCTCTGTGTAATGGTTTTGCACAGAGCAGCCCCAATCCTCCTCTTCTCGGGTCCCACACCAGTGCTCTTGGCTCCTCCCTCCTGCCTAGTGCCCCCACAGCAAGCAGCTTGCTATGGGGGCACCCGAGCCAAGCTGCAGCTCTGTGTGTCCATTCAGACACAGAGCCATGACTTGACCCCACCTCCTCTCTTCTCATTGGCTAACTGACTTTGATTGAGAGCAACAGGAGACAATGGCAGCAGCTGCTGTCTCAGGCAAGGAGGAGGGAGAGTCCCAGACAGTGGAGGCTCTCGTGCAACATCGCTGTTTCAAGATGTGAAAGGATAAAGGCCCGTACACACGTAGCGATTGTCGGCCGTAAATATTCGGCTGCCGAACGATCGGCCGATTGTCGGTTTGTTAGTATGATGCTTCCGAAAACCGACTGCGACTTTTTGGCCGAACAGAATCGGGTGTGCAGCCTTTAAAATTTTTGTTGGCCGTCACCAGAACGGCCGATTGTTCGCCAGTCAGTACAGAATTCGGCCGACTAACAGCAGATGAGCAAGACTGGGCATGCTCAGGGAAGAAAAAACACACGGAAAGTTAACCATCACATGGCATCACTTCTGCAGTCGGCTGTTGTTGGCTGAAAAAATTTGTGTGCAGTCTTTAGCACTTTTCAACTGACAGGACAGCCCTGGACAAAAGACGGCCGATCATTCGGCTGACAATCGGTACGTGTGTACGGGGCTTTAGTTAACATTTTAGAACATGTTACATGTTCCTCCCGTATTTAGGGTGGAACATGTATCATTTTCCAGCTTTGGCAGCCAGTTGTCCCCTCATTATGACAGTAGGCCGTGGATCTTCTCCTTGCACTGTCACAATTCAAAACCAGCATGGCTGTGTGGGGCTCCGCCCACGCGGATGTGTCATTCATTCACAGTTTCCTGTGAAGGCATTAACTACAACTACCATCAGCCATTACGGCTGACAGGTTGAAGTTCTAAATGAACTGCGAGGTTGCTGATGAGCACTCTCTTAGTTCATTCACGAGCCCTATAGCTTGTAAACAGTCAGCCTGTATGAAGTTATGGGATGAAAGCTGCAGGGCTTGCCTGCAAGAGCCTGACATTGTACCCCTGATTCACTGATCACAGGTGCAATAATTTCCAGGCTCCTTCGGGAAAAAAAAAAAAAAATAAATGCACATGTTTTTTCCCTGCAAAAATATTTGCATTTATTATTTTTTTTTTTCCCAAAAGGTGAACTTATCCTTTAAATTTTGACTATAAGGAAGCAATAGCTTAGTAAAAGTAGAAATATATTTATTTTTAAATAAAATTATTTTATCTTGAAATTTTATTCTGATAGCCCCGATTTATTATTTTTGACAGCATGTCATAGAAAACTCTATAATATATAAAATAGCTATGTAAGCTTTTTTGTAATCTAATATTATGTAAAAAAAAAAACAAAAACAAAAACTATGCATTTTTATATGAAGTCAGCTAAGATTTTTCTTTTTTAAACTGTAAAAAACCTGTTCTTTTGCAACATGGCAGCAGTTCCACCGACTTAGCAGTAAGCTTACCCAGTTGCCGCCCTCCAACATTAAATTTTATATTTCAATATCTCTTTATTATAATTTTTCAAAAATGACAATACAACAATCATAAAAAAAAACAACATTTCATTTTACTGTCAGCGGGTGATACAGCCAGGCCAGGTATTTCCTGTTTTTTTGGGCGCATGACCTGCTGACCCATGCTGTGATTGGACACAGCAAGCATTTGTCATGCCAATGATTTTGGCTGAATCCTGCTGATTGGATGTGGCCAATCACTACACAGAGTTCTGTGTTTACAAAAACAAAGAACTCTGTATACACAGAACAGTGATCTGGTTGTTTCTTCTCCCTGAATTGCAGGGAGAAAAAGCAGCCAGATCTGTAAGTAAAAGCAGCACACATTACACACATTGCACTTGTTAGGCACACAGTTAACCCCTTAATAACTGCCTTAACCAGTGTCAGTTAGCCACAGATTGCCCACACACTATCCCAGTCACATTATACATTGCTGATCACCAGCATTGCTAGTATAGTGTCTGTACGGATTAGTATTTTGATCACGATCAAAATTATACTAGTGTCTCCAAAAATATGGGGTCCCCAAAAACACACTTTGGTTGGACATGTAGCAGAATACATTTTGACCTACAATTATGAGGACATGTTATTTTATTGGATATGTTTTATAACAGAAAGTACAAAATATTTTTTTTCAAAATTTTTGGTCTTTTTTTATTTTTATAATAAAAAATAAAATACCCAGCAGTAATTAAGTACCACCAAATAACCACTCTATTGGTGTGAAAAAAATGATATAAGTTTAATCCGCGTACAGTGTTACATGACCTATCAATTGCCAGCTAAAGTAGCACAGTGCGGAACAGCAAAAAAAGCCCTGGTCGTGAAGGGGTAAAATCTTTCAGACCCAAACGAACATCAACCCACGGCGGCAGAAATTGACCAATTTCTCGCAGCCGTATCCCTGCCATCTCTTACTGAATTCCAATTGCACTCGCTGAACTCGCCAATATTATTAACTGAAGTCCAATCTAGCATTTCTACCCTGCCTAAGGGTAAATCGCCTGGGCCGGATGGCTTCTCTAATGAATTCTACCAATTGACATCACATCTTACGAGTCCCACTCTAACGGCGGTGTTCAATAAGGCCATGGAAGTGTCCTCGCTTCCACCTGACATACTAGGAGCTCATATTGTCACTTTGCCTAAGCCAGGTAAGGACCCAACTACTCCCGCTAACTTCCGCCCCATATCTTTACTTAATTCCGACGCTAAAATCTACGCACGTATCCTAGCCAGACGTTTACAAACTATACTGCCATCCCTTATACATAGGGACCAGATGGGGTTCACAGCAGGCAGACAAACGTCAGACGCTACTAGGAGAATATTGGGGATCATGCATTTGGCCCACACATCCAAGACTCCATCAGTGCTACTCACCTTAGATGCCGAAAAAGCATTTGATAGGGTCCACTGGGGGTACATGCGAGCCACGTTATTAAAGTTTGGTTTTCAGGGCCCCATACTATCCGCTATCACGGCGTTGTACTCATCTCCGTCAGCACAAGTATATACCTCGGGTACACTATCTAAACTGTTCCACATAACGAATGGCACCCGCCAGGGATGCCCCCTTTCGCCATCGATTTTTAATTTGGTCATTGAACCCCTGGCGGAGGCCATTCGATCCAACCCTAACATAATGGGCTTTCCTCTCCCATCATATCATCACAAAATAAATCTATTCGTGGATGATATTATCCTAATGCTTACCCAACCGCACATTTCCCTCCCAGCCGCATATGTCACACTTCAGGCATATAGTAAGGTATCTTACTACAAACTGAACGTGTCTAAATCCACAGTCCTCAACATAGGAGTCCCCTCCAGGTCCCAAGAGTCCCTCGCACAATCTATCCCGATTCCTTGGTCTTCGGATAGTATTCACTACCTAGGAATAGACCTTCCTGCTAATCCTGCTAGACTGTTGTCGACCAACATGACCAGAATTCGCACAAAAATCAGCGCGGATATCTCCCGTATGCGCCCCTTGTGGCTCTCTTGGAGCGGTAGGGTGGCGGCGTATAAAATGTTTATTTTGCCCCAACTACTGTACTTATTCAGGGCACTCCCTATCCATTTTCCAATGACACACCTTCTTAAACTATCTAGATCCATGACGACGTACATATGGGAGGGTAAGCGTCCACGCTGCGCCTTCTCGACCTTGGTTCGGAAGAAACAGTTTGGGGGGGCCTCCATTCCGGACATCCCAACATATTATTGGGCCACTATCCTAGCTCAATTACGGCACTGGTTTCACACGTCTGAGCACCCGATCTGGGTGGACCTGGAGAGAGATATCGCACCCACCTTGGACCTTAAGGTCCTGCTCCTAAGCGACAAGTGGAAGGCATGGGATCTCCAAGCTTTCCCCCCTACCATGCAAGCCTCCCTAAGGGTGTGGCGTCGCTCTCCGGCTCCACTTAATTTAAGGGATGTTCTACCTGAGATCAACTTACCGATCTCCATCCTTCAATCGCATGTACCTGACCTCCCCATACACCAATTACATCGCTGGGGTCTTGTGTCCATTGACTCCTTCTACAGTGCCGGTTCGTTGGTCCCGGTCTCCGACTTGATTCACAAATATGCTCTCCCGTACCATTCTTTTTATCACATTCTTTGAGTAACACATTTTCTTCTGTCTAACCCTCTGTGCAAAATACTAGTTGACGGGAAAATATGGGATCTATTCACGAAGACCTTACAAAAGCCCCCCAAGCTGTCAGATTACTACAATATATTACTAGACAATGTGACATTCCACAAGACTACACACATGTTCAAATGGGACAAAGATCTAGCTAAGGCCTTCTCCGTTACCAAGTAGAAGAAAGCGCTTAGTGCGATACATAAATACTCCCACTGTGCCACTCACTGGGAAATGGCCCTCAAGTTAACGAATAGGTGGTACTATACCCCTTTTCGCTTGGCGGGTTTCTCCCCAAGATATTCCCAATTGTTCTGGAGGAATTGCTCCCAAGTGGGCACTTTGCTCCACACACTATGGTCATGCCCTTCACTGTGAAGTTTCTGGAACCAGGTATTCTCTTATATGTCCTCGCACACGGGGTGTTTGATGGCACCATCTCCAGCTTTAGCATTGCTACATCTGGGAATAGATGAAATACTTGTCACGTTCAGACCATGGGTCATGCATGTCCTGCTTGCAGCTAGAGCAGTTGTTCTGCGTAGGTGGAAAACACCTGATGCTCCGAATTTATCGGATGTTGTTACCTTGCTAAAGATAAATTATCAATTTGAAAAAGCTATTGCCATTAACCAGCTGAAACTACAATCTTTCAATTACCACTGGAACTTCTGGGCTCTTGCATAACCAAGCTCTAATGTTGTATTGTATATTACTGATATTGATATCTGTGCCACATCCTTATCTTACCTTACCTAACCCTATCCCGACCCTTGATTTTTCCCAATTCCCCTGATCCAGGCTATGTTCAGCCTCTACTTTCTGTATTAACATTGAGCCTATACTATGTTAATGCACTACCGTATTCGTACATTTGTTCGCTTACATTGTATGCATTTAATTTAAAAAAAAAATATTTACACACAAAAAAAAAAGGGGTAAAACCTTTCAGAGGTCAAGTGGTTAAAGAAGTAACTGGAATTGTCTATCTCCTTAACCACAGAACAAAAATTATTCAATAAAGTTTGCCAAAATTCTATTGTTGTAAATCAATTGCCTTTCTTTCTTTCTTTCTTTCTTTTTTTTTTTTTTTTTTTCAAATCACCTCAAGCAAAATTAATTAGTTTATGGGACATTTTTATTTGTAAGCGTGTAAATAAACACAGAGGGATATGGAATATTCTCTGTAGAATAATGAAAGCTTCTTATATATAGATGTGTATAAAGATATATATTTGTGAGTTTTAGATTTGTGAGGATAGACACTTTTCTGTTAGATATTTTTATATCTTCTGGCAATAGAAAATGAACATCCCTTTCTCTAATTTGTACCATTTATTAATTTATTCATCAATGCACAATTTGAATAATCAATATACAACTGTAATTTAATACTTTTTGTGTTTTTCATTATATATCAGTAAAATTGTAACCACATATGGATTTTCACCAGAGGTCAGTGACAAACATTGTAGGTATACTTTTATGTTTACAAAGCTTTTGCCATGGAAACAAATTGCACAGCTCAATATGTCTTCTCTGCTTGTTAAAAATGTTATTGGTAAATTGCTATATTATAGGGGTAAGTACTTTGCAGTAGAAAATACAATGCACCATACATACAACTGTATGGTGGCAACCCCTCCAATAAAATTTCCAACATCAATTTTTGGTTTTCTATAGCATCTTTAAATATCATAAAGAAAAATATATATACGGTATATATATATATATATATATATATATATATATATATATATATATATATATATATATATATATAGTATCTCACAAAAGTAAGTGCACCCCTTTCCTTTTCTGTACATATTTTATTATATCTTTTCATGTGACAACACTGAAGAAATGACACTTTGCTACAATGTAAAGTAGTGAGTGTACAGCTTGTATAACAGTGTAAATTTGATGCCCCCTCAAAATAACTCAACACACAGCCATTCATGTCTAAACCGATGGCAACAAAAGTGAGTACACCCCTATCCCTTAGCCAGTTTCCCTCCCTGGTGTCATGTGACTCGTTAGTGTTAGAAGGTCTCAGGCGTGAATGGGGAGCAGGTGTGGTAAATTTGGTGTTATCGCTCTCACTCGCTCATACTGGTCACTGGAAGTTCAACATGGCACCTTATGCCAAAAAACTCTCTGAGGATCTGAAAAATTGATTGTTGCTCTACATAAAGGTCTAGGCCCTAAGAAGATTGCCAAGACCCTGAACCTGAGCTTAAGCACAGTGGCCAAGACCGTACAGCGGTTTAACAGCACAAGTTCCACTCAGAACAGGCCTCGCCATGGTCGACCTAAGAGGTTGAGTGCATGTGGTCAGCATCATATCCAGAGGTTGTCTTTTGGGAAATAGATGTATGAGTGCTGCCAGCATTGCTGTAGAGGTTGAAGGAGTGATGGGTCAGCCTGTCAGTACTCAGCCTATATGCCGCACACTGCATCAAAGTGATCTTCACGGCTGTTGTCCCAGAAGGAAGCCTCTTCTAAAGATGATGAACAAGAAAGCCTGCAAACAGTTTGCTGAAGACAAGCATACTAAGGACATGGATTACTGAAACCATGTCCGGTGGTCTAATGAAAATAAAAACAAAAAACAGAGCGCCACTAAGTGTTATCAGTTTAATTGCTGTGGTCTAATGAGACCAAGATAAACTTATTTGGTTCAGATGGTGTCAACTGTATGTGGCGGCAACCAGGTGAGGAGAACAAAGACAAGTATGTCTTGCCTACAGTCAAGCATGGTGGTGGAGTGTCATGGTCTAGGGCTGCATGAGTGCTGCCGGCATTGGGGAGCTACAGTTCATTGAGGGAACCATCCATGAATGCCAACATGTACTGTGTCATACAGAATCGGAGCATGATCCCTTCCCTTCAGAGACTGGGCCACAGGGCAGTATTCCAACATGATAACGACCCAAAACACACCTCCAAGACGACCACTGCCTTGCTAAAGAAGCTGAGGGTAAAGGTGATGGACTGGCCAAGCATGTCTCCAGACCTAAACCTTATTGAGCATCTGTGGGGCATCCTCAAATGGAAGGTGGAGGACCATAAGGTCCCTAAAATCCACCAGCTCTGTGATATCATAATGGAGGAGTGGGAGAGGACTCCAGAGGCAACCTGTGAAGCTCTGGTGAACTCCATGCCCAAGAGGAAGGGCTAAGGCAGTGCTGGAAAATAATGGTGGCCACACAAAATATTGACACTTTGGGTCCAATTTGGACATTGTCACTTAGGGGTGTACTCACTTTTGTTGCCAGCGGTTTAGATATTAATGGCTGTGTGTTGAGTTATTTTGAGGGGACAGCAAATTCACACTGTTATCCCATATGGAAGAAAAATATATTTCCAATATATTTAGGGAAAAAAAATATAGAAATATATTGAATATGGCCAAAATTGTAGCATTTCAAATATATTTCCAATAAATTTGGGAAAAATAAAAAAAGTTTTTTTTAAATATATTTTAAATATATTTTTCTTCCATGTGGGATACAAGCTGTACACTCACTACTTTACGTTATAGCAAAGTGTCATTTCTTCAGTGTTGTCACATGAAAAGATATAACAATATATTTACAGAAATGTGAGGGTTGTACTCACTTTTGTGAGATACTGTGTGTGTATATATATATATATATATATATATATATATATATATATATATATATATATATATATGTATATATATATATATATATAATTTTTCACATAGATTTAACTTAAATGAGTTGTAAAGTCAGAAAGTTTTTTTATCTTAACGCATTGTAGGCATTAAGATAAAAAGCCTTCTGTGTGCAGCAGCCCCCCTCAGCACCCCTAATACTTACCTGAGCCCCATCTCTGTCCAGTAATGTCCACGAGTCCCTCGGGCCTTCCGGGACTCTCTCTCCTGATTGGCTGAGACACAGCCGCAGTGCTATTGGCTCCCGCGGCTGTCAAATCAAAGTCAGTTAGCCAATTAGAAGAGAGAAGGAGTGGGGCTGAACCACAGCTCCGTGTCTGAATGGACACATGGAGTTGCAGCTCAGCTCGGGTGCCCCCATAGCAAGCTGCTTGCTGTGGGGGAACTTGACAGAAGGGAGGGGCCAGGAGCAGGGAAGAGGGACCCAAGAAGTGGAGGATCCAGGCTGCTCTGTGCAAAACCAACTTCACAGAGGGGGTAAGTATAACATGTTTGTTATTTAAAAAAAAAAAAAAAAAAAAAAAAGGAGACTTTACAATCACTTAATTTCTAAGTTAAGGGAAAATTCACTTTGCAAAGTGATCATAACAAAATCTGCCCAAAATATGGATTCCTTCCAGCAAATGAAATTATATATTAATCAATTACTTTAATCTATTTTTACAGAAGCGAGTCTCCATATGCCTATGATGGTAATAAAGGGATACATGTTTCAATGAACAATATACACTTCATCAGAATGATAACTCAAGTCTGGAGGGTCTGGAATAGTATACAATGGGGTTCATTTACTAAAGCTAGAGTGTGACAGTATTACCCATCACTGGTGGTGTAAGAACTTGTTCCTGCTGCTCTCTCTGGGGAAAGAGAGTGTCACCCATGGGAACGTGGAGCCTTGTCGTAGGTCCAGGGTGGGTAGGAGACGGTGAAACCCCCAACCAAGCTGCGGAGGTTAGTGGGGTCTGAGGGTGGTTATGGTGTCTGGTGGAGTGCTTGGAGCCCTCAGGAAGCACTAGGAGCATCCATCAATGGAGGAGGTACCCAGTCAGGGGTGCCGATTGATCCATTACATGGAGGGTGCAAGATCTGGTCTGCATCTGCATAGAAAGCAAATCAGCTTCCACTGAAGCTTAAAGTGGTTCTGAAGGCTGAAGGTTTTTGTACCTTTATGCATTCTATGTATGAAGGTAAAAACCTTCTGTGTGCAGCCCTCCCTCAGCCCCCGAATCCTTACCTGAGCCTCCTTCGATCCAGCGATGTTCACAATAGTCTTGGCTGGATGGGGACCCTCCCTCCTCATTGGCTGAGACATTGGCTCCCACTGCTGTCAATCACAGCCAGGGAGCCAATGAGGAGAGAGCGTGGATACTGTATTAGTCTTTACAAGGTGTTTTTCCGCTTTACTCAGAAATAATGCAGAAGGCTAACTTTTAAACTCTTTTTTAAGAATGTTTTGTGATTTTAATATATCAATACAATACAATATACCATTAATATGGAATCATATGGTATGTAACCGATAACAATAGGAAAATAGAAGGGTACATGTACACGTTGTGAGACAAAAATTATAAGGAAATATTTCAGTCTATGGAAAACATGTAAACTTTGGGAATTCAAAGGAATACATTCAGCTTAACAGGTTGAAACTTTTAAACGCATATCCTAATGAAGAACCTAACTGAATGACATTTAGTTTCTTTTTTTTTCAATAAATATTTATGTGGTTTTTTTACAATTAAAGATAAAAAATAACAGTAATGATTTTACAAAGCATACCAGTACAAATAGTTCAACATGTAGTATATCAAAGAAGTATAACAAAGAAAAGAAAAGGGAGTAACATTAGACATTCTTCAGAGTACAACATACGGTGTAAATCAAATCAAAGATTTTAAGCTTTCCACTGAACCAATGGATGCCACTTATGAGTAAATTGATCTACCCTGTTTGAGTGGAGGGCTGTTATTTGTTCATATGAGTAGTGGAGTTGAATTAGGTCAATTACTTCCCAGGTAGTAGGTGGGGTGGGGTCTTTCCATTTCCTAGTTATACAAAGTTTAGCTGCCAATAAAATATGAGTGGTGATATATTGCGTTGTGTGTGGAAGGGTTTCTATTTCTAAGGATGGAAGCGCTAGGCTGGGTGTTTGAGGAATATGTTTGTCAGATGTTTCAGATATGAGTTTGAAAATGGTTGTCCAGAACATTTTTAGTTTAGGGCAATCCCAGAAAGTATGGAGAATGTTTCCTTTATGGCCACAGTCTCTCCAGCAGAGATCATTTGAGGATCCCCCAAATTTTGATATTTTGGCGGTAGTGAGGTACCATCTGAGGGTCAATTTGATGGTGAGTTCCCAAAGGGTAGAGCAGGTAGAGACTTTATTTGTGGAGTTACAGGCCATGGTCCATTGTTTGATAGTGAATGTACTTCCCAGATCTTGTTCCCACCTAAGGAATGGGGCTGACTTAGTTGAAGGAGGGCGTAAAAGAGCGAAATACCTTTGCATAGGGGGGTACTGGCAGTGAAGAAAATCCAGGCTGGGGAAGGAATATTACATGGCCATGTGGGAAATGTAGAAATACAGTGCTTTACATGGATTGATTTGTAGAGATCTGAGTTGGGGAGGAGAAAATTATTTTGAAGGGTTGAGAAGGGTTTGAGGGTGTTGAGCTCAAAGAGGTCATTAAGGTATGGTATGCCTCTCGATAGCCAGGATGTGAAAGATATTGAATCCATAAGGTGATGTAAAGTTTTAATTGGTATTTCAAGGGTATCGGTGTGAGGAGTGTGCTGAGTGTGTTAGGGACATGCTTTGATCGAAGCCTTCACAGGGGGGGGGCATATGTGTGGGTGATCATGCTCCTAGAGAAAAACTAGTGAGCCAGGAGTACAGTGAGTGTCTCAGGGTATAGGTCACCTCAAGATTGCCCTGGATTGTAGTAGGGGAGGGGAGGGGAAAAACCATTCCCTAAGCTGGGATCGTAGCAAAGTGAGGTAGTAGTCATAGAAGTCTATGTAGCCAGTTCCACCTGCAAATCTGTGTTTTATAAGCTTCACATGAGCGCAGCGTGATTTTTTTCCCTTGCCATATGAATATGGCTAGTAATGATTTAAAGTAACTGGATGGGATTGGGATAGGCAACGTTCTAAAGAGGTAAAGGAGTTGGGGAAGAGGCATCATCTTGAACTTTACCAGTCTGCCCATCCAAGAGAATTCAAAATTAGCCAATTTGTTAAGGTCTTCTTGCCAGCCTGGAGATTTGGAGGCTGGCAGTTCATATATTACTTGTAAGATCTCAGGGATGGTAAAAGGATCATTGAGGGTGGAGAGCTGTTGTTGTGACAATGATGGTAGTTTAGTTTAATGTGGTTGAGGAAGTTCTAGATTTCCTCTTGAGAGGGTGGGTGTGTTTTTTGATTATCTTGAATATTGTATAGGTTACTATACAATATACTATACAAATACAGACTTAATGTGTCTGTGATGTATTTTAAGTATTTTTTCGTTGGTGAATGGTTGGAAAAGGTAGTGTATTTTGGACTTAAGGTGACATCCATTGACTCGCAAAGCCATGGCTTTGTTGGCTTTATTCCCGGTGGAGTATAGTTTGGCTTTCATTTTCCTCTTGGTTTTTTTTTTCATACGAGTCTAACAATATGGAAAGTAGTTCCTGTCTTAGTAAGATTTTTGACTGAAGAGATGGTAAGGGGTTCTTTTTATTTAGAGTTTCTGATGTTGTTAAGGCTGCTGTAATTTTGTCTATTTTCTGTGTCCTCCTTCTCTTTGCTCGTGATCCTAATTGAATAAACACACCTCTGATTACCGCCTCGTGAGCGGTCCACACTGTCGCAGGGTCAGCTACTGAATTTGAGTTGAGGGAGAAAAAATTCTCTAGACTTTGGAAGAGGGATGTACCGTAGGTGGGTTCCTGTAGGAGGACATTGTTAGCTCGCTATATATACGAATGGCGTTGAGATGGCTTGGTTGATAATGTAATGCTGATGGGAGAATGGTCAGACCAGGTGACAGTGTGGATTGTTGAAGCTGAAATTTTTCGTAATAATCATTTATCTGCTACGAATAGATCTATACGTGAGAGAGGAGATTCATGTCTCTTCGGCCCTGAAGTTGTGTCCATTTTGTTGTCAGGAACTAAGCTGAAGTCACCACACAGTAATAGGTGGCCTTGTTAAAGACCTTTCGCTTTTTTATGACTTTTTTCAGGAACGCCATCTGGCGGAGGTTGGGAGCATAAAGAGCAACCAGTGTATATTGCGTATTATCAATGGAACATAACAGTATGACATAACGGCTGTCTAAATCTGTAATGCAGTTATGTATTTGAAATAAGACAGTGTCCCAGGTAGGGATGATCAAACTTTTCAAAAGTTCGGTTCGGCCAGAACATCCGAACTTCCCGAACTTCCCGAAAGCTCTGCTCCTATCATACCTATATATGTGTAATTGTAAAATACATATAAGTGTGTGTGTATATATATACCCCTATACAGAAGTTCAGATGTTTTGCCTGCCTCCAAAGAACCCAAAAAAATGCCCAGGAAGTACAATCAAAAATGTCCTGAAAATAAGTCTTCCATATTTTTTATGCACCTTGCCGAATCACCGTGTGAGCCATCTATCCTAAAGTAAGGAGACAGGAAGAGTGCCTGCAGTTTCCATCTGCCGATTGAAAGGCTGTTTTTCCTCTTCCATTTGGTAAGAGGCTTACATTGCTTTTAGCACCTGGGGGATCGTGCACGTTTGCAGGTGTTTATAAGGATATACACAAGTCATCATCACAGGAATTAATTTTTAGGCACTTACCTCTTTTTCCGCCGGGTAAGGAGGCATTTCTCCATGTGGAGGGACCATTCAATCACTCATCACTTTATTGATTTGATATTGGACTTTTCACCATATTTCATTTGTTTTTGTTCATATCACAATAATTTGAAGGATTATTATTATTATAAAAATTTTTCACATGCAGACTTTTTTCCGCGTATACACGGTTGAATATTTTTGTTCAATTTAATAATTTGATATATTAATTTGATTTGATACATCATCTTAAGATTTTTCAACATCACATTTATCTTTTTGATAATATTGTGTTTAGAGAATATAGGTTGCATATTTTCTACCTTTATGTTTCACATTGAAAAGCGCACCACCACATTTAAACAAAACATCTGAACTTCTGTATAGGGGTATATATATATACACACACACTTATATGTATTTTACACTTACACATATATAGGTGTGATAGGAGCGGAGACCTGTTAATTATTTCATTAGTGCAAGTATAGTGTTCTGCTACTTTCACACCTATATATGTGTATGGGTATATATACATATAAGTGTGTGTGTATATATACCCCTATACAGAAGTTCAGATGTTTTGCCTGCCTCCAAAAAAATGCCCAAAAAAACACATGTGCCAAAAAAAAAAACGCCCAGGTGTGTTATTGCAGGGGGTTTTTTTTGGGCATTTTTTTGGGTTCTTTGGAAACAGGCATGACATCTGAACTTCTGTATAGGGGTATATATACACACCTACACATATATAGGTGTGAAAGTAGCAGAACACTATACTTGCGCTAATGAAATAATTAACACCAATATGGCTCCGCTCCTATCACACCTATATATGTGTAAGTGTAAAATACATATAAGTGTGTGTGTATATATACCCCTATACAGAAGTTCAGATGTTTTGCCTGCCTCCAAAGACCCCAAAAAAATGCCCAAAAAAATGCCTGCTGCAAAAACACACCTGGGCGTTTTTTGTTTTTTTTGGCGCAGGCATTTTTTGGGGCATTTTTTGGGTTCTTTGGAGGCAGGCAAAACATCTGAACTTCTGTATAGGGGTATATATATACACACACACACACTTATATGTATTTTACACTTACACACATATAGGTGTGATAGGAGCGGAGCCATATTGGTGTTAATTATTTAATTAGCGCAAGTATAGTGTTCTGCTCCTTTCACACCTATATATGTGCAGGTGTATATATACAGACATGTGTGTGTATATATACCCCTATACACATGTTCAGATATCATGCCTGACTCCAAACATGTCCTCAAAAAATCCCTATGAACGCCTGCAGCCAAAAAGCAGGCTGACCAGTGAGAAGCCATATCAGTGCTCTGAAAGCGACATAAGAGAAACAATCTTTTCTCTATAGCGATCACCCTGATATGGAAGGGTTTTGTCACCCTGCCATAGCAGTCAGAGTCAGTTAACCCTACACTACACTATGGTCCCCTTACACTTAACACTTTCCCTACAGAAATGGAATAATTAAAGCTAACTATAGTGGAAAATAGCACCCTAACTACACTAGATATCCCTTTCCTCACACTAAAAATTGCTAAATGACACTTTGAAGCAGAAGTAACAGAACTGCTTCCACTCTCTTCCACGTCCCTGTATAACAATGCTAGGAATTTGGCGGGGGCTATCTTATATACTGGGGGGCGTATTTACTAATGATTGGACTATGGACCCCCTAGTCACTCCAATCACATTCCTAGCATTCTCCTGCCCCCTCAATTGGCTTTTACTGATGGTTCTGGTCCAATCACTGGCTTTTAAAGCTCATTTCCTGAACCATTGCATTTTGGTTGGTTCTGGTTGCCGAATTCCGAACTTTTTCAGCAAAAAGTTCTAAATTCGGCCGAACCTCGAACAGCCAATGTTCGGGTCGAACCGATGGTCGACCCAAACCGTTCGATCATCCCTAGTCCCAGATAGCTATCATCACTCCTCTTTGTTTCTTTGTGTATGAAGCTTTAAATATGTGAAGAAAGTTCTTGTGGGAGCGGGGGTGGTCAAAATGAGTCTCTAGGACACAAAGGACATTGCAGTTAAGTGATAGAGCAGTTTTCCACAGGGAAGCCCTTTTGGCTGGGTGATTGAGACCTTTCACATTTATGGAAACAATGTTGAAGTCCATGTTCTGTTACGGGTGTTTCCTGTGCTGTGGATATGTGACTTACAGTTGTAGGGTTCGCGTATGCTGGACTCCTGGAGGGTAGCAGTGGGAGCTGGTGTATGATCTTCTGTAGAGGGATAATAGGGGAAGACATCTGGAGCTGGAAGGCTTAGACTCTGGGGTGGAAAGAGGAAAGAGTTACTTATTCAGGTAGACCCTAAGGGCTGTATCCTGGGTAAGTAACAGTCTAATAAAGAAAAGCAAGGTAAAAGAAAGAAAACTAGTTACACAGTTGTCAGCAGTGTTGGTCTCTCTGAGCTTGTCAGCAGTGTTGGTCTCTCTGAGCTCCTGACTAAACTTGGGAGTAAAGTTCAACCATAGGAGTTGTTGAGAAAATTGCTAGATCAGGGTTTATATCTGGAGGTAGGTGGTTTTACAGTGGGACTAATAAATTATATTTCTGCTTATGGTGTTCCTGGCAGCAGTGATCCCAATGAGGGAAATGTCTCTCTAGGTGTGGTGTTTCCCATTTCTCTTGGGGGCTCTAGTATGATGCCCCATGAGTGGAGGAGTTTATTTCCATCTTCAATATTAGGAATCGATTGGAGAGATGCCATTGCGGGTGATCAATAATGTGGCAGGGTGACGCCATTTATAGGTCAGTTTGTGGTTAGTAAGAGCCTTGGTGATTGTTTTCATTTGCCTTCTTAGTTGCAGGGTGTGCTGTGAGAGATCAGCATACTTTTTGATTTCTGTGTATGGAGCAGAGAGCTTGTTTAGAGCGCGAGCTTTGTAGAGGAGCTGCTCCTTTACTGGATAAAAGTGGGTCCTCATGAGGACGTCCCTAGGGACAGAGTTCTGTAGGTGTTTGGGTTTGGGGATCCTTTGAATCCGGTCAATAGTGAGCTCTAATGGTGAGAGATCAGCAAGTAGGGTGGAAAACAGTTCTCCAGCATATTTCTGCAGATCAGAGAGGGGAACAGATTCAGGGACCCCACGTAATTTAACATTGTTGCGGCGCAAACGATCCTCTAGGTCTGCTAACTTCGCTTTTATCCATGTGTCATCCTCTTTTTGCTTTACTAATGCAACAATAGGATCATTTACTGTGGTAGTGCATTCATCCATTTTGGTTTCCATATACTGTACTCTCCTTTTCATGTGTTGCATGTCAGAGGTAAATTTGTTAATCAGAGAAGAAAGATTAACCATGAGGGATGATTGCAGCGACAGTAACATGTCTTTCAGGGTTGTATCCAAGACAGGTTGCCCAGATGTGGGGATAGCAGCAATTGATGATTGTAAATTTACATTTGCATATACGGCCTGTGGCTCTGTACTCACTGCGTCTGCTGCCTGGTGAGGGGAATCGATCCTTATCCTGGCCTTGGCAGGGCTCTGTGAATTCAGGCTTGATGGAGATGAAGTGGGGGAGGATGAGGGAGCTATTCCAGCTTCAATTTCTCCAGAATCATCTTCATGGAGGCCGTGTATGCTAATGAGGAGCACGGGTCCTGGCCGGCGGCGCCATCTGTACACCCTAGTATAAAACACACATAATTAAATATTTAACACACATTAATTATTTGTTTTTTATACTAGGGTTTGGTCTATATTGTGAGTCACTTTTGCAAATTGTTGTATTTTCAATAAAGCACATTCATCTACTTTTCAGTGTCCTTAGTTGACTTCTTTGAGGAGATTTTCTGTTTCTCCTCCCTTTGGTATTTATCAGTTTTTTTCAGTCAACGGACACTAAATAGTATATATGTGAATAAGGGGGTTTGTAGGGAATAGGCCGACTTAATTCGGCCATTCTACATGGTTCCCCCTATGTATACAGGCCTGTAAGAAGGAGCGACCTTCTTTTTTGAGGATAATGCACCATGTCACAAAGCTCATATCATCTCACCACTGGTTTCTTGAACATGACAATGAGGTCACTGTACTCCAATGGCCTCCACAGTCACCAGATCAGGTCACTGTACTCCAATGACCTCCACAGTCACCAGATCAGGTCACTGTACTCCAATGACCTCCACAGTCACCAGATCAGGTCACTGTACTCCAATGACCTCCACAGTCACCAAATCTCAATCCAATAGAGCACCTTTGGGATGTGGTGGAACCTGAGATTCACATCATGGATGTGTAGCTGACAAATCTGCAGCAACTACGTGATGCTATCATGTCACTATGGACTAAAATCTCTAAAGAATGCTTCCAACACCTTGTTGGATCTATGCCACAAAGGATAAAGGCAGTTCTGAAGACAAAATAGGGTCCAACATGGTACTAGCAAGGTGTACCTGATAAAGCGGCCGGGGAGTGTATAATGTATGCAACATCTCATCAGTGCTGTTCTCTTGCAGCATTATTCGCTGTTCTCCTGCAGCTTTATTGCAGTCACCATGCATTCCAGTGATGGCCATGACAATGCCAAGGAAATTTGTGTTCAAATGTCTACTTGTAGTCTCCAAAGGAATGTGATAGAATGACAATGCAAGAGTATAGTTTAGACAGAGGGAACAGAGCATTGTCACCCTGTAACAAGAAGTGCCTAAACAAAGACCTTTATCACTAATTATTATAAAGAAATATAAGCATTTGAAAAGAATTAAAACAACTTTTGAAGTTACATTAACATTATTATTACTCTATGTGTTTATTTTTTATTTTTTTTAAGGACACACAGACTAGAAATAAGAACAATGTTACTACCATATTTTTACTGGGATTCCACAACCTCGAATCATGTAAATATCTGTTGTTCACCTTGCTCCTTTTGACATACTGTGTGACAATATGTGGAAACCTCTTGATTATCATGCTGGTCTACTACAGCAAGATACTCCATTCTCCCATGTACTTCTTCCTAACCCAACTCTCCTTTTCTGACTTAATGTTGACAACAGATATTTCCCCAAACATGCTAAATATTGTACTGCATGGGCAAACTTCTATAAACTTTTCTAGCTGCATCACTCAGCTTTATTTCTTTGGCTTCTCGGAAGCATCTGAATGTCTTCTTCTGACGGTGATGTCCTACGACCGATATCTTGCAATTTGCTCTCCTCTGCATTATGCCTCTATTATGAATCAGTTGCTTTGTCTCAAGTTAGTTTTTGCATCTTGGATTTTGAGTTGCGCTATAGAACTAACTTTAACTATTTGCATATGTCAGCTCCAGTTCTGCGGACCAAACACTATTGATCATTTTTTCTGTGATTTTAATCCTGTGGTGGAGCTGTCTTGCTCAGATGTATCTTTAGTTCAAATAGAAGCTACTTTGATGTGCATTCCTGTGATAGTCATACCATTTTTATTGATATTAGTTTCATATACCTACATTGTTTTAACCATAGTAAAGATATCGTCTTTATCAGGAAGACTGAAATCCTTTTCTACTTGCAGCTCCCACTTGACAGTTGTGTCTTTATTTTACGGAACGCTGATTGCCATGTACATGCTTCCAAATGATGGACAATTACAAAGTATAAACAAAGCACTGGCTATGTCGTACACCGTGTTTACCCCCCTTTTAAATCCTTTCATCTACAGCCTGAGGAATAAAGATATCAAGGAGGCTTTGAGAAATTTTGTGTTTAACAAGAAATATTATGATTGGAAGTCTTTGGTTAAAATTAGATAATAACTTCATATGTTATTGTTTTATTGTAAATCAACATTATGCTTTTGTAAATTTTGTTATGCCCATATGTATCTTACTGATTTCAACAGAGTTAAAAATCATCCTAAACCAAACTCATCAAAACATTTTCCTTTGGCACTGTGACCTGGAGACACCTCCTTAAGTTGTTGCTCATATGTCCAATGCATTGAGGGCTAGGTTTCTGTACAGATGCCTTTATATGCTTCCCCCTTAACCTCCCTGGTGGTAGGATTATGTCAGGAATTTTGTACCAAAAGCGGTAGAATTTTCTGCATGGAAATTTGATGTTATGTATTGTAGGCCTACAATTCTTATTAATTACTTACTAAAACTTGACCAAACAAGACTCTAGTAGACATTCCAGATGTGATAAAGTTTGAATATATAATCTAGATAGATAGATAGATGATAGATAGGACAGTAAAACTGAAGGCAAGGGCACTGGGGGGGGGGGGGCAAACTAAGGTCAATTTATTTTATTTAGTAATGTAATCCAATAGGATTACAATATATAAGTGTGTTTGTGTGTTTTACTTCTTGAATTTGCTGCCGGTTCCACCCCCCTGCAATGCGACGCTCGCAGGGAAGGAAGCCGGGGCACACAGCATCAGGCGGAAGATCTGGCCACCGTACACTGCTGGAATACATCACGGGATCCCAGGGACAAGGTAAGTAACCTATTCCAGGATCCAGCGACTTGGCCATGGTGGTACCCCGAGTGTGGCTCGGGGTTACCTTTAATGGCACTGAAATTCCACCCCGAGCCACACTTGGGAATACCGCCAGGGAGGTTAAATGAGCCTGTATGCTTTGCTCTTGTTTTTTATTTAATAAAAACAAAGTGATAGAACATTTTTTTCTTTGTGCTATTTACCAATTTAGATACTATACTTAACCCCATGGAGCCGGCGCCTCTTGACCCTTTAACCACTTTACAACCGGAGGATTTTGCTGTCTTCCGTCCAGACCACTTTTTGTGCTTCGGCACTGTGCGACTTTAACTGACAATTGTGCGGTCATGCAATGTGGTACCCAAACGAAATTTACGTCCTTTTTTTCCCACAAACAGAGCTTTCTTTTGGTGGTATTTGATCACCTCTGCGCTTTTTATTTTTTGCGATATTAATAAAAAAAGAGCGAAAATTTTGCAAAAAAATGAAATTTTCAACTTTGTCTTTTAAAAAATATCCAATATACTCAATTTATGTCATTTTTTTTGGCCAAAATATATTTAGCTACATGTCTTTGACAAAAAAAATTCAATGAGCGTATTTTTATTGGTTTGCGCAAAAGTTATAGCGTCTACAAACTATGGTGTAAATACTGAAATTTTACGCAGCTTTAATTTCTGACTGCCTATCTCAATTCATGAAGTGCTAAAATGGCAGGGCAGTACAAGACCCCCCCAAATTACCACTTTTTGGAAAGTAGACATCCTAAGGAATGTTCTGAGACGCATGTTGAGCTCATTGAATATTTAATTTTTTTGTCACAGGTGTTTGAAAAATGAATAAAAAAAAAAATTTTTTTTTTTAACACAAAGTTGTCACTAAAAGATAAATTTCTCACACATGCCATGGGTATATGTGGAATTACACCCCAAAATATATTCTGCTGCTTCTCCTGAGTACAGGGATACCACATATGTGAGACTTTTTGGGAGCCTAGCTGTGTACGGGACCCCGAAAATCAATCTCCATCTTTAGGTTTTCTAATGGCGTAAATTGCTGATTTTACTCCTCACTACCCATCACAGTTTCGGAGGCCCTGAAATTTCAAGATAGCACAAAACCCCCCAAATGACCCCATTTTGCAAAGTAGACACCCCAAGCTATTTGCTGAGAGGCATGGTGAGTCCATGGAATATTTTATATTTTGCCACAAGTTTTGGGAAAATTACAATTTATTTATTTATTTTTTTTTTTAACACAAAGTTGTCACTAAAAGATAAATTTCTCACACATGACATGGGTATATGTGGAATGACACCCCAAAATACATTCTGCCGCTTCTCCTCAGTATGGGGATACCCCATGTGTGAGACTTTTTGGGAGCCTAGCTGTGTACGGGACCCCGAAAATGAATCTCCATCTTTAGGTTTTCTAATGGCGTAAATTGTTGATTTCACTCCTGACTACCCATCACAGTTTCGGAGGCCCTGAAATTTCAACATAGCACAAAACCCCCCCAAATGACCCCATTTTGCAAAGTAGACACCCCAAGCTATTTGCTGAGAGGCATGGTGAGTCCATGGAATATTTTATATTTTGCCACAAGTTCCGGGAAATATATTATTATTATTTTTTTTTTTGTTTTTTTACACAAAGTTGTCACTAAATGATATATTGCTCACACATGCCATGGGTATATGTGAAATGACACCCCAAAATACATTCTGCTGCTTCTCCTGAGTACAGGGATACCACATGTGTGAGACTTTTTTGCAGTCTAGCCGAGTACAGGTCCTCGAAAGCCAACCCCCACTTTCAGGCTTTCCAAGGGCGTAAATTGTTGATTTCACTCCTGACTACCTATCACAGTTTCGGAGGCCATGAAATGCCAAGACAGCACAACCCCCCCTCCAAATGACCCCTTTTCGGAAAGTAGACACCCTAAGCTATTTGCAGAGAGGCATGTTGGGTGTTTTGCAGATCTCACTTTTTGTCACAAAGTTTTGGAAATTGAAAAAAGAGGAAAAAAAATGCATTTTCCTGTTTTTTCTTCATTTTCCAAAAAAAATGAGAGATGCAGAATACTCACCATGCCTCTCAGCAAATAGATTAGAGTGTCTACTTTGCAAAATGGGGTCATTTTGGGGGGTTTTGTGCCATCTTGGCGTTTCATGGCCTTCAAAAGTGTGATAGGTAGTAAGGAGTGAGATTAACAATTTACGCCCTTAGAAAGCCTGAAGGTGGGGAGTGGTTTTCCGGGTCCTGTACGCGGCTAGACTGCAAAAAAGTCTCACACATGGGGTATCCTTGTACTCAGGAGAAGCAGCAGAATGTATTTTGGGGTGTCATTTCACATATACCCATGGCATGTGTGAGCATTATATCATTTACTGACAACTTTGTGTAAAAAAAAAAAAAAAAAATAATAATTTTCCTGAAACTTGTGGCAAAATATAAAATATTCCATGGACTAATCATGCCTCTCATCTAATAGCTTGGAGTGTCTACTTTGCAAAATGGGGTCATTTGGGGGGGTTTTGTGCCATTTTGGCATTTCATGGCCTTCAAAAGTGTGATAGGTAGTAAGGAGTGAGATCAACAATTTACGCCCTTAGAAAGCCTGAAGGTGGGGAGTGGTTTTCCGGGTCCTGTACGCGGCTAGACTGCAAAAAAGTCTCACACATGGGGTATCCTTGTACTCAGGAGAAGCAGCAGAATGTATTTTGGGGTGTCATTTCACATATACCCATGGCTTGTGTGAGCATTATATCATTTACTGACAACTTTGTGTAAAAAAAAAAAAAATAATAATAATTTTCCTGAAACTTGTGGCAAAATATAACATATTCCATGGACTCATCATGCCTCTCATCTAATAGCTTGGAGTGTCTACTTTGCAAAATGGGGTCATTTGGGGGGGTTTTGTGCCATTTTGGCATTTCATGGCCTTCAAAAATGTGATAGGTAGTAAGGAGTGAGATCAACAATTTACGCCCTTAGAAAGCCAGAAGGTGCGGATTGGTTTTTCGGGTCCTGTATGCGGCTAGACTGACAAAAAGTCTCACACATGGGGTATCCCTGTACTCCGGAGAAGCAGCAGAATGTATTTTGGGGTGTCATTTCACATATACCCATGGCATGCGTGAGCAATATATTATTTAGTGACAACTTTGTGTAAAAAAACAAAAAAAAAAAACAAATTGTCATTTTCCTGAAACTTAGGGCAAAATATAAAATACTCCATGGACTCAATATGCCTCTCAGCAAATAGCTTTGGGTGTCTACTTTCCAAAAAGGGGTAATTTGGGGGGTGTTTGAACAGTCCTGGCATTTTATGCTCAATTTTAGCAACACATCACCCACTCTTCTAACCACTTGAAAACCAAGCCTTTTCTGTGAGTTTTTGTTTACATGAAAAAATATTTTTTTTTCACAAGAAAATTACTTTGAACCCCCAAACATTATATATTTTTTTAAAGCAGAGGCCCTACAGAACAAAATGGTGGATGTTGCAATTTTTTTTGTTACACGGTATTTGCGCACACATTTTCCAAACGCAATTTTTGCGTAAAAAAAAACACTTTTTTTATTTTTAATGCAGAAATACACTATATAATTCCAAATTGTTTGGTAAAATTTAAAAGATGATCTTATGCCGAGTTCATAGACACCTAACATAACATGCTTTAAAAATTGCGCACGCCCGTGCCGCGGCAACAAACTACGTACGGTTTTAAAAGCCTTTAAAAGTCTTTACAGGTTACCACTTTGGACTTACAGAGGAGGTCTACCACAACAATTACTGCCCTCGACCTGGCGTTCACGGCGATACCTCACATGCATGCTGAAATTGCGGTTTACATATGACACTAGACCAACGCTTGTGTGCGCATTTGCGCGCAAGCACGGGGGGACAGGGGGGCTTGATTTTTTTTTTGTTTTTTTTTTTTTTTTAATTTGCTTTCTTATGTTATTTTGACACCTTTTCTTTCATTTTTTTTTCTTTAATCATTTTTATTGTTATCACGGTGAATTTAAATTTCCTCTATGATAGCAATCTGTAGTGACAGGTACTCTTTTTAAAAAAAATTGGGGTCTTTTATACTCTAGATCTTTCCTCTGACCTTAACGCATCTGACCATACCAAAATTGGTGTGATAAAATACTTTCCCAATTTCCCAATGGCGCTGTTTATTTCTGGCGAAACAGAAGTCATGAAATGCTCGTAGCCTCCGGCATCTTAGGCCATAGAGATGATTGGAGCCATTCTCATCTCCAATCAGCTCTATGGTTAGATAATTGAACCACCGGCTGCACTCTCGGGTTAACCGGTGGGACAGGAGAGCCCGAGAAAAACCGTGGAAGGCAGCGGAAGGCGGCAGGAGGGGGGGGGGGAGTCCCCTCCCACTGCATGTAAAAGCAGTCTAGCGGCCAATGTACCAGTACATTGCTGGTCTTTGTTTGGCATATAGGTTTTTTTTTTTTTCATGCAGCCTGTGGGCTGAACGAAAAAAAAGAGAACCTATCAGAAATCAGCACAGGAATAATGCGTAGTATTACTCATCATTAACCGCCCAAACAACCACCCACTGAATTTAATGATGGGTATACACGACACTATCCACGTATACCAAAATAGGATTTTAACTGCAGTGCTGAAATCAGAAAATCACCACAGCTGCTATCAGCAAAGGTATCCATATATGCTGAGCGCAAACGCTGTTTGTGTCAGAATATATAAAATCAATGCATGGTAGCCGACGAGTACCTGCAAGAGAAACAGGTCACAAAAGAATGAAAAAACAAACAAAGTACATTAAAAAAAAGTACATTAGGAAGAGTAGGACATATAAAATGACTGACACAACAAAAGTTTTTGGATTCTCATCATTAACCGCCCAAACAACCACCCACTGAATTTAATTATGGGTATACACGGCACTATCCACGTATACCAAAATAGGATTTTAACTGCAGTGCTGAAATCAGAAAATCACCACAGCTGCTATCAGCAAAGGTATCCATGTATGCTGAGCGCAAACACTGTTTGTGTCAGAATATATGAAATCAATGCGTGGTAGCCGACAAGTACCTGCAAGAGAAACAGGTCACAAAAGAATGAAAAACAAACAAAGTACATTAAAAGTACATAGGAAGTGTAGAAGAACATAAAAAATGACTGAGACGACAACTATTTTTGGCTTTTATGTATTTTTTTTTTTTCTTCAAACGTCGAGTTCCAGGTTCCAGGTTCGGGTCTCTCAAAATGACGATAGCCATCGAACATCTTTTGAGACCCTGTGTAAATGTGCCCTAAACTGTGCCGTGCTGTACCCTATGCTAATAATCCACTAGTGTGTGGTAGCGACGGAAACAGTCACCGTGGCAAAGACCAGGTCGGTCAGGACAGTCGGGACAATAATTCCGGGTGTCACGCCTAAATCCGCGCTTGCTGCAGACACGGCATCTTTTTTGGGGGTATCGTTTGGTAGCGGTACTCGGGAGGTATTGCGGAAAATGCCTCTCATGCAGCCGGCTCACTGCATCTGGTTGGGGAAGTTGGGCAGGAGCACCAGCTGAATACAGAAGGGCTCTGATTATCTCTTCTTGGAATTGAAAGAAGGATAATGTTCCAGCAGACGCTTTGTATAAGACAAAAGCGTTGTAAACAGCCAATTGAAATAGGTATACAGACACTTTTTTGTACCAGCGTCTGGCCTTACGGGCAATTAAGTACGGTCCCATCATCTGGTCGTTGAAGTCCACCCCTCCCATTTTACGGTTATAGTCGTGGACACAGAGGGGTTTCTCAACAACAACACCGGTGACCGTAGTAATTTGGACTGCCGTGTCTGGGTGAATGGAGGACAGCACGTAAACGTTTCGTTTGTCCCTCCACTTCACTGCAAGCAATTCCTCGCACCTCAAGCAGGCTCTCTCCCCCGAGCTCAGTGGGGCATTCACTAGCCGTTGGGGGAAGCCCCGGCGATTAGATCGCACGGTGCCACAAGCGCCAATTTGCAATTGATAGAGGTGTCTAAAAAGTGGCACGCTTGAATAGAAATTGTCCACGTACAAGTGGTACCCCTTTCCGAATAAGGGTGACACCAAGTCCCAAACTATCTTGCCGCTGCTCCCTATGTAGCCTGGGCAGTCGGGGGGCTCCACAGTGCTATCTTTTCCCTCATAGACACGGAAATTAACTGTATAGCCTGTGGCCCTGTCACAAAGCTTATACAACTTGACCCCGTATCTGGCACGCTTGCTGGGGAGGTACTGTTTGATAGCAAGGCGACCAGTAAACTTAATCAGGGACTCGTCAACGCAGACATCTTGTTGGGGGGTAAACAAGGCTGCGAACCGCTGATTGAAGTGGTCTATGAGGGGCCGAATTTTGTGGAGCCGATCATATTCAGGGTCTCCCCGAGTTCATTGTCGTTGAAATGCATGAACCAAAATATTTGTTGGTATCGAGCCCTGGACATAACAGCAGAGAACACGTACATTTGATGAATTGGGTCAGTGGACCAATATAACCGCAATTCATTCTTTCTTGTAATGCCCGTGTTGAAGGAAAGGCCCAGATAGGTTTTAAACTCCTGAATCGTAATAGGATTCCAGGCGAATGGTCTGGCAAGGGGTGAATTTGGGTTGGCGGCGATGAATTGTTGAGCATACAAATTTGATTGGTCCACAATAGATCTGAAAAGATCTTCAGTGAAAAACAGCTCAAAAAAGTTTATGGGATTAAAACCAGCTGTTTCCACTTGGATTCCGGGTTGGGCAGTGAATGGGGGAAGTACTGGCGCTGTGGAATCTGTGGGCTGCCAATTAGGATATGCCAGCGCTTCAGGGAGGACACTATGGGCTCTACGGGCCTGTCTTCGGATACGCGGTGGCTGCGGGCCACTACTCGTGCTAGCCACCGCACCAGCTTCAACTGCACTCAGGTGACTCGCCACGTCACCAGGTGATACTGCAGTGCTGGTTGAAGGTCCAGGGTGTACTAGGCCGCTCGTGCTTGCCAGTTCACGAGAAGTGTGAGCGGCACTAGTACTGGCACTCTGCTGCATACCAGAAACCTCCAGTTCTTGCAAGTCAACAACTCCAGAATGGGGTCGGGTACGCCTGACCCTAGCAGGGACCCCTCTGTCGGAGCTATCTGTCAGGGAGCCGCTGCCGTCATCTGGTTCGTATATTGACCCTGATTCTGCCGGTGAGGCTTCCCCATCGCTCTCACTTGACATGGTCATTATACTGTATATAGCATCATCACTGAACGAACGTTTTGTCATTTTGGTAGCTAAATTTACTCGTACAGTGATGCGACTACTAGGTAATAAAAGCACCTGGTTGTCGAGGACTATTTGGTCGCTACAAAGAAAAACTGCTAGTGCTAACAGAGATCAGGCCTGACTCTGCTAACGCAGCGGTTTTGTGTGATGTGTTTTTTGGAAGTGTCAGTAATCTATTGATTACTACACTTGCCTGGGTAAGGTGGGCTGGGCAGGGGGGCTAAACGCAGGTGCTAGCAGGAATCAGTGCTGATTGTGCAAACACTGCGTTTGGGGAACACTAAATTATGAGGACGCTAGTATAGTTCTGATCAGATCAGATATTGATCTGTTCAAACACTATACTAGTAACGGTGGTGTGTGTGTGTTAGTGTACTTGACTCTAACTGACGCTAAGTAACGGTGGTGTAGTGGGACCCTGACGCTAACTAGCTAGCCTAAGTTGTGTCACCCGTGACGCTAATACAGTGATCGGTAATCACTGTATATAGTGAACACTGTGACAGGGAAGTGAAGGGGTTAAACTGGGGGAGATCAAGGGGTTAAACCTTTATAGAGGATAGATGGCGGGTGGCCTAAACCTATTCGGGCCTAGCGCAAGCGCAAATTAGGGTCACCAGTGACACTAAATACAGTGATCAGTAGTTATCTGATATACTGTATATATTAGTGCACTGTTTTATATGGAGTGAAGGGGTTAACTGGGGAAGATCAAGCGGTTAAAAGTTTATTAGGGAATAGGTGGCGGGTGCCCTAACCCTATATGGGCTTAGCGCAAGCGCAAATTAGGGTCACTAGTGACACTAAATACAGTGATCAGTATTTACCTATATACTGTATTTAGTGCACAGAGTAATAGGTAGTGAAGGGGTTAACTGGGGCTGATCAAGGGGTAAAAACTTTATTAGGGGATAGGTGGCGGGTACCCTAACCCTATTTGGGCCTAACGCAGGCGCAAACTACGCTCACAAGTGACACTTATACAGTGATCAGTAAAATATCTGTATACCACTGTATATAGTGTTCACTGTGAGGGGTTTTGGGGGTGATCAGGGGGTGATCAGAGGTGATGAAGGGGTTAAATGTACCTATGTGAGGTGTGTCAGTGTGGTATTGGTGGAACTCACGTTTTTACTGTGTCTCTGTCTCTCTCCTGGAACCGAAAGGACTCCAGGAAGGACAGTGACATCACTTCCCCTGTCTGTGTTTACATTACACAGACAGGGGACAGATTGCCATTGGTGGGGACCGATCTACAGACACTGACCAAAAATCATTGGTCAGTATCTGATGATTGATCGGTTCCCTACCGAATGACATCGGGATCGGGACCCGCGGCGCGCGGGATCGCGCTCTGGAGCCGTGATCGCGCATCACGTTAATACTACGTGGCTGAGCGGTATCGTGCCGCTCTGCCGCAGTAGTATTACCGCGCGCGGTCCTAAAGTGGTTAAAGGACCATTTAGGATGCCGGATGGAGGTTAAATGATGGGAAAGACAGCTCTGATCGGGAGTCTTCCATTACCTGCTGGTAACAGTGCTAGGAACATGCAGACTACGCGCTCTCGGCACAGCTGTATTTACACTAATGCACGCTAACTTTTTTTCCTTTATGCAGTTTAAAAATTTAGATACTATTCTTAACCCCTTGGAGCTGGCGCTTCCCGACCCTTTAAGAGTTTTAGGATGCCGGATTTAGTGGTTAAATGATGGGAAAGCTAGTTGTGATCGGAAACAGTGCCAGGAGCATTCAGGGCGCACACTCTCAGCACAGCTGTATTTACACTAATGCACGCAAACTTTTTTTCCTTTGTGCAATTTACAAATTTAGATACTATTCCTAACCCCTTGGAGCCGGCGCCTCCCGACCCTTTAAGGGGTTTAGGATGCCGGACAGTGGCCACATGATGGGAAAGCTAGTTGTGATCGGAAGCTTTCCATTAGCTTCTGGTAATAGTGCCAGGAGCATGTGGGGCGCAAGCTCACAGGACAGCTGTATTTACACTAATGCATGCAAACATTTTTTCCTTTGTGCAATTTACAAATTTAGATACTATTCTTAACCCCTTGGAGCCTGCGCTTCCCGACCCTTTAAGAGGTTTAGGAAGTCGGACAGTGGTCACATGATGGGAAAGCTAGTTGTGATTGGGAGCTTTCCATTAGCTTCTGGTAACAGTGCCAGGAGCATGCGGGGAGCGCACTCTTGGCACAGCTGTATTTTCACTAATGCACGCAAACGTTTTTTCCTTTGTGCAATTTACAAATTTAGATACTATTCTTAACCCCTTAGGGCCGGTGCCTCCCGACCCTTTAAGGGGTTTAGGATGCCGGATGGTGGTCACATGATGGGAAAGCTAGTTGCGATTGGGAACTTTCCATTTGTTGCAGAGCGCGCGGTCTCAGCACAGCTGTATTTACACTAATGCATGCAAATATGTGGCTACTCGGTGCCAAGGCCCACCTGCTGAGAAGCCGCCCATTTGGGTATGGCTAGCAACAAGGGTTTAAACCTCTTTTGGAATACCATATCCAGTTATGGAGACTTCACATACAAAAAAAAAAAAAGATATTGATCAAAGTCCAGAAATGGGGGACAAAAATGGTGAAAGGTCAGAGGGATAAAACATACCAGGGGAGACTTCAGGAATAGTGATGGATGAACATGAGCCGGGGCGTTTTGCGAACGTTATCCGCAAACTCACTAAAATGCTCGTGAACCGCAAGTTCACGGTGAACCCATTGACTTTAATGGCAGGCGAACATTAAAAACCTCCAGGTCATATTTGCAGCCACAAAATACTTACTAGCTGTGCACAAATAGTCCCACAACATGGACACTGTCATAAAAGAAGTATTAAGTGACTCTGCGACTGATTAATAATGTAATAGCTCTGCCTAAATCAGCCAGAACTGACAGCAGCTGGTAAATACATGTCAAATACATATAGGGTCCATTCACATGTCTGTAAAATGGGTCCGCATCTGTTCCACAATTTAGCGGAACATTTGCAGACCCATTGATTTTCAAATTCAGTATGAAAAATTAAGCATTCACAGGATAAAGAAGTAAGTGTCGGCCAGTACAGGCCCCAAAAATTACCCAAGAAGCGTTCACCTGACAGCAAAGAACAATGTATTCTGTGGCTGGAGGTACATTAGGCATTCACAGGATAAATAAATTATAAGTGTCTCCCAGCCATTACAGGCCCCAAAAATTAGCCCACATGCGTTCACCTGACAGCAAAGAACTTATTTATCCTGTGAATGCCTAATGTACCTCCAGCCACAGAATACAAAGTGTCGGCCATTAAAGGCCCAAAAATTAGGCATTCAACGGACATAAAAGGCCTTTTATGCTGCTGTATTTACCGAAGACAGGGACCATGAATTTTTATGGGTGGTGGTGGATATTTGTGGCCTGTCATGAGGAATTTGAATCAAACATGGTCTACTAGTCACATGTGTTGAATTCCTCTGAGATCCATGCCTCATTCATTTTTAGAAATGTGAGGTAGTCAACACTGTTGTGAGCTAGGCGAGTGCGCTTATCGGTCACGATCCCCCCTGCTGCACTGAACGTCCTTTCGGACAGGACACTGGATGAGGGGCAAGCCAACAGTTCCATTGCAAATTGTGCAAGCTCTGGCCAGAGGTCAAGCCTTCCCACCCAGTAGTCCCGGGGTTCATCACTTCTCAGAGCGTCCACATCAGCCATTAACCCGATGTAGTCAGACACCTGTCAGTCTAGGCATTCCCTGATGCTGGATCCGGAGTACAGCTGTCGATGGGTCGGCTGAAAGAATGATCTCATATCAGAAGTGACCAACACATCTTCAAACCGCCCTCTTCTTGCAGGCACTTTTGGATTGCTACTTGCAACTGTTTCTCTGTGGAAATTCCTCTGCCGGCGCACGTAAATGCAGCATTTCTTGAAGCAAGGCCTGGAAGTGCTGCATTCTGACAGCCCTCTGTGATGGTGGTAACATTTCTAAGGTCTAAGTACGTTTCCACCCAGTACTGGTCCTTGCCCTTTATGCTTTTTATATGGGGGTACCTCTTAACACTGGAGCATGCACAAAACTGGAAGAGGTGTAGTGGCCTGGCTCCTCCCCCATCCAGGGACAACACCAGGGATCCCAGAAAGGCACCATCCTCCTCTGACTCCTCTTCAGACTCCTGTTGTTGACTTGTCTCAGTTGGAGTAGCCCACCCTGGGAATTCATCCAGCATTGCGACTTCCTCATCTTCCTTCTCCTGCTCCTCGACGGCTTGATCAATGACACGACGCAATGCACGCTCCAGAAAGAAGGCATAAGGTACGAGTTCAGACCCCTCTCTGAACTCCCCTCCTCTTCCTCTTTTGTGGGCGCCCACATGATGTCCATAGACATGACATCATCAACGTCAACTTCCCCACCACTAACATTCAAGATCTCGGAGTAGGCAGCAACAGCGGGGACCAACCTCCTTTGGCTGATCTTTGTACTGTCATCAGACTGCTGGGTGGCGGCTGTTGCTACCTCCTCTTCCTGATCCGATGCCAAGAATTGCTGCATTGCAAATATCTTGTGATGGATTGGAAAATAATTCCAGTGACTCAAGCGGAGGGTATATGGTGGTGTTGGTGGTAGTGTCTTTGTGGGTGCACACAGCAGAGAGTGAAGAGGGTGCAGATAGAGAAGATGAGGAGGGTGCAGAAGAGGAATGCTTAATGAGCCTCTCAACCAAGTCTGGTGCGTCCTTTGACGTAATCGAATGCACCTTCTGAAACGTCACACTTTGGCTCCGGCCTACTGCTCCTGCCCTACCCCTACCACCCCTGCGTAAGGGCTTGCCTCTTCCTCTGCCTGTCATTTTTTAAATTACCCTGTGCGAAAAGTCTCTAGAGAAGCGCAGTATATGTGGAAGAAAGTATATAACACCCCGCTTCAATCTGTGGTTTTGGGGGGCCACTGGTCTATCACACCAGTTCTACAAAAAATTGGCCAGTAACTGTTGTCACTGTGTGTAGCACAGTTAACGCAGCAAAAGAGGCAAAATTTTTGCAGGACAAAAATACACTGTTATAAAAGTATACTGTTAGATAACATCCCGCTTCAATCTGTGGTATTGGGGGGCCACTGGTCTAGCACACCAGTTCTACAAAAAATTGGCCAGTAACTGTTGTCACTGTGTAGCAGAGTTAACACAGCAAAAGAGGCAATATTTTTGCAGGACACAAATACACTTATAAAAGTATACCGTTAGATAGCACCCCACTTCAGTCTGTGATATTGGGGGGCCACTGGTCTATCACACCAGTTATACAAAAAAATTGGCCAGTAAGTTTGGCACTGTGTGTAGCAGAGTTAACAAAGCAAAAGAGGAAATATTTTTGCAGGACACAAATACACTGTTATAAATGTATACTGTTAAATAACACACCGCTTCAATCTGTGGTTTTGGGGGGCCACTGGTCTATCACACCAGTTCTACAAAAAATTGGCCAGTAACTGTTGTCACAGTGTGTAGCACAGTTAACGCAGCAAAAGAGGCAACATTTTTGCAGTACCCAAATACACTGTAATAAAAGTATATTGTTAGATAACACCCGGCTTCAATCTGTCACTTAGGGGGGTCTATCACACCAGTTATAATACTTTTTAAAAGCTCTTTTGTCACTCTATGTAGTTGTAGTATCACTGCAGAAACGCTCACCACACCAGTCACAATGCTGCACAGTGCACAATACAAATCCACTATAATATGCTTTCTATATTAGAAAGTATAAGTGTATTACACCCCTATATAGTGCACACCAAAGAATAGTACACCTATACCTAACCTACCTAACCTACCTAAAAGGGCTTTTGTGGACCTATTACCTAGCGATTTGAGTCACTACAAGTCTGTACCTGCTCCACAAAGCAACCTCTCCCTACACTGACAAAATACAGAATGTAAAATGGCAGCCAGCTCAGGTCTATTTATAAGGTAGGGGGTATGCCTATGTGCTGAAATGTCTCAATTGGCTGTCCTGTTCCACCTGATGGATGTGTCATGGGTCAAAGTTCTCCCCAATGTAAACTAATATGGCCACCGCAAACAACGCCATATGTTCGCAAGATCGGCAAACTGCGAACGAGCAAAGTTCACAGCGAACTGACCGCAAGGGCAAACCGCAAGGCCATCTCTAGTCTTCAAGTGGTTAAATGCTCTTCTAATAGACTAGAGTGTCAAGGTATGCACTTGGGGGCATAAAAATAGGCATGTGTCATACATACTAGGAGGATAACAGCTGGGGGAGTCAATGGTGGAGAATGATCTGGGTGTTCTGGTCGATCATAGGCTTAATAATAGTATGCAATGCCAAGCTGCAGTTTCCAAGGCGAGAAAAGTCCTTTCTTGTATTAACAGAGGCATGGACTGTAGTGAGAAATAGAGAGACATAATTCTTCCCCTGTACAAATCATTAGTAAGACCTCATCTAGAATATGTTGTTCAGTTTTGGTTACCAGTTCTCAAAAAGGATATTGTGGTACTTGAGAAAATGAAGAGAAGAGCAACCAAACTGATAAGAGGCATGAAGGAGCTCAGCTATGAGGAAAGTTTAGAGGGAACTGAATTTATTATGTCTTGAGAAGAGGAGATTAAGGGGGATATGATCAACATGTTTAAATACATAAGTGGTTCATATAGTGAACTTGGAGTTGAGGCAACAAATAAAACTGGGGGAACAGGATTTTCTCAGTACCGTCATGAGACATTACAACAAGAATTTAGAATTAACAATTTTTTTATTGTGTACATACAGTTTTTCAAAACAGTATGAAAAAAGATCATGTAAACATACAAGGTAAAGACCCATTTTTTTTATCCCTTTTGATGATCACTACACCCCCAGGGTAGGAAACCCTTCTACCTGGGAAATTACTCCATAGGAGGTCAGTTAGTGTAGGCCATTAAACTTGACATTTTTCACAGTCGCTCCCTTCTTCTGTTGAAAATTGGAGGGAGCAGGACACTATAATAGTGTACATAACAAATTTATAGTATCAAAGGTTGCAAGAACAACATAGTGTCCTCAACAGCAGAATATTACAAAAAAAGAAAAGGGTACGGAATTTGCTTACCCCAAGCTCAGGTTGGGTTCCCCGGCAGCTATCATTGAGGCACCAAATCATAAGTCACCGGGCACGCAAGGGAGCAAAAACAAAATGGCCACTGGGATATATTTATTTGTGTATAGATACATGAAATATAATTTTAGTCTACATAGGAGTTAATGTTAAAGCTAAAATCTAGAATTTTACCAAACATAGAGTACATACTGCAATGGCACTGAGATAAAAGCAAACATTTTATAGGCGGTGGGAAGTTGGAATACGGTGGAACTTTAAAAAGGTGATATATTCCATATTCAGGGGAATAAGTAAGTCCCAGTGCGGGTCTCTCATATGTTGGTATAATGGCAACACAGCATACCTAGGGAAAAATGGACAGATATGGATGGACAGATATGGAAAGATTGCTAGACTACATTAAACATATTAGGAGGGGGAAAAAATATGTAATTTCATCCCCCATATAGTATATGAAGGGAAAGTAATATAACTCACCCACAGAGGGCTGTGCACACAGGCCCATGGAACAAGTGAATGAGCTGTAGGCAGTCAAAACCTGTGATCAACCGCAGTCCTAGACCCTATATTGAATCCTATAAACAAGTATAATAAACCATTGTAAAGGACAGCAATGCACACAGATATAGTGTACTAATGTACTGTATGTAAAGTCCAGTCATTTGAAGATTAGCATGTTACCTTGAAAAGAGAGTCCACCATCCTACATCCACTGCCAATAGAGCATGGACAGAAGTGTGGCCAGTTTGATAGTGCTCCAGCCCAGAAAGGCCACGCCAGCCTTTTGGCTGGCTATGGCGTTAACCGGACTCGATTCTTGATCATGCATGCACTAAAGAGAACGGCACATGCACGTTGACAATTCTGAAGCCATCAGGGGGCCAGGTGAAAAGGCCTCAGTGCAGCCTTTTCACTACAGGTGCTGGTGGTTGTGGCTGATGGAATTGCCAGACCACCATGCAAAGTGAGTGCGCCAACCATGGGACCTGGCAGCGTCATCACCAGTCCAGTGGTTCAAAAGCAATGGGGACACATTCCTGGCTCAAGCTGTCATGGCGTCAACCATCTCTGAGCCCATTTAGGGAGCACTGCTGCTTCAGGGGACAATTCAGCAGAAGAGGACATGATGGAAGAAGATGAGGAATAGGTGGAGTAGCCAGATGTGGCAGAACCAGCACCAGCTTTTTGGGGGTGTGGTGGCAAAACAAGCTGCAACACTGAACCCTGCCCTGCATCCTTCCCAGCTGCCAGCAGAGTTACCCAGTGCACCATGAAGGAAATGTAACGTCCCATTCCATTCCTGCTGGACCAAGAGTCAGCAGTAATGTGAAAATTCCTGCTGACTTCTCTGTTCAACGAGGCCAAAACACTACCTTCCACATGATGGTAGAGAGCCAAAATGGCCTTATGAGAAAAAGAAATGTCTTTTTAGAACCGGCCACTGTGGTACAGCACAATCCACAAATTCACAAAACAGAGCAGTCTACCAGATGAAAAGGCAGCAATTGTTGTGCTAGCAATTTGGCCAAGCTAGCATTAAGACACTGAGCATGTGGGGTAGTGAAATTTGCCTGCTGGTCAAATCAAGCCGTGGTGTACTGCTAGCAGATTGGGTGCAAGTATCTGTGGCACTCATTGCTATACCATCATCCCTCTCAATGCAGGTTTTTGAGAAGACATGAGGTATAGTAGGGTTAGAGACCCCAGATGAGGAGCAAGGTGAAATATGCTTGTTTTTATCTTGTGGCTCTTAAAGGGGCTGTTGCCAGCGGACTGCATGGCAGGTCATCATATGTCTTCTCAAGCATGTGGTGCCCAAGCGGCTGGTGTTCTGGCCATGCTTGATCCGCTTCAGACAGGTATTGCGAACAGCAACGCTGCGGTCTACTGCACATGTGTTGAAAAAAAGCCCACACTAATGAACTTTTGGAAGTCTGCGGGGAGTTTGCAGCACCCTGCACCTGTGGAGCTCTGTGGTGTGATGCAGTAGGTTGGCTACTCCTATGGTGGCCCCTGGAGCACATCCTGCCTCGTTGGAGTTGGGCCTCCTCCTCCACCCCCCTCACTTTCCTCCTCTATCCTGTCAGGCACCCACGTTTCTTGTCCGTAATTGTCACCCCCTCTCTCTAGGCTCACATTATTCCCTTCATCAACCTGGGAACCAACATCACAGCACATCCTCCAGCAGCATGTCACTGACACTATGATCGAATAGTTCAGGTGACTCCTCAGTGCATGATGGTGGGACAACAGAAGGAGTAGCTGTGGAGAAGGAGCCTGTGTTATGGGCCACTTTGGCAGCTGCAGCGGAAGGCATGAGGATGATGACAGCTTATTTATCCACTCCACCAACTCTTCTGCATGTTGTGGCTGAATAACACAGCCAGCATGGGAAAAAAAAGGATGGGTGTTCCCCGCCTGCAGAGGATGCACCATGTCTGTGACCACCACTTTTCACTGTGGACACAGAGGCTTCTTGACAGCTGTTCATGGCCTGTGAGTATCTGCCTCTCCTTGTGGGCCTTTCGGACATGATGTGGATTTTATTTTTTATTTTTTTTTTGAGGGGGGGGGTTTATTACTGGTTGATCAATATATACATATATATATATATATATATATATATATATATATATATATATATATATATATACTGCACTACCGATATGTACTGAACTGACCAATAGATACTGAATGGCCTGATATATACTCAAGTGGCCTATATATACTGTATGTAGATGTAAATATATGGTCTATACTGAAATGACCAATAGATACTGAATGGCCTAATATATACTCAAGTGGCCTATATAGATATTGATATCTATATATTGACCATACATTGATATATAGATATCAATGTATGGTCTATACTGAACTGACCGAGAGATACTCAATTGCCCTATATATGTATAGATATCAATGTATGGTCTATACTGAACTGACCGACAGATAATCAATGGTCTAATATATACTCAATTTCCCTAGATATATAAAGATATCAAGCTATGGTTTATACTGAACTGACCGATAGATAATCAATGGCCTAATATATACTCAATTGCCCTATATATGTATAGATATCAATGTATGGTCTATACTAAACTGACCGATAGATAATCAATGGACTAATATATTCTCAATTGCCCTAAATATATATAGATAGCAATGTTTGGTCTATACTGAACTGACCGATAGATACTCAATTGCCCGATATATATATAGATATCAATGTATGGTCTATACTGAACTGACTGATAATCAAATGCCGAATATATACTCAATTGCCCTAAATATATATAGATATTAATGTATGGTCTATACTGAACTGATCGATAGATATTCAATTGCCCTATATATATATATATATATATATATATATATATATATATATATATATATATATATATATATAGATATCAAAGTATGGTCTATACTGAACTGACCAATAGATACTCAATGGCCGATATGTACTCAATTGCCCTATATCTATATATAGAAATCAATGTATGGTCTATACTATGGTATATGGTCTATTGTATATACTGCACTGCTGAATACACTTCACTATCTGATCTCTTAAATTGTAAAAAGCACAAATCTCTCTCCCTGCCTAACTGACTGCTACTAGCAATGCTTAACTAGACTATTCTCCTGACTACACTGCACTGTCTGATAAACTACAAATCACGTTCCTCTCCCTGCCTCAACCACTTCCTATCTCGCCCTCACACACTACACGCCATTGCTGAGTGAGCAGCCTAATTTATTTGGTGGGGCGTGTACTTAGCCCCTGAGCCATGATTGGCTAAAGGCAGACTGCCTTTGTCCAATCGTGGCAGAGATGATTTGATTGGCCAAAACATGAAGGTCAGGGTGCATTCTTTGGCCAATCACATAAGGCACTGCAAGCACGCGTGCAGTGCATTATGGATGCGGGCTCTCAAATTTCCCACGAAGAAGCACATTTGTTTGTCATTCAATGAACGGGCAAACAGCCAATGTTCGAGTCCAACTAATGCTCCTAATGAGACGATGGATGGTGTCCTGGGGTATTTCCTCCAAGATTTGGACCAGGGCATTACTGAGCTCCTGAACAGACTGAGGTGCAACCTGGCGGTGTCAGATGGATCGAAACATAATGTCCCAGAGGTGTTCTATTGGATTTAGGTCAGGCGAGCGTGGGGGCCATTCAATGGTATCAATTCCTTCATCCTCCAGGAACTGGCTGCATACTCTTGCCTCATGAGCCGGGGGCATTGTCATGCACCAGGAGGAACCCAGGACCCACTGCACCAGTGAAGGGTCTGACAATGGGTCCAATGATTTGATTCCAATACCTAATGGCAGTCAGGGTGCCATTGTCTAGCCAGAATATGTCTGTGTGTCCCTCCATGGATATGGCTTCCCAGAACTTTACTGGCCCACCACCAAACTGGTCATGCTGAATGATGTTACAGGCAGCATAACGTTCTCCACGGCTTCCCCAGACCCTTTCACGTCTGTCACATGTGCTCAGGGTGAACCTGCTCTCATCTGTGAAAAGCACAGGGTGCCAGTGGTGGACCTGCCAATTCTGGTGTTCAATGGCAAATGCCAATCGAGCTCCACAATGTCGGGCAGTGGGCACAGGGCACACTAGAAGACATCAGGCCCTAAGGCCTCCATTATAAAGTCAGTTTCCGATTGTTTGGTCAGAGACATTTACACCAGTGGCCTGCTGGAGGTCATTTTGTAGGGTTCTGGCAGTGCTAATCCTGTTCCTCCTTGCAAAAAGGAGCAGATCCCGGTCCTGCTGATGGTTTAAGGACCTTCTTTGGCCTTGTCCAGCTTTTCTACAGTAATTGCCTGTCTCTTGGAATCTCCTCCATGCTCTTAAGACTGTTCTGGGAGATTGTCATCCTGGAGGAGTTGGACTGCCTGTGCATCCTCTATAGCAGGGATCCTCAAACTACGGCCCTCCAGCTGTTGCAGAACTACACATCCCATGAGGAATTGTAAGACTCTGACATTCACAGACATGGACTAGGCATGATGGGAATTGTAATTCCTGAACAGCTGGATGGCCATAGTTTGAAGACCCTTGCTCTATAGGGTCCAGGTATTGCTTCATGCTACTGGTAGTGACACTGACCCTAGCCAAATGAAAAACGAATGAAAACAGTGAGAAAAGATGAGTAGGGAAAAAAATGTCTGTGGCCTCCACCTGTAAAACCATTCCTGTTTTGGAGGTTGTCTCATTGTTGCCCATCTAGTGCACCTGTTGTTGATTTCATTAACACCAAAGCAGCTAAAACTAATTAACAACCTCCTCTGCTACTTAACTGACCCGATCAATATCCCAGGAGTTTAATTGACTTGATGCTCTCTGATTAAAAAAAGGTGTTCCTTTAATTGTTTTGAGCAGTATATTTCAGCTTCCCAATTCTTAGATGTGATGACTGCATTTGATGTCTTTTTTTTAGGCTTTCTTTCTTCTATATTCACCTGGTGATCTGGCCAGTAAGCCTGTTTTGTTTCAAAAGAACAAGCTTTCATGCATATGTAGCAATCAGGGGGTTGAGACAAACCATTTCTCACTGGCAGGGGTGCTTACAATGATCAGCTTTTTTTATTTACGTAAAACCTTTATCCCAAAAGGGAAAAAAATCTCTTTAACTGATTAAAATGTATTAGTTGAAGTTTGGCTTCAATTTGTTTGCGTATCTAAATCTGCTAGTACATCCAACACTCCCCTCCCCCCAGGCTGACAATGCTGCTGTCCAACGGTGCCCCCTGTGCTCCTTCATCCAGAGTGGGCCCACTCTAATACACAAAGCGTGTTACTGGCCAGATCGCCAGGTGAAACCAAAGGGAAAAAGTCTAAAAAAAAGGAAAACAAATGCAGCCATGACATACAAAGCTTGGTAGGATGCAATTTTATTAAATGTTTGCTTTTTGGTTTAATACCCCTTTAACCACTTCTGCACTGGAAGATTTTCCCCCTTAATGACCAGGTCAATTTTTGCAATTCGGCACAGCGTTACTTTAACTGACAATTGCACGGTCGTGTGATGCTGTACCTAAATAAAATTGATGTCCCTTTTTCCCGCAAAAAGAGATTTCTTTTGGTGGTATTTGATCACCTCTGTGATTTTTGCTATAGGCAAAAAAAAAGAAAAAAACAAAAATTTAGAAAAAAAAAAAAAACAATATTTTGTACTTTCTGCTATAATACATTTCCCCCCTCCAAAATAAAATAAAAAAATCTAATTTTTTCATTACTTTAGGCCAATTTGTCATCTGCTACGTAATTTTGGTAAAGAAAAAAATCCCAATAAGCATATTTTGATTGGTTTGCGCAAACGTTATTGCATCTACAAAGTAGGAGAATGATTTATGCAATTTTTATTTTCCCTTTTTTTTTTTTACTAGTAATGGCATCGATCTGCAATTTTTAGCGGGACTGAGACATTGCGGCGGACAGATCGGACCCCTAACTGACATTTTTTACACTTTTGGGGTTACCAGTGACATTACTACAGTAATCAGTGCTAAAAATATGCACTGCTACTGTAATAATGACACTGAGAGAGAAGGGGTTAACACCAGGGGTGATCAAAGGGTTAAATGTGAGCCTAGGGGGTGCTTTCTAACTGTATGGGGGTTGGGCTTGTGAAATTATCATAGAGGCATGTGATCCTATATAGAAGGAACACAGGAGCTCTGTGTTGATTGCTGTCAGAACAACGGTGGACAGATCAGACCCCTAACTGACATTTTTGACACTTTTGAGGGTACCAGTGATATTACTTCAGTAATCAGTGCTAAATTATGCACTGTTACTGTACTAATGACACAGACATAGAAGGGGTTAACACCGGGGGTGATCAAAGGGTTAAATGTGAGCCTAGGGGGTGCTTTCTAACTGTATGGGGGTTGGGCTTGTGAAATTATCATAGTGGCATGTGATCCTATATAGAAGGAACACAGGAGCTCTGTGTTGATTGCTGACAGAACAACGGTGGACAGATCAGACCCCTAACTGACATTTTTGACACTTTTGAGGGTACCAGTGATATTACTTCAGTAATCAGTGCTAAATTATGCACTGTTACTGTACTAATGACACAGACATAGAAGGGGTTAACACCGGGGGTGATCAAAGGGTTAAATGTGAGCCTAGGGGTGCTTTCTAACTGTATGGGGGTTGGGCTTGTGAAATTATCATAGAGGCATGTGATCCTATATAGAAGGAACACAGGAGCTCTGTGTTGATTGCTGACAGAACAACGGTCTGCCGTGTTTATAACAGCAGACCGCCGTTCTGTCTGATCGCGGGTGAACGGCGGCAATCGCAGCCGCCGGAACCGCAGATCAGCTTCCCCTCTCATGAATCGCCGCTCTCGTGGAGCAACGTAAGGGTACAGCGATTCGTGCAGCCGAGCCACCTTGCTGCAGTATATCTGCGGCGGGTGGTCTGCAAGAGGTTAAAGTGTTACTAAATCCAGGAGCCTGCAGTCACTATATCGGGTCTCCCACAGTACACAGAACATGGAAATGCAATTATTTTAGTAAATATAAATGGCTAAATACCTTTTCTCATCAGCAGTATATAGCAGTCTTGTGACTTGTATCAGTGTCTGGTTAAAGCTTGCAGGAGGAGTTTTCATACTGCACTGAGCCATCCTATCAGGATCCAGGACCCCTGACCCTCTGTCTGAACAATGCTGATTGGCCCTGTGCTGATCACATGCAAAAAAAAAAGAAAAAAAAAACCCGGTTCTGGCAGTGAAAAGGTTAAATACAAAGTCAAGTAAACTGACTATTCCTTCTCCTTAGAATTGATAATAAAGGTAAAACTAGAACCATAGATGTACTTGACTTCAAAATGAGCTTTTGTTCCAATAAAGTTATAAAAAATTATACTTTGATTAAAACTTTTTTTTTTCAAACTCACTAACTTGAGCACAGAGGGATCCCGTCTATTCTCTAAAGAATTACTAAAGCTCTATATATGAAAGTGTGAAAAAAAGGATTTCCTATTTCTTAAACAATCCACTATTGTCAAACAATTCAATTGAATTAATGCCGGATCTTTTCAGAATTACGAGTACTGTAAGTGCAAAATATTTTGCAATTAACAGGCTTTTATGTTTTATGTTCCTCTTTCTGTTTTCTATTCCTTCATTTATTCCCTTTTTATTGCTCATGGTTAAAAAATGTAATAATGATAAAAGTGGTTTATTTTGTTGCCTGGAGAATTATCACATTTTTTGGCAATTAAAAAAAATGATATCTAACACAATTCTGCTATTTTATTTAATTAAACATGCAATCACATTCGGATTTGCATCAGGGTTTAATAATATACTGTACATGTGTATTTTTTTTTCTTTTAATTTTCTGTGTTTAAGGATTTTTTTTTCTCTCTCTCTTTTGTTCAAGGAGCTAAACCTCCTGTTTTTTTTAATTAAATGCTTTAATGGTAAAACAGGAAAACATTTTTAATTATCATACTTTACATATATTCATTATAAAAACTGTACAGCCTACTGATTTTCTGATTTTAAAATTGTATATTATGTTTTAATTCATATTTCAGAAACAATTTAACCAAATATTGATTTTTGAGGGGCAAGTGTATGTTAAATATTTTTAAATGATTTAAATTCTAAATGTGTTTAACAAATCTTCTTTCTTGGTTTATGCAATTAAATATAATATACTTACAATGCATTTGCAAAAATAGGGAGAACTCTAAAAAAGAGTAGTGAAGGCTCAAGGTGCCAGAGCCACTCGCCACAAGAAGAAAAAAGGGGGGAAGAAGGAAGGCGAGAAAGAAAATAGAAAAATAGGAAAAAGAGAATAGAAAAAATGGGAGAGGAGAGGGGAGGTGGGAAAAAAAGGAAGAAAAAAGGGGAAAAATAAAAAGAAAGGAAAAGAAAAAAGAAAAGGAAGGGTCAAGAGAGAAGAAAACAGAGCAAAAAGAAGGGATGAGGACAAAAGCGGAAATAAAAGAGGGCTGGTGGGATTTTAATGGTACCGTAACACATAAACTTACAAAAAATTCCATATAAAATATAAAATTTATTTATTAATCCATATTAAAAGCAAAACAGATACAGTATCTATACAGATACTTACAATGCATTTAAATTCTAAATGTGTTTAAGAAATATTCTCTCTTGGTTTATGCAATTAAACATATTATGCTTACAATGCATTGTGGAACACTGAATACTTAATATATATATATATATATATATATATATATATATATATATATATATATATATATATATATATATATATTTATTTGCATAAACCAAGAGAGAATATTTCTTAAACACATTTCAACTTGTTAAACAATATTTATTAAACACATTTTGTTAAACACATTTCGAATTTACATCATTTAAAAATATTCAACATACACTTGCCCCTCAAAAATCAATATTTGGCTAAATTGTTTCTGAAATATTAAAATATAATATACAAATTTAAAACCAAAAAATCAGTAAGCTGCACATTTTTTTTTTATAATGAATATATGTAAACTATGACAATTACAAATGTTTTCCTATTCTACCAATAAAGCATTTAATCAAAAAAACTCAAAGTTTAGCTACTTGAACAAAATAGAAACAAATATATATATATATATACACACACACTATCACACTATATACTTTCAAAGTGCTATTTAAAGGTTTTGCTTGTTTATGTATGCATTTGTTCTTTCATAATACAAAGGCCATATGTAAATGTATATACAGTATATGTATTGTATATGAACATATTGTACTTCTAATGCACCCTACACCATTTAGGATGCATGGATTTTGAATAACTTATTTATAGATAAGTAGGTTACTATGACAGAGAAATCTTAAGTAGTTCTCACATATACAGTATACAGTACTCATTATATGTAGTTTGTGATCTAATGATTTCCGGTTTTCAACATAGTATCTTCTATTTTTAAAATTGACCTACTGTAAATCCTAACCGGAGGACATTTTATTTAGCTATTTTACTGCGTTTTATAAACAATCACCATTTTTTCAAAAAATACTGTTTTCACCTTGTTCATCCTTTTTTACATCTCACTGCTGTTGTTCCCCCTTAGTTTCTTTCCATTTCTTTCTGTCTACATGCACTCATTTCAGCTGCACATGATTTTTCTTCACAGTACCTGACAATGGTGGACCATGAGTGTCCGCACAGCTGCTTGTAGTCTCAGCTAAGTGTGGAGGAGAACACAGAAGCACAATTAAGAGCCAGTTGTCACCAAATAACATGAAATGTCAGAAAAGAGACCTTCATGGCAGAGTCCCCAGGAATAAAAAACAGCCCCTTCCCATCCAGCCATAGTATATAAAAGGCCAGATGGGAGCAGCACCATTGCGGGTTGATGTACCGGTACTTCCCCATGCATCAGAGGCTCGTGTGTCGCTCCTAGAGGGTGCACCTGTGAGCCCAGTGGTTGGTGTGTTGCCTGTACACAAATGGTCACATGACATGGTACAGGACCAAGAAAATGTGATCGCTGTGTCCAATCATTGCTTCACACAAATGTAAACATAAGCAGCATGGACCAGTTTCCAGCTCTCTCTCTTTACACAGATCATCTGTGAGAGGGGAGAGAGAGACGTTTTTGGTACTTTCCTGATCACCACCACACCTCGTCCTGATCATCGCCATACTAATATCCTGATCACTGCCAAACCACACCCTGATCACTGCTATTACAATGTGCCCATATCACCTCCATAGGAGTGTGTCCTGATCCTTGCCGCACTTAAGCCCTGATTACCGCCATACCAGTGTGTCCTGATCACCTCCATAAGAGAGTGTCCTGATCTCTGCCATGTCCTGATCACCACCATACTAGAGTCCTGATCACAGCTATAACAGTGTGTCCTGATCACCACCACACCTCATCCTGATAACCACCATAATAGTGTGCCCTGATCACTGCTATACCAGTGTGTCTTGATCACTACCACACCATGTCCTGATCACCGCCATACTAGCATCCTGATCACTGCCCTACAAGTGTGTCCTCATCACCGCTAAAAGAGTGTGTCATGATCACCGCCACACCACATCCTTATCCCTGCCATAACAGCATGTCCTGATCTCTGCTGCACCACATCCTGATAACCTCCATAATAGTGTGTCCTGATCCCTGCTTTAACAGTGTGTCCTGATCACTACCATACCATGTCCTGATCACCACCACACCTCATCCTGATAACCACCATAATAGTGTGGCCTGATCACTGCTATACCAGTGTGTCATGATCACTACCACACTATGTCCTGATCACCGCCATACTAGCATCCTGATCACTGCCCTACCAGTGTGTCCTGATCACTACCACACCATGTCTTGATCACCGCCCTACAAGTGTGTCCTCATCACCGCTAAAAGAGTGTGTCATGATCACCGCCACACCACATCCTTATCCCTGTCATAACAGCATGTCCTGATCTCTGCTGCACCACATCCTGATCACCTCCATAATAGTGTGTCCTGATCCCTGTTTTAACAGTGTGTCCTGATCACTACCACACCATGTCCTGATCACCGCCATACTAGCATCCTGAACATGATCATACTAGCATCCTGATCACGGCCATACCAGTATTTATACTTTCATAAACCATACCAGGGTGTCACGATCACTGCTAAAGGAGTGTGTCATGATCACTGCCACACCACATTCTGATCACCACCATACTAGCATCCTGATCACTGCCACACTACATCCTGATCACTGCCACACTACATCCTGATCACTGCCACACTACATCCTGGTCCCCGTCATACTACATCCTGGTCCCCGTCATACTACATCCTGATCCCCGTCTTACTACATCCTGATCCCCGTCATACTACATCCTGATCCCCGTCTTACTACATCCTGATCCCCGTCATACTACATCCTGGTCCCCGTCTTACTACATCCTGATCCCCGTCATACTACATCCTGGTCCCCGTCATACTACATCCTGATCCCCGTCATACTACATCCTGATCCCGTCATACTACATCCTGATCACTGCCATACCAGTGTGTCCTGATTAATGCTAAAGGAGTGTGTCATGATCACCGCCACACCACGCCCTGATCTCCACCACACCAACATCCAGATCACGGCCACACTAGTGTCAGCAGAGGCAGTGTACCTGATTGCAGTTAAGCCAGAATGCTATAAACCAGCACCAGTGTCCTGGTCACCGCCACACCAGTGTCAGCCATAGAGTTTCACCAGAACCTGAATGCCAAATAAATGTATACCAGTGAGGAGGTATTCCAGATTTTGAGCATGGCATATGAGAGTAGCGAGGGAACTCTCAATGTGAGACTCAGATTCTGAATATGAACCCATGTATAGCAGCTCTTCAGTGACCAATTCTGAGGAAGAGAGGGTCCCAAGAAAAATAATGAAGAATTCTGAAGAGCAGCAGGCAACCACCAGCGGTGCCATACTTCCCTTTTTTACTGTCCTGGTGCTCCAGGGCCTCCAAAAATGTGATAGGTAGTCAGGAAATTAGATGCATAATTTATGTACCTATAATGCCTGAATGTGCCTCTTGGATGTTGGGCCTCTGCGTATGGCTAGGCTGTGGAAAAGTCTCATACATGTGGTATCACCATACTCAGCAGGCATTGCGGAATGTGTTTTGGGGTGTAAATGTAAGTATGTCTATGATGTGTGTGAGAAATAACTTGTTAAGATGACAACTCTGTGGGGAAAAAAATATTTATTTTCATAATTTTCCCCCAAAAATTGGGAAAAATTACAACTTCAAAAAACCCACCATGTCTCTTACCCCAGACTGTCTACTTTCTAAAAAGGTGTCATTTGGGGGGTATTTGTACTGACCTGGCATTTTAAGGTCTCAAGAAATGAGACAGGCAGTCAGTATATCAGAATTGAAAATTTGTGTATCAACCATAGTTTTTAGACTGTATAACGTTCACACAGACTAAAATAACGTACAGTAAACCCCCGCTCCATTGCGGTTCAGTTTTTGCGGTCCCGGTATATTGCGTTTTTTTTCTGTAATATTATTTTAGGAATTAAATCATTGAAAATTACATATTTTTGTGTTTTCCATTGCTCTTGCTCTGTCTCTTAGTATCTTTTATGTGTTTACATGAGTTTCTATTGTTTTAAAAGTGTGTTTAAAGACCTTAAAATGCTTTTAAAAGTACATTGACAGTTAAAAAACACATGACTACAGTATATTTTAATCGGGTTTCTCTATCAGATTTTAACGTTTTGCGGGTGGGTCCAGAACGTAACCCCCGCGATGAAGGGGGGTTTATTGTACACTGGTTTGGGTTATTTTTTACAAAAGAAATGTATCAGAAACTTTCTAAGAAAAATATTATTTATTTGCAACATTTTATGTATTTTTTTTTGCTTATATATCAAACATTTAAAACCCAGTGGTGATTTAATATCCCCCCCCAAAAAAAGCTCTATTAGTCTCAAAATGTTTAAAAAATTATTTTGGGTACAGTGTTACATGACTGAGTAATTGTCATTCAAAGTGTGACAGCGCTGAAAACTGAAAATTGGCCTGGACTGGAAGGGGGGTAAATATGAAAGCTGCAGATTTGAAAAGATTGAAAACAACTTGTGGAATGATACTGACATGATAAAGGGTATGTGAGATTTGAGTGTCAGGGTATCTACTTTAACCACTTACCCCCTTCCTGACCAGGGCCTATTTTGCGATTCGGCACTGCATGAATTTAACTGACAATTGCGCGGTCGTGCGACGCCGTACCCAAACGAAATTTACGTCATTTTTTTCCCCACAAACAGAGCTTTCTTTTGGTGGTATTTGATCACCTGTGCGATTTTTTGGTCATGCGCTATAAACAAAAAAAGAGCATCAATTTTGCAAAAATAACAATATTTTTCACATTTTTTTATTTGAAATCCCCCCCCCCAAAAAAATGTAAAAATCTAAATGTTTTAACATTTTAGGCCAATTTTTTTTTTACCATATGTTTGGTAAAAAAAATCACAAAAAGCGTATTTTGATTGGTTTGCGCAAAAGTTATTGCGTTTACTAACAAAAGAAAAGATTTTTGTCATTTTTGTTGTTTTTTTTTAACGCGTAATGGCGGGACTGTGACATTGCGGCAGACAGATCGGACCATTGACTGACATTTTTGACACTTTTGGGGGTACCAGTGACATTACTACAGTAATCAGTGATATACATATGCACTGTTATTGTAAAAATGACACTGGCAGTGAAGGGGTTAACTTTTTTGAGAGGGAGGGGTTAAGTGTGTCCCTAGGGGCGTGTTTCTAACTGTGATTGGCTGTGGTTTGATGTGTAAGAACAGTGACCAACGGCCTACATAGTAGAACCGTATGATCTCCATTCTTACACAGGGGAGAATGACAGGCAGCTTTGTTTACATTAGCCGCCTGCCTTTCTTCCGGTGTAATGGACAATCGCAATTGCCCGGCGGACATCGGGTCCGCCTGGCACACGCGCGGGGGGGGTCTGTGACCGAGCGGGAACGCGCATCCGGCGGCGCGTGCTCGCTCCCAAAACCCTTACAGGCTAGCGACGTAGCCCTACGTCGCTTTGCCTGTGAGGGGCTGACTGCCGACGTAAATAGTCGTGCGGCAAGTGGTTAAAGCCTAGTACACTCTGGCCCAATGTCAGGTGGCATTGGCTGGTACAAGACTAACCAGCCGACATTCAGCCCGTGTGTATGGCGGAGGGTCATGGCCAAAAAAGGTCTGCTGACTGGCTCCCGTTCAGTGTCCCCAGCCAATGGCCAGAGTGTTCTGGAGGAGGGGGGCACCCCCCTATTAGAACACAATAGCACAGCAGGGGAGATCTCTGTACTAACATTGGATTTTTAGTACAGTGGTGATCCGACCTGAGCTGTCTTTTTTTTTTTTTCAACCCTCAGGATTGAACGAAAAAAAAAAAAAAAAAACTAGTGGCATGTATGAGGTCTAATTCATACTTCAGATTTTTTTTCACTAGGTAAACCTTTTTATATATACAGTATTTTGACATTTATTAAAAGTTTGTGTATACTAAAAACAGTGCTCATGCTTTTTTAATGTCATAAAATAATTTTGAAATGTCATCCTCTGAATAACAAAAATGTAACACTCTGTAATACTAACAGTACACAATGTTGCTAATATTATATCATGTGTTTGTCTTTTCATGGCACACAGCGTACATATATGAACAATGTCACTACAATCCACTTTGTGGGATTCCACAACCCAGAAAAACTAAATCTGTTTTTTTTCATGTTGCTCCTTATGATATACATTGTGACAGTATGCGGAAACCTCCTGATCATCACACTGGCGTCCTACAGCAAAACCCTCCATTCTCCCATGTACTTCTTCCTCTCCCAACTCTCCGTAAGTGACACCGTGTTGACCACAGACGTCACCCCTAACATGCTAAACATTGTGCTTCATGATCAAACCTCCATCTCTTTTTCAAGTTGCATTGCTCAGTTTTATTTCTTTGGCTTCTCAGAAGCATGTGAATGTCTTCTTCTGATGGTGATGTCCTATGACCGCTATCTAGCCATCTGCTCTCCTCTGCATTATGTCTCCATTATGACCCATATGCTTTGCATTAAATTTGCTTTGGCCTGCTGGATTTTGAGTTGCTCTGTAGGATTTATTATAACCCTTGGCATCTGTAAGCTTCAATTCTGTGGGCCGAATACCATAGACCATTTCTACTGTGATCTTTATCCTCTGATGAAACTTTCATGCTCAGATATTTCCATGGTTAAGATGGAATCGACTTTGTTGTGTATTCCAGTTTTAGCCTTTCCATTACTTGTGATAGTAGTTTCATATATGTTCATTGTTCTAGCCATACTAAAGATTTCCTCATTCTCTGGAAGACAGAAATCTTTTTCCACTTGCAGCTCCCATTTGACAGTCGTTTTTATATTTTATGGGACTCTGACTGCCATGTACGCTCTTCCAAATGAAGGTCAATCGAAGAATATCAGTAAGATCCTGGCTTTTTTGTACACAGTATGTACTCCCTTTTTAAATCCTTTCATATACAGTTTGCGGAATAAAGATATGAAAGAAGCTTTGAGACTTGCAGTACATAATTGTGGTACTTACCTTTCAGTATATAGAGACAAGAAAAGATAACTATTTATTATACAGTATTAACCACTTGCCAACTGCCTAACGACGATTTACGTCGGCAGTCAGCCCCTCACAGGCAAAGCGACGTAGGTCTACGTCGCTAGCCTGTGAGGCTCTGGGGAGCGAGCGCACATCGCCGGATGCGCGCTCCCGCTCGGTCACAGACCCCCCCGCGCATGTGCCCGGCGGACCAGATGTCCGCCGGGCACTCGCGATCATCCGTTACACCGGGAGAAAGGCAGGCGGCTAATGTAAACAAAGCCGCCTGTCATTCTTCCCTGTGTAAGAATGGTGATCATACGGTTCTGCTATGTAGGACCGTTGATCACTGTTCTTACACCTCAAGCCACAACCAATCACAGTTAGAAGCACGCCCCTAGGGACACAATTAACCCCTCCCTCTCAAAAAAGTTAACCCCTTCACTGCCAGTGTCATTTTTACAGTAACAGTGCATATGTATAGCACTGATTCCTGTAGTAATGTCACTGGTAACCCCAAAAGTGTCAAAAATGTCAGCCAAGGGTCCGATCTGTCCGCCGCAATGTTGCAGTCCTGCAAAAAAAAACGCAGATCGCCGCCATTACGCGTTAAAAAAAAACAACAAAAATGACAAAAATATTTCCCTTAGTTAGTAAGGGAAAAGAAAGCTCTGTTTGTGGGAAAAAAAGTACGCCAAATTTGTTTAGGTACAGCGTCGTACGACCACGCAATTTTCCGTTAAAATCACGCAGTGCCGAATCGCAAAATAGGCCCTGGTCAGGAAGGGGGTAAAATCTTCAGGGGCTTAAGTGGTTAAAGTTATTGTGTAATTCTTTTTTCCAATAGTTCTTCGTTTAAGTTTTTTTTTTTTTTCTAAACAGTACAGGGGTATGAAAAGATGAACTCAAATTACATTAGAATAGGTAATATGAGCAATAATATCAAGGAAAACAATGTGGTAAACAGCAGGAGAGGACAAATAAGATTAATAGATAGAGTTGAGCGGACACCTGGATGTCCGTGTTCGGCGGGTTCGGACGAACTTTAAAAAAAAGTCCGGGTCCGTGTCCCGGACTTTTGCCGAACTTTTCCCGGACACCGAACCCCATTGAAGTCAATGGGGACCCGAACTTTCAGGCACTAAAATGGCTCTAAAACACCAATGGAAAGGGCTAGAGTGCTGCAAATGGCAGAAAAACGTAGTTAAGAGCATGGCAAGTGCTCTGCAAACAAATGTGGATAGGGAAATAACTTAAAACAACAAAAAAAAAACAGAAAAATAAAACAATGTTCTTCATCTCTGAAGGACGAGGACCATATGGAGTAGGAGGGAGGTTGAGGTGGTGATGGATGTGGCGGGGTCATAGGCGTGCGCACAGGGTGTGCCGGGTGTACCTGGGCACACCCTAATCACCTAGGGCACATTAGCATTATCGCTCTGTTTGCCAGTGAGGAGATGGGAAAGATCTCCCTCGGACCTGCTCTGCCATAAGAGAAGTGCCACACACTTCTATTTCACTTTGCCAGCAGGGAGAGTAATGTATCGGGGCCATGTACATGTAGGCAAGCACATGCATGTGTATTTAAACTTTGGGGTGCACACCCTAATGCAATAGGCTGCGCACACCTATGGGCGGTGTAGGTGGAAGCGGCGGTGGAGGAGGACCAGGGCCGGATTAAGAGCATCATGGGCTTGGTGCTGAGGATTTTGAAGGGCCTTAAGGGCCGTGCCTTGGCATGCACCCAGAGGAGGAAGGGTGCAGCCATGCATGCCTAATTCAACATGGGATGTTGTCTCTGAAGCCCATAAACACATCCATGCATTGGCAACTGTCCCTCCTTGTCCGGCCTTCGTGCTGTGTGGGGAGGTTCTGAGGGAGCTGCCTGGGGAAGCGAGCATAGAAGCCAGACTTCTGTGTTTACAAGTGACAGAAGAGCGGTAACAGTGAATATGGCCAACCCTGGGCCTATATTAAGGTAGGGGCCTGGAGCTGCAGCTCCAATAGCCCCTACGTTAATCTGGCCCTGAGGAGGACGAGGTAGCCAACACTGCTTTTTTTCAGAAATTTTAAATGAGGATACACCCCAAAAGAGTGAGAAAGAGCAAAAATAGAACAATGGCTGGGTAAGGTCGGTATCCATTGCTATTCTGCACAAGGTACGGAAAAGTCCCGTGGGATCCATGCCTGGTTCATTTTAATGAACGTGAGCTTGTCCACATTGTCTCTGGACAGGCGGCTGCGCTTGTCTGTGATAACGCCCCCAGCCGTGCTAAATATCCGTTCAGATAATACACTGGCTGTGGGGCACGCCACCACCTCCAAGGCGTAAAGGGCAAGCTCAGGCCATGTGCCCAACTTGGAGACCCAGAAGTTGAAGGGGGCAGACCCCTCATTCACTACATGTAGGCGTGTGCACACATACTGCTCCACCATGTTGGTAAAATGCTGCCTCCTGCTAAGACGTTCCATCTGAGCTGCTGGTGCTGCTGTTTGTTGTGGCGTGCTGGCAAAGCTTTTCCACATTTCGGCCATGCTAACCCTGCCTTCTGAGGTGCTGGCGGTGCCCTGGTTGCGTTGGCGACCTCTTCCTCCTCCTCCTCCTCTGCCTTGGCCTTGTGCTTTCACTGTGGCCCCGCTGTCAGGTGGGAATGCCAGCAGCATCGCGTCTACCAGCGTGCGCTTGTACTCACGCATCTTGCGATCGCGCTCCAGTGAGTGAATTAAGGACGGTACGTTGTCCTTGTAACGGGGATCCAGCAGCGTGGCCACCCAGTAATCAGCACAAGTTAGAATGTGGGCAACTCGGCGGTCGTTGTGGAGACACTGCAGCATGTAATCGCTCATGTGTGCCAGGCTGCTCAGAGGCAACGAAAGGCTGTCCTCTGTGGGAGGTGTATCTTCTGTGTCCTCTGTATCCCCCCAGCCACACACCAGTGATGGCCATGAGCTGGCCTGGGTGCCACCCTGCTGTGAACATGGTTCCATCTCCTCCTCCAGCTCCTCCTCCTCATTCTCCTCATCCTCCAGAACTGTGCCCCTGCTGGACAATTGTGTTCCTGGCGTTTGTGTGTGCAGGAACCCACCCCCGGAGCCCCTTGTGAATGACTGCCCTGAAAGCCTTGGAAATGTTACCTCTTCATCCTCCTCCTCCTCCTCATCCTGTGCCACATCCTCTTCCATCATCGCCCAAATTGTTTTTTCAAGGAGGCATAGAAGTGGGATAGTTAAGCTGACAATGGCGTCATCGGCACTGGCCATGTTGGTGGAGTACTCAAAACAGCGCAACAAGGCACACAGGTCTCACATGGAGGCCCAGTTATTGGTGGTGAAGTGGTGCTGTTCCGCTGTCAGAGAAACCTTCAGCTGCAGACTGGTCATCACATGACACGCACCACATGACTTCCTGGCTGCCTATAAAAGCTAAGCAAGTGCTTAGAGGAATTGCTGGTTTGTCTTTCAGCTTCCTGTACCTGAGTTCCTGTTTCCTGTTTGATCATTTACCTGCTGTGACCCGGATTGACCCTGACCTACTCTGCTCTTCTCCTGGACCCGACCTTGGCTTGTTTTACGGACTTTGATCTTGTCTCCTGTGTTTGACCCTCTGCCTGCAACCCGGATTTATCTTCAGTCTCCTGTGCCTTGACCTCCTGCTTGTGACCCAGTCTTGCCTCCTGTCTCCAGTGCCTTGATCCTCAGCCTGTGTCCTAAATTGTCTACTTACCTATGTTTGACCCTCAGCCTGTTCTGGACTTTCTACTTACTTCTTCTGCTGGATCCTGATCAGTCTCTGCTCCAGTTCTACAGGACCTCCACACAAGCTCTATCCTGCCTGCTGGTAGCTTGTGCCTCTTTGTGCCATCCACCCTCTGTATCACCTCCAGAGGGGCGGAGTGCGCTTAGTCGCACAGCGAACTGCTCTCGGCATCTCGGCCTTGGTGAGTACCTCTATTCTGACATCCGCAGAGCGACTCACGCGTGCGTGCTGCAGCTGAAACTCCACTATGGCCTGCTGCTGCTCGCACAGTCTTTGCAGCATGTGCAAGGTGAAGTTCCACCTTGTGGGCACGTCACATATGAGGCGGTGAGCGGGAAGGCCGAAGTTACGCTGCAGCGCTGACAGGCGAGCAGCAGCAGGGTGAGAACGCCGAAAGTGCGCACAGACGGCCCGCACTTTCTGCAGCAGCTCTGACATATCGGGGTAGTTTTTAAGGAACCTCTGCACCACCAAATTCAGCACATGCGCCAGGCAAGGGATGTGCATCAAACCGGCTAGGCCCAGAGCTGCTATGAGATTTTGCCCGTTATCGCACACCACCAGGCCGGGATTGAGGCTCGCCGGCAGCAACCACTCATTTGTCTGCTGTTCCATGCTCCTCCACAACTCCTGGTTTTTCCCCCAAACAGGCAAGTTTTAAAACTGCCTGCTGTCGTTTACCCCTGGCCGTGCTGAAGTTGGTGGTGAAGGTGTTACGCTGTCCGGATGAGGAGGCGGTAGAGGATGAGGAAGCGGAGTAGGAGAAGTTAGGAACAGGAGGCAAACTGAAGCGCCTGCAATCGTCGGTGGTGGAAGGACATGCGCCAAATTCCTATCCGCCTCAGGCCCATCCGCCACTGCATTTACCCAGTGTGCCGTTAGGGAGATATAACGCCCCTGACCGTGCTTACTGGTCCACGTATCGGTAGTTAGGTGGACCTTGCCACAGATGGCGTTGCACAGTGCACACCTGATTTTTTCCCCCACTTGGTTGTGCAGGGAAGGGATGGCTTGCCTGGAAAAGTAGTGGCGGCTGGGCATGACATACTGTGGGACAGTCACCGACATAAGGTTTTTAAAACTGTGCGTCTCCACCAGACGGAATGACAGCATTTCAAAGGCCAAGAATTTTGAAATGCTGGCATTCAGGGCCAGGGATCGCGGGTGGGTAGGGGGGTACTTCCTCTTCCTCTCAAGTGTTTGGGAGATGGAAAGCTGAACGCTTCCACGGGACATTGTGGAGATGGTTGGTGACCCAGGTGGTGGTGTTGCTGACAGATCATCTGTTTGCGGGGTGGCAGATGCCGGTATCACTACAGATGTGGATGGAGCGGCCGAGACTGCAGCAGAAGAGGAAGCAGGATGAGCCAGAGACGTTTCTTGGTTTTGAAGGTGTCTACTCCACTGCAGCTCGTGCTTTGCACTTAGATGCCTGATCATGCAGGTTGTGCTCAGGTTGAGAAGGTTTATGCCTCGCTTCAGGCATAAACCAGGTGCAAACCACTCGTGTCCTGTCATCAGCACATTTTCTAAAGAACTTCCACGCTAGAGAACTCCTTTGAGCTGACTTTGGTGCGCTCGTTCCCTTGCTGCGTTGGGCAGTAGCAGGCGTAGTGTCTAGGGCACGGCCGCTCCGCTTCTGCACCCTGCTCCCTCTTCTGCTGTGCTGGTGGCTCTGTGCGACCACCGCCTCTTCCTCCAAACTACTCAGGTCACCTGCATGACCTTCATTCCATGTGGGGTCGAGGACCTCATCGTCCTCCACATCATCTTCCACCCAGTCTTCACCCCTGCCCTCCTTGTCGGTCTCCACAATTCTGAACGCCGCAGCAGTTGGCACCTGCGTTTCGTCATCATCTGAGATGTGCTGCGATGGTCCTTGCATGTACTCATCTTGAGAAATAAGTGGTTGGGCATCGCTGCACTCAATCTCTTCCACTTCTGGGGCAGGGCTATGTGGATGGCCCTGGGAAACCCTGCTGACAGAGTCCTCAAAAAGAAGAAGAGACTGCTGTATGACTTGGGGCTCAGACTGCTTGCCTGATTTGCAAGGGGGTGAGGTGAAAGACGATTGGACATCGGCTGCAGGTGCCAACTCTGACCTTTCTGCAGTAGACTGGGTGGGAGACAATGTGAAGGAACTGGAGGCACTGTCAGCAGCAAACCAATCTACTATCGCCTCTACTTGTTCTGGCCTCATCACTTCTAGAGGCGTATGATGCCCTACCAAATACTGCTGCAGGTTCTGTCGCTTACTCACACTTGAGGAAGGTGTTTCACTTGTGCGTGTAGCTGGCACAGATTGACCACGTCCTCTCCTTGCAACAGGAGCTCTACCAGCAGCACCACGACCCAGGCCACGGCCCCTATTTGACGGTCTCCTCATATTTCTGTAATTTATGATCTTGCCCTAGAAAGGTGTTTATTGAATAGCGGAACAAAACAACAACAGTATCGCACGGGTGTATGTCACAGTCATATATGCAAACTATGCCGCAATTTAATGTTTTTTACCCCAAAAGGGTGTATATTGAATAGCGGAATAGGAAAAAGGATAAAAAACGGTGTATCTCACACGTACAAACACAGGGTGTATCTCACACGTACAAACACAGACTAGGCCCAGATTAAAATTTTTTGTACCCTAAAGGGAGGAAGAGGAGTAGGAGGAGTTGGGAACAGGAGGCAAACTGAAGCGCCCTGCAATCCTTGGCGGTGGAAGGAGATGCGCCAAACAAATTTAAAAGGTGTATCTCACACGTACCGATACACACTATGCCGTAATTTAATTTTTTACACTCCAAAAGGGTGTATATTGAATAGCGGAATAGGAAAATTTTTATAATACGGTGTATCTCACACGTACAAACACAGACTAGGCCCCGATTACAATTTTTTGTACCCTAAAGGCAGGATGAGGAAGAGGAGTAGTAGGAGTTGGAACAGGAGGCAAACTGAAGCACCCTGCAATCCTCGGCGGTAGAAGGAGATGCACCAAACAAATTTAAAAAGGTGTATCTCACATGTACCAATACAGACTATCCCGCAATTTAATTTTTTACACTCAAACAGGGTGTATATTGAATAGCGGAATAGGAAAACTTTTATAATACGGTGTATCTCACACGTACAAACACAGACTAGGCCCCGATTACAATTTTTTGTACCCTAAAGGCAGGATGAGGAAGAGGAGCAGGAGGAGTTGGGAAAAGGAGGCAAACTGAAGCGCCCTGCAATCCTCGGCGGTAGAAGGAGATGCGCCAAACAAATTTAAAAAGGTGTATCTCACATGTACCGATACAGAATATCCCGCAATTTAATTTTTTACACTCAAACAGGGTGTATATTGAATAGCGGAATAGGAGAAATTTTACAAAACGGTGTATCTCACACGTACAAACACAAACTAGGCCCCGATTACAATTTTTTGTACCCTAAATGCAGGATGAGGAGTAGGAGGAGTTCGGAACAGGCAGGAGGCAGACTGAAGCACCCTCAAATCCTCGGCAGTATGAGATGCGCCCCAAAAATTGGAAAGGTGTATCTCACACGTACCGACACAGACTATCCCGCAATTTAATTGTTTTTACCCAAAGGTGTAGATTGAATAGAGGAATAGAAAATATGATATCAAAAGGTGTATGTATCTCACACGTACCGACACAGAATATCACGCAATTTAATTGTTTTTACCCAAAGGTGTAGATTGAATAGCGGAATAGAAAATATGATATCAAAAGGTGTATGTATCTCACACGTACCGACACAGACTATCCCGCAATTTAATTGTTTATACCCAAAGGTTTTGATTAAATAGCGGAATAGAAAATATGATATCAAAAGGTGTATGTATCTCACACGTACCGACACGGACTATCCCGCAATTTAATTGTTTTTACCCAAAGGTGTAGATTAAATAGCGGAATAGAAAATATTATCAAGAAAAAGGTGTATGTATCTCACACGTACAGAACCAGACTAGGCCCCAATTACTATTTTTTGTACCCCCAAAGGCAGGATGAGGAGTAGGAGGAGTTCGGAACAGGCAGCACCCTCAAATCCTCGGAAGTATGAGATGCACCCCAAAAATTGGAAAGGTGTATCTCACACGTACCGACACAGACTATCCCGCAATTTAATTGTTTATACCCAAAGGTGTAGATTGAATAGCGGAATAGAAAATATGATATCAAAAGGTGTATGTATCTCACACGTACAGAACCAGACTAGGCCCCAATTACTATTTTTTGCACCCTCAAAGGCAGGATGAGGAGTAGGAGGAGTTCGGAACAGGCAGTACCCTCAAATCCTCGGAAGTATGAGATGCACCCCAAAAATTGGAAAGGTGTATCTCACACGTACCAACACAGACTATTCCGCAATTTAATTGTTTATACCCAAAGGTTTTTATTGAATAGCGGAATAGAAAATATTATCAAAAAACGGTGTATGTATCGCACACGTACAGAACCAGACTAGGCCCCAATTACTATTTATTGTACCCCCAAAGGCAGGATGAGGACTAGGAGGAGTTCAGAACAGGCAGCACCCTCAAATCCTCGGAAGTATGAGATGCACCCCAAAAATTGGAAAGGTGTATCTCACACGTACCAACACAGACTATCCCGCAATTTAATTGTTTATATCCAAAGGTTTTTATTGAATAGCGGAATAGAAAATATGATATAAAATTGGTGTGATTTATAAATAGCACATGTGAACAGCAGTGTCTTATATCATTCAGCTCTGCTGCAGGCTATGGAGGGAAAAAAAAAATTCCCCTTTTAAGTTTGTAATTTTTAACTAGATTAGTACAGACTATGCCACAATTTAATTTTTTTAACCCAAGGGTGTATATTGAATAGTGGAATAGAAAAAAGTGTATAACTTTTGAAATCTCTCAATAATAGCACATGTGAACACAGCAGTGTATTATCAGAGTCAGCACAGCACAGCACTGAAGGAAAAACGCTGCACACAGTGACTGATAGAAAAAGACTTTTCTCCCTCCTCCTCAGTGGGCAAAAAAGATTGTGTTCACTGCACCCCACACACAGTAAAATCGATATGGACCACTGACACCTGCCTATCTCCAGCCTCTCCCTAAAAGGATTGATAAGATCGGTCACTGCAAACCCCCCCCCCCACATAGCAAAATAGATTGTACAACACTGACCCTAAAAATCAGCAGCCTCTCCATAAAATGCCCTACAACTCGCCCTGCCTAACACACTCCGACCTGTCCCTCAATTCTATCCGGACACAATGATTTTTGCCTGTCTGTCCCTAATCAGCAGCCAGCACGTATGATATGTGCTCTGTCCCTGAACTACACAGCAGAATGACGCAGCGGCGCTGGCTCGAACTTATAAAGACTTGGTCACATGCTTCAGATGGCCAATCACAGCTACTAATACATTTGTAGGCATGGCTGGGATGGCTTAAGGCACACCAGTTAAACGCTTGTTGATTGGCTGTTGAAAGCCCGCCATGAAAAGCGCGCCAATGCATACGAAACCCGGAAATAAAATGACCGAACGCGGATTTTTACCCGAATATACAGTAAAGTTTTCGTGTCCGTGTTCGGGTAACAAAAATCCAATTATTCGGTACGAACACGAATAATACAGTCCGTGTTCGCTCAACCCTATTAATAGACTAAAAAAAAAAAACTACAATAAACTAACAGCCAATAGTAGTGATGAAGAACAAGTGGCTTCATTGTTGGGATGTAGAAGGAAAGAGGGGGAAAGGAGAAGTAGGTAGGGGTAGGATTGGGGCTAAGGTTGGATGGAAAGAGGGAAGTAATCACACAAGTGAGTCGAATAATGTAACAAGAAGTTCCAGTTGGCAAGAGAAGGCAATATAAGTATATGGCATTAATCAAATGCTCAGTTTTGTTTGTTTAACCACATTTTATTTTATAATTTAAGTTTTTAGATGCCAGTACTTAATGCCAGTATTTTTTTTTAATTGTTGCATTATTTTATTTATTTATTTTTTGGTGATTTATGTCTCTTACAGCCCATTCACACTGATCCGACTTGGACCGCGACTTGGTCAGCCTGACAAGTCGCGGTTCATCGCGTCCCATAGTGTAGTACAGGAACGGTTCTAATAGGTGCGACACAAGTCGCTCCGACTTAGAAAAAGGGTCCTGTACTACTTGGAGCTGGACCTGGAGCGACTTGCATAGTTATTAATTTTATGAAGTCCGTGCAAGTCGTGCCAAAGTCGCGCTGCACGCGACTTCACAGGTCGCCCCCTAAATCGGAGCGACGTAGTTTGAACCGAGCCTTAGAGTGTCAACTAGACTGAGTTGGGAAAGAAAATTTGCTTTCAGAGCCGTTTTTGCTTTAGTATTTTTTTCGCAAATGTTTAAAAAATCATTATAGGCCTAGGGATTAGTTAACCACTTCTGGACCGGAAGGATTTGCCCCCTTAATGACCAGGCCATTTTTTTGCTATTCGGCACTGCGTTACTTTAACTGACAATTGTGAAGTTGTGCGACGCTGTACCCTAATAAAATTGATGTCCTTTTTTCCCCACAAATAGAGCTTTCTTTTTGTGGTATTTGACCACCTGTGCGATTATTTTTTGCGCTATAAACAAAAAAATTGCGACAGTTCTGAAAAAAAAAAAACAATATTTTTCACTTTCTGCTATATGACATTCCCCAAAAAAAACAAAACATTTTTTTTTTTATCCTTTTAGGCCAATTTGTATTCTGCTACATATTTTTGGTAAAAGAATTCCAATAAGTGTATTTTGATTAGTTTGCGCAACAAAATAGGGGAAAGATTTATGTTCTTTTTATTCATTTATTTTTTTTTACAAGTAATGGCGGCGATCTGTGATTTTTAGCGGGACTGCAACATTGCGGCGGACAGATTGGACCCCTAACTGACATTTATGACACTTTTGCGGGGACCAGTGACATTACTACAGTAATCAGTGCTAAAAATATGCACTGTTACTGTATTAATGACACTGGAAAGGAAAGGGTTAACCCAGGGGTGATCAAAGGGTTAAGTGTGAGCCTAGGGGGTGTTTTATAACTGTATGGTGGAGGGAATTGTGGAATCAACACAGAGACCTGTGTTCCTAAATAGGAGGATCACAGGTGATCTGTGTTCATTCCAGAAAGAACAGCGGTCTGCTGTGTTTACAACAGTAGACCGTTATTCTCTGTCAGTGGCAAGCGATCTCGGGTGCCCGACGGCAATCGCTGCGGTCGGTCCCATGGATCGGCTTCCCCGCTTCCTAATGGGGGCAGGTGCGTGCCTCCGGCAGTGCACGTGTGCCCCCAGGAGCGCTCTCGTGAACCGCTGTACAGCCGAGCCATTCTGCCACAGTATACCTGCGGCAGGCGGTCGGCAAGTTGTTAATGCTAGTATTTTTTAAAATGTTTGCATTATTATTATTGTTATTTTTTTTTTTTACATTGGTGATTTATGTCTCTTAGGCTGCATTCACATGTCAGCTTATAATCGCGGGCAGAACCGCCGCGGTTCCACCCGCGATTCGGAGATTTATTGCAAATCGCGGGACGCCTAGCGTTGCCCGTTGATTTGCAATAGCCCCCCAAACGCCGAGCGATGTTGCCGCGGGACGCAATACTCTCCAAAGAAGCTCTTGTACTTTTTTGGAGCGTATTGCGTCCCGCAATTTTGTTTGCGCGATGTTGCCGCGATTCAGCGGGCGTAAATCGCGGCAAAATCGCTCGGCGTTTGGGGGGCTATTGCAAATCAACGGGCAACGCTAGGCGTCCCGCGATTTGCAATAAATCTCCGAATCGCGGGCGGAACCGCGGCGGTTCTGCCCGCGATTATAAGCTGACATGTGAATGCAGCCTTAGAGTGTCAACTAGACTGGGTTGAGAAAGAAAATGTGCTTTTAGAGCCGTTTTTGTTTTTTTTTCACACATGTTTAACCACTTAAGCCCCAGCCCTATTTCGGACACTTTTTGTTCACGAGTTAAAATCAGTAATTTTTCCTAGAAAACTACTTAGAACCCCCAAATATTATATATATTATTTTAGCAAAGACTCTGGAGAATCAAATGTCGGTCATTGCAATATTTTTTGTCACGTGGTATTTGCGTAGCGGTCTTTAAAACACCATTATTTTGGAAAATTTTTGAAAAATCACATTTCACTGCATTTAAAAAATACTAACCAGTAAAGTTAGCCCATTTTATAATTGTATAATGTGAAAGCTGATGTCACGCCGAGTAAATAGATTCCCAACATGTTACGGTTTAAAATTGCGCGCACCCGTGGAATGGCGACAAACTACGGTCAATAGAAATCTCAATAGGCGATGCTTTCAATTTTTTTAATGGTTACCAGTTTAGAGTTGGAGTGTAGCTCTTTTTTTTTAAATTATTGCTCACGCTCTGGAGATCACGGCGATACCTCACATGTGTGGTTTGAACAGCGATTTCATTCGCGGCTCGACTTCCGTATACGTTTTTTTTTGTGCGCGAGCTAAAATGTTTATTTATTTTTCTTCCTATTTATTTTATTTATTTTTAACTTTATTACAGTTTTAAAAAAAAAAAAAAAAATCTGATCACTTTTATTGCTGTCACAAGCAATGTAAACATCCCTTGTGACACCAATATGCAGTGACAGGTACTCTTTATGGAGGGATCAAGGGTCTAAAAGACTGGAAGCTAGGGGGCAAGAGCGCGCCGCCGCTAGCACGCTCCCGCCCTCACTCGGCAGCGGGGAAGCCGAGGTGGCTCTGATTTCCGCCTGACACCCGCAACCACTCCCCGCTGAGAGAGAAGGACGGTCGGCTGTTGTAAATACAGCTGACCGTTCTTCTCCCTGGAATGATCACAGAGCGCCTGTGATCCTTCTATATAGGATCACATGTCTCTATGGTCATTTCACAAGCCACCCCCCCCCCCCCACAGTTAGAATCACTCCCCTAGGCTCACATTTAACCCATTTATCACCCATAGGGTTAACCCCTTCCCTGCCAGTGTCATTAGTACAGTAACAGTGCATATTTTTAGCACTGATTACTGTAGTAATGTCACTGGTCTCCCCAAAAGTGTCAAAAATGTTAGTTAGGGGTCCAATCTATGGAAAAGAAAAACACTTGCGCCCATCTCTATAGTAGATGAAATAAAGGATTGCTGCAGTGACTAACCTCTGGGGGTGGAAACTTGTGTGTAATATTGGATATTACATCAACAGCGCATCTCCTAAAGCATCCTGCACACAAGTTTCCAGGGGTCCAATCTGTCCGCCGCAATGTGGCAGTCCCGCAAAATATCGCAGATCGCCACTGTTACTAGTGAAAAAAATAAATAAATAAATAAAAATGACATAAATCTTTCCCATAGTTAGTAGACGCGATAACGTTTACGCAAACCAATCAAAATGCTCTTATTGCAATTTTTTTACCATAAATATGTAGCTGAAAACAAATTGGCCTAAAATGTTAAAATATTTAGATTTTTATTTTTATTTTTTGGAATGTTATATAGCAGAAAGTAAAAAATATTGTTTTTTTTTTCAGAATTGTCGCTCTTTTTTTGTTTATAGCACAAAAAATAAAAATCGCACAGGTGATCAAATACCACCAAAAGAAATCTCTATTTGTGGAAAAAAAAAGACATCAATTTTATTTGGGTACAGCATCACATGACCGCGCAATTGTTCGTTAAAGTAACGCAGTGCCGAATCGCAAAATAGGGCCTGGTCATTAAGGGGGCAAATCCTTCCAGTCTTAAAGTGGTTAAGCTGGAGAGTGCAAAATCAGGTTCACTTCTGCAGAGAAACCAATCAGCTTCTAACCTTGGCCTTATTCAATTAAGCTTTGGCAATAGAACTTGGAAGTTGATTAGTTTATATGGAGAAGTGAGACTAATTTTGCACTCTCCAGCTTTAGTGAATAAACCCCATAGTGTCTCTGAATGGGCTAAAAAAAATGACTGCCCATTCAGGATAATCAATCATTTCCAAAGAGTAAAGATTATGAAGCTTTTTGACCCTGGAGTCAGACTGAGTTGAAAATAGCACACCAACTGTACCATACTAATTCTTACTCATTAAAGTCCTTTGAATCAGTCACCTCTAAATGTAATATTTCAAACCAGCACTATCTCTGCTACTTACAAATAGGGATGTGCCGAACAAGCCCCTGTTCAGTTTGCAGGAGAAATATTCTAACCCAAACGGCGAACCCCATCGAAGTCAATGGGAGCTGAACAGGAAAAATCAAAAGTTCCCATTTTGAAGGTTTATATGCAAATAATTGGCCATAAAAGGGGTATCAGGGCCTGAGCACTGCCCTGGGGGACATGTATCAATAAATAAAAAATAAAAACAGTAGTTTTTTTCAGGAGAAATGATTTTAATTACGCTTAAAGTGCAACAATAAAAAAATTAAAAATCATTTAAATGTAGTGTCTGGGGAGGGGGGGGGGGGGTCCCCTTAATGTGCCTGTAAAGTGGTGCATCTGTAGCATACATACAACATGCTACAGCAAAAATTGAATTTCCAAAGAAAAAAAATGACTTCCGGTTCCGGCGCCTCATGAGACGGGAGTGAAGCGCGGCGGCTCTGGCATAGCCTGCTTGTAAATCTGGCTCACTCCTGCTCACGCTCTCCGAACAGCCAGCTGACCCTGCCACATCTCTGGGGAAGCCTTCATGGACTGATTTGTGGTCCACAATGGCTCGGGAGCGGCTACAGCATCCTGCCAGGACTGCCCTCTCTCCTCCACGGCCTCTCAGGCAGGTAATATGGCTGCTGCACAGCACGTGGGGAATGCAATTAACCCCCCGCTCTCAATGGACTCGCTGAAAAGCCCACAAGATGAACAATGCCAGTGCATGGCGCAGGCTGTGGCAGCAATCCTCTCACCCACTGTTTGGGCTGCAGTGGAGAGGGCAGTGGCAGCGGGTATGTTGTAATCCTGGGTCGAGAGGGGACCCAGGACTACAACATATCCATACATTTTAAAAGTGGGGTATGCCTGTTTATTACACTGATTGCACTAAACTGACTGAACTCACTATCCACTAACTACCTGCCAAATATCTATTGTCACACACTATACACGGCTGCCATGTAAGCAGCAGCCTTATATAATGTGGGGTGTGGACTTAGCCCCTGAGCCATTATTGCCCAAAGGCCCCCTGCCTTTGGCCAATCATGGCTCTGACAGGACATTGTACTGTGATTGGCCAAAGCATACAGATCAGGTGCATGCTTTGGCCAATCATCAGCAATCATTGCACTGCAACAGCGCACTGCATTATGGGGGCGCTCATCGGCGGGAGCGATATTACATTTGACTCGAAAACAGAGCCCATCCCTATACAAGGCCATCCACAACATTACCCCCAGCTGCATCACAAACCTTATCTGCAGATATCACCCAAATCGTCCTTTCCGCTCCTCCCAGGACCTCCTGCTCTCTAGCCCCCTTGTAACCTCCTCCCATGCTCGCCTCCCGGACTTCTACAGAGCCTCTGTATCACATCCTCTGGAACTCCCTGCCCCAGTATGTCCAGTCAGCTCCCACCCTGTCCCCCTTTAGGAGATCATTAAAAACACACTTATTCTGGGAAGCCTCCCCCACCTCCACCTAAGAACTGTACTTGAGTCCCCTCCATCAGATCATCCACTACAGCCACTACCTTTTGTACCACCTCCCCCTCCCTTTAGATTGTAAGCTCCATGAGCAAGGCCCTCCTATTCCTTCTGTATTCTACTGTACTGTAAATTGTACTGTCCCCCTTTTTTATTGTAAAGTGCTGTATAAACTGTAGGCGCTATATAAATCCAGTATACTAATAGTTAACATTTGACTAAAATTTCATTTTAATGGTTATTTAATTTTTTTTTTTTTTTAACCTACAAATGTACAAAATTGAAAAGAAAAAATACTAATTTATTTGTAAATAACTTTACTGCTTTGTTATAATGTCAATATAAATGGGACAGATTGAAAAACAAAATGCATAATTTTAATCTACATGCAGTGATTATACAAAAAATGAATATAGATGTTCATCAATCAACTATTTATTATTGTTTCACAGTTCCTTTTTTTTTAGGAATAGAAAATATAAACATCTTTAAAAGCCAATATTACCAAGAAAAAGCTTAGTTTGCTCTGAAAAAAGAATATACACTATGTTGTTAAAAGTATTGGGGTGCCTTCTTTTACACACACATGAACTTTAATGGCATCTCAGTCTTAGTCCGTAGGGTTCATAATTTAGTTGGTCCACCCTTTGCAGCTCTAACAGCTTCAACTCTTCTGGGAAGGCTGTCCACAAGGTTTAGGAGTGTGTCTATGGGAATGTTTGAATGATTCTTCCAGAAGTGCATTTGTGAGGTCAGGTACTGATGTTAGAAGAGAAGGCCTGGCTCACAGTCTCCTCTCTAATTGATCCCAAAGGTGTTCTATCGGGTTGAGGTCAGGACTCTGTGTAATCCAGTCTAGTTCCTCCACCCCAAACTCACTCATCCATGTCTTTATGGACCTTGCTTTTTGCACTGGTCCAAATCATTTGGTGGAGGGGGAAATTATGGTGTGGGGTTGTTCTTCAGGGGTTGGGCTTGGCCCCATAGTTCCAGTGAAGGAAACACTTAAGGCGTCAGCATACCCATGCCAGTCAAGTTCCTTCACCCCAAACTGGCTCATCCATGTACTTTACCGGCCATGGGGCTTGCTATCTTTTTTAGCCAGTCTGGAGATCCAGGCTGCCCTGGATTTTTTAATTTACAGAAATATCCCCTATGGTTAAGGCTGCAATTTCTACCTTTCAAGCGGTTACAAACTCAAAGAATTGCTTACCTTAATTCATTCATTGCCTTAAGGTAAAAAAAAACTTCCATCACCTGTGTCCTCCACTCCCACAGATTACCCCATTAGAGAGTTTACCCACACCTCTTGTTCTGGTGACACCTGTAAAATTGATAATGTTCCATTACTTTCTGTCTTTGTTACAGTGGTCACTAGGACAAACAGAGAGGACAAATCTACCCAGTAAGGTCACAGACAGCAATACAAACTGCAGTTATTTAGGAGAAAATTATCAATACGCCTTGATGGGTGGATGTCTAAAGGAGTGGGCATTCCTAGGATAACTGTATTTTCATGTGGACCACTCTAGAAACATAGTACTAGGGTGGTCTACATACACATATAGCACCCATATTTGATACTGAGCCTCCATGACTGAAATAATGGAAACCAATCAATGAAAGAGGTGGGCCAGGGAAGTCAGGATAAGGAGGAAAAAGCTGGTTGATGATGAACGTCCTCCAGCCAGAAAATGAGGTGGTCTCTAACTGACTTACTGCAGCTTCAAATGCACACTGTTAGAATCTAACAGTGTGCAGTGAAATCAGAGCAAGCCCTTTTCAGTACAGGAGAGGAGTCTGTACAAATGTGCAAGACTAAAGGGGAGGCCAAATTTCAAATTTAGGAAGTGGTTGCGGCAGGTTTATTCTTTTGCAGTGCTACTTGAGATGTATGAATGAAATGTACCTTACTATACATCATTATGGTGACAGAACTTATGGTGACAGAACTGTCCAGATATAGCTTCCTCCAGTCTGGACCCAGGAACTAGGTATTATCGTTGAGTACCCAAAACTAAGCGACAGTAGCTTAGGTGCAAACTGGAACTCTTTATTGTACAGAAATACAGGTTTTTAAACATTTCAAAAGTAGACCAGTCACCACATGATCAATAAAACCAAATGTTACCCAAAACACCACACAATGGTTAGATAACGAGGTAGAGTTGACACAAGGCTAATCCCATCATGAAAGGAACCTCCAAGAGTTAATCAATTTAGCTAACAGACAGAAACAATAGGTGACTCAATTAACAATGGGAATTCACATCTAGACAATGCTTTGATTAATCAGGGATCCCAGACTGTCCGGCAACAGTCTACAACTATCTATAAGACAAAACTTATACAATGTTCCAGCAGTCTGAACAGGTGGAATTCATTTATCTTCATAGATTTCTTGAGGGAGATTGTTGTTAAATATTTTTGTCTCGGGCTGGTGGAGAAGACGGTCACTTAAGCAGAGAGCTCCTCCAGCCTCACGCTGATAGCAGCAGATACCGACTGAAGGGAGAAGCATCTGCAGCATCGATTCGGGCTCACCTACTGCCAAACACCCCTAGCACATGGAGATGTCCAAAAGGAGAAAGCCGACCAAGCCGCCCTAGCATCTCACAGACTTTTACCCAGCGGCTGGCCCACGAGGTAGGCAAAATGGCGTTGCCGCCTGCTCCGGCGGAACGGCCCGCACTTAGCAGCATCAGCTGACCAAGGGGAGACATACTAACACCCAGATGAGAGACCTAAATGACACTCTTCAAACCCACACAAACAAAATACAGCATTTGGAATCTAAAATGGCGGATCTGTATGTAGCGCATAACGACCTTGTTGATGCATATGCTGATTAAGAATCTGAAATCCAATGCCTCCAAAATAAAATAGCGGACCTTGAAGACCACTCAAGGTGGAAATCATAAAGTTTATGGGGATACCGTAAATCATACTCCCAATGGAATTGACCAGCTTTATCCAACTCCTTAGGAAGGCCCTCATCCCATCCCTGACTGACATTGAACTATGTGTGGACAGGGTCCACCGCATTCCCAAACCTAAATTTCTGCCAGATACTGTGCCCAGGGATACCCTAGCATACATCCACTATTATTACGTAAAAGAATGTGTAATGGCGGCATCAAAACAAGGTCCAGTAGTTCCAGACAAATTTACTGGGATCTCCTTATACATTGATATATCACAGCAAACAGCTATGAACAGGAAGAAGCTCACACCTTTCACTAAAATCTTATGCAATCACAGTATTATTCACCATGGGGGTTTCCCCACAAAACTCCTGGTCACCTGGAATGGTAAAATGTACCCCATTAACAGCGGGGAAAAAGGCATCCAACTTTTCAATTGCCCAGCAAGATGCACAAGCCCCAGATCCACCTCCCCTGCAGAGGCTGCAGGAGGAATAGACCTAATATGGTCCCCACAATCCACATTGGCTTCTCCCTTCAACCATTGAAATTTTTAAAGTTGGCGTGAGGCTTGAGGCCTACCACTGAGTTCTCTCTCTCTCTTTCCTTCTGTTTCCCTTGCTCCTGCTGCCCATTTGACTGCATTTTGCCAGGAGTTATTTTTACGGACGTTGTTTGTGTATTTGTTGCTTTTTTGTTTCCCCCTCTCCCCTCCTCTTTTCTTTCCACCCAGTCTCTGACCAGAGCAATCAGCTTACCACCATTGGACCTACCATGCCGTTCATACTATCTCCACCTCCAGTGAATACCAACAACATCCCACCTGATGAACCTAAAGGATCTACATCTGCCTATCTGGATGACCCATGGATCCACCCTTCAATCCTCGAACCTCATGGCTATCAGGTACTCTCTCCCCAACTTACCCACTCACAGTGAAATTTCCTATGGCCACATCACAGCACACATACAACTTTGTATATGCCTCTAAGACTTATGTCCATTAATGCTAAGGGCCTTAAAAGCCCTTTATACATACGGCACTCCTAAAAGAAGCCGATGTGCTGAAAGCAGAAGTGATTTTTTCACAGGAGACTCACTTTGCGGCCAATAGATGCCCACGTTTAAACTTTTGCCACTTGTATATCTAGCTAATGACCCCAAAAAGGCCTGTGCAGTACTCATCGCAGTCAGAGACTCAGTGGAGTTTCACCACATACAAACTATTCAAGACCCCCACGGTAGATACATCATCCTTATCTGTGAACTAAAACAGCGAGTGTTTACCCTGCTCAACTTATACGCCCCAAATACTAAACAATGTCGGTTTCTTGCCACACTTTTAACTAAAGCCCTGGAAGGAAAACAATGCACATTACTTGTTGGTGGAGACTTCAACACTATCTTGAACCCCAAGATGGGCTCATCCAACCCCATCTAGGAGACCTATTCACTCCATTCGCCCCCTGCTTTGCAAACATGAAATCTATGATATTTGGCGCTGCCTTCATGGGTCCGAGAGGGGCTTTACCTTCCTTTTGGCCGCACATTCCTTTTTTTCTCGAATTTACTTTTTTCTGACCGATAAGAGATTTTTGCAAAATGTTCTGCGTGCTGACATTGGTACGATAGCTTGGTCAGATCATGCCCCGATCGTTTTGGAACTTGATGATTCGTTCCGCAATTCCCCTCCTCCACTCTGGAGACTAAATACTTCTCTCTTAGTGAACAAGCGACTGTACCAAAAGATAGTACGTGAACATTGAGATTTTTTGTGTACAATGATACTTCTGATGTGACCAGGTTTACTCTGTGGAATACAATTGGCTTCCCAGGTTAAAAAATAGAGGGAGAGGCAGATCAAAGAATTGCTTACTAATATTTCCCAAAAAGAACAGGCCAATAAGAACAACCCGACCCCCCAACTTACTCAAGACATTCTATCCCACAGACAGGAACTGAGGTCCTTGCTTCTTTATAAACATGAGAAGAACCTCAAATTCCTTAAAGCAACTCACTATGGGTTGGGTAACAAGGCAGGAGCTTGGCTGGCCAAAAAGGGTTAAAATGAAACAGATCAAACAAAGAATTATTGCCCTCACTCACCCCCTATCCCAGAGTTCTCTGTCCAACCCGAAAGATATTGCTAACACCTTCGCAGATTACTATGAGACTCTCTACAATCTTCGTACTGAAAAATCTACCCTCCAGCCCTTGCCCGAGCTAATTAACAATTTTTTGAGCAAGGTGAACCTGCCCAAACTCACTAATGACCAATTAGCTTCTATATCTCAACCTTTCTCAATCTCTGAAATTTGCTTGGTCATCAACAAGCTACCCAATCGTAAGGGAGAGGACGGCTTCTCCAATAAATACTATAAGTGTTTTAGCAATGAGCTAGCCCCCTATTTGCAATCTGTCTTCGATCTTGCCTCCTTCTCTGGAGCGTTTCCCTCTGATATATTAAGAGCTATTATTGTAACGATCCCTAAACCCAATAAGGACCCGACCAATCCTGCAAATTATAGGCCCGCCTCCCTCCTTAACTCAGACGTAAAGATCTTTGCTAAACTGTTAGCACTTAGAATACGTGTTTTGATACAACTCATACATCCTGATCAGGTGGGATTCGTTCCGGCGCGTCAAGGCCCTGACGGAACTAGATGTCTCATCAACCTGATCTCCAGGGCTGGATGCTTGCGAATGCCTTCTCTGGGGCTATTTACAAAGTACTTTACAAATTTAGAATCAAAGGTTGGCTACAGTCTGCCATCTTCCAAATGGCAGTTCTTATAAACCCGCCTTCTATGCTAACTGTCAAACAGTTGGAGTTGTTTATTACATGCAATGTGATTGTAAGGCCTTCTATGTTGGGAAAACAAAAAGACAGTTTTTTCACCGTATCCGAGACCATGTTAAATTGGTCAAAAATAAAAAATATGAGAGTCCAATTGCTCTATCATAATTTCGATGATAATAAGATTAAATTTTTCGCTTTGGAACACATCCCCCTCAATGAGAGAGGTGGTAGTGTTGATAAAAATTTACTACAAAGAGAAACAAAGTGGATCTTTAATTTGTCTGCTACACGATACCCAGGTATAAACAATGCTATCAGTTTCAAACCACTATTATAAATAATTAATTATGCATTCAGTTGGTTTAATAACAATTCTTATATTGTATTTTGACAATGTATATAAATACTTATTTGTTTAACAACATTGTGCCCCTTTTGGAATTTTTTGTTTTGCCTCTTTAACAGTGAGATTCGGTGGATTTACCTATAGAAGTTGATGTATCATATGAGCACCCGCGGTCTCTTCATTTTTGATCATTCCCTATGACCATATTTTGGGGGGGCCGTTTGTTTTCCTTCCTCATTCAGATATCCCTAATATATTTATTTAGTATTAATTAATACTTGATTTATATTTTGTTTTTTTTATTTTTTATTGTCTTTATTTTTGTTATTAAAAAATATTTTTGGTATAAACAAAAGTAGGATTATAACATGACATCAATATCACTTTTTTAGTATATTGAAATATTTGAAAAGATTTTTGAATCCAATCAAAAATAGTATTTCCTACTCTCAATAATAGGATAATATTAGGGACATTTCATGCTTTATATATTTTTTATATTATGTGGTTTGATATAAATCTTTCCCCTATTTAATTAGCAAGCTTTTCCCTGATTTATAATGGCACTCGGGACCTCCAAAATTGCTTCTGCGCATGCGTGTGACATAATTCTGGGCGTCTGCCAATCATAAATTAATATGAATCAAACAAAACGTGGTATTGAAAGTCCGAATAACACAGTGCAAATAAAGTGACACAGTAATATTGTGGACTGGGTGGACTGTTATATTAATACTGCACTGTTGTTATTGTTTGTAACCTTTTCTTTTTCCTTGTTAAAAATTCAATAACAACCGCTGAAACTAAATATTTATGTCTCAAGTGAAGAAGCCTCTCCAACCCAATCTGAAAGAGGGCCACCATATTCCCTCTGATCATTAACCTGTACAAGATTAATATTGCACCTTTCCATCCACTCCAGAGGGAAGCTTTATTGTCCTTATTCAGAGACTTAATCCAAGCTTCGCTCTCAGCATTCATCATGTGGTTGTTCATCATTAGAGAATGATCTGCTCTCTCGAAATCCAGGGCCCATAATCAGTAGGCAAGAGGCCACCCTGCAATACACTCCAAATGCCCCTGTCCTGGTTGGGTCTGTCACAATTATGTTGCTTTACTTCTTTGAAATTTACTGTAAAAACCTAATAAAATTAATTGAAAAGAAAGAAAGAAAATAGAATATAGTCTTTATTGGAAGTTATGTACCTTACTATACCATACTATGTTGCTTTACTTCTTTGTAATTTACTGTAAAAACCTAATAAGATTCTTGGAAAAGAAAATGTATAAATTAAGTATAAATTAAGCTGCAATTTTATTATAAATTAGCTTTTTATTTTAAATGTATTTGATATGCAACAGAATTGACAGATATCTCCAAGATATACGCTTTTAATTCCATCACAAATCCCAAAAATTATAAAAATATTCTTCATTTCCCAATAGTTGCTCATTATTCCTTTATGATCCTTTAGCTAACTGTACTGTATATCCAAAACTACTGATTTACAGCACATATGTAGCCTAATATTACAGAGACATTTAATTCAAACTGCATATAGCTGTTTCAAACCTATTGGTCACCATCAGTGCAATTGATGAAACAATGGATTAAATCAAGCAGAGCTTGGAAACCAATAGGAAAGTATAACTTGAAATATTATGGTGAAGTGGACTTAAAAAAAAAAAAAAAAAAAAAACTCAGATTAAAAAACAATGAGAAACTTTCCTTCTGCAGGGAATTTGATGTTGCAGAATCTCTAGACGTTGTGTGTAGACTCTGTAAGTAATGTATAGGGGGAAGACAGAGGTCTATTGTGCAATTTGTGTGGTGGATTGTGGACACTCTACAGCAAGAAGTCCCTGAAAGAGGAACTGAAGATTGGGAGTGATTGAAAAGGATACAAAACCAATGTGAGTGGGCTGGAGGTGGGATCTTACTGACGAAAGGTTAATGTTCAGGGGATGGGATCTCATGGAGGAAAAACAAAATGGTATCCATGAGGTGGTATCTCACTGGGAAAGACCAATGTGTTGGTGCTGAAGGTGGGATTTTAGTGGGGAAAGACCAATTTGGGAATGCACTGAGGGTAAAATCTCACATAGTACCAGTTGTTTCCCCCTCACATTTTTGTAAATATTTTATTATATGTTTTCATGTGACAACACTGAAGAAATGACACTTTGCGACAATGTAAAGTAGTGAGTGTACAGCTTGTATAAAAGTTTAAATTTGCTGTCCCCTCAAATTAACTCAACACACAGCCATTAATGTCTAAACTGCTTGCAACAAAAGTGAGTACACCCCTAAGTTAAAATGTCCAAATTGGGCCCAAAGTGTCAATATTTTGTGTGGCCACCATTATTTTCCAGCACTGACATAACCCTCTTGGGCATGGAGTTCACCAGAGCTACACAGGTTGCCACTGGAGTCCTCTTCCACTCTTCCATGATGACATCACGGAGCTGGTGGATGTTAGAGACCTTGCACTCCCCCACCTTCCATTTGAGGATGCCCCACAGATGCTCGATAGGGTTTAGATCTGGAGACATGCTTGGCCAGTCCATCACCTTTACCCTCAGCTTCTTTAGCAAGGCAGTGGTCATCTTGGAGGTGTGTTTGGGTCATTATCATTTTGGAATATTGCCCTGCAGCCCAGTCTCCAAAGGGAGGGGATCATTCTCTCCTTCAGTATGTCACAGTATATGTTGGCATTCATGGTTCCCTCAATGAACTGTAGCTCTCCAGTGCCTGCAGCACTCATGCAGCCCCAACACCATGACACTCCCACCACCATGCTTGATTTTAGGCAGAACAAACTTTAACTTTGCACTCCTCACCAGGTTGCCGCCACACACACTTGACACCATCTAAACCAAATAAGTCTACCTTGGTCTCATCAGACCACAGAACATGGTTCCAGTAATCCATGTCCTTAGTCTGCTTGTCTTCAGCAAACTGTTTGCGGGCTTTCTTCTGCATCGTCTTTAGAAGAGGATTCCTTCTGGGATGACAGCCATGCAGATCATGTGGTGTATGGTCTGAGCACTGACAGGTTGACTCCCCACCCATTCAACCTCTGCAGCAATTCTGTCAGCATTCATATGTCTATTTTCCAAAGACAACCTCTGGATATGACGCTGAGCATGTGCACTCAACTTCTTTGGTTGACCATGTTGAGGCCTGTTCTGAGTGGAACCTGTCCTTTTAAACCACTGTATGATCTTGGCCAACGTGCTGCAGCTCAGTTTCAGGTTCTTGGTAATCTTCTTATAGCCTAGTCCATCTTTATATAGAGCAACAATTTTTTTTTTTTTTTTCGGATCCTCTGAGAGTTTGTCATAAGGTGCCATGGTGAACTTCCAGTAACCAGTATGAGAGAGTGAGAGCGATAATACCAAATTTAACACACCTGCTTCCCATTCACACCTGAGACCTTGTAACACTAATGAGTCACATGACACCGGGGAAGGAAAAATGTGGTGACTGTTTCACTTAGGGGTGTACTCACTTTTGTTTCCAGTGGTTTAGACACGAATGGCTGTGTGTTGAGTTATTTTTAGGGGACAGCAAATGTACACTGTTATACAAGCTGTACACTCACTACTTTACATTGTAGCAAAGTGTAATTTCTTCAGTGTTGTCACATGAAAAGATAAAATTAAATTTTTACAAAAATATGAGGGGTGTACTCACTTTAGTATATAATATATATTTTTTATGATTATTGCACCTTATTCGCTGATAGCATTTGCACTTTATGTATATATACACTAGGAGTTATGAATGTATGCATTGGAAGGATTTATAATATATATATAAAGATATATATATATATATATATATATATATATATATATATATATATATATATATATATATATATATATATATATATATATATATATATATATATATATATATATAATTTTGTATCTGCATTTGTTGTGAGTTCTATTCATGCACTTATAATAGCAATAATACCAATTAAAAAAAAAAAGAAATAATATTTTTTTTGTTTTGTTTTAATTTATTTATTTATTTATTTTGTATATGTCAAGGGGTGATTACACGTAAGGTATATAAATTGTGGATGTATATTGTGAGTACATGAAAATTGAGGATGGGATTACAGGCTAGTGCCACATATCTGTCATTTATGTATTACACTTTACAATGATTTCTCCTGACCCCTTTCTATCTCTCTTGTTCTTCACTCCAAGGGAAGCTGCTTCTCTTTTTTCTCACTCCAAGTGAAGCTGTTCCACAGATCCACTACATACCCGCAAAAGTATATGTTGTGTATTCGGCCAAAGCGTGATAATGGACTATGGAACCAACATTATTGACGTCGTGTACCTGGTGGATTTCTCTCAGGCTCGATGTTGTCCCAAATGCGCAAATTCCATTTTCAACTGTTATGTAATGTATATGTATGAGCAACATTTGTATTGCAGTTTTAGATCATGCATTGAAGTGTTAAGACCCTGTTTCTTTTTTTTTTTTTTTTTTCGTGAGATTTTCCTTCACTTCCTGGAAACACAACACAATATCTCTAAAAGTGGGGAGAATTACCCTTTTAGACAGTTATCTATAGAATAGGTGTCCCCATTGAAAGATTTAAAGTTTGAAATCTGAGGAAGCTTGGGGTACCTCATGGAGGATCATTGCTATTTGCACAATTAATATTACCACTCTGGAATCTGCATTTAAAGTCCTAACCAGATGGTACCTTGTACCCTCCAGACAAGCTCATATGTTCCCTGGACATTCTGGGTTCTTTTTTAGAGTTTGTCAAATGCTGGGTGATCTCCACACCTGGTGGCTATGCCCAATGCTGAGATGATTTTTGACTACGGTTTTCACACTCTTGCATACACTATTTCAGGTCCAGCTTGGCCAAAACAATTACAAATATCAGTCAGATTTAAAAAAAAAACATCTCTTGCTCTAAAGGATAAGTTCACCTTTCAAGAAAAAAAATAAATTCATATATTTTTTCAGAAAACAATGTGCATTTATTCCCCCCCCCCCTCAGAAGAACCTGTAAATCCCGCCATCAGTGGATCGCTGGTGCAATATCTAACTCCTGTACACTCTCCCTTCAGCTTTTTTTGCCCATAACTCCATTTGGGCTTTCAGTTTGAAATCTGGAGGAAATGTTAGTGAGATACGAGGGCTTTCATCAGCACCCTCATAGTTCATTGAGAAATACACACCATCTGCTCTGGTGGAAGATGGGACTTGTAGTTTTTTTATTCACAGATCTCTGTGAATGAACGATGTGGAGCCCCACACAACTGTGCCAAATTTAATATGTGACAGCAGTTGTGGGGGAGAAAAACCTCCACCTGCTGTCACAGGGAAGAAGGGTGAGGGGGCGCTGCTGGAACATATTACACCATATAGTGTAATATACAACATGTTCCAAAGGTGAACCTATCCTTTAATGCTCACCCCTTCTCCAGCACTGTTTTCCAGAGGGTCACTGGTCGCTGCTCACTTCTTGGGTTAAATTAAGCTTAATGTAATTTAACCCACTTTCTGTGAGCCTAGGAGGTCAAGGAGCCACTTTCCTTCAACTTTAGACTTCAAGTTTTTATTGTAAGGAAAGAGGGGTGCTGCAATAGTGGAGCGAATGTGTAGAAAGATCCCCAGCCCAAAGGTGGGGTTTAAAAAAAATAATCTTAATTTTCAACTTTTAAACTTTAAAACTTTTAAAATGAATGGCACACCTGAATGTCCAAGTGCATGGATCACAAGATGCCTCCTATTCCCCCTATTCATCATAAAAGCCTCTTCTGTGCTGCTCATGGATTAAAGTTCACTTTGCTACTGGGACAGACTTTTCCAGTCTTCATGGTCCACCAATTTCCATTCTTCTTTTCAATAGGAGTTTCTTTTCTGTTACTGGGCCAGTGTCATTGGACAGTGGGATGCCATTAATTAGGGCTTTATTATTGGTTTGATGTCCAAGGAACAAGCCTGTTTAAATTCAGAGGTCAGCAATGGCAGCCTACACACAGTATGTTTTTCAAGACTAATGTCTTAAAAAATGTACAAAAATATCTCTGAGCAATTATATAATACATATTTAGAAATAGAAAATATTATATTGAATAAACATTTTTTTTTAAATCACAGTCACAAGTGTAAAACCCACTAGAGATCTAGAATATTCGCCATGGAACATTTAATGCTCTTCAAAAAATATATAAATACTCTTGTGCAAAAGGATTTCTTATTTGGTCAAATGGGCTTATTTGCTGATGCGCATTATATTTTGCTTGTACAGTATATATCATTTTCTCAGTCTCTCTTTTTTCTTTACTTTTCATTTATTAATATATCTATAATGTTTTTCTTTTTAAAGGGAAAAAATTCATATGAAGAAGATACATGTTATTATTTTTTTATGAATTACATGTTTATTTTGGCATTTTAATGACTAATTATTAATTTAAAGAAAAATCTAAAACGTATTTGTTGATTTATGTGAATTGCAGTTATCTTACAACCACATATGAATTTTCATCAGGGATCGACTTTGAACAATGTACGTACATGTAACTAAGTGATTTAACCTAATTCCTTAAATATTATATTTTTATAGAAAACAATAATGTTAAAGTGTTTTACTTTTAATAAGATTTAAAGGATAAGCTCACCTTTCCCAAAAATTAGAAATGCACATTTTTTTTTCGCAGGTAAAAAATATGCATTCATAATTTATTTTGTTAGGTGCCTGTAAAGCATTGCACCCATGATCAGCAGACCGTGGATATATTGCCACGGTCCTGCAGACTGTCTGGGCAAATATCTGCCCCTACCTCTGATACGGGGCGGCAGTTACTCTCTGACAGTGGGACTCAATGAACTAGTAGAGCGCTCAACAGTGCCCTGGTAGCTCATTGAGAACTACAAACTGACAGCTACAAAGGATGTTGGTACTTGTAGTTTTCACATTCACAGAACACTGTGAAAAAATGATGCCACCAGGCAGGTGAAGCCTCCCATAATCACATTTTTTTTAAGCTTGTGACAGTAAGTGAGGGAGAAGATCCCCTGCTTGCAGTCAAAACGCAGCATTGGGGGGGGGGGGGGGAATGCAGTGACCAGTGTATCTGTAACATGTTACATGTTACACCCCGAATAGGGGTATAACATGTAGCATGTTAAAAAAGGTTAACCATTCCTTTAGAAAATTACTCATTTTGGGAAATCTCACCTTACAGTTCAGTCCCTTTCTTACCTTTGTGGCACACTTGGTTGCATTTTCGCAGGCATGTTCAAGTAGGCCATGCATGGATCGATATTCATCCGGTTCAGCAGGAACTGGCCAAAATTTGGTCCATGGATGGGCAGGGTGGTTGTACAGAAGTGGATTTACTGATTAACTTCTGTACAACCAGCCTGTCTGGTTTTTCCCAAACGCTCAGTGCCGCCGGCTATAGCATTCTGATGGTGGTGAAGTCTCCCCGCTGTCAGAATACAATACCTCAGCAAGGAGATATCCCCCATTAACATTTTAATGTGTAGATGGGGGAAACAGGTACATTTTTTTGTTCAAACGAAAACAAATAATAATGTAAATGAATGCCTTAACATGCATGCATGTTGCCAACATATCAAACTGCACCGAAAACCAGACCTGAGTCTCTAATGCATGACATAAAAATGAAATCTGCATTACAAAGTACTATATTTAAATTTTATTTTTTTTATTGTTCACACAGGCCACACATAAAGGCAACGTAAACACATTCTTCTTTTTGGGATTCAATAGCATGGCTGTATATAATCTGCTGCTCTTTACCTTGGTCCTTATTATATACATTGTGACAATATGTGGAAACTTTTTGCTCATCATGCTGGTCTATTACAGCAAGACCCTTCATTCTCCCATGTACTTCTTCCTCTCCCAGCTCTCTATATCTGACATCATGCTGACCTCAGATATTGCTCCTAACATGTTAAATATTGTTCTGTATGAGAGGACCTCCATATCTTTTCCTGGCTGCATCACTCAATATTATTTTTTTGCTTCAATTGAAACCTTTGAGTGTTTACTTCTAACAGTGATGTCCTATGACCGCTATCTAGCCATCTGCTCTCCTCTGCATTATGTCTCTATTATGAACCACGCACTTTGCATTAAATCAATTTTTGCATCCTGGCTGTGGAGTTGTTCTATAGCATTAATTTTTACTGTTGGCATTTCTCAGCTTGAATTCTGTGGGCCAAATACTATTGACCATTTCTACTGTGACTTCAATCCTCTGGTGGAACTTTCTTGTTCAGACACATCCCCAGTGCAAATGGAATTGACCATAATGAGTTTTCCTGTTGTAGTCTTACCATTCTTTGTGATTGTAGTTTCATATACTTACATTGTTTTAACTATGTTAAAGATACCATCTTTTTCAGGAAAACTGAAATCCTTCTCCACTTGTAGCTCCCACCTTATTGTTGTATTTATATTTTATGGAACCCTTATTGCCATGTATGTGCTTCCAAATGAAGGACATTCACAAATGATCAAAAAGATCATGTCAATGTTATATACTGTTTTTACGCCCTTTTTGAACCCTTTTATATACAGTTTGAGGAATAAAGATATCAAGGATGCTTTGAGAAATGCTTTATATACCCAATTGATATATAATTTAAAGCCCTTGGTGAAAATCAGATAGTTAAAATAATAGAGAAAAGGGGGGGGGGTGGCGATCACCACACAAGATGGCCACATAGGGCTTCTCCAAAACAGCGACGACAATCCATGGCGGCCGCTCTTAGCCCTCTAGCGTCCGCACCGCCGAGTAATTCAGGGAGGAATGCCACTCCAGGACTTCTGTGCTGATAATGACACTGCAGGTCCTTCCATGGAGGTAAGTGCCCTCAGCACCCCTCTGCCTGCTACACCTACTGCAGATGACCCTATAGCTGCATTTCCTACCCAAGGCCTGCCTGTCTCCGATACCACTCCAAAAGACATGCTGCTGTCTCTCAGAGCCTCCCTGCAAGCAGATCGTTTCTCCTGTATGCACAAAGTAACTGCAGAAGTCCAGGACCTAGGATAACATGTAGGTTATGTGGAAGAATTTGCTTGATCATTTAATACCCCAATATATGCACACGAGGAGCATGAAAAAGGATATTTCTTGGATTAAAGATAAAATTGCCGACTTGAAGGATAGATCCAGATGCAATCATCTCAAAATCTGTGGCATCCCAGAAACTGTTTCCTCCTCCCAATTACCGCACTATGTTTGTGAGTTATTCCAAAATGTGTTATCATCGCTCAAAACTGAAGATCTAACTATTGATAGAGTCCAATGTTTCTCCCTTCCAACGTACCGCGAGACATTCTCCTGTGGATTCATTCTTTTCAAGTAAAGGAACAGCTGCTTGCAGTGTTCCCTAAAAAAGATCAGCTTCCTGAGCAGGCCTTGAACCTCCAGGTACTACCAGATTTATCTGCACACACCTTTTGGAGATATAAGAATCTTGACACCATTACTAAAGCACTAAGGAAAACAAAAGAAAAACTGCTTAACCCCCAGCACATTGCAGATACTTTTGCAGGTTATTTCAGCTCTTTATACAACCTTAAAAATGATCCCTCCACACCGCTGCCCTCCGAATCCGACATCGCTCAATTCTTATCTGGTCTTAACCTACCTACCTTATCGCAAGCACACATCCAGCAACTCAGTGTTTCCTTTACTACTCCTGAAATTGAAAGTGTTGTGAAATCTTTTCCATCGGATAAATCTCCAGGTCCCGATGGGTTCATGAATGAATACTACAAAACTTTTAGTTCTCTACTAGCCCCTTATCTCCTTACCCTATTAAATGCCACCCAATCACAAGCATCTTTCCCATCAGATATGCTGAGAACACACAATGTTACAATTCCAAAACCGGGGAAAGACCCATCTACACCTTCTAACTTCATACCTATTTCCCTTATAAATGCTGATATTAAAGCATATGCAAAATTACCAGCAAGTTGCCTTATGAATATTATGCCTTCCCTCATTGGACCTGACTAAATGGCCTTCCCTCATTGGACCTGAACATCATTTACTTTGCTGAACGCACACGAATGCCTTTTCTGCTGCTTTCCATAGATGCAGAGAAGGCGTTCGACAGAGTGCATTAGGGGTACATGGTTCACACTCTTCAGAGGTTTGGGTTTCAATGTTCGATCTTGTCCTTCATTCATGCACTGTATTCATGTCCATCTGCACAAGTATACACCTCAGGATAACTTTCTAAAACTTTCCCCATTACTAACGGAACAAGACAGGGATGCCCAATTTCCCCCTTAATTTTCAACCTGCTTATTGAACCCTTAGCTGAATCTATTCATTCCCACAATTTAATTTCAGGTTTTAAAATTTATGATGAGCCCCATGTTTTAAATCTCTTTGCAGATGATGTCATCAAATTATTAACAAATCCACACCAATCAACCTGTTATGTACATAAACTCCTCCAGCAGTTCAGCCTAATCACTTACTGTAAGGTAAACTACACTGAATCCCTTATCCTCAACTTGGAAGTTCCTACTCATGAGCAAAACATGCTAGCGCAACAGTTCCCCTACCTATGGTTTTCCACGGGAATACCCTACTTGGGCATAACACTTACAACTAACATCTCAGCCCTAGCTGAAGCTAACTTTAGACCCCTTATAACAAAGCTAGAAATGGAACGTCGCCATCTCTCCAAATTGAATTATCCTGTTCATTCTCCCACAGATCTTATACTTCTTCTCTACCCTTCCTATCCCACTCAAATCCTCCCTATTATCTTTCTTATCCTTCCTACTTAAAAAAATGTATTCGGCAAAAGAAAAGAGCAAGGTGTTCCTACACGCAACTTATTAAGCACAAAAAAGCTAGTGGCATCAGCCTAGTGGACATTAGAGACTACTATCTAGTTTTCTTACAGGATCAGCTAAAATATTGCTTCACCACATCCCCTGAAGTGAAATGGGTCACCATAGAAAAGGCAATGGCTTGTACTAGTGACTTAAGCCTCCTCTTATTAGCAGATACTTTCAAACCTCTTTAGTTAAACTCCTTCCCTATTATGATCAGGGCCTCCCTGCTGGCTTGGAGATCACTAATCCCCTCCACCTCACTCTTAGAAGAGGGTAATCTTATTAAATTTCCCATAGATGTCCTAAATACCCTGTTACCACATCTCAATCCAACCCCCTGGGCTCGCTATGGGCTTACAGAGATAGATCAACTTTACACTAATAATATTAGGGCTAATATTAGGAGAATGGTGGATATACAAATTGAAAATGGCCCCACTATAGCAGACAGGCTTAAAATGTTCAGTATCAAACATTTTTGTACTAAATTCCCCCCACCCAAAATATATCTCCATCTTAGAGTCTTGCAGTTTAACCAACGAAACCCCCCAAAAATAAAGGAATCTCACTACATTACAACTTGCTCCAGAGCAATTTGATCTTCACGAAGATTTCCCCCAAAATACTCTGGTAGAGGGACCTTCAGCAGTACTTCATGGATTCCCAATGGTTATCTGCCTTCGGATACTCATATGTAATTTTCCATTGTGTCAATCATCGGGAACTGTCACAAAAAGTTGTCACTAGATGGTACCTCACACCCTATTGGATAGCCCAATTTTCCTCCTCCTCTTCTTACCCTTCTTCTCTGTGCTGGAGAAACCGTGGATAGACTGTCAACATACACCATATTCTCTGGTCTTGCAACAGTATCTGCAGCTTTTGGAGGGTTGCTTTCCAGCTGCTTTCCCAGGTCTCGGGTCCTATAATTAAATCAAACCAAGCTTTAGTACTTTTAAATCTAGGGGTTGACGCTTTCCCAACGGCCCTTAGAAAGATAATATTCTATACTTCCAGCTGCTAAGCTCACGATCACTAGACAATAGAAGAGGGAGCTGGCTCCCAACCTGTCTGAAGTAATAGCCATTATCCTTACATCCCGCACCATAGTGAGTTTGACACTCCATCCAGGTCTACCTTGGATGAATTTGTTACAAGCACATGTTTCATTGTGAATTTTTGCTACATTGAAGATATTAAATCTAAATAAAAATTAATATATTTATATTTCACCTACCTGACACTTTTTTTTTGCCAACATTATAGCCTTCTTTCCTTCCTGTGCTTTCACAGGAATACTTTTTGCTACATGGTTTTCAGGCTATGTTGACAGACACCATACTGGTGTAGAAAGGTTTAGGTATATTGTATATACTTTGCCATATTACACTTATTATACTTATGGTCACACAATGAAGTTATATAATAAGTGATTTAAATTGATTGTAAAGTCTAATTTAAAAAAAAAAATAACGAACATCTTATACTTACCTGCCCTGTGCAGTTGGTTTTGCACAGAGTGGCCCGGATCCTCCTCTTCTTGGGTCCCTGGCTGCAGCTCCTGGCTTCTCCTTCGTGTTGAGTTCCCACAAAGCAATCAACTTGCTATGGGGCACCTGAGCCGAGTCACAGCTCCCTGTGTCCATTCAGACACGGAGCCGTGACCTGGTCCCATCCCCTCTCTCTCTTGATTGGCTGACTGACTTTGATTGACAGCAGGAGGGGAGTCAAGAACAGCTGAAACACTCCTGCAACATCCCTGGATAGAGATGGGCTCATGTAAGTATTTGGGGGGCTGAGGGGGGGCTTCTGCACACAGAAGGTTTTTTATTCTAATGCATAGAATGCATTAAGAGAAAAAAAACCTTCTACCTTTACAATCCCTTTAATCTTAAACTGTCTAAGAGGTTCAGTACTATTTAGCTAGCCGTATATGGATTGAAAATCAGCTGGTTTAGCAAGGACCGGCTCATTTTTCATTCATGTATGGGCAGGGTGGTTGTACAGAACTTTATATACTGGTCGACTTCTGTACAACCCCCATGTGTGATTTTTTTACACTCAAAACAGCTATAGCCAGCAGTGCTGTTCAGTGTATTCTGATGGTGGGGATGTCACCCTGGTGTCAGAATACAATAGCTCAGTGGGGAGTATTCCCCCATCCACCTCCAGTGTGTGGATGGGGGAATCAAAATAGCTTTTTCATTCAACCCGCTGGCTGAAAAAAAATAAAATTATTTCTGTAATTGGTGCCCTAAAGCCTTCCACACTTAGTGCTATCAGAGAGTATAGATAACTTCAAAACACTGTTAGATATCTTTATCAGTGAACACAATATATATAAAGGGAACTCTTAAGCTGGCCATAGATGGTGTGATTTTCTTTCCTGCAGCCAAGGGTTGCAGAAAAGAAAATTCCTCGATTCCCTAATCAACACAGTCAGTGTTAATGGGGGAAATCCCTCCCATGGAGCTATTGTCTTCTCTGGAGGGAGGGGTGGGTTGAGTCATTGGCAATAATCGTATGAAAAATCCGACAGGTAGGTTCTTTCTTAACCGTCCCATGATTTGAATCATCCTGGCTTCAGTGAAAGCTCACATACACACACAGAAGTTGAACTAGTCTATTTAAATATAATAACTTTGTAACTGTTTAAACTTATATAGCGCAAAAGTTCTACTAAGTTCTGTTTTGAGAGCAATCGGTACACAAATATGCATGTAGATGAAACTCTGCCTAACCCAATTTGGACATTTTCAGGCAATATATGACTAGGGTTGAGCGAACCCGGACTGTATTGTTCGGGATTGTACCGGACTTTTGGGTATTCGGTACCCGGACCCGAACATTTCACTGTATGTTCGGGTACTGTCCGTTGTTCGGTAATGTTATTTGATGTTTTGGCGCGGTTTTAATGGCGCAGTTTCAACAGGTGCAAGGCAGCCAATCAGCAAGCGTTTAACTAGTGTGCCCTTAGAAGCCATCACAGCCATGCCTAATAATGGCATGGCTGTGACTGGCCCGTGCAGCATGTGACCCAGAGTCTATATAAGCTGGAGTCACATAGTGCCGCGCGTCACTTTGCGCAAACTATACTAGGGAGAGGTTCCTGCTGGGAGAGATAGGAGATTATTGTAGGGTCCGGCTGGAGATTGCTTTCAGGGAAAGAATAGGAAGAATCTTCTTTAATCAGACAGCGATCTACATTGATTGTATTGTGTGGGCGTGAAGTACGATCTTTATGCCCTGACCTGAGCCCAGTGAGGAGGAGAAAGGAGAAAAAAAAGACTTTTATCAGTTTTACTTTGACATACATTGTTTAGACAGACACTGCTTTTCTAACCTGCTCTTCAAAAAGCAGCAATGTAAGGGGAAAACAATTATTTTTCAATATTTAGGGAAAAAAATATTTTTCAGTTTTTCATTCAAATGTTTTTTTTTTTATTCAATAGCGGAATAGAACAACAACAGTATCCAACCTGTTAGGCGTGCGGTGTGTAGCGGCCATTTCCTGCAAGCTCAGTGCATGTGTGTCTGCTTAATCTGCATTTAAAAAAGAAAAAAACTTTTTTCCTTCATATTTTACTGTGACTTACAGCATTTAGACACTGCATTTCAAATCTGCTATTCAACAAGCACCAATTAAGGGGACAATTATTTTTCAGATTTTCATTCATACGTTACAGTGTGATACACCCATTGCATACTATTGTTGTATTCCGCTTTGCAATAAAAACCCATTTAGGGGAAAAAATAAATTGCAGACTAGTCTGCATATGGTACAGTGAGATACACCCATTGCATACTGTTGTATTCCGCTTATCAATAAAAACCCATTTAGGGGAAAAAAATTATTTGCGGCCTAGTCTGCATATGGTACAGTGAGATACACCCTTTGCATACTGTTGTTGTATTTCGCTTTGCAATAAAAACCCATTTAGGGGATAAAAAGTTAATTGCGGCCTAGTCTGCATATGGTACAGTGAGATACACCCATTGCATACTGTTGTATTCCGCTTTGCAATGAAAACCCATTTAGGGGATAAAAAGCCAATTGCGGCCTAGTCTGCATATGGTACAGTGAGATAAACCCTTTGCATACTGTTGTTGTATTCCACTTTGCAATAAAAACCCATTTAGGGGGAAAAAATAAATTGCAGCCTAGTCTGCATATGGTACAGTGAGATACACCCATTGCATACTGTTGTATTCCGCTTCTCAATAAAAACCCATTTAGGGGATAAAAAGTTAATTGCGGCCTAGTCTTATCAATAAAAACCCATTTAGGGGAAAAAATAAATTGCGGCCTAGTCTGCATATGTTACAGCACAACAAGGCACACAGGTATCGCATGGAGGCCCAGTTATTGGTGTTGAAGTGGTGCTGTTCCGCAGAGCGACTCACGCGCGCGTGCTGCAGCTGAAACTCCACTATGGCCTGCTGCTGCTCACACAGTCTGGCCAGGATGTGCAAGGAGGAGTTCCACCTTGTGGGCACGTCACATATGAGGTGGTGAGCGGGAAGGCTGAAGTTACACTGCAGCGCTGACAGGCGAGCAGCAACAGGGTGAGAACGCCGAAAGTGCGCACAGACAGCCCGCACTTTCTGCAGCAGCTATGACATATCGGGGTAATTTCTAAGGAACCTCTGCACCACCAAATTCAGCACATGCACCAGGCAAGGGATGTGTGTCAAACCGGCTAGGCCCAGAGCTGCTTTGAGATTTCGCCCATTATCGCACACCACCAGGCCAGGCTTGAGGCTCACTGGCAGCAACCACTCATCAGTCTGCTGTTGAATGCCCCTCCACAACTCCTGCACGGTGTGTGGTTTTTCCCCCCACACAGGCAAGTTTTAAAACTGCCTGCTGTCGTTTACCCCTGGCTGTGCTGAAGTTGGTGGTGAAGGTGTTACGCTGACCAGATGAGGAGGCGGTAGAGGATGAGGAAGCAGAGTAGGAGGAGTTAGAAACAGGAAGCAAACTGAAGCGCATTGCAATCCTCGGTGGTGGAAGGACATGTGCCAAACTGCTATCCGCCTCAGGCCCAGCCGCCACTGCATTTACCCAGTGTGCTGTTAGGGAGATATAACGTCCCTGACGGTGCTTACTGGTCTTCCTCTTCCGCTCCAGTGTTTGGGAGATAGAAAGCTGAACGCTTCTACGGGACATTGTGGGGATGCTTGTTGGTGACCCAGGTGGTGGTGTTGCTGGCAGATCCTCTGTTTGTGGGCTGGCAGGTGCTGGTCTCACTACAGAGGTGGATGAAGAGGCCGAGACTGCAGCAGAAGAGGAAGCAGGAGGAGCCAGAGACCTTTCTTGGTTTTTGAGGTGTCTACTCCACTGCAGCTTGTGCTTTGCACTTAGAAGCCTGATCATGCAGGTTGTGCTCAGGTTGAGAAGGTTTATGCCTCGCTTCAGGCTCTGATTGCATAGCATGCAAACCACTCGTGTCCTGTCATCATCACATTGTCTGAAGAACTGCAATGCTAGGGAACTCCTTTGAGCTGGTTTTGGTGTGCTCGGTCCCTTGCTGCATTGGGCAGTAGCAGGCGTAGTGTCTAGGGCCCGGCCACTCCGCTTTTGCACCCTGCTCCCTCTTCTGCTGTGCCGGTGGCTCTGTGCGACCACCGCCTCTTCATCGAAACTACTCAGGTCACCTGCATGACGTTCATTCCATGTGGGGTCGAGGACCTCATCGTCCCCCACATCATCTTCCATGCAGTCTTCACCCCTGCAACCCTTGTCGGTCTCCGCAATTCGGAATTCCGCAGAAGTTGGCACCTGTGTTTCGTCATCATCCGAGACGTGCTGCGATGGTCCTCCCATGTACTCATCTTGAGACATAAGTGGTTGGGCATCGGTGCACTCAATCTCTTCCACTTCTGGGGCAGGGCTAGGTGGATGGCCCTGGGAAACCATGCTAACAGAGTCATCAAAAAGAAGAAGAGACTGCTGCATGACTTGGGGCTCAGACTGCTTGGCTGATTTGCAAGGGGGTGAGGTGAAAGATTGATGGACATCAGCTGCAGGTGCCAACTCTGACCTTTCAGCAGAAGACTGAGTGGGAGACAATGTGAAGGAACTGGAGGCACTGTCAGCAACCCAATCTACTATCGCCTGTACTTGTTCTGGCCTCAACATTTGTAGAGGCACATTAGGCCCTGCCAAATACTGCTGTAAGGTTCTGTCGCCTACTCGCAGCTGAGATAGGTGTTTCACTTGTGCGTGTAGCTGGCACAGATTGCTTGCAACAGGAGCCCCACCAGCAGCATCACGAACCAGCACTAACATGGTGGAGCACACGCCTAGACGTACTGAATAATAGGTCTGCCCCCTTCAACTTCTGGGTCTCCAAATTGGGCACATGGCCTGAGCTTGCCCTTCACGCCTTGGAGGTGCTGGCCTGCCCTGCAGCCAGTGTATTGCCTGAACGTATATTTAGCACGGCTGGGGGCATTATCACAGACAAGCGCAGCCGCCTGTCCAGAGACAATGTGGACAAGCTCACGTTCATTAAAATGAACCAGGCATGGATCCCACAAGACTTGTCTGTACTTTGTGCAAAATAGACATGTATACCGGCCTTACCCAGCCATTGTTGTATTTGAGCTTTCTAACTCTTTTGGGGTGTACCCTAATTTAAAAAGAAATAAAATTAAAAACAAAAACCAGTGTTGGCTACCTTGTCCTCCTCCACCGCCGCTTCCACATACACCACCACATCCACCGCCACCTCAACCTCCTACTCCATATGGGCCTCGTCCTCGTCCTCCTCCTCCTCCACCGCTGCCGCCGCTTCCACCTACACCGCCATATCCACCGCCACCTCAACCTCCTACTCCATATGGGCCTCATCCTCCTCCTACATCATTCAAGATTATTATTTTTTATTTTTCTGTTTTTTTTGTTGTTTTAAGTTATGTCCCTATCCACATTTGTATGCAGAGCACTTGCCATGCTCTTAAGATGATTTTGCTGCCATTTGCAGCCCTCTAGCCCTTTCCATGTTTGTTTTAGAGCCATTTTAGTGCTCAAAAGTTCGGATCACCGTTGACTTCAATGGGGTTCGGGATCGGGGTAAAGTTTGGGTTAAGTCCGGGTCACAAACCCAGACATCCAGGTGTTCGCTCAACTCTATATATGGCTGAATGCTAATCCAGATATTGGCTATACCAATATGGCTGCGTCCACATGCTCACTATCCTAGATCCCTCAGGATGTTCGGATGATCTGGGCCCTACCTTGCACCCCCAGTGGCATCCCTCCCTTTGGTGGGGACTCTGGGCAGATCGCTATATTTTTGGTTCACCTTTAGGTCAACGCAGACGTTTTTTCACTCATTGGTTTTAAAATATTTCTTGGGCTGATCTTGTATGTGAAGTGTCCCGCTCGAGTCTGAACATCTATTTAAATATATATGTGAGCATCTCTGAAGAGCATAACCTTGAAGTCTCGAAATGCATCAGCTGTCTCACCTCTTGTTTATTGCTGTCATAGAGGTTCTTCCAATACAATTTTGACACCGTATCCACATACATCTTAGCAACAGTTTTTTCATGTCCCTGTGTCCTTTGGACAATTTTATTACTGTGATAAATAACATTTATATTGAATTATATATTTATATATTCATGCTCTTTTTGTGCTTGTTGTCTGATACTGCCTATAATAGTCCCACCTTTTGGAGGATCTTCTTTGTTCTACATTTATTGGGATGATGGCATTCTTTCAGCTCCCCACCACTTTTTTTTTTTTATATAGCCTGAAAGACACTGTCCTTGGAACACTGCCATGCCAAGCTTGGATTTACTTGGTTGGCAACATAACTCAGCAAGCAGCTTAAACAAACTGATTAACTTTTAGGCCTCGGCCACATGTTAGGGTTACATCTGACAACTAAAAGAGCTTTACTTTCCTTTCTGTGTCTTTTATATTTTTTTTATGGTAAAGACACTACATGAGGCGCATAGCTTGTGGAATTTGTAAGTATATCAAATGATTCTTCAGAATTTCCATCAGAATTGTCGCTGTGGTCCCTTTCCGTACCTGATGATGAATTTTCCCACAAATCGCTATCACTCAGTTATTCAAGTAACTCAATTTTACTGTCGCTGTTTTCCAATTCGTTGGACGCCATGGTCTTTCTCAATTTTCCAGGCACAAAGAACTGGAAAAGCACAGGCAGGGCACTGGAAAAGTAATCAGGTGAAATCCTGTGGTGAAATGAAATGATACAGTGTAATCTGTTAGTATCACAGCTTTGTATCATGTCATTTGGTTTATTTACATTTTTGAAATTGCCGCCGATTCCACCCCCCCCCCCGCGTCGCAACGCTCGCAGGGAAGGGAATTGGAAGACAGGTGCCGACTTCGGCCGAGCACACAGTGGGAGGACAGCTGGAGGACCGCGGGGAGGATTTTTTTTTTTTGCGGGACTGCGACATTGCAGCGGACAGATCGGAACCCTGACTGACGTTTTTGACACTTTTGGGGGTACCAGTGACATTACTACAGTAATCAGTGCTATAAATATGCACTGTTACTGTAAAAATTACACTGGCAGGGAAGGGGTTAACATTACTGGTGATCAAGGGGTTAAGTGTGTCCCTAGGGGCATGGTTCTAACTGTCAGGGGGCGTGGCTTGTGAAGTAATCACAGAGAAATGCGATCCTATATAGCAGGATCACATAGCCTCTGTGAATACTTCAGTGAGAATGACAGACGGCTGTGCTTACATCAGCCGTCTGTCCTTCTCTCTCTGCTGCGGGAGATTGCGAGTGGCCGGCGGCCATCGGAGCTGTCGGTCACACGTGCTGGCTCCTCAGCTAACGAGCGGGGTCGGGAGCGTGCGCTCACCCCCTAGAGTCTCCAGAGTGAGCGAAGTAGTATAACATTGCTTTGCCCAGGAGTGGCTGGCTGCCGCAATAAAACTGCGGCGGGCGGTTGTTATGTGGTTAAAGTCTCCTTTCTTTAAGTGGGAGGAAAGATAACTATAGATTTGCCTAAACGACCATGGCGTACAATTGCTTGAGCCTGCACAGGACTTCAAGCCATCATATGACAAGGTCTTGCCTCCATGTATACAGTGTGTTATTAGCAAGGGTCTGTTTTCATCGATTTTGAATGTCTGGGCCAAAGTCATACTTGGCGGGAAATCATGAAAAATATGTGGTACGGATCGCATCACGGAATGCCAATAATGTCACACCAATTGGTGGATGCTGTTTTAAATACTAAGGACATTTTCCCCACTCTATCCATGGTACAAATCTCAAATCCATTATAGTAGACAATTCCTCTAACATGATCCAATCCTTATTGTCCCTATGAAAATGCCAGTCCACTATCCCTGCCAAGTGGACTGCCAAGTAATAGGTTGGAAAATTTGGGAATCCTAATCCTCCTTTCGCCTTGTCCATTGTCAAGTATCTCAAATTTATACGCGGTCTATTCTCTTGCCATAGAAATTGCTAATTGCTTGAAATAGCATTGGAACTCTATTTGGTAACGTATGAAAATAATATATTATTTTGGGGAGGATGGTCATCTTGATTATTGCTACCCGTCCAAACCAAGAAAAATGCTTCAAATTCCATTCATTAAGATCTAATATGATTCGACGAATCAACGATAAATAGTTTGCTGAAAAAATATCACCAACATTTCTGGTAATATTTACACCTAGATATTTTAGCTCTCTCTTGACCCATTTGAAAGAGTTATTTTGTTGTGCCATCATGTATCTCTGTGTATCAAGTGTAAGATTAAGAGCTTCTGATTTTGTGTAATTAATCTTAAATTTGGAAATATATGCAAATTCTTTACATTTTTCAAGTAAGTTTGATATAGATACATGCGGTTGTGTAAAAAAAACAACAACAAATCATCCACATACGCATCCAGTTTATACTCTTTTCCTCCTACTTGGAAGCCCCTTATTGAAGGTGACTAAGTTACCAACGAATAAAGGGTTTTAGGGAGATAAAAAATAATAGAGGAGACAGTGGACTGTTTGGTCCCATTGGCAATTGCCACAGGGTCAGACAGGGTTCCATTAATTTTTAGCCTTGCGGTTGGAAAATGATAAAGGGAGGTTATCCTTGCAAGCATGTGTGTCTGCATACCAATGTACGCACATGTTGCATGTAGATAGTCCCAGGCAACCCTATCAAAGGCCTTCTCCACATCCGTAGACAGGAGAAAGCCCTCGATCTTCTCCGTTTGTGCTCTATAAATTAGATTTATTGTTTTGATTAAGTTATCTCTTGCCTCCCTTCCTGGTATAAAACCAGCCCGTTTCGGACCAATAAGTGAAAACATTAGTGGGCGTAATCAATTTGCAAGAACCTTCGCTAGTAATAGTGTTGAGCGAACACGGACAGTATTATTCGGGTCAGTACCGGATAATTGGATTTTTGTTACCCGGACACGGACCCGAAAACTTTACTGTATGTTCGGGTTGAAAATCCGTGTTCGGTAATTTTATTTCCTGTTTTGTATGTAATGGCGCGCTTTTAAAGGCGGGCTTTCAACAGCCAATCAACAAGCATTTAACTGGTGTGCCATAGAAGCCATCACAGCCATGCCTACTAATGGCATGGCTGTGATTGGCCAGCTGAAGCATGTGACCCAGGTCTTTATAAGCTCGAGACACAGCGCGCTGTGCGTCAGTCTGCTGTAGTGTAGGGAGAGATCACACACAACGGTGCTGGCTGCTGCTGATTAGGGACAGACAGGGAAAACAACATTGTGCCCGAAAAGAATGAAGGGACAGGTCGGAGTGTAGGCAGGGAAAGATATTTGAGCATTTTAGGGACAGGCTGGAGAGAGTAGGCAGGGAGAGATCAGGAGACACAGGACAGAACAATCGTCCGTTAGCGATCTACATCGATTTTGCTGTGTGGGGGTGGTGCACTGAGCCCACTGAGGAGGAGGAGGGAGAAAAAAATATATTTTTATCAGTCTGTTGTGTGCAGCGTTCAGCTATATTTTACTACAGATTGTTGTTCTAATCTGCTATTTAAAAATTACAAAGTTAAAGGGGAATTTTTTTTTTTCCCTTCATAGCCTGCTGCTGACCGTGACATAAAACATAAGACACTGCTGTGTTCACATGTGCTATTGAAAAATCACCAATTTTATATACTTTTTTCTATTCCACTATTCAATATACACCCTTTTGGGGTAAAAAAAATTAAATTGCGGCATAGTCTGTATTGGTACGTGTGAGAAAGACCTTTTTATATACTTTTTTCTATTCCGCTATTCAATATACACCCTTTTGGGGTACAAAAAATTAAATTGCGGCATAGTCTGTATCGGTACGTGTGAGAAACACCTTTCAAATTTTTTTGGTGCATCTTCCACCGCCGAGGATTGCAGGGCGCTTCAGTTTGCCTCCTGTTCCGAACTCCTCCTACTCCTCTTCCTCATCCTCATCCTGCCTTTAGGGTACAAAAAATTGTAATTGGGGCCTAGTCTGTGTCGGTACGTGTGAGATACACCGTTTTTTAAAATGTTTTCTATTTCGCTATTCAATATACACCCTTTTGGGGTAAAAAAAAATAAATTGCGGCATAGTCTGTATCGGTACGTGTGAGATACACCTTTCAAATTTTTTGGGCGCATCTTCCACCGCCGAGGATTGCAGGGCGCTTCCGTTTGCCTCCTGTTCCAAACTCTTCCTACTCCTCTTCCTCATCCTCATCCTGCCTTTAGGGTACAAAAAATTGTAATCGGGGCCTAGTCTGTGTTTGTACATGTGAGATACACCGTTTTATAATTTTTTACCTATTCCGCTATTCAATATACACCCTTTTGGGGTGAAAAAAATTAAATTGCGGCATAGTCTGTATCGGTACGTGTGAGAGGCACCTTTCAAATTTGTTTGGCGCATCTTCCACCGCCGAGGATTGCAGGGCACTTCAGTTTGCGTCCTGTTTCGAACTCCTCCTACTCCTCTTCCTTATTCTCATCCTGCCTTTAGGGTACAAAAAATTGTAATCGGGGCCTAGTTTGTGTTTGTACGTGTGAGATACACCGTTTTATAAATTTTTTTCTATTCCGCTATTCAATATACACCCTTTTGGGGTAAAAAAATTAAATTGCGGCATAGTCTGTATCGATACGTGTGAGATACACCTTTCAAATTTTTTGGGTGCATCTTCCACCGCCGAGGATTGCAGGGCGCTTCAGTTTGCCTCCTGTTCTGAACTCCTCCTACTCCTCTTCCTCATCCTTCCTTTAGGGTACAAAAAATTGTAATCTGGGCCTAGTCTGTGTTTGTACGTTTGAGATACAGCGTTTTATAAAAAAATTTCTATTCCGCTATTCAATATACACCCTTTTGGGGTAAAAAAAATTAAATTGCGGCATAGTCTGTATCGGTACGTGTGAGATACACCTTTCAAATTTGTTTGGCCCATCTTTCACCGCCGAGGATTGTAGGGCGCTTCAGTTTGCCTCCTGTTCCGAACTCCTCCTACTCCTCTTCCTCATCCTCATCCTGCCTTTAGGGTACAAAAAATTGTAATCGGGGCCTAGTCTGTGTTTGTACGTTTGAGATACACTGTTTTATAAAAAAAATTCTATTCCGCTATTCAATATACACCCTTTTGGGGTAAAAAAAAATTTAATTGCGGCATAGTCTGTATCAGTACGTGTGAGATACACCTTTCAAATTTTTTGGGCGCATCTTCCACCGCCGAGGATTGCAGGGCGCTTCAGTTTGCCTCCTGTTCCGAACTCCTCCTACTCCTCTTCCTCATCCTCATCCTGCCTTTAGGGTACAAAAAATTGTAATCGGGGCCTAGTCTGTGTTTGTACGTGTGAGATACACCTTTTTATATACTTTTTTCTATTCCGCTATTCAATATACACCCTTTTGGGGTGAAAAAAATTTAATTGCGGCATAGTCTGTATTGGTACGTGTGAGATACACCTTTTAAATTTGTTTGGCACATCTTCCACCGCCGAGGATTGCAGGGCGCTTCAGTTTGCCTCCTGTTTCGAACTCCTCCTACTCCTCTTCCTCATCCTCCCTTTAGGGTACAAAAAAATGTAATCGGGCCTAGTCTGTGTTTGTACGTGTGAGATACAGCGTTTTATATACTTTTTTCTATTCTGCTATTTAATATACACCCTTTTGGGGTGAAAAAAATTAAATTGCGGCATAGTCTGTATCGGTACGTGTGAGATGCACCTTTCAAATTTGTTTGGCGCATCTTCCACCGCCGAGGATTGCAGGGCGCATCAGTTTGCCTCAGATGATGACGAAACACAGGTGTCAACTGCTGTGGCACTCGGAATTGTGGAGACCGACAAGGAGGGCAGGGTTGAAGACTGGGTGGAAGATGATGTGGAGGACGATGAGGTCCTCGACCGCACATGGAATGAAGGTCATGCATATGACCTGAGTAGTTTGGAGGAAGAGACGGTGGTCGCATAGAGCCACCAGCACAGCAGAAGAGGGAGCAGGGTGCAGAAGCGGAGCGGCCGTGCCCTAGACACTACGCCTGCTACTGCCCAACGCAGCAAGGGACCGAGCACACCAAAGCCAGCTCAAAGGAGTTCTCTAGCGTGGAAGTTCTTCAGACAATGTGCTGATGACAGGACACGAGTGGTTTGCACGCTGTGCAATCAGAGCCTGAAGCGAGGCATAAACCTTCTCAACCTGAGCACAACCTGCATGATCAGGCATCTAAGTGCAAAGCACGAGCTGCAGTGGACACCTTCAAAACCAGGAAAGGTCTCTGGCTCCTCCTGCTTCCTCTTCTGCTGCAGTCTCGGCCTCTTCATCCACCTCTGTAGTGATACCAGCACCTGCCACCCCGCAAACAGAGGATCTGTCAGCAACACCACCACCTGGGTCACCAACCATGTCCACAATGTCCCGTGGAAGCGTTCAGCTTTCTATCTCCCAAACACTTCAGAGGAAGAGGAAGTACCCCCCTACTCACCCGCGATCCCTGGCCCTGAATGCCAGAATTTCAAAATTCTTGGCCTTTGAAATGCTGTTATTCCGTCTGGTGGAGACGCACAGTTTTAAAAGCCTTATGTCGGTGGCTGTCCCACAGTACGTCGTGCCCAGCCGACACTACTTTTCCAGGCAAGCCATCCCTTCCCTGCACAACCAAGTGGGGGAAAAAATCAGGTGTGCACTGCGCAACGCCATCTGTGGCAAGGTCCACCTAACTACCGATACATGGACCAGTAATCACAGTCAGGGGCATTATATCTCCCTAACGGCACAGTGGGTAAATGCAGTGGCGGCTGGGCCTGAGGCAGATAGCAATTTGGCGCATGTCCTTCCACCACCGAGGATAGCAGGGCGCTTCAGTTTGCCTCCTGTTCCTAACTCCTCCTACTCCGCTTCCTCATCCTCTACCGCCTCCTCATCTGGTCAGCGTAACACCTTCACCACCAACTTTAGCACAGCCAGGGGTAAAGGACAGCAGGCAGTTTTAAAACTTGCCAGTTTGGGGAAAAAACCACACACCGCACAGGAGTTGTGGAGGAGCATGGAACAGCAGACAAATGAGTGGTTGCTGCCAGCAAGCCTCAAGCCCGGCTTTGTGGTGTGCAATAACGGGCGAAATCTCATAGCAGCTCTGGGCCTAGCCGGTTTGACGCACATCCCTTGCCTGGCGCATGTGCTGAATTTGGTGGTGCAAAGGTTCCTTAAAAATTACCCCGATATGTCAGAGCTGCTGCAGAAAGTGCAGGCCGTCTGTGTGCACTTTCGGCGTTCTCACCCTGCTTCTGCTCGCGTGTCAGCGCTGCAGCGTAACTTCGGCCTTCCCACTCACCGCATCATATGTGACGTGCCCACAAGGTGGAACTCCACCTTGCACATGCTGGAAAGACTGTGCGAGCAACAGCAGGCCATAGTGGAGTCTCAGCTGCAGCACGCACACGTGAGTCGCTCTGCGGAACAGCACCACTTCACCACCAATAACTGGGCCTCCATGCGAGACCTGTGTGCCTTGTTGCACTGTTTTGAGTACTCCACCAACATGGCCAGTGCCGATGACGCCGTTGTCAGCTTAACTATCCCACTTCTATGCCTCCTTCAAAAAACGATTCGGGCAATGATGAAAGAGGATGTGGCACAGGAGGAGGAGGAGGAGGAAGAGGGATCATTTCCAAGGCTTTCAGGGCAGTCATTCACAAGTGGTTTCGAGGGTTGGTTCCTGCACCCACAAACACCAGGTACACAATTGTCCAGCAGGGGCACAGTTCTGGAGGATGAGGAGGATGAGGAGGAGGAGATGGAGGAGGAGATGGAACCATGTTCATAGCAGGGTGGCACCCAGGCCAGCTCATGGCCATCACTGGTGCGTGGCTGGGGGGATACAGAGGACACAGACGATACACCTCCCACAGAGGACAGCCTTTCGTTGCCTCTGGGCAGCCTGGCACACATGAGCGATTACATGCTGCAGTGTCTCCACAAAGACCGCCGAGTTTCCCACATTCTAACTTGTGCTGATTACTGGGTGGCCACGCTGCTGGATCCCTGTTACAAGGACAATGTACCTACCTTAATTCACTCACTGGAGCATGATCGCAAGATGGCGAGTACAAGCGCACGCTGGTAGACGCGATGCTGCTGGCATTCCCACCTGACAGCGGAGCCACAGTGGAAGCACAAGGCCAAGTCAGAGGAGGAGGAGGAAGAGGTCGCCAACGCAACCAGTGCACCGCCAGCACCTCAGAAGGCAGGGTTAGCATGGTCGAAATGTGGAAAAGCTTTGTCAGCACGCCACAACAAACAGCAGCACCAGCAGCTCATATGGAACATCTTAGCAGGAGGCAGCATTTCACCAACATGGTGGAGCAGTATGTGTGCACACGCCTACATGTAGTGAATGACGGGTCTGCCCCCTTCAACTTCTGGGTCTCCAAATTGGGCACATGGCCTGAGCTTGCCCTTTACGCCTTGGAGGTGCTGGCGTGCCCTGCAGCCAGTGTATTATCTGAACGTGTATTTAGCACGGCTGGGGGCGTTATCACAGACAAGCGCAGCCGCCTGTCCAGAGACAATGTGGACAAGCTCACATTTATTAAAATGAACCAGGCATGGATCCCACAGGACTTTTCCGTACCTTGTGCAGAATAGAGATGGATACCGACCATACCCAGCCATTGTTATATTTTTGATCTTTCTCACTCTTTTGGGGTGTACCCTAATTTAAAATGACAAAAAAAAAGCAGTGTTGGCTACCTCATCCCTGTCCACCGCCGCTTCCACCTACACCGCCACATCCACCGCCACCTCAACCTCCCTCCTACTCCATATGGGCCTCGTCCTGAAGAAAATTGTGTTATTTTTCTGTTTTTTTTTGTTGTTTTAAGTTATTTCCCTATCCACATTTGTTTGCAGAGCACTTGCCATGCTCTTAACTACATTTTGCTGCCATTTGCAGCACTCTAGCCCTTTCCATTGGTTTTTTAGAGCCATTTTAGTGCCTGAAAGTTCGGGTCCCCATTGACTTCAATGGGGTTCGGTGTCCGGGTAAAGTTCGGAAAAAGTCCGGGTCTTGGACCCAAACTTTTTTTTCAAGTTCGGCCGAACCCGCCGAACACGGACATCCAGGTGTCCGCTCAACTCTAGCTGCTATACCAAATATGTACCGACTAAGTTAACAACAAAGAGAGAGAAGGACTTTCTTCATAGAATAATTAAAGTCTAAGTTGTGTCGTAAGAGTCCAAGCTCCCCTATAGCTGAGTAGACGAGAAAAATCTATAGCATCGTCCCAGCCTTAGCCCCCGCTGCATGGATGTAGCAAACCAAAAAACAACAAGAAAAAAATAAGGGGGGGGGGGATTAGAGACCAGGAGGAAAAAGGGTACAAATTAGGACCCATCTAAGGTAAACTGACCCAGGTTGCTGAATTAGAAGGAAGAAGAAAAGAACAGGTAGAGTGAAGAGTGAAAGGAAAGATGAGGGAAATAGAAAAAAGAATAAAAAAAGGGGGGGGAGGGGGAAGCAGCCTAACTCCAGAGAGGCACGTCCAAACCTCATAGCCTAAGTCAATCCCGGAACAAAGGATATTCCCACATAAGCCGCCCATGGTTCCCAAATCATTTCAAACTTAGTTACCATGTCCGTAACTAAGATGGAGGCCACCATCTTTTCTTGGGACATAATCCACGTAATTTTTTTTCTGATTTGTCTCATAGGCACCTTTCGTTGCTTCCAGGCTGCGGCAATAGTCATTTTTGTGCCCAGAAAAATAAAAAATATTAGTTGTTGCATGTGTTAGGAAATCTTGGGCACTCTAGAACCCAACAGGGCATAGGCCGCTTGTCTGGGGATTCTAAGTTCGGTGACTTTGAATATCATGTGGTATACTCTATTCCATTTGCTTCGTAACCTCTGGCAATCCCACCACACGTGGAGCATGTCGCCAGGAACCCGGAATCCTCGGAAACATTTTGTGGACTCGTGTGGGTACCAAGTACCAGCGAGTTAAAACCTTTATATTTGCTTCTATCAAGGATATGTTTCTGATTCCCCTAAAAGAGCGGAAAAACATGTTTCCCCACTCCTCTACCCCCCACGCCTCCGCCAGATCCCTCTCCCACGCTTCCATGTAGGGTAGTTTAGAGTCTTCCGATGTTAATGCTAAATATATCAGAGATATGCCACCCCTTTGAGCTGCCGAGTTTCCACACCACATCTCATAGGCCGTAAAAGTAAATGGGGGAGACATCCCTGTAGAAATCGAGTGCAGAAAATTTGAGATTTGTAGAAACCTATAGATTTCCGATTTGGGCATCTGCAGTTTATCATAACAATGTTTCAGAGTGTATGGGCCCTTATCAACACTTTTTTAAGGCACTAAGGTGGATTCACATGAACATTTATTTTTATTTTATTTTTTGAATGAAGAAGCTACTTTTGCTCATAGATTTTGAGGATACTTTTGTTTATTCCTACTTTGAACCACATTTCTGCATTGTATTTGTTATGCACATTTTTCTTATGAATTTTTATCTACACTCAGCATGATTCTCATTGGAGCATTTTTGATTCATATTTATTGCTTCACAATATTTTATGCACTTTAGCACAGGTATGATATATCATTGTGATTTTTAGTTTGTATATTACGTTTTATATATATCTATATATATTTTTATATATTTATATTTTTCACTTAGCACTTTTTTGATTTCACGTTATCAGTGCTAGTACACAGATGTAGACCTCTTTGTGATAGCGCCTATCCATTATTGTATCTTTATTGATTTATATGTGAAGACACTATAGGGATTGGCTGCTGTCTGATAGGGTCATCTGATCATTTTTTACTTCAGTCCCTCCCTTTTCTTCCATTATAATTTTGGTAGCGCATTGTTTTTTTATACTAACAGCATATTTTTTATGTTAGTCACATGTTTGACATTTAACGTTACTATTTGCAATAAAGATTTGTTTTTTGGCAAAAAAAATTGTCAGTGTGTCTTTCAGAGGCATACTACCCATTAAATGTAATTTGTTTCTTTTTTTTAGACAAAGTGTTTATTACATTAAAATGTATTTGTTTTATTAATAAAAGAGAGACATTATATCTGCAGATAAACATATCCATGGTAGTTTTATGTTTTTTTTTACAGCTGTGCATGTTTTTTCTAAATATGTACAAATAAAATTGAATGAAGTGTGTGTGTATTCCCCCCATATTTTATTTCATTGTATGTTGTGTATTCTTTGGAGCATCTCAAAAGACCATGCTGAGATTAATGTTTGGGGTCCTCATCCCTAGTTAATATTTGAAACAAGAAAGTTAGCAAAATAAATTAACTATCATCCACAGAACTCTATTGAAAGTTTTAAATGTAATTCACAAAAAAAGTCCTATTTTCTTCTTCAATAAGACTACTTTGAAACCCAAACATCATGTATAGTAACGGAATCATAAAAAAGAACATGAAGGAATATTTAAGAAACAGATTTTGTGTATATTAGAAATAGTTACACCAAACACATTAGATCGGGGTGGATAGCATAAATAAACACACTTCTTAAATTTTCAAACCAATCAATTGTCAGCTTGACAACAGGGTCTAAAAACGAGAACTGGATCCTTCCTGGTAACCTGCTGAAATTTTCAGAAATGTTCTTGTAACAGTGGGCATATTCATAGTCTGATCATGGAGAAAAAGTTACCAAGAGATCATTTTATTGTTTTTTTTTTTAATTATTTTCTTAAATCAAACTCTTTTGACAAATTTGTATCCATAAGTTATGAGAAACTGGGAAATGGTCAAAAGCCTAAGAATGTTTGACAGGGTTCTGTAGAGTTGAAAGTGAAAAAAAGGTGGCTGGGGAAGTGTTCAGTGAGGTGTTTCAAAATAATAAAAATAAAATGTTGGATACTTGTGCTGAGGCAAAAAAGTATTTGGTAAAATGATACAGCATTAAAATTTGCTCTTGGAGGGGGAAAAAGGTTTTTATTATACAGTAGAGAAGAGCCTTGCTTATGTAGGGGACCTAGAACTGAAGCAGATATTTGAATAGAAAATCCACAAGCCTCGGAGGAGTAATTGGAAGAACTAAATAATGGATGCTGCTGATTTGTGATAGAAGTTGGGTGTCCAGTGTTTACAAGGTACTTTGTGTTCTATATGAGTTTAAATAAATATAGAGTGTTAAAAAAAATTACTGTATTATCTTAATACGGTATAATAAAATTACCTTTTTAAGCAGGGTCGGAGAACTAGGAATAGATTTTTATTAAAGGTTTTGAATAATTAGTTTTTGGTTATATACAACATTGCTTACAATTTCTTTGATATCTTTATTCCTCAAGCTGTATATGAAAGGATTTATAAAGTGAGTAAAAGCAGTGTACAACAATGGCATTATCTTACTAGTGGTTCGTAACCTTAGAAACATAGAAACATAGAAACATAGAATGTGTCGGCAGATAAGAACCATTTGGCCCATCTAGTCTGCCCAATATATCTGAATCCTATGAATAGTCCCTGGCCCTATCTTATATGAAGGATAGCCTTATGCCTATCCCATGCATGCTTATACTCCTTCACTGTATTTGCAGCTACCACTTCTGCAGGAAGGTTATTCCATGCATCCACTACTCTCTCAGTAAAGTAATACTTCCTCATATTACTTTTAAACCTTTGCCCCTCTAATTTAAAACTGTGTCCTCTTGTGGTAGTTTTTCTTCTTTTAAATATGCTCTCCTCCTTTACCGAGTTGATTCCCTTTATGTATTTAAAAGTTTCTATCATATCCCCTCTGTCTCTTCTTTCTTCCAAGCTATACATGTTAAGGTCCTTTAACCTTTCCTGGTAAGTTTTTTCCTGCAATCCATGTACTAGTTTAGTAGCTCTTCTCTGAACTCTCTCTAGAGTATCTATATCCTTCTGGAGATATGGCCTCCAGTACTGCGCACAATACTCCAAGTGAGGTCTCACCAGTGTTCTGTACAGCGGCATAAGCACTTCTCTCTTTCTACTGCTTATACCTCTCCCTATACATCCAAGCATTCTGCTGGCATTTCGTGCTGCTCTATTACATTGTCTTCCCACCTTTAAGTCTTCTGAAATAATTACTCCTAAATCCCTTTCCTCAGATACTGAGGTCAGGACTGTGTCAAATATTCTATATTCTGCCCTTGAGTTTTTACGCCCCAGGTGCATTATCTTGCACTTATCCACATTAAATTTCAGTTGCCAGAGTTCTGACCATTCTTCTAGTTTTCCTAAATCCTTTTCCATTTGGCGTTTCCCTCCAGGAACATCAACCCTGTTACATATCTTTGTGTCATCAGCAAAAAGACAAACCTTACCATCGAGGCCTTTTGCAATATCACTTATGAAGATATTAAACAAAATTGGTCCCAGTACAGATCCCTGAGGTACCCCACTGGTAACATGACCTTGTTCTGAATGTTCTCCATTGACTACAACCCTCTGTTGTCTGTCACTCAGCCACTGCCTAATCCACTCAACAATATGGGAGTCCATGCTCAATGACTGCAGTTTATTGATAAGTCTTCTATGTGGGACAGTGTCAAAAGCCTTACTAAAATCTAGATATGCAATGTCTACTGCACCTCCACCGTCTATTATTTTAGTCACCCAGTCAAAAAAATCTATAAGATTTGTTTGACATGATCTCCCTGAAGTAAACCCATGTTGTTTTTCATCTTGCAATCCATGGGATTTAAGATGTTCCACAATCCTATCCTTTAATAGGGTTTCCATTAATTTGCCTACTATTGATGTCAGACTCACTGGTCTATAGTTGCTCGATTCCTCCCTACTACCTTTCTTGTGAATGGGCACAACATTTGCAAACTGCAACGTAACCCAAACTGACTCTATGTTGGCCTCACCAACTTGTATTAGGTTAGATTTAATGCTATCTTTCACATACAGGGCCACTCCTCCTCCTTTCTTGCCTTCTCTGTCTCTTCTGTATAAAGAGTACCCTGGTATGGTTATGTCCCAGTCATTTCTTTCATTAAACCATGTCTCCGTAACAGCCACTAAATCTACATTCTCAGATGCCATTATTGACCCAAGTTCATTGATTTTTTTACCTAGACGGCGAGCATTTGTAGACAGGACTCTGAGCTTATCATTTCTTAACCTCTGTGCTTCTGACCTGTTCTGGCATTGTTTCGGGGGGCAATTGGACTCTTGTATTTCCACTCTTTTGCCCCCCCTTCCTAGTTTAAATACTCTTTCGCAAATTCTTGGAGTTGTTCACTAAGTACATTTGTTCCTTTGAGAGAAAGATGCAAACCATCTTTTTTGTACAGTTCCTTTCTATTCCAAGTAGAGCTATCATGAGAAACAAAGCCAAATCCTTGCTCTTGACACCATTTACTAAGCCATATGTTGAACTCCTTTATGCGCCTCTGCCTATCATTCTGAACATTATGCACAGGCAGAACTTCAGAAAATGAAATGGTGGATGCAAAATCCTGTATGTCATTTCCAAGTGTGATAAAAGATTTTTTCACCTCTGACACTTCATTGCAAGCCAGGTCATTTGTCCCTAGATGGACAAGAACATCCACGTCCCCTTCCTGCTTTGCTTGCTTAACAATATTAATAATACGTCTTCTATCTCGCCTAGCAGTAGCACCAGGGAGACATCTCACAGAACCATTTTCTTTAAGCTCCACACTTCTTATGATTGAAATTTGGAATCAGATACTGTATGTGGCAGTTAGGGTTTCATAAAATATAAACACAACTGTGAGATGGGAGCTACAAATGGAAAAGGATTTCAGTCTTCCAGAAAAGGAAGGTATCTTTAACAGAGTTACAACAATATAAGTGTGCGGAAACTGCTATCAGAAGAAAGCGTAATATTAGCACAGGGAAGCACAACAAAGTGGCTCCCATTTGAACTTTAGATGTATCTGAACAAGAAAGAAAGTTCCAGAAAAAGATTTAAATCACAGTAGATATAGTCAATAACATTTGGTCCACAGGATTCTAGTTGACTTATGCCAGGTGTAAAAATGAATGCCACAGAACAACTCAACAAGCAGGATGCAAGAACTAATTGAATGCAAAGTGTTTGTTTTATAATGGAGGAAAAATGAAGAGGAGAGCAGATGGCTAGATAGCGGTCATAGCATAGAACATCACTGTCAGAAGGTAGAGAGAGAATGAAGGGTCTTGCTGTTATATACCAGCATGGTGATCAAAAAGTTCCCACATATCCCCCCTGCTCTTGCTATACTCCACATCGACATTAGCGACTACCCAAGTGCCTATAAGACCATAATTGTACACATACTGCTGGTGGCCAAACTAGTCATTGCCAGACATTGGAAACATAGTTCCACTCCAAACCCCTCTGAAGTTCTTGCACAAGTTTACTTAAACTACCAGTACGAATGCCTACTAGCTGCCAGAATGCATACATCCTTTGATAAACAATGGGAAACCTGGACAGCATGGTACCGTTAATGTTATAAATCTTGCTATTACGAACCTTGTAATACTGTGTAACTTATTCCTACACTCTGTACTGTGAAGATGTCTTCCTTATAGATATGAGAGCACAGAGGCCGCTCTGGTGTTGAAATGTCCTTACAATCAGAAGGGTGCAGGTTAGGTCCGCAGTCCCAACAGCTGTACAATTAGAAGAAGGCAACCGCACACCAACTTGAGAGTGATAGTAGATGATAAAAACCTTTTATTGAAAATCCATAAAATCCAAAACGACAAACCAGGGACAGGAGGGTAAAAAACAGTTGACGCGTTTCCGAAACTATGTTCGCTTAGTCATAACCGGTTAGTCACGTTTATGACTAAGCGAACATAGTTTCGTGAAACGCGTCAACTGTTTTTTACCCTCCTGTCCCTGGTTTGTCGTTTTGGATGTTATGGATTTTCAATAAAAGGTTTTTATCATCTACTATCACTCTCAAGTTGGTGTGCGGTTGCCTTCTTCTAATTGTAAAGATGTCTTCCTTGTTTTGATACACAATTTTGTACTTTTGTACTAACCTTTATATAATGCGACTGGATTCAGTTTGTTTGTTATCTCTTTCCTTATAACAATAAAAATTACTAGAAAAAAAAAAATTACACATATTGTCACAATGTATATAATAAGGATCAAGGTGAAGAGCAGCAGATTATATACAGCCATGCAACTGAATCCCAAAAAGAAGAATGTGGTGACATTACCTTTATGTGTGGTCCGTGTGACATAAGAAAACAAGTTAATGTAACATTTATATATCTATTTATTTTACCAATAAAAAACTAAAATGTTTGTTCGGTTTGCAAAATAAATGATAGAAAATAAAGTGAACCTGTGTTTACTGTAAATACCCAACAAAATTCAAAAGAAATGTAAAAATTATAGGATTTTTAATTGCACATAATTGGTTGATTGAAGTAAACATGGCTTCATCTTATTTACTGAGCTCAGTGAATATTCTCCTTGCTAAGTGGGCAGTTTCTACTCTACTAAAAAATAACATGCAGATTTAGAAGAAGAGTTTGAAAAACGACATAGTTCCCTATAAATAAGATAGATATGAAGTGCAATATTTTTTAGTACCGAATAAATAGTGTGACAATACTGCATGGTGAGCCATCTTCTTGTTTCATGCATCAGTTTCACATCACGGCCTGAGTGAAAAATACAGCTGATTTGAGGTGTGCATTAAACTTGGATAAGTGTGTGTGGTGGGATACTAACCATTTACACAGGATCCATTCTGAGACGTGAAGCTACAAGGACAAATTTGCCTTTCCTAAGGAGACTTTTGTGTTCTGCGCTTTCCAAGATCTCCTGTAACTTAGAGATCATGAATATCTGGTAAGAGGTCAATATTTTTGCAAAGCACATGTGGAATAATGAAGCACTTGACTGTATATCACCTACCTGTGGAAGAAGTCATATCTTGGATGGGCGGTGTTTCCAAGTTACTTTGGGTTCTATACAGTGTAATAAAATTACCTTTCGACAACAAGGTCTGAAATTGATTTGTATTAAAGGTTTGGAATAATTTGTTTTTGGTCAAATACAAAAAATGTTATGATGTCTTTGATATCTTTATTCCTCAAGCTGTAAATGAAAGGATTTACTAAAGGAGTAAAAACAGTGTACAACAATGACGCCATCTTTTTGGTGGTTCGCGATTGTCCTTCCTTTGGAATCAGATATATGGCAGTTAGGGTTCCATAAAATATCAACACAACAGTAAGATGGGAACTACAAGTGGAAAAGGATTTCATTCTTCCTGAAAAGGAAGGTATCTTTAACAGAGTTACAACAATATATGTGTATGAAACTGCTATCAGAAGGAAGGGTAATACTATCACAGGTAAGCAGAACAAGGTGGCTTCTATTTGAACTTTGGATGTATCTGAACAAGAAAGTTCCAGAAGAGGATTTAAATCACAATAGAAATAGTCAATAACATTTGGTCCACAGAATTCTAGTTGACATAAGTGAAGTGTTATTATTAATGCCAAAGAAAAACTCAACAGCCAGGATGCAAGAACTAAATCAATGCAAAGTGTTGGATTCATAATGGAGACATAATGCAGAGGAGAGCAGATGGCTAGATAGCGGTCATAGGACATTACTGTCAGAAGGAAACATTCAAATGTATCTATTAAAACAAAGACATAATATTGAGTCATGCAACCAGAAAAGGATATGGGGGTCCGCTCATGTAGAACAATATTTAACATGTTAGGAGCAATATCTGTGGTCAGTATGATGTCAGATATAGAGAGTTGGGAGAGGAAGAAGTACATGGGAGAATGAAGAGTCTTGCTGTAATATACAAGCATGATGATCAAAAAGTTTCCACATATTGTCATAATGTATATAATAAGGACCAAGGTGAAGAGCAGCAGATTATATACAGTCATGCTATTGAATCCCATGAAAAGGAATGTGATGACATCACCCTTATGTGTGGTCTGTGTGATATAAGAAAATAAATTATTAATATAACGTGTTTATTTTAGCAATAAAAAAAAAAAAAAAAAATGTATGTTCACTTTGAACAATGGATGAAAGCAAATAAGGCGAACTTGTGTTTACTGTAATTCCCAACCAAGTTCAAGGGAAAATAAAAAAAAAAAAAAAATAGGATTTTTAATTGCACATAATTGGTTGATTGAAGTAAATACAGCTTTGTGTTATTTATTCACCTTGCTAAGTGAACAGGTTCTATTCTTTTAGTAAATCAGTCCCTGGCTTTCCATAAAATAAAAAAATGACATGCTTATCTAGGAGCAGAGTTGGAAACACTACATAGCTATTTTTAAATAAGATTTAAAGTGGTACTATGTGTAAATACAAAATTACATGTACTGTAAATATATAGTATATACATGATATGTAATAGACCTTGCTTATCTACATTAAAAAAATAAAAAAAATAGTTATTTGAATAACTTTAGTACTTGAGATTGCTTTAATACTATGACAGAAGTAGAAAATTATGCTAAACTGAATGCACTAAGCTATAGAATGTATTCATCATAATTATTATTTTCGTTAATAAGTGCATTATAGCCTAATTATTTTATCCTAAAATTTAAAAAAAAAATTACTTACTTTATTCACTAATGATCTGTCTTGGACATACATAGGTAATTAAAATGTAACTGAAATATAAATAAACCAACACAATTACATTTAGTATTTTTTTTTAGGTATAACAGAAAATTAAAAATGTCAAAATTCCAAATGTGGTTAAAAGTTCAATATCACTTTAATTTTCTTTATATTATTTTTTTTTTTTTTGTCAGTGTTTCAATTTAAGATTTAAAAAAGCAAACACAAATGAGGTCAAAAAAGAAAAAATAGAAAAAAGCCAGAGAGAAAATAGTAAGTATCATATATATCTATTGTAAGTGTATCAATAGATAAGCCCAGCTGTTCAAAGAAACCCTTTTTCACACAAGCATTTATATATTTCTTTGCAGATTAAAGTTTCCATGGAGAGTAGCCAAGATCTCTTTGGGTGTATAATTGTCGCCTTAAATAAATAACATGTTTTTATCAATATATTATTCTTAGAAAATGAAACGCTGTAGTAAATATGTGCTCATAGAAATTAATTTAACCACTTGCTGACCGCCCTTACTGCTACAGGGTGGCAGCTGTGGACAGAATTACTTACAATTCTACTTCCTTCTCTCGTCTTCCTTTCTCTGTTGGGGTCCCCCAAGGTTCTCTTTTTGGACCTCTCCTCTTCTCAATCTACACCTCCTCCCTGGGTCAGCTGATACCATCTCTATGCTGACAACACCAAAATGTATCTCTCTACCCCTCAGCTCATTCCTTCAGTCTCCTCACATATCACTAATTTTCTAACAGGCATATCAGTCTGGATGTCACACCACTTCCTCTTCCTCTATCTATCCAAAACCGAGCGTATTTCCTCCCTCACGTACCTCTTCCCCTGACTTTTCTGTCAAGATCAATGGCACAACTATAAGCTCATCCCTGCATGCCAAGGTTCTAGGTGTACTCTTATCTATCCTTTAAGCTCCACATCCAATCACTGTCCAAATCTTGCCGCCTCAACTTCTGCAACATCTTCAAAATACACCCCTTTCTAACCAATGACACCGCAAAGCTCCCAATTCACTCCCTGGTCTTCTCTCACCTCAGCTACTGCAACCCCCTTCTCATTGGCTTACCTCTGCATAGGCTATCCCCCCCTCAGTCCATCATGAATGGTGCTGCCAGACTCATCCACCTTACCAACCGCTCCATGTCTGCTACTCCTCTCTGCCAATTCCTCCATTAGCTCCCACTCTCCAAGCTAATTAAGCTCAAAATACTAACAACAACTTACAAAGCCATCCACAACTCTGCCCCCACCTACATCACTAACCTGGCCTCAAAATACCAACCATTCTCTTCGTTCCTCTCAAGACCTCCTGCTCTCTAGCTCCCTTGTCACCTCCTCCCATGCTCACCTCCAGGACTTTTGTAAGGCCTCTTCCATCATATGGAACTCCATAACCCGAACTGTCCGATTATCTCCTAGTCTGTTTGCTTTTAGACGGTCACAGTAAACCCTCCTCTTCAGAGAAGCCTATTCTGCCCACACTTAATATCTGTACTTTGATTTTCTCCATCAGCTCATCCCCCCCACAGTTATTACCTTCTGTATCACTTGACCCTCCTTTATAGATTGTAAGCTCTAATGAGCAGGGCTCTATGGTTCCTCCTGTATTGAAATGTCTTGTAACTGTACTGGCTTCCCTCATATTGTAAAGCGCTGTGAAAGCTGTTTACACTATATAAATCCTGTATAATAAATAATAATAATAAATATATACTTGATTTTACATTTTCACCTGAAGAGGGTGCATACACCACTGGCGGGCCACTTCTCCTATGATAATTTACAGCAGAAGCTGATCTGGGGGTCCCGGGGACTCGATGTCCTCTGGCATCTGCCGATCGTTAGTAAAACATGGAGAACTGGGATATGCCTAAAGTATCTCACAAACGTGAGTACACCCCTCACATTTTTGTAAATACGTTATTATATTTTTTTGTGTGACAACACTGAAGAAATTACACCTTGCTACGATGTAAGGTAGTGACTGTACAGCTTGTATAATGGTGTAAACTTGCTGTCCCCTCAAAATAACTCAACCCTCAGCCATTAAAGTCTAAACCACTGGCAACATAAGTGAGTACACCCCTAAGTCAAAATGTCCAAATTGGGCCCAAATAGCAATTTTCCCTCCCCAGTGTCATGTGACTCATTAGTGTTACAAGGTCTCAGGTGTGAAAGGGGAGCAGGTGTGTTAAATTTGGTGTTATCACTCTCATTTTCTCATACTGGTCACTGTACGTTTAACATGGCACCTCATGGCAAAGAACTCTCTGAGGATCTAAAAAAAATAATTGCTGCTCTACATAAAGATGGCCTAGGCTATAAGAAGATTACCATGACCCTGAAACTGAACTGCAGCATGGTGGCCAAGACAATACAGCGGTTTAACAGAACAGGTTCCACTCAGAACGGGCCTCGCCATGGTCGACCAAAGAAGATGAGTGCAAGTGCTCAGCATCATGTCCAGAGGTTGTCTTTGGGAAATAGACGTATGAGTGCTGCCAGCATTGCTGCAGAGGTTAAAGGGGGGGGGGGGGTCAGCCTGTCAGTGCTCAGAACATACGCCGCACACTGCATCAACTTGGTCTGCATGGCTGTGGTCCCAGAAGGCAGCCTCTTCAAAAGATAATGCACAAGAAATCCTGCAAACAGTTTGCTGAAGACAAGCGGACTAAGGACATGGATTACTGGAACTAGGTCCTGTGGTTTGATGAGACCAAGATAAACTTATTTGGTTCAGATGGTGTCAAGCGTGTGTGCCAGCAACCAGGTGAGGAGTACAAAGACAAGTGTGTCTTGGCTACAGTCAAGCATGGTGGTGGGAGTGTCATGGACTGGGGCTGTTTGAGTGCTGCCGAAACTGGGGAGCTACAGTTCATTGAGGGAACCATGAATGTCAATATGTACTGTGACATAATGAAGCAGAGCATGATCCCCTCCCATCGGAGACTGGGCCGCAGGGCAGTATTCCAACATAACAACCCCAAACACACCTCTAAAATGACCACTGCCTTGCTAAAGAAGCTGAGGGTAAAGGTGATGGACTGGCCAAGCATGTCTCCAGACCTAAACCCTATTGAGCATCTGTGGGGCATCCTCAAATGGTAGGTAGAGGAGTGCAAGGTCTCTAACATCCACCAGCTCTGTGATGTCATCATGGAGGAGTGGAAGAGGACACCAGCTGCAACCTGTGAAGCTCTGGTGAACTCCATGCCCAAGAGGGTTAAAGCAGTGCTGGAAAATAATGTTGGCCACACAAAATATTGACATTTTGGGCCCAATTTGGACATTTTAACTTAGGGGTGTACTCACTTTTGTTGCCAGGGGTTTAGACAACAAATGGCTGTGAGTTGAGTTTTTTTGAGGGGACAGCAAATTTACACTGTTTTACAAGCTGTACACTCACTACTTTACATTGTAGCAGAGTGTCATTTCTTCAGTGTTGTCACATTAAAAGATATAATAAAATATTTAAAAAAATGTGAGGGGTGTACTCACTTTTGTGAGATACTGTATGTAAACAGTTATGACATGGGGCAAGAGACGATCCTGTGTCTCTGTAAAGCAGGGACTAGAATCAGTTTCTTTCCCTAGTGAAAGCACTGTGTACACAAAAACACTGGCTAGCCACACATTTAACCCTTTAATCGCCCTAGATGTATAACCTACTTCCCAGCCATTAGTACAGTGACAGTGCAAATTTTTAGCACTGATCACTGTATTAGTGTCACTGGTCCCCACAAAGTGTCAAAAGTGTCAGTTAGTGTCCGTTAGCCTGCGGCAATATCGCAGCCCCACTATAAGTCACTGATCAACGCCATTACTAGTATAAAAAAAACTAGATAAATAAATACCATAGTTTGCAGACACTATAACATTTGCACAAACCAATCAATAAACGCTTATTGGGATTTTCTTTAACCAAAAACATGTAGTAGAATAAATATTGGTCTAAATTTATGAAGAAATTTTATTTTTCTTTCCATTTTTTTTATTGGATGTGTTTTATAGCAGAAAGTTAAAAAATGTGTTTGTGTGGGCGTGTCTGGACGTCAGCCGCACCGGACGCATCAAGAAGAAGCTCCTGCCCGGCTGACCTAAATCCTTAAACATCCTTTCTTAAGGACCTCAAATCTGGCTATAACAGCTGCTGCCACAATCCCTTACACTAGAGGCATTGACCTGAGCTCTCATTTCATGCCCGACGGCCGGATTCCAAAATTCTTCCTCCTGAGGCTTACTCGCGGCTCTGAAGCCTACACGCTAGTTGCAGCCTAGCACCGCGGGACTCGGGGCCACACATCCTGCACATGGTAGGCGATCATCCACTGTCCCTGCTGCCATATTCATCAGCTGCCCTCCGTCCTCTCAACTATAGCCTCTCTCCGCAGAGCCATCCATCCTGTATACCTGGGCCTTCCCTTCCGCACTCGGCCACCATCTTGCCTAGGCCCGACTTTTATCCATGGCTTTCCTCCAACTACACACTCCCCACGGGCACACCAACGACATCGGGGGACTTCTCTAACCCCAAGCTTCATCTTGAGCCCAATCTGAGAAACATAAAACTTGAGGCCTAGAAAACGTGAGAAGCCGCGGCCTTTCCTGCAGCGCTACAAACATCTTACCCTCCCGGATTCCCCCTCTAACCTACAGCCTACTACCCGCCCTCCCTGGGAAGATTTACAAAACTTCTTGGTGTCACGGGGCTTACCTTTGTTGGAGTCTGTAACGCAGAGATGCACGCTCACCCTTGCAGATATCCACAGTCCAGGGTGACCAGGTAAGAAAGCCACCTGGTGCTGTGAATTTGTGCACGGGGGCTTGGCAGGGACGGTGCTCCAATAGGCAAGACCGGCAGGAATGCAATGGGAAGGGAAGTCCAGGAATAACAGAAGTCACTGGAAGACAGGAGTCCGGATAAGGATCACAGGAACAACAAGGTAAGGATGGAAGCCGGAGTCAGTCTGGAACACACGCTTGGGAAACAGGAACACAGGAACAAGGTCTGGAACATAGATCAGCAACACAGGAACAAGGAAGGATCAGCAATGAACTGACCATGCTCTCACTGAGAGACAGTGTTTTATAGCTTGCTTAATTGAGCAATTAGCTTCAGGTGGACATTGATAGACAAGAGCACACTCAGGTGAAGTCCAGCCCCCTAGTGCTGAAAGGAATACCAGATTAACAAGACTGGATCCATATGAGCTGAAGTGTGGCTCAGAGGCAGGTTAACAGGACAGAATGTCAAAGTACACAGGTTCAAATCCGATGTCAGGTACTTAACGGCGACTACGCCTGGCTGTCTGTAAACCATGGCGAGAACCGTGACAGTACCCCCCCTTTAAAGACACCCTCCGGACAGGAACAGGTTCTTTGCAGAGGTCTTCCACAGGATAGGCATTTGCAGCTTTTAATACTTCCTCAAACAACTTCAGATCCTCCTTACGTACCACAGTGCCATTAGAAGCATAAGTGCAGTCAGGTGAAAGAACTTCGTTGTCTGGGCAGGAAGTAATAAGGGTGCTTGCTAGAACAGGAGTTTCTTTAGAAAGAGGTACAGACTTTACTGGAACTGGAGGAGGGACTTCCACAGGGGTATTAGTTTCCACGTTTGCCATAGTCTGGGTGCCCTTTTCAGACACAGAACGGGGACAGGGCTGGCAGCAACCTTGGCAGTTTCTAGGCTGTGTTTCTGGAAAAACAAGACGGATCTGCATAGTATCCACTGGGAGAGCCTTAGGACTGGATGGACGAGTTGGGCAAAATGTGATAAAATGTCCCCTCTCGCCACAATAGAAACAAAGCCCACTGTTTCTCCTACGGTCTCTTTCTTTGGAAGACAGCCTGGTGCGCATGGCGCCAATCTCCATGGGCTCCTCTTTAGGCTCTGGAGGATCAAGGCATATTGGAGTAGTATCAGGGTGACAAGGCGGGTTGGTGCAGGCAGGCTTGTACTGTGACCAGGCAGAGTCATATTGGTATGGGTTTGCTTTTTCTCTAGGTACATGAGGTCTGCGGGAACTGGGAGCAGGCTTGGAAGTAGCTTTCTGAGAGGTGAAACACTGAGAGTCCATAGTAGTTATAAATGACTCCCAATTGTTCAAGATAGGACTTTTCTCCTGCAGCATCTGGTATGCCCATGTCTTCATCCCTCCGGAAAGCAGATTAATAGCGGAATGAACCTTGATAAAGTCACTGTAATAGGTCCTGGGCTTAAGGACAAACAGGAGCTCACAATCCATACGGAAGTTTGTAAATGAGGAACGGGAACCATCAAATCTGTCAGGTAACAAGACATAGGGTTCTGGATGTGCAGGTTCCAGGGCTGGGCGTACTGTGCCTTTAAGTATCAGCACTTCTTGCTGCAACTCTGACACAGTCTGGGCCAGGCTGGACACCTGCTGGATGAGCTGCTTGCACATCTCTGCGGACTCCATATGGTCAGTTCATTATGTCACGGGGCTTACCTTTGTTGGAGTCTGTAACGCAGAGATGCACGCTCACCCTTGCAGATATCCACAGTCCAGGGTGACCAGGTAAGAAAGCCACCTGGTGCTGTGAATTTGTGCACGGGGGCTTGGCAGGGACGGTGCTCCAATAGGCAAGACCGGCAGGAATGCAATGGGAAGGGAAGTCCAGGAATAACAGAAGTCACTGGAAGACAGGAGTCCGGATAAGGATCACAGGAACAACAAGGTAAGGATGGAAGCCGGAGTCAGTCTGGAACACACGCTTGGGAAACAGGAACACAGGAACAAGGTCTGGAACATAGATCAGGAACAAGGAAGGATCAGCAATGAACTGACCATGCTCTCACTGAGAGACAGTGTTTTATAGCTTGCTTAATTGAGCAATTAGCTTCAGGTGGACATTGATAGACAAGAGCACACTCAGGTGAAATCCAGCCCCCTAGTGCTGAAAGGAATACCAGATTAACAAGACTGGATCCATATGAGCTGAAGTGTGGCTCAGAGGCAGGTTAACAGGACAGAATGTCAAAGTACACAGGTTCAAATCCGATGTCAGGTACTTAACGGCGACCACGCCTGGCTGTCTGTAAACCATGGCGAGAACCGTGACACTTGGAAGCTGACCATGGTGGCTTCCCCCTAAAATCACTCCATAAACAGATCACAACACCTCCTCACAACTCAGGGACACTCGTTGCCATGTCTAAAAGAAGAAAAGACTGCTCCGCGCCGCGAAAGCTCACGGAACACTACCTACCACCTCATAGATCTCACCGCCAAGATGGCGTCCTGGGGCCCTGCGGCTGCAGCGCATGCCTTTCCCATCAGTGATGGACAAAAAGAACCCAGCGACGGGTCTCATCCAGTGCTTGACACAACCCTGCAGCAGATATTACTTACTCTGCAAGGCTCCATACACTCAGACATGCTTAACGTGATGCACCAGTTCTCCACTGAGCTCAATATAGTGGGTGACAGAGTAACCACCGTGGAAACCAGAATGGTTAAATTCACTACCTACTTAGTTGATGCACACAGTGAAGCAGCTGATACTGTAGATTGGATGCAAGAAAAACTGGCAGACCTAGAGGACCGCTCTAGGCAGAATAATGTGAAAATACGGGGTATACCTGAATCTGTTCAACCGCCTGCATTAAAATATTTCTTCATGCAATTGATGTCCTCCTTTCTACCTGAAGTACCACCTACTGAGCTGATTATTGACCGCATACATCGCCTTCCAAAGCCACCTCACTTACCTGACCAGGGACACTATAGTACGCATCCACTTCTATCATTTCAAGGAACAGCTTACGAGAGCCACAAAGAACCCTGAATCCTACCCGCAGCAATATGCCAACTTTTCCTTCTATGCCGACTTGTCCAAGTATACTATGATGAGGAGAAAGAATCTAGCCACTGTTACGAAACCTCTAAGAAACCATCAAATCCCTTACAAATGGGGCAATCCGGCAAAATTGCTGATAACCAGAGATGGCAGATCATATACGATTCGCTCTTTAGATGAAGGCCTTGACCTGCTAAGGAGATGTAACATCCTAGACCCACTAGAACAGAGACAAAGACGCCATCACCAAAGATCCAGAAGCAGGGATGATTGGGACCCTGCAGACTCTCCTGAGGGCAGGACTACGTGAGGATCCTTCTTCATAACTGCCATGTCTTTTCTGCCCTGACCCTGGGGCAGCTGTTGAGACTCAGTTCTAGAGTCACACTTTCTTCTTTGATTCCCCCATTAGAAGTCGTGGTATACATCACTCTTGCAGTGTTTATGTGCCTTTTTTATTTTTATTTTTGTTTTTGCTTTTGCTCATCTTCAGCCTCATCAGTGTATAACTTACGGCCTGCGCCTTGACCTAATAGAGGCGGATTCAACTCCCTGTGCCACTATTATATCTCCACAGTCTTCAGCCATTTGTTCTTTCTACTTCTCTGCTTTTTTTTTTTTTTCGTTAACAGAGCCACTCAACAAGATCCTATCCACGATCACCCCACTGCGGCTAGAGCTCCCACCTTCGCCTTGCGAACTGCAGAACTCTCCTCCAACTGTAAGTGCCATTTTTTACTTCTCACGACCACTACCACCTCTACACTATTGACTCTTTCCTTATCTCCAACCTTCCACTACAACTTGAGACACCTCTTTGCGGGACCAACCAGCCAGCAACCTGTTCCCTGAGCCTCCCACCATGCCATTTCATATTTCCTCACTAAATGTGAAGGGCCTCAACCATCCGGCCAAGAGGTACTCTATTTGGTCTGAAGCTCGTACACTCCAATGTGATATTTTTTGCCTCCAAGAAACTCACCTTAGCCAAACCAACGCACCTTCCCTATGTAACAACAGGTTTCCACACATCATCGAAGTGAACACACCCAACAAGACCAAATGCATGCTAACTGCTGTAAAAGACACGGTTACAAACCAGCAAATACAAACTACATGTGACCCTCAAGGCTGCTACATTATTATGACGTGTGAAATAAATAACGTCTTATATTCGCTGGCGAACGTCTACGCTCCTAATTCGGGGCAAATGAGATTCCTCCGCAAGTTTAAGGAAGAAAATCCTTAAACTCAAACAGGGTAAGCTCATCATATGCGGAGATTTCAACCTTGCTCCGGACACCGTGCTGGATGTCGAAGTTCCGAAGCCTAAAAGGCCCAGACCACTGCCTTTACCTAATTTTTTACGCAACTCTGAACTGTACGACATATGGCGATGCAAACACTCTCTTGAACAAGATTTTACTTTATTTTCTAAGCCCCACTGCACATATTCACGAATAGACCTTTTTCTGGGAGATAAAAACACTTTCTTGAATGTCCTAAACTCAGAAATTCACACCATTACGTGGTCTGGCCATGCCCCCATTTCCATCCAAATGGATGATTCCACACACTCTTCATCCTCCTATGTTTGGCGCAACGACCCGCTCCTCATGTCGATTCCAGCTAATTCTGTCATGATCAAGGAACACCTAGAATATTTATTTTTCGCTCAACGTGGGCTCTGTTTCACCACCCTCCCCTTTGTGTGCCTCCCATAAGGCCTACATACGTGGGGTTCTGATTAAACTTAGCTCTCAAGCCAAACGCCTAAGGACACAGTGGCTGAATGAACTTATCGACCTTCTAAATCGGTTGGACAACACAAACAAGTCCCAACCCTCCACAACTACTAGTGACCAAATCTACAAAGCTAGAAACGACCTCAAAGATCTACTTCAGATGCAACATGCCAACAAACTACTGAATTTACGGGCTACTTTTTATGCCTCGGGCAACAAAGCAGCAAATTTCTGGCAGCCCAACTTAGACAACGTAGGACCAAACAGAAAATTCCTTACATACACCACCCACAACACAACGGTAAACTATACCACCCCAAGGATATTGCAAATGCCTTCAGGGACTATTACCATTCCCTATACAACTTACAAGACGGCCCCTTCACATCTAAACTCTCTGGTGCCATTTCATCCTTTCTGGAAAACTTGCAGTTACCCAAACTATCCGCGGAACAACTATCGACGTTGAACGCCCCTATCTCCAAGACTGAGATTTTACAAACCCTTACTAAACTCCCCAACAGTAAGGCCCCAGGACCGGCCGGCTTTTCGGTCGAATACTACAAACTATTCTCTGCAACTTTAACCCCCCATATGTGACAGACGTTCAACGCTGCTGTGTCCTCAGGCCAATTTCCTTCTGAAATGTTATCTGCAAATATAATCACATTACCTAAACCAGGGAAGGAACCGGTCTCACCACCAAATTTCCAACCCATTTCGTTACTGAACACCGATCTTAAACTCTACCCAAAGATTTTAGCCCTTAGACTAGCGCCCATATTTCCTCAACTTGTGCACCCAGACCAAGTGGGTTTTACACTTGGTAGACAAGCACCAGACGCTACCAGAAAAATTATTAACTACATTCAGCTGAATCCGGTCAAAAGCCTACGCTTGATGCAGAAAAAGCGTTTGACCGAATTCACTGGGGTTACCTCAAACATACCCTCCTCAAATTTGGCTTTCATGGCAATATATTGAATGCAATATTGGCACTATATTCCAACCCCTCAGCCTGCATAATCTCCGATGGTGTCCTCTCTGATCCCTTCAAAATCTCCAATGGCACAAGACAAGGGTGCCCCCTTTTGCCTTTAATATTTACGCTCTTAATGGAACCCCTTGCCTTTAAAATTAGAAGCCTTGACACAATAAGAGGTCTAACATTCAAAGATAGGGGTACATATGGTAAAGAAAAAAGAGACCCTACGCGTTTCGGGTGGAAACCCTTCTTCAGGGGTCAAACAGGATTCAAACCATGTTGTATCACCTATATAAACAGGGAATTAATGCTATAAGTTGTGGATATGTATAAGAATAATTTTTGTTAGAACATCTCGATGGTCAATACATACCACTTGGGACTTCATATATACCAAGAAGAGCTGTGCACTATCCGGTAAGGTTTACCAGAAGGTAAGAGGATGCTTGGTTTCCGGTCTCCACGTGTTATAGACAGAAGTACTTAGAAAATGTAGAAGAGAAAAGAGCCGTAGTATTGTTAATCAGTGGGCACCACAGTGATCCAAGCTGGTCCAGTTGAAACCCCGAGGGGAGGTCACCAGGGTGTAATTATTGTAGGAAAGAATAAAAACCTGGGATATATAGAAGTATGATTAGATACAACAGAAAAAAGGGGGATCCCAGAAAAAAGGGAAAAGTATAGTAATGTAATCCAGAAATATCATTACCTGTAATATATGGATAGCCACACAGCGAGAGGTCATATAGGTCAAAAGTTTATGGAGTAATTATAAATCCAGTGTGGTAAGTATTTATATGTATTACAGCATGATCATCTAGTATATGGAAATAGAAAGGGAAAAAAAAAAAAAAAGGAAAAAGGGGGTTATGATGTAATGACAATAAACTGCCAGAGTTTGCAACATGTATATGATTACCAGAGAGTTTATTACCATCCCCATAAGAACAGGGCAGTAAGTACCAGAGGTGAGAATCTTTGGTCCAGAGTTTAACAAGAGTATAGAGAATGAGGAACATATTGAAAACCAAAGCCATGGATTGTAACACCAAAATGTGTAGAAGATTATATATAGGATAAAAGAGTACATAGAAAGCCAGAATCTCATCAGCGTACACATGGCCATAATATTCTAGAGTATCAGGGACAATATCACCTGTATATAACGGGTAGGAGTCAAGGGTCCCAAGCAGCGGAAATCTTCAAAGCGCCATATACAGTAGAAGTAAGTAAGTGTATATTATAGAGTATATAGAGGGAAATGCCTGAGTAGAAGACGTTCCAAAAAAAAAAAAAAAGAACTGGGTTTAAATGGCCTATAGTAAACGCTATAAGATGAGGAGGATATGTGCCCAATATAGAAAATGAGTGCATAGATATGTTGAGAAAGGGAGAGAAAAGTGCTGATAAGAATAGTGACAAGTAACTGAACAATAAAGATGTGATAAGCAAGCGGGTGGGATGAAGTTCCGTAAATGCTGGGGCGCCAGAGGGAACTAGCGCCCCCTACCCGCACCGGGGGAGCCCACATGAAGGCACAGAACACAGCTGAAAAGACAGGAGAAGAGCAGTTGGAAGATAAGAGATGCTAAAAAGGAGGGAAAAAAAGGGAGGACAAAGGCAGATGGAGGAGTTAATATGTATATTGTATTCTGACAATAAACAAGAGAAATATATATATAACGTTTATGGAATTACATATGTAGTGACATACTTAAGATGTTCCAATGTGAATACTTAATGTAGATAGAAGTACAAGTCATGTTACATACAGTGGGTACAGAAAGTATTCAGACCCCCTTAAATTTTTCACTCTTTGTTATATTGCAGCCATTTGCTAAAATCATTTAAGTTCATTCTTCTTCCTCATGAATGTACACACAGCTCCCCATATTGACGGAAAAACACAGAATTGTTGACATTGTTGCAGATTTATTAAAAAAGAAAAACTGAAATATCACATGGTCCTAAGTATTCAGACCCTTTGCTGTGACACTCATATATTTAAGTCAGGTGCTTTCCATTTCTTCTGTTTATCCTTGAGATGGTTCTACATCTTCATTTGAGTCCAGCTATGTTTTATTATACTGATTGGACTTGATTAGGAAAGCCACACACCTGTCTATATAAGACCTTCCAGATCACAGTGCATGTCAGAGCAAATGAGAATCATGAGGTCAAAGGAACTGCCTGAAGAGCTCAGAGACAGAATTGTGGCAAGGCACAGATCTGGCCAAGGTTACAAAAAGATTTCTGCTGCACTTAAGGTTCCTAAGAGCACAGTGGCCTCCATAATCCTCAAATGGAAGATGTTTGGGACGACCAGAACCCTTCCTAGAGCTGGCCGTCCGGCCAAACTGAGCTATCGGGTGAGAAGAGCCTTGGTGAGAGAGGTAAAGAAGAACCCAAAGATCACTGTGACTGAGCTCCAGAGATGCAGTCAGGAGATGGGAGAAAGTTGTAGAAAGTCAACCATCACTGCAGCCCTCCACCAGTCGGGGCTTTATGGCAGAGTGGCCCGACGGAAGCCTCTCCTCAGTGTAAGACACATGAAAGCCCGCATGGAGTTTGCTAAAAAAACACCTGAAGGACTCCAAGATGGTGAGAAATAAGATTCTCTGGTCTGATGAGACCAAAATAGAACTTTTTGGCCTTAATTCTAAGCGGTATGTGTGGAGAAAACCAGGCACTGCTCATCACCTGTCCAATACAGTCCCAACAGTGAAGCATGGTGGTGGCAGCATCATGCTGTGGGGGTGTTTTTCAGCTGCAGGGACAGGACGACTGGTTGCAATCGAGGGAAAGATGAATGCGGCCAAGTACAGGGATATCCTGGATAAAAACCTTCTCCAGAGTGCTCTGGACCTCAGACTGGGCCGAAGGTTTACCTTCCAACAAGACAATGACCCTAAGCACACAGCTAAAATAACGAAGGAGTGGCTTCACAACAACTCCGTGACTGTTCTTGAATGGCCCAGCCAGAGCCCTGACTTAAACCCAATTGAGCATCTCTGGAGAGACCTAAAAATGGCTGTCCACCAACGTTTACCATCCAACCTGACAGAACTGGAGAGGATCTGCAAGGAGGAATGGCAGAGGATCCCCAAATCCAGGTGTGAAAGACTTGTTGCATCTTTCCCAAAAAGACTCCTGGCTGTATTAGATCAAAAGGGGGCTTCTACTAAATACTGAGCAAAGGGTCTGAATACTTAGGACCATGTGATATTTCAGTTTTTCTTTTTTAATAAATCTGCAACAATGTCAACAATTCTGTGTTTTTCTGTCAGTATGGGGTGCTATGTGTACATTCATGAGGAAGAAGAATGAACTTAAATGATTTTAGCAAATGGCTGCAATATAACAAAGAGTGAAAAATTTAAGGGGGTCTGAATACTTTCAGTACCCACTGTATATATGTCATATACATTTTGAAATGCAGACATCAGTACATTGATAAATAAAGCTTAAGGCAGCATATGAATACAACTAATAGAACAACATACAGTTATCTATAAATGCCTACATAGATTGTAACAAAATCTGACAAAGGAGTGCTCCATTTCAACATAAAATCATGATGATGGCCATATAACAATTCGAGCAAATATATAACGATATACTGTATATGCATCTAACTGAATTATATCCAGTATGAGGAACAAATCTGAATCATGTACACAGATATTGAGGCCTAAGTGTGTAATAATCTGGGTGAGTAGAGACGCTAAGGCACAATTGGAAGTGTACCCCAGTGCCCCCAATCATCTCACAACATATATACACTCAAGTGTTTGTCAACCACTCGGATGAGCCAATAGAGATGTCCATCAAAATACCTATCTTATATCAAAAGAATCTCGGACTTAACCTGATCCCGAACCCCATTGGAGTCAATGGTGACCCGAACTTTTGAGCATTAAAATGGCTCTAAAAAACACATGGAAAGGGCTAGAGGGCTGCAAATGGCAGCAAAATCATATTAAGAGCATGGCAAGTGCTCTGCAAACACATGTGGATAGGGAAATAACTTAAAATAACATAAAAAAACAGAAAAAATATAATCATCTTGATCTAGGAGGATGAGGCCCATATGGATTAGGAGGTTGAGCCGGCGGTGGATGTGGCGGTGTAGGTGGCAGCAGCAGTGGAGGAGGACAAGATAGCCAACACTGGTTTTGGTTTTTAATTTAATTATTTTTTTTTAAATTAGGGTACACCCCAAAAGAGTTAGAAAGATCAAATACAACAATGGCTGGGTAAGGCCGGTATACATGTCTATTCTGCACAAGGTAAAACAAGTCCTGTGGAGACAGAACAGTGCAAAAATAAAACAACAATCAAAACAATAAGCGTGAGGAATATCCTCCAAGAACATAGTAAGGATTTCACTTTATTCCCTATGGAGCCTCCACCTATAGTACTCCCGCAAAACGGCGCACCTGCCACGGGAGTATACTCGGTGCGTCTCCAGGTGAAAGGCATAGGGGGATCAGAGGGCCAAAGGAGAGGGGGGGAGAAGCAAGGGGAGAAGAAAGGGGGGGGAGGGGAGAGTGGATCAGAGGGGGGGAGAGGAGAAAAAAAAAGGGGGGGAAGTAGGGGAAGAAGGAGGGAATGATAGAGGAAAGGGCTTGGGATGCACAAGGAGCAGGTATTACCAGGAATATGTATAGGTGATTAGTCAAAAGGATTGTTGTGACAGTAGCTGCAGGCAGGTTGGTGGAGAAAAGTCCCTGCGATTATGAGGAAAAACAGCAAAAGCAGACAGTCATAAGTCAATGTCTTTGGTTGCAACGTTCGAGAGGGCCAAAGCGCACCCTCTGAGTTGAAGGTTTCTGAAGGCTGTGCTGGTTCTTGATAGCAAGCGAGGATCTGCTGGGGGAGACAGGCTCAGTTGAAGGGGCAGCAGAGTCGTGATCCATGTCTGAGGGTGGCGCAGTGTTAAAGTGCTGTTCGGCTTCCGAGGGAGAGGTAAAGGAAATGCGTTCACCAGACGATAGCTGCACATTGAGGGTAGCTGGATAGGCCAAGAGAATTTCACTCGATCGTTGTGTAGGGAAGAGCACACCACAGAAAAGGCTTTGCGTTTGCGCATGACTTCAATAGGGTAGTCAGTGAAGAGAAGAATAAGGTGATCATCCATGGTCAAGTTGCGATGGCGGCGAAAAGTTTGCAGGATGGTGTGCACGATGAAAGTTCGGGGCCTGGTGCGCGTTTCAGAAGGCTGTCCAATGCGGTGAGCCCTTTCCACCGTGCATGGGAAGCGGAGGCCCAGCAGCTCTGGAATAGTGAAAGAGCAGAGGTCCAGAAGGGCAGAGGAGGAGTAGGACTCAGGAAGTCCAATAATGCGCAGGTTGTTGCGCCTAGAGCAATTTTCTAGGTCATCGACCTTATCCTGGAGTTCCTGCTGGATCGCTGAGAGCCTGGCTATGGATGCTGAGGTGGCTGCTGAGTCATCTTCTATAGATGAGATCCGCTCTTCAATTTCTGTGATCCACAGGGATTGGAGTTGGAGTTCCCTGTTAAGGTGTTCTAGACCTTTAAGCACAGCCTGATCCACTGCCTCAGTCACCATGGGGGTCAGGAGAGCTACCACAGCTTGTGCTATGCTGGCAGGGGAGGCTGGGTCATGTATATCACTGGTGCAGGCAGGGGCCATGGGAGAAAGAGCTGGGAGCTGTGTCTGTGAGAGCTCCGTAGCAGCTTCAGGCGCCATTTTGGTGTGCTGTGTCCCCTCAGCTGGCGGGGCACAGAGGGAGGGTCGCCCGCCCAGCTGATCACTCCAAAAAGCGTTCCATGGATGGATCCCAGGTAGGAGGAGTGGGAATAGGGATGGAAACCCCAGAGATGGCAGCAAAGGAGCTGGTTTCTGCAGAGCGCGACAAGAGCAGAGAACACTTAGCTGTTCTCCATGGGGCGCCAGAACCGGAAGTCCCGGTTCATTTTAATGAACGTGAGCTTGTCCACATTGGCTCTGGACAGATGGCTGCACTTGTCTGTGATAACGCCTCCAGCTGTGCTAAATACCCGTTCAGATAATACACTGGCTGCAGAGCAGGCCAGCACCTCCAAGGCGTAAAGGGCAAGCTCAGGCCATGTGCCCAATTTGGAGACCCAGAAGTTGAAGGGGGCAGACCTGTCACTCAGTACGTCTAGGCGTGTGCACACATACTGCTCCACCATGTTAGTGCTGGGTCGTGGTGCTGCTGGTGGAGCTCCTGTTGCAAGGAGAGGAAGTGGTCGATCTGTGCCAGCTACACGCACAAGTGAAACACCTTTCTCAGCTGCGAGTAGGCGACAGAACCTTACAGTAGTATTTGGCAGGGCCTAATGCGCCTCTACAAATGTTGAGGCCAGAACAAGTACAGGCGATAGTAGATTGGGTTGCTGACAGTGCCTCCAGTTTCTTCACCCAGTCTTCTGCTGAAAGGTCAGAGTTGGCACCTACAGCCGATGTCCATCAACCTTTCACCTCACCCCCTTGAAAATTAGCCAAGCAGTCTGAACCCGAAGTCATGCATCAGTCTCTTCTTCTTTTTGATGACTCTGTTAGCATGGTTTCCAGGGCCATCCACCTAGCCCTGCCCCAGAAGTGGAAGAGATTGAGTGCACCGATGCCCAACCACTTATGTCTCAAGATGAGTACATGGGATGACCATCGCAGCACGTCTCAGATGATGATGAAACACAGGTGCCAACTGCTGTGGAATTCCGAATTGTGGAGACCGACAAGGAGGGCAGGTGTGAAGACTGGGTGGAAGATGATGTGGAGGATGATGAGGTCCTCGACCCCACATGGAATGAATGTCATGCAGGTGACCTGAGTGATTTGGAGGAAGAGGCGGTGGTCGCACAGAGCCACCAGCACAGCAGAAGAGGGAGCAGGGTGCAAAAGCGGAGTGGCCGTGCCCTAGACACTACACCGGCTACTGCCCAATGCAGCAAGGGACCGAGCACACCAAAGCCAGCTCAAAGGAATTCCCTAGCATGGCAGTTCTTCAGACAATGTGCTGATGACAGGACATGAGTGGTTTGCACGCTGTGCAATCAGAGCCTGAAGCGAGGCATAAACCTTCTCAACCTGAGCACAACCTGCATGACCAGGCATCTAAGTGCAAAGCACGAGCTGCAGTGAAGTAGACACCTCAAAAACGAAGAAAGGTTGGGGTGTGGTTTGGCCGCGCAGCGTGATGGCTCCTTAGACTGGGAGCTCCTGCCGATTGGACCTGCCTTCTCATACGCCGGAGCCACTGCACGGAGATAACTGCACGGTAAGCATGGGCTCCACATCCAGAACCTCGCCTGCCACTAGATCCCAGTCCCCAAGGGACACCGGACTGGGGATCAGCCAGAACATTCCGGAGATATTCCGGACACAGGGCACAAATATGGCGCCTAAAGGCCGCGCTTCTTCTGTCTCCCCCAATCTCCAGCCATCCATCCACTCTTATGCCTCAGTCACTGTATCGGGCTCTGAGACACCCACCCCTCAGCTCCAGGCTCCTCATCCCCTGAGCATGTGGCCACTGACATAAAGGAGACTCTGGGGGCAGCCATTCTGGATCTGAGGGAGGATATGCAGGCCCTGTACAGCCGGGTGTCTGATGTTGAACAGACCACCTCACAGCACGGCAGAGTGCTCAGATCAGTTACACAGACCCTGGATACCCATTCCCTGCAGATGAGAGATCTTCAGTGCCACTTAGAAGATTTAGACAACAGGGGGAGATGCCATAATCTTCGTGTTGTGTGGGCTACCAGAATCTGTGGAGCAAGACCAGCTATCGCCCGCATCCACAGGCCTCTTTAATATGATGTTAGATCGCCCACCGCAGTCCCCTATTGACCTGGAGCGCATTCACAGGGCCCTTAGGCCGAGGGGCAGGGAGGGGAACCCCCGCGATGTGGTCTGCTGTTTGGTGGACTATAAGCTTAAAGAAGAAATTCTGCGCAAAGCTCGCACTAGGGCACACCTGGAATATGAGGAAACAGCCATTCAAATATACTAAGACCTATCCAACATAACTTTGCAGCACCAACTTCTACTGGAAGTTCTACGCACTAGGGGAATTACTTATAAATGGAAGTTCCCATTCTACCTCTTGGCGACCACTCTCGGCCGCACAGCTCTACTTCGGGTGCCTGAGGACTTGCCACAATTTTGCTCCATCCTGGATGTCCCGCTGGTGGATCTACCCAACTGCTATGCAGAATTCCGAGGAGGACCCCGCATGTATGGGGCCCGCGAAGATGAACCGATGGAAGCACAAGATTTGCGTTTCCGATGCCGGCGTTCTTCCTCTGGGAATGGCTCTGCTGCTGCCCATCAGGATGCCCCACAGGTAGCGAGCCCCTCGAAACCACCACAACAATGGCAGGCCCGCAGAGGGGACTGAAACTGCTTCCCGCCTTCTGCCCCGCTTCTCTCTCCACCTTGTTCCTGTTTAATCTTCCGTTGGATGACCCCCTGCTGTGACGATTAACGTCCCAATGTTTCTCGCTACATCGTTTTCTCAGGAACTCCTCATTGAGGTTTGCGTGTTTTGCCCATGGAACGCTCTGTTTCTATCTGCCTTTACCCCAGACATCAGGTAACACCCATAGGCACCTACCCAGAGAGGGTGACCTTCCAACACCGCCTCCAGATGGCTCCTTGGTCCCTATAGAGATGGAGGGAATACTTTGTCTGTTTGGTCTCATTCCTCCTTGGCTTCCCCCCCCCTACTTCTTGCACCCCCATCTGCCAAGGGGGACATGGTTCACCCTTCCTACATGGATTGTGTTTGCTTATTGCTTGCAAGAGCTGGTATAGTTGTTCTTTTTTTTTTACACTTTTTTTACACTTTGCTGTTGTGTTTATGTTATACATTCATGCCACAGGGGGAGGTTGGCCTGCCCGGGGGCTTTGGTTCCTTCTCTTCCCCTCCTCCATCGGGGGTAGTGGGCGGTGACTGCACCGACACCTCTCGCATGGGAGGGCCTCCACAGGCGCAGCCATGGCAACCAAGGCTACAGTTCCTCATTGCTGTCACCTTCTCAGATGACGTCAGCCCGCACCCATGGGTGAGTGGCCCATTCGGTCCACCATGGCACGGGCTGACCCCATTCTGATCGCTACGCGCCACCAATTATGCTTGTCTTCTCTTTAATGGTTGTGCCTCCCTAGCTCAGGCGATGCACGCTTTTCACCACGCCGCACAGAGAAGGGGGGTTAGCACCCCCCCCATGCTTCTCTATAAGTAAGGCATTAACGGTGCCTGCCCGTGTCATCACCTGTCTCTTCTTAGTGACCGGACCCACCTTGAGTGCCGTGTTATTGCATGCCGTAGCGGCACCTGGAATTTAGTAAAAGTTATGTACCAGTGGTGTATGCAGTTCCTGAGCTGGTATGGGCAATGGCGGGGTCGTATCCTCCTCCCCTCCTACTAGTTTGGGGCTGGGGGGGAGGTCGTCTCACCTCATAATAGGAGCGCCCATGCGATGTTACATTGTTGCAATATTACGTAGTTAAGACCCCCTTTTTTATGCTCCTTTGTGTTGAATTATATAGGCATTGGGTCGCAAGGGGTTTTGGTTATTATTATTCAATGCACACTATTCCCTTCTACATGTGGTCTCCACGGAGATGTTTTATGTTGTTACTCTACTCACATCCCCTTCCATCCTAGGTTCTATGTTCCTGTTATCTAGGGTCTCTGGACAGGCTGTTCTTTTGTGTACAAAGGTTCTGTGTTTCCACCTGAGGACGCCCTGACAGACATGTATACTCACCCTGCCTTCCTGCTCATCGCACTCTTTACTCATGGTTTCCGAAAATGTTAACCCAATATTGGTCCATGGGCTGGAATCCTCGTCCCTGGGTGGCCCCCTGGTTCTATGTCCCGGTTAGGTATACCCCAACCTCCCTTAGTGTCCACCATTGTCATATTACCCATCTTGGCAATTTGTACTTTTGCACGGTTCACTACACCTTTGGTTTCGTGGCTCTGTTGTTATCTGGTGGGCAGGTTCCCCAGACACCAGCTTCACCCCCAAGCTAACCTACAGTAGTTATTTTCCATCCTCCCACCTAACCCCTACTCCTCTCCCTCCCCAACTTTCTCTGTGTGTTTCCTTCCTCCCCGGATGGCTCCCCTGTCCCAACCCTCCCGTCCTATTGCCCAGGCTCCTGCATCACCTAATGATACACTAAAGCCCCTTTCACTGAACGTGCGGGGCCTCAATATACCCGAACGTCGCTCCAACCTGCTCCTCACACTACGTCGTTCCAAAGCGGACGTGGTGTTCTTGCACGAAACCCACTTCAGGGCGGATGCGATACCCAAACTAAAAAATAACCATTTCCCGTCGGTCTTCCATGCCGCAGCAGCTGACTCAAAGTCAAAGGATACCTCTATACTTTTCTCTAAGTCATGCCCGATGCTACTGATTGACACTAAAGTGGTAAGTTCCATTTCGTTAAATGCACCATTAAAGGCCAATTGTTCACCTTTGCGAATATCTATGCCCCGAATAAACAGTTAGTCCCCTTTTTTCGATGCACGTTTTCCCTCCTAACGGAATTTCAGGCTGGGACGCTGGTGGTGGGGGGTGACTTTAACGTCGCCCTTTCCCCTTTGCTCCACGTTTCGTCGGGCTCCTCCACGCTGCCGTATTCGGCTTTGCGAGCTCTCAAGACCCTACTGAAGGACATCCTGCTGCTCCACGACGCGTGGCGCACACTGCATCCTGACGCAAGGGACTATACGTTTTTCTCCCACCCTCATAATAAGTACTCCAGGATTGACTACATCTTTATTTCCCAAAACGCTCTTCCGTCCCTGTTGCGCGCATCCATAGACCCCATGGTCCTCTCGGATCACCGCCCCATTACCATCACGCTCCAGTTGGGGTCTGACTCCCGTTGCTCCAGTACCTGGCACCTGGACAATTCACTCCTGTCCGACCCAACCTGCAGCGCTGAAGTTGCCGCCACTTTACGTCAGTACTTTGAGGAAAATGACTCCCCGGAGGTGTCCCCGATCACTTTATGGGCAGCGCACAATTGTGTAGTCAGGGGGAAGTTTATTGCCCTGTCTGCAAAGAGAAACAAAGAATGGTGGGTGCGTATCGCTTCTCTCGCTGACCATATACAAACCCTTGAACGCTCTCATAAGCACTCTCTTAGAACAAACCCTGAAGGCCCTTACTCAGGCTAGACAGGACCTTCTGGAAGAATTGGGTAGATCCACAAAACGTAAATTCGCCTTGTTGCAGCGTAACTTCTACGAATACGGTAACAAATTGGGCAGCATGTTGGCAAGGGCGCTCCAATCTAGGAGAGCTGCTAGAACGATCCATTCTATCGCTGACTCGAGGGGACGTAAGGTGTCCTCTACTACCAACATAGCGGACCAATTCCTTTCTTACTATCGTTCCCTGTATAACTTACCCAAATATTCCACCCAACACTCGCCCGTAGACAGCGCCAATCACATTAGGTCCTTTCTGCAACAATACTCCCATTCCCCGCTTTCAGCTGAGGATCTTGAATCCATGCACTTCCCGATAACCTCGTAGGATATTACGATGGCCCCCAAACAACACAAACCGGGCAAATGCCCTGGCCCCGATGGGCTCACGGTGGGCTACTACAAGTCCTTTCCGGAGCTCCTATTGACTCCGCTGACACATTCTTTAATGCCTTCCCAGACTCTCCTGCCCTAGTCCCTGACCTCCTGGAGGCCCACATTGTTGTGCTACCCAAGCCCGGTAAAGACCCATCCTTAGTGACCAATTATAGGCCCATTTCCTTACTCAATGTGGACATAAAGATTTACGCTAAAATTCTCACAAACCGTCTCCTACATCTTATACCCGACATAATCTCCCTAGACCAGGTGGGGTTTGTCCATTAAGGCTCTTAACAGCCATCATTGGCTTACCTCATCCCACGCACCATGCTTTCTCCTGTCGCTCAACGCGGAGAAGACATTCGACAGGGTAGCGTGGGATTACATGATCGCAACCCTGAAGGCTATTGGTATCTCCGGAAGGATGCTGGGCTTTGTCCGGGCACTATACTCTGATCCCACGGCAAGGGTGCGAGTCAATGACCCCCTGTCGGATGCCTTCTCCATGTCGAATGGCACGCGTCAGGGTTGCCCCTTAGCCCCCCTCATTTTTATCCTTACCCTGGAACCCTTACTTCGCAAGCTCAACTGGAATCCATATAATCGTGGAGTGACTGTAGGTGCCAAATGATATAAACTTGTGGCCTATGCCGATGATATTTTATTATTCCTCACGCAACCAGTAACCATTTTGCCAAACCTCCTGAAGGACCTGGATATGTTCCGAGCACTTTCGAACCTTAAAATAAATTACTCAAAGTCTGAGGCGCTGAATGTTTCCCTACCGCCAAACCTTCAACCTTTCTGCCAACAAAATTTCCCTTTCCGGTGGGAATCTCAGGCCATTACTTATCTGGGTATTCAGATTCCATCCAAGCTGTCCGATCTATACGCAAAGAACTTCACCCCCATCCTTATGGAGGTCAAGTCTGATTTTTCTAAATGGGAGCGAGGGTCCTTCTCGTGGTTTGGCAGACTGGCCATCATAAAAATGAACATTCTCCCTAGGCTGTTATATGTCCTTCAAACGATTCCCATTAAAATCCCTCCCGTATTCTTTCAATCTTATCGACGTATTTGCTCCAACTTTATTTGGTGCTCTAAGCGCCCCAGGTTGTCTTGGGATCTTCTCACTGCACTGAAGACATCCTGGGGGACTGGGCCTTCCCCATTTACAAAGGTATTATTGGGCTTGCCACTTATCTAGGATCTCAGACTGGTAGAATAGTCGCCTCACAAAGGACTGGGTGAATCTTGAGGATTCTATGTCTCCTTTTCCCATACGCTTCCTACCTTGGACTAGTCCCAATTCCACTCCGGCGCCCTGCGCGAAACATCCTCTCACGCACGCTACCCTACTCATTTTTCGTCTGCTTTGTAAAACATTGGGCATATCTTCAAGACCAGGCCCTATGGTCCCTCTATGCCACAACCCGGACTTCATTCCCGGCCTGGCACGCCTTGATCCACTTGTACCCTTGACCGAGGTTCCGTATAGGGCGGCTCATTTCTTCAAGGAGGGTTCCCTTCTCACATACTCGGACCTGTCACGGAGATTCCCCAAGTGTAAACTCCCCTTTTTTAATTACCTGCAAATTAGGGACTTCCTACTACACTCCAATGACCGTAATGCATGCACAGAGACATCACCCCCTTTGAGGACCTGTGCGCTCATACCAGACCCAAACATCATTTCGTTTCGGGCTTATACTCCCTCCTCTCGCTGAGACTCCCCTCTAGGGTTGCACGACTCTGTGACCGCTGGGAAGAAGACCTCTCCATTTCACTTTGTGGTGAGGATTGGGATAGGATCTTTACTCACATGCACAAGGGCTCCAGGAATGTGTACGTGCAAGAGAGTGGTTTTAAAATCTTTTCCAAATGGTATAGGACCCCAGATATTCTACACATATTTTCGTTGGACGCCTCCCCCATGTGTTGGAGGTGCCACAAACATACGGGCACCATGTTTCACATATGGTGGGACTGCACTCTTATAAGACCATTTCGACAGGAGGTCCACTCTATTATTGGACAAATCACCACCTTCTCCCTAGTCTTTTCCCCGGCTCAATACCTCCTTCACCACACTTCTATCCCACAAAAAGCATACAAGCAATCGTTGACTCTCCACCTAATTAATGTGGAGAGGATGTACGTTCCATGTCGTTGGCTCTCTCCCTGCCCTCCTACCATTGCTGACTGGCTTCGCAGATTGGGAAGGGTGGCGGACCCACCAGGCCCACGACTCCCTTGACAAATTTTACACCACATGGGCCACTTGGCTCCACTTCTCATTCTCTGCCAAATACAGTAAATTGTTGAAATCATCATGTTAACTGGCCGCGCTTATCTCTTCCCGGCCTAGCTGTGACGGGCTCTCCGGTTCCTTCCCCCCTTTTTCCTCTCCCTCTATTCCCCCCCTTATGGCTGCCCTTCTTGTTCCTGTTTTGTCATCCCATTTCCGTTCCTTCTGTTTTACCCCCTCACTTCTCCCCCCTCCCCCTGTAGAACTGTAGTACTATGATATCAGGAGGACCTTGTTTATCACGTGTAGTTACCACTTACCTGCCCTTCTCGGCATATTCTTACGCATGCTCCACTTGTTCACTCTGTCCCCAACAAGGTCCTCTCTTGGTCCCCTCTGGCACACGTTCTGGGGCCTCGGACACAGTGTGTTCCCCTTGGGGGTGTCCGACCCCCTGTTTGTGTGTCTGAGGACCGCCATAGTTACATATGCATGGACCGCTTTTCATTCGCAACATGGTCTAGGGGGCCCAATGCGTTATTTTTCTTTTGGGCATGCATATTTCTTTTGCCCAGCCCCTCACTGGTACTAAAACGCCTCTCATGATGCACACAATGTTTCCCTTTTTTTTTTTCGTTCTTTCTTATGTTTTCCCTCTCTGAGCATCAATGGTTTATTTGTTATTTGAGACTTGTCATCGTTGCTATTACTGATGCTTGTTTAACTCTTATCTTGGTTTTTCTGCACTTATTGTAACCTTCTCTGTATGCCTATAAAGTTTTCAATAAAGTGTTTATTGAAAAAAAAAAAAAAACAAGAAAGGTCTCTGGCTCCTCCTGCTTCCTCTTCTGCTGCAGTCTCGGTCTCTTCATCTACCTTTGTAGTGACAGTGGCACCTGCCACGCCGCAAACAGAGGATCTTCCAGCAAAACCACCACCTGGGTCACCAACAACCATCTCCACAATGTCCCGTGGAAGCGTTCAGCTTTCTATCTCCCAATCACTGGAGCGGAAGAGGAAGTACCCCCCTAACCACCCACAATCCCTGGCCCTGAATGCCAGCATTTCAAAATTCCTGGCCTTTGAAATGCTGTTATTCCTTCTGGTGGAGACGCAGAGTTTTAAAAAGCCTTATGGTGGTGGCTGTCCTACAGTACGTCGTGCCCAGCTGCCACTACTTTTCCAGGCAAGCCATCCCTTCCCTGCACAACCAAGTGGGTGACAAAATCAGGTGTGCACTGTGCAACGCCATCTGTGGCAAGGTCCACCTAACTACGGATACGTGGACCAGTAAACATGGTCAGGGACGTTATATCTCCCTAACAACACACGGGGTAAATGCAGTGGCGGCTGGGCCTGAGGAGGATAGCAGTTTGGCGCATGTCCTTCCACCACCGAGGATTGCAGGGAGCTTCAGTTTTCCTCCCATTCCTAACTCCTCCTACTCCGCTTCCTCATCCTCTACTGCCTCCTCAGCACAGCCAGGGGTAAACGACAGCAGGCAGTTTTAAAACTTGCCTGTTTGGGGGAAAAAAAACACACACCGCGCAGGAGTTGTGGAGGGGCATTCAACAGCAGACCAATGATTTGTTGCTGCCAGTGAGCCTCAAGCCCGGCCTGGTGGTGTGCGATAATGGGTGAAATCTCATAGCAGCTCTGGGCCTAGCCGGTTTGACACACATCCCTTGCCTGGCGCATGTGCTGAATTTGGTGGTGCAGAGGTTCCTTAGAAATTACCCCGATATGTCAGAGCTGCTGCAGAAAGAACGGGCCGTCTGTGCGCACTTTCAGCGTTCTCACCCTGCTGCTGCTCGCCTGCCAGCTCTGCAGTGTAACTTTGGCCTTCCCGCTCACCGCCTCATATGTGACGGGCCCACAAGGTGGAACTCCACCTTGCACATGCTGGCCGGACTGTGCGAGCAGCAGCAGGCCATAGTAGAGTTTCAGCTGCAGCACGCACGCGTGAGTCGCTCTGCGGAACAACACCACTTCACCACCAATAACTGGGCCTCCATGCGAGACCTGTGTGCCTTGTTGCACTGTAACATATGCAGACTAGGCCGCAATTTTTTTTTCCCCTAAATGAGTTTTTATTGATAAGCGGAATACAACAACAGTATCCAATGGGTGTATCTCACTGTAACATATGCAGACTAGGCCGCAATTTATTTTTTCCCCTAAATGGGTTTTTATTGATAAGCGGAATACAACAACAGTATCCAATGGGTGTATCTCACTGTAACATATGCAGACTAGGCCGCAATTTTTTTTTCACCTAAATGGGTTTTTATTGAATAGCGGAATAGAACAACAGTATTCAATGGGTGTATCTCACTGTAACATATGCAGACTAAGCCGCAATTTTTCCCCCCCTAAATGGGTGTTTATTGAATAGCAGAATAGAACAACAGTATCTAAAGGGTGAATCTCACACGTACAGATACAGACTAGGCCGCAATTTAATATTTTTTCCCTAAATGGGTGTTTATTGAATAGCGGAATAGAACAACAGTATACAAAGGGTGTATCTCACAGTAAAATATGCAGACTAGGCCGCAATTACATTTTTTTCCCCTAAATGGGTTTTTATTGATAAGCAGAATACAACAACAGTATCCAATGGGTGTATCTCACTGTAACATATGCAGACTAGGGTGCAATTACATTTTTTTTCCCTAAATGGGTTTTTATTGATAAGCGGAATACAACAACAGTATCCAATGGGTGTATCTCACTGTAACGTATGAATGAAAAATTTCTATTTTTCCCGTTAATTGGTGTTTTTTGAAGAGCAGGTTTGAACAGCAATGTCTAAACGCTGTACGACAGTGTCACAGTAAAGTATGAATGAAAAACTGAAAAATAGTTGTCCCCTTTATTGGTGCTTGTTGAATAGCAGATTAGAACTGCAGTGTCTAAATGCTGTAAGTCACGGTAAAATGTAAAGGAATTTTTTTTTTTTTTTTTAATCCAGATTAAGCAGACACATATGCACTGAGCTTGCATTACATGGCCGCTATACACCGCACGTCTAAAAGGTTGGATACTGTTGTTGTTCCATTCCGCTATTGAATAAAAAAAAAACATTTGAATGAAAAACTGAAAAATAATTTTTTTCCCTAAATACTGAAAAATAATTTTTTTGCCCTTACATTGGTGCTTTTTGAAGAGCAGATTAGAAAAAGCCAAGTCGGTCTAAACAATGTATGTCAAAGTAAAATATGACAGAAAAAATATTTTTTCTTTTTTAAATGCAGATTAAGCAGACACATATGCACTGAGCTTGCATTACATGGCCGATACAAGCCGCACGTCGCCCACCTAACAGACTGATAAAAGTTTTTTTTTCTCCCTCCTCCTCACTGGGCTCAGGTCAGGGCAAAAAGATTGTGCACTGCACCCCCACACAATACAATCAATGTAGATCGCTGTCTAATTAAAGAAGATTCTTCCTATTCTTTCCCTGAAAGCAATCTCCTATCTCTCCCTCAGGGCAAAAAGATCGTGCACTGCACCCCCACACAATAAAATTGATGTAGATCGCTGTCTGATTAAAGAAGATTCTTCCTATTCTTTCCCTGATAGCAATCTCCAGCCTGCCCCTACAATAATCTCCTATCTCTCCCTCAGCAGCAGCATCAAGAACCTCTACCTAGTATAGTTATAGCAGAGTGACTCCAGCTTATATAGAGTCTGGTTCACATGCTGCACTGGCCAAACACAGCCATGCCATTAGTAGGCATGGCTGTGATGGCTTCTAAGGGCACACTAGTTAAACGCTTGCTGATTGGCTGCCTTGCATCCGTTGAAAACGCGCAATTAAAACTGTGCCAAAACATACCGAACAACGGACATCATCCCGAACATACAGTGAAATGTTTGGGTCCGTGTCCGGCTACCGAATACCCAAAAGTCCAGTATGATTCCGAACAATACAGTCCGGGTTCACTCAACCCTACTCATATACTACGTATATAGATGAACCAGTAAAAAGATTCAAAAAAGTTCTGGCCCAAGTAACAATTAAAGTAAGGTGCACACTAAAATATGTACTCTTATAAAGGGAAGTACATGGACAAAGGAAATAGCTTAAGGGAGTTTCCGTGTGGGATGGAAAGGTCGCTCAGTGCGCAACGGCTATCTCTCTCATCCCCCAGAGAAAAAGCCCTCTAAAAAGGGTTGAAGCTCACCATGTCGTTGAGACCTGGAGGTGTCATTGCATCGAGGTCTACTATCCAACGTGTTTCTCTTTGTAATAATATTTTATTCCAATAACTCCCCTAGGATTCGGGTGGACCCTATCCAATATTAAAAATTTAGGTGTAGGGAATCGACCTGCATGCATGTCGCGAACATGCCTCCCAAGAGGGAGGTCAGGGTTGCAACTGCGCATGCTACTGACATGTCTGTATATCCGTTTATGAAGAGGTAATTTTGTTTTGCCAATATAGTAACTGCCGCAGGGGCACAAAAGAAGGTATACAACCCCTGCGGTCTTGCAATTGGCAATTTGAGGTTATTTTGAGTGTGTATAAACTGGCAATAATTACAGCCTCCACATGTGAAGGTACCCAATCTTTTGCAAGGATCGCAACGGAATTCCCCAACAAATTGACTTTGTGTCAAAAAGACTTTAAGGGCCTTAGATTTCCGATAGGAAATAGCAGGTTTTTCTGGTACATGGGAATTGATGTTAGAATCAATACGGAGTAAATGCCAAAACTTATTGATAGTCTTATAGATCTGCTGGTGTGGCTCAGTGTATTGCAAGATAATACGAGGGGCGTTAGATTCCTTGTTCTGATTTTTGGATCTCATCTCTTTTGTGTTGCCAAAAAGTAGCTCCTGTCGTGTATGTGAAATGGCCCAGTTAAAGGCTTTTCTGAGACAGGTTTTGGTATAGCCCCTTTTGAGGAGCCGTTTCCTAAGATTATCTGTTTCAGCCTTAAAAGCAATATCATCAGAACAGTTTCTCCGAATACGGAGATATTGGCTATAAGGTATGGAACGGATCAGGGGTGATGGATGGGAGCTAGAGGCATAGAAAATAGTATTAGCGGATGTAGGTTTTTGATAAAGCGACGTCTGTAAGGTAATTGATGGGTCTTTCTTAATTGTAACATCCAAAAAATTAACAGAGTGAGGGTCACACGTCATTGTAAAATTAAGATTGAAAACATTATTGTTCATGTGTGTCATGCATTCAAGTAATTGTTCCTTTGAGCCACTCCTAATTACCAGAACATCGTCTATATAACGATGCCCTGATAACATGTATTGTGTCCATGGAATCAATGAGTCATCCGAAAGAAATTGTCATTCCCACTCCCCCAGTTACAGGTTGGCGTACAATGGGGCACAGGATGTCTCCATCACAGCGCCCTGTACCTGGAGGTAGTGGGAACCGTCAAATGAAAAGATGTTATGGGTGAGGATATATTCTGTCAGAATATTTATACTGCTCTGAATATAACAGTGTCTATTTATGTAAATAAGCAAAGATCTGTGAGGTAGGAGAATCTCAACTTATTTCTACAAATCAATATGTAGCGAATTCTTTTTATCGATTAATTTCTTTTTAAAAGCATATACCAATCTTAGTGAGTACAGTCTACAGTATGGAATATGTAAGAATATTTATTCACAAGACATGTATTCACAATAAATGATCAGACTTGAGATGACACAAAAAGATAACTCTGACATAAAATACAAACTTATAATGATAAATGCAATGTGATGTGTAGCTCAATAATGAAAGTAAAAATAAAGCAAGATTACATTTTCTCCAGGTATAGTATAAACCATAAATGAATATTCTATATAATCAGACCACAATTGTCTGCGCAATGCACAGCCGATAGTCACTTCACTGCAGCGAGAATAGGCTAAGCAAAACGGTAGACTAATACGCTAATAATGCGCTGAATCTTATATTAATAAAAATGTATAAAAAGCAAAAATCAGCTCTTAGATAAAAATCTACATATGGTTAATACGGCTGGGACTGTAATCTCGTTACCCTTAAATATGAAATGTAAAACATTTAAGGAAGTACATAAATGATAGTAAATAATATCAAATAACACAGCAAGGTATATTTACCACATTTAAAATGGCTGATGGTCGTTACCAGAGTCCTTAAGATGGCTGCCTTACCAAGATGGTGGCCAGGTAGGGAGGAGTTTTGTTTGGTGTCCTTCAAAGTTTCAGATACATGATGGAGCTAAATGGAGTCTGTATAGATGAGTCTATGCATGGCTGTAGTAGCATGTGTGTTGTATGCATAATGTATGTTGTGTACTGTAATGTGTCTCTCTCACATCTGGGTTTCCCTTTTTATATGGTATTGAACAAAGGACTATTAAAATGACCATAAGTTAAACCCAGAGGGAGTAACTTCATCCCCATTGGTTGGGATATCTTATTCATTAACTGGTGAGGTCATTGGGTGACACCTCTTGGTTGACCAGTATATTGAATATTAAAACTATATGATTTCTCCATTTAAGAATATCATAAAACACATAAAATCTATCCATACTCTCATCTATTACATGTCCATTTAATATATCCATCATGTATCTAAATAAAGGATTAAATCTGGTAACACCATAATATATTATTAATATATTTATCCATATATATTGGAAATGACTTTTTAACCTAAGACTTCAATTAGTAGCAGTCAGTCACCAGAGATGGCAGTATTGAATTGCTCCTCAGATTCAGTACACAGAATATAGCAGCATTATTTACCTACAAATAAACTTTGAACCTTATATTGACAAAGAGCTTACAAACTCAGACCTTCTAGACTAGACTTCTGGCAAGGCCAGAAAAGTTTTATGATGCTTTACCACTTACAAGAGCTTATTTACTGAAGCCTTACTAAATGTGATGAGCCATCAAAATCAGTTAAAGCTAGGATTTAGCAAGAATGAAACAATTATAATATATAACGGTTTTCTACATATCTATGTATGTTAGTTATATATATATATATATATATATATATATATATATATATATATATATATATATATATATATATATATATATATATATTTATATATATATATATATATATATATATATTTAATTGTTAATATTCTGTTACATAGAATTATAATATATCTTTAAATCTTATTTTTAAATGGGTCTAAACACAGAATATTTGACTAGGGTTTATGGTCCCACGCACAGATAAGATTACCTTGGTATAGCGTCAGCTAGACTTTATCTAAAGAAAGTTAAACAGACTATTTATTTATTACCTTAGGTCAACACAGCATGTCTGTTGAAACTTTTCTTGAATAGACACCTTTCCTAAAAGGAGGTTTGAACTTTTAGTGACCTTCTACAACATGGATGCCACTGCTCAAAATTTCTATATATGACATATTTCCATATTTCTTTTATTTAATATCCCCCAATAATTCTGACAACTCCAAACCCTGAACAATGAACTTGTTCATATCACACCGAGTAAGCTCTGATTTAGAAAGAATCTGATGGATAGTATGGATGCTGTGTTGGTGTGGTATAGAGCTGTAGAGTGCCTCTACATCTATAGCCACCAACAGAGCATCAGAAGGGATAGACAGGGCCTCCAAGATCTGAAGCAGGTGGATGGTGTCTTTTACAAAGATAGTAAACTCTGTACATATGGTCTCAATTTCAAATCAATGAACTTGCTAAAGTTCTCAGAGATACTACCACAGCCGGAAATAATAGGACGGCCTGGAGGGTTAGTTATACATTTGTGTATCTTTGGCAAACTATAAAAAGTTGGAACTACTGGGTGTTGGGTATGTAGGAAATTCCATGTAGGTTTGTCAATTATATTTTGTAAATAAGCATTATCAATAATGGTATAAAATTCCAGATTAAATTTATTTATTACGGTTTTGGATATGAGTCTGTACCAATCTTTGTTTTGTAAGATCTGAAGACACATATCTCTGTATTGTGTGTTGGTAAGGACGATAATGTTGCCGCCCTTGTCTGATGGTTTAAAAGTAAGATCATATTGTTTAACCAAAGATCTCAAAGCTGTTTTTTCTTTAGTGGATAGATTTGAGGTAGTTGGAGATAGATTCAATTTTTGGATCTCTTGTGTAGTCAGAGTTACGAAAGCTGCCAAATTAGGATTTAAGTTGAGAGATGGAAAATTGTCTGATTTTTTACGAAAAATTGATGTTGGTTCTACAACAGGGGGTTCTACTGTGTCTTCAAAATTCAAGAGGGAGTCTAGGTCGATGTTGTCGATCAAGTCTCCCCTATCTTGTTCTTCCAAGAGAGTTAAAAGGCAATCCAAGGCCTCATCCTGTTCAGGTTTGTTAACCAGAGGGGGTGGAGGTCCTGTGTTTTGTCTCTGGGCATATTGCGATTGCAATAAGACCTTCTGAGCAAAAAGGTGTAGGCCTTTAATGATAGAAAATTTGTCAGCCTTCATTTGTGGACAAAAACTTAAACCCTTAGCTAGCAGGGTCAGTTGGCTAGAGGTAAGAGAGTATTCAGTAAAAGTGATAATGTCGCTGGACGTTGATTTTGAGTCTTCAGTTTGTGAGGTTACTTCACTAAATGCTGGAGTGTCTATCAAAAGTGAGGATGTGTGATGAGTGTCCAAAATATATCCTTAAGTTCTAATCAGTTGGTTCTAAAAAACCTTCCGAATCTTCATTATCAGAGGTGACTGTGTCAGTTTGTGCGAGAGTGGAATTCTGATATTTTGATTGTTTAGAAAGTGTGGGAACAGATTCAGCCACACTGTGTGTATTACGGGTCTGACGTGTGGTATGCGTGTTGGACAACGGGGGAGGACGTGAGGACTGAGATACATCAGCCATGTGTTTTTTAGGGTTCTTAGTGTTCCTATTGGGTGACATACGTTTAGTTTTAAATGATTTTCTGGGAACTTCCTGTTTAAAGGAAGAGGATGAGATAGACGAATTTAAAGAAGAGTTAGATCCAAATTGTTCCACTGAATGCCTGAGTCCCCTCTGAGTGGAATAGGTTTGTCTATGTGCCCACCTGTATGTTTGATGATACCTAAATGCGACCCTGTCACTGCAAATTTTTCGTTCCTTTTTAGCAATGTTTTCACTTATTATTTTATCTAGTTGGATTTTAATATTGTTTTCCAAATTCTTATATCTGGGGGAGTCTTGAAATCGGGTTAATTTTTCATATAATTTATCAATTTTTTGGCCAAGACTTTTTATTTTTTTATTTTTTTTATGATACTCCTCTATAAGTAACGACATCATATTTTTTAGAACAGATCTGTAGATTGGATTCCCAACGTCTTTTGAAAGTCTCATCCATATTTTCCATGGTAGGGAAAATCTGTATTCTTAAGCCGAAGGAATTTCTGTCCTCTTGTATGTATTGCTCAAAGTTCTCTATATGTAAGTGGAGGTTTTTTTTTTTTTTTTCCCACTGATATGTTCAGCTGGAAAAAAAAGGGAATCCATCTCGGATTCATGAGCTTCCTTTTTGCCTTGTTCTCTGGAAGAAGAAAGTAAAGTATCGTAAATCTTTCCCTTAAACATGGTCCTAAACCAGGGTATAAGTACCTGATTTGTTGCAAATAATAAGTAGAATGTACACACAAATAGGAAAAATTGTATGCAAAAAATTAATTAATTAATTAGGTGGTAGTAAGTGATGGGTAAATGTGGGGGATGGGTGTCTTCTACCCTAAAGTCGAAGATATGTATGTTTCCCCATCACTTAGTACCTAAGTGTCAGTGGCCAACATCCCTATATTGTAGGAAAAGGGGAACCCCCAAATTGGTGGGACTATATATGCGACTGAGCACTCAAAAAGAAAATATTGACGTATATAAAACATCAAACACTTTATTGCTTGTACATTAGGAATAACAAGGAAAAATAACAATCACAATAAATTCTAAAAAGTTGCATGCAAATACAGCTCGTAAAGGGTATAGAAGACTCCGGGGTACATATGGTAAAGAAAAAAGAGACCCTATGCTTTTCGGGTGGAAACCCTTCTTCAGGAGTCAAACAGGATTCAAACTATGTTGTATCACCTATATAAACAGGGAATTGATGCTATAAGTTGTGGATATGTGTAAGAATAATTTTTGTTAGAACATCTCGATGGTCAATACATACCACTTGGGTCTTCATATATACCAAGAAGAGCTGTGCACTATTAAAATCCGGTAAGGTTTACCAGAAAGTAAGAGGATGCTTGGTTTCAGGTCTCCACATGTTATAGACGGAAGTACTTAAAAAATGTAGAAGAGAAAAGAGCCATAGTACTGTTAATCAGTGGGCACCACAGTGATCAAAGCTGGTTCAGTTGAAACCCCGAGGGGGGATTACCAGGGTGTAATTATTGTAGGAAAGAATAGAAACCTGGGATATATAGAAGTATAATTAGATACAACAGAAAAAAGGGGGATCCCAGAAAAAAGGGAAAAGTATAGTAGTGTAATCCAGAAATATCATTACCTGTAAAACAGGGATAGCCACACAGTGAGAGGTCATATAGGTCAAAAGTTTATGGAGTAATTATAAATCCAGTGTGGTAAGTATTTATATGTATTACAGCATGATCATCTAGTATATGGAAATAAAAAGGAAAAAAAGAAAAAGGGGTAATGATGTATTGACAATAAACTGCCAGAGTTTGCAACATGTATATGATTACCAGGGCAGTAAGTACAAGAGGTGAGAATCTATGGTCCCGAGTTTAACAAGAGTAAAGAGAATGAGGAACATATTGAAACCCAAAGCCATGGAATGTAACACCAAAATGTGTAGAAGATTATAGATAAGATAAAAGAGTATGTAGAAAGCCCAAATCTCATCAGCGTATACATGGCCATAAAATTCTAGAGATGTTGCAAACTCTGGCAGTTTATTGTCATTACATCATTACCCCTTTTTTCTTTTTTTTTCCCTTTCTATTTCTATATACTAGATGAGCATGCTGTAATACATATAAATACTTACCACACTGGATTTATAATTACTCCATAAACATTTTACCTATATGATCTCTCCCTGTGGGGCTATCCATATATTACAGGTAATGATATTTCTGGATAACACTACTATACTTTTCCTTTTTTTCTGGGATCCCTCTTTTTTCTGTTGTATCTAATTATACTTCTATGTATCCCAGGTTTCTATTCTTTCCTACAATAATTACACCCTGGCGATCCCCCCTCGGGGTTTCAACTGGACCAGCTTGGATCACTTCCGCAGCTCTGCCGGGTCTCCCAACGTCACTTCTGGTTTACTCAGCTGCCAAAAACTGACAGTATTCAAAAATGCCGGTTTCGGCGTTTTGAATACTTTGAAGTACAGTGGAGGGGTTTGGGGTCTTTTAGACCCCAGATCCCTCCATAAAGAGTACCTGTCACTGCCTATTATTGTCACAAGGGATGTTTACATTCCTTGTGACAGCAATAAAAGTGAACAGATGTTTTTTTTTGTGTAAAGTTTTAAAAAAATTATAAATAAATAATAAAATAAATAGGAAAAAAATAAAACATTTTAAAGTGCCCCTGTCCCCATGATTTTGCGCACCAAAGAAAACGAATACTTAAGTCGCGCTTGCATATGAAAAAACACTGATGCTGCATCCACCTAGGTAAGTATAAAGGGGGAAAAGCATTGAATCCCATACATTTCCTTTAAGTGATTATGTAGGGTACCCATCACTGAAGCAGACGTATGACTAGAAAATAAAGCTCTTCCAGTTTCATAAAAATAATTGGAGGAACCAAAGAATGGTTGCTGCTGCTTTATGGTAGAATATATATTTTGGGATGCCAGTGTTTCTAAGATACTTTGGAATCTATAAAAAAATATATAAATAATGTATTAAAATTACTTTTTTACCATATTACTGTGTTTTAAAATTACCTGAGAACTAGGAGTGAATTTTTATTAAGGGTTTTGAATATTTATCTTTTGGTTATGTAAAACATTGTTTACAACTTCTTTGATATCTTTATTCCTTAGGCTGTATATGAAAGGATTTACAAAGGGGGTAAAAACAGTGTACAACAATGATATCATCTTATTGGTGGTTCGTGATTGTCCTTCCTTTGGAATCAGATATGTGGAAAGTAGGGTTCCATAAAATATAAACACAACAGTGAGATGGGAACTACAAGTGGAAAAGGATTTGAGTCTTCCAGAAAAGGAAGGTATCTTTAACCGAGTTACAACAATATAAGTGTATGAAACTGCTATCAGAAGGAAGGGGAGTACCATCACAGGTAAGCACAACAAGGTGGCTTCAATTTGAACTGTGGATGTATCTGAACAAGAAAGTTCCAGAAGAGGATTTAAATCACAATAGAAATAGTCAATAACATTCGGTCCACAGAATTCTAGTTGACATATGCTAAGTATAAAAATGGATACCAAAAAACAACTCAACAGCCAGGATACAAGAACTAATTGAATGCAAAGTGTTTGTTTCATAATGGAGACATAATGCAGAGGAGAGCAAATGGCTAGATAGCAGTCATAGGACATCACTGTCAGAAGGTAACATTCAAATGTTTCTATTGTGCCAAAGACATAATATTGAGTGATGCAACCAGAAAAGGATATGGAGGTCCGCTCATGTAGAACAATATTTAACATGTTAGGAGCAATATTTGTGATCAGCATGATGTCGGATATAGAGAGTTGGGAGAGGAAGAAGTACATGTACATAGGAGAATGAAGGGTCTTGCTGTAATATACCAGCATGGTGATCAAAAAGTTTCCACATATTGTTACAATGTATATAATATAATATAAGGATATATATAATATATGTATATAATATAATAAGGATGAAGGTGAAGAGCAGCAGATTATATACAGCCATGCTCTTAGATCCCTTGAAAAAAAATGTGATGACATGACCTTCATGTGCGGTCTGTGTGACATAAGAAAATAAATGAATAGCATAACATGTATTTATTATAGCAACAAAAAAATACAATTGTATGTTCACTTTGAAAAATGAATGAAAGCAAATAAGATGAAGTTGTATTTACTGTCAATGCCCAATCAAGTTCAAGAGAAATTTTTTAAAAAATAGGATTTTTAGTTGCACATAATTGGTTGATTTAGGTTAACACGGCTTCATCCTATTTTGTGAGCTCAGTGAATATTCCCCTTGGTAAGTGAACAGTTTCTATTCTTTTAACTTTTAGTAATACACTAAGCTATAGAATGTAATATTTGTCATAATGATTATAATTTTAATCAATAAGAGCATCACAGCTTAATTAATGTATCCCAAAATTTTAAAACATGTACTTACTCTATTCACTAATGATATCTGATGAAAATCCATATGTGCAAAAATTTTAATTATGTACAAATAAAGCAGCAAAAACACAATTCAGATTTTATTTTTTGGAATTATAACAGAAAATTGCAATTAAAAAAATATAAATGTAGTTAAAAGTTCAATATCACATGACTTGTCTTCATAGGAGTTTTTTTGGGCAGTATTTCAATTTAAGATTTAAAAAGACAAACACAAATGAGTTCATAAATGGAAAACAAATAGAAAAAAAAAAAAAAACTAGTGAGAAAATAATAAGTATTGTATACATCTATTGTACATTTAAAGTGTATCAATAAGCCTAGTTGTTCAAATAAGAAACCCTTTTTCACCCAAGCATTTATAGAGTATACTGTGTAATTCTTTGCAGATTAAAGATTCCATAGAGAATAACCAAGATCTCTTTGGATCCTTTCACATGGCCGCTCCGTGTGAAAGGTCCGCTGCGGGACTTTTTTTTTCCACGGAGCGGATGACATTTCTGTCATCCGCTCCGTATGTCCGCATATCATCCCATCCGTTTGCGGATGATATGCAGACATAATGTAAGTATATGGCACTGCGGATGTCAGCGGATGACACCGCTGACATCCGATTTTCCTTCCTTTCCGTTTTTCACACGGAAGGAAAAATGGGGTTCTGTTCCATTCGTAAAAACGGAACAGAACTGACAGGAGGAAAATCGGGTGTCAGCGGATGGTATTCCGCTGACACCCGCAGTGCCATTCACTTACATTATGTCCGCAAATCATCCGCAAACGGATGGGATGATTTGCGGACACACGGAGCGGCCGTGTGAAAGGAGCCTTTGGGTTTATGTTTGTGACCTTGATTTAAAAAAAATAAATAAAATGAATTTCATAATATGTTATTTTTAGAAAATGAAATACTATAGTAAATAATTGCTCATAGATAGCAATATAACATTTTAAAGGAAACCCTCCACTGCTGACCTATGTTGTCCTTGTTCTCAGGCTTTCATGGTGATCCAATAGATTCAAAGCACAGAATCTCCCGGTGATTTTTTCTATGGAATTTTTACATAAGGCGGGGCACACAATAAAGAAAGAAGCTCAGGATGCAATAAACACCTAAAGTCTGGAGCTATCACCCACAGTACTTATTCTTTGACCTCCGAAATCCTAAAATCTCAATCCAAAAGAGCATCTTAGCAATTGCAGGTGGCAGATCATTGGTGGCATGACAATCAGTTCAGCTCTGCATTCATTATTACATTGTACATTCTGTACTACTCTGGATGGGGAGTCAATTTGCCAGTCAAGTTCATCCACCCCAAACTCACTCATCCATGTCTTTATGGACCTTGCTTTGTGCACTGGTCCAAATCATTTGGTGGAGGGGGGATTATGGTGTAGGGTTGTTTTTCAGGGGTTGGGCTTGGCCCCTTAGTTCCAGTGAAGAAAACTCTTAAGGCATCATCATACCAATAAATTTTCGACAATTTCACGCTCCCAATTTTGTGGGAACAGTTTGGGGTTGGCCCTTCCTGTTCCAACATGACTGCGCACCAGTGCACAAAGCAAGGTCCATAAAGACATGGATGAGCATGTTTGGGGTGAAGGAACTTGACTGGCTTGCACAGAGTCCTGGCCTCAACCCAATAGAACACCTTTGGGATGAATAAGAGTGGAGACTGCGAGCCAGGCCTTCTCATCCAAAATCAGTGCCTGACCTCACAAATGTGCTTCTGGAAGAATGGTCAAACATTCCCATAGACACACTCCTAAACCTTGTGGACAGCCTTTCCAGAAGAGTTGAAGCTGTTATAGCTGCAAAGGGTAGGCCAACTCAATATTGATCCCTACGGCCTAAGACTGGGATGCCATTAAAGTTTATGTGCGTGTAAAGGCAGGCGTCCCAATAATTTTGACAATATAATGTATGTATAACGTGATATGTTTTTATCAGGACATATATAATGTCGAACATGTTTGATTTTAACTGTAATATGAAATACATTTTCTGTTGTTTTTTTTTTTCTTTACAGATTGTTATCAATTTCATTTGGTACAACTAATTCCATGGGCAAATCTTTCTTTTTGGTTCCTTCAAGTTTTAGTTTTAGGGAGTTGTCATTGTCTTTACATCTGTGGCCCTCTTTTTTCTTTTTTGTATATGTTCACCACTATTAAACTCTTCAGTTTGCTGTGTTGTACCACAACCATTGGCACTATTTTAGCACATGACACAACAATTACATACATTCCTGCTCGCTGCTGCGCTCATGTCTTTTACACACTACTCCACCTGAGGGGTTGTAATTCGGCATCTTTGCCCTGAGCACCGTATAACCTTCAGGGAGGGCCGTGGCCTGGACATGGAGGAGTGAGGCAGCAGGACACCGGAGCTCTGATTTCACACCAGTCAGCTGAGCACTTACCGAGGTTTGGAACAGCTGATTCGGGCACACAGATAATGTCCCAACACAGGAGACTCTCCTCCCAACCCCCCAGAGCCGCAACACCCCACCAGGGAAGTATAGAATCCTTCTACCCCGAGGCCAGCGGGACACATGGAGACACAGCCAAGATGGCGCTGGAATGGGGAGCAGACAGGACACGTGCAGAAGCCATCTAGACACATCAGCAAATAGCTGCATCCCTCTTTGCCTCTCACCCCTGTGACTCGGCACCCCCTGTGTCCCCCTGCTCCAACATTTCTCAAAATATGGGGTCTGACATGTCGGACATTATAGGGGATAGAGACCTTAAGCAACATATGTGGTCTCTCCTGACTAAGGATGACCTGGAGTGATTTTCTAACAGGGAAGAAAAAGCATTTAAACAACATGTAAAACAGATACATCACAGTTGGGCAACAGATTGTAATCTCTTGAACAGAAATTTGAGGAAACATTGCCTGCCCTTCCACAACTTAAAGAAAAGTGCATGCAGCAGGACCAATGGATAGACACTTTACTGTGCCAATTAGGCAACCGGGACCAGTGCATAGTTTGAAGCCGAGTCCTACGTGCGGACCGGAAGTGACGCATGGATGACGTCACCGGAAGTAGTTGGAAATGATGCCGCGGGGACACACAGAGGCCAGGCGAGGCGGATGAAGTATCGCAAATGCTTCAAAAGAGCTTCTGGTGGCAAGAAAGCCTGTGGTGTGGGCGGGGATAGACCAACCAACCAATTAGGATCTTTTTGAAAAAACTATAAGAAGGATAGAAGTAAAACCAGGAGAAAAAAAAGAAGAAAGAAACACCGGAATTCCCATGGCATCCCATAAATGTAGGAGATCCAATATGCTCCATGGCTATACAAATAGCAAACAATAAAAGGTCATTAACACAACATATCTTTAAATTAAGATCATAAATGAATGTGAAACACATAAAATTGGCTTAACAAGCCTATATGTGACACTACACATTATGATCATCAATAAATAAATAAATACCATATATAATACACATATACTTAAAAACCTACATCTAAAATCTATAAATACTCATGTGTAGAAAATCTCAAGTTTATATTACATTATATAAATGCATATAAAACCATTTTATCTTTGCATAAATATTAAAAATTAAATTAAAAATATAAAAATAGAGCAAGAGAAAATAGTTTAAGATACCGCTCAACAGTCCCTAATATCCAAATCAAACTAAACTGCTAAACTGTTGACCTCCAATTCTTCATTCAGACCATTGGGCGTCAAACAGTTAAATTTATAAATCCAATAAATTTCTCTTTTACATAGCAGAGAGAAACGTTCGTTATCAGTTAGGGTACTTTTAAGAACCGTCTCAATTGCCATGACCTCAAGTTTTCTAAAGTCCTTGTTATGCTTTTTTAGAAAATGGCGAGGGACACTATGTTTGTCGCACCCCTTTTGGATAAATCTACGGTGCTCCCCTATGCGTTTTCATAAAGTGCGCATGGTGCGCCCCACGTAAATTAATCCACAAGGGCACCTCAACACATAGATCACATATTCAGTAGAACATGTGATAAATTGCTTAATAACGAAGGTGTCCTCTTTATTGACAATGGAATTACATGCATGGACTACTGATTGACAGGTCAAACAACCTCATTTCCTACATTGGAAAATCCCAGTTCTATTATCAAAATAGGACCTGATATCATAAAGGGCCCGCGATTGGGATTTCAACTTACTCGGGGCTAAAATATAGTACGTGCCCATTTAAAGGTTCAGTTGGCTTTCTCAGATTTCAGTTCCAGTTGGAATCCTGGAAGCGGATCACTTACTAACTTCATATAGGTCTCCGCGTCCGCCAGGAGACGGCTGGCCTCACAGAGATAGTCAGTTTTGTTTTGGACTACCAAGCTACCCCCTTTATCAGCCTGTTTAACGATAATGTCCTTATTGTCTGTAAGATCCTTTAGAGCTTATTTTAGAGCTTATTTCTCTATCCTGCTTAAATTGCCTCGAAAGCATCCCTGGGCGATTTGCAAAGTTTGCTGAGATCTCTATATACAGCTTGATAATAGGTTTCGATATAGGGACCCTTGGACTGTATTGGATTGAAGGAGGAGGTGGATTTAAAACTGCTGAATCTAATATCTGGAGCCATAAAAGACGTCATGGGGTGATTCTAGGGTATGGTTATCGGACCATAATTCCTCCAAGATATTCAGAGCCTGTTCATCTGATATAGCTGGAGAACCAGCCCCAGGAGTCTGAGATAGAGGAGGCTCTATTGGGTCAGATTTCGACTTATCAACCTGATTATTGGCATAATGCCTTTTGATCGTCAATTGACGAATAAATCTATTAAGTGTTTAAGACCCAGTGTATGCGAATCTGACGATGGGCCTATAGGAGGAACACTCCATCTGGAACAATAATCCATTTGCTCGGTCTGTCGTCTATTATGGACGATATATCGATGATATTGTTCTCATTTGGAGTATGGGCGTAGATACCTTTGGAGCCTTTGTGGCCCACTGTAACGCCAACTCATTGGGTGTCTCATTCACATCGGTGGTTGATCCCAATGAGTTGGTGTTTTTGGATCTGGTCCTTTCCCACGATGGTCCATCGATCACAAGTAGGAATCACATGTGTCGCATGCAGGCCCAGTCACTGGTGGTGAAGTGGTGCTGATCCGCAGAGCCACTGACCCATGCATATTGCATCTGAAACTCCACTATCGCCCGCTGCTGCTCGCACAGTCTCTCCAGCCTATGTAAGGTGGAGTTCCACTTGGTGGGCATGTCGCATATGAGGCGGTGAGCAGGAAGGCCAAAGTTACGCTGCAGCGCAGACAGGTGAGCAGCAGCAGGGTGAGAACGCCGAAAGCGCGCACATACGGATCGCACTTTCAGCAGCAACTCTGACATGTCTGGGTAGTTTTTAAGAAACTTCTGCACCACCAGATTTAGCACATGCGCCAGGCAAGGGATGTGCGTCAAACCGGCTAGTCCCAGAGCTGCAACGAGATTTCGCCCATTATCGCACACCACCAGGCCGGGCTTGAGGCTCACAAACGCAACCAGTCATCAGTCTCCAAAGCTTGTGTGCGGTGTGGGGTTTGTCACCCAAACACATGAGTTTTAAAATCACCTGCTGATGTTTACCCTGGGCTGTGCTGAAGTTGGGGGTGAGGTTCTTTTGATGACCGGATGTGGGGGTGGTAGAAGAGGAGTAGGAGGAGGATGATGCAGAGTAGGAGGAGGAAGCAACAAGAGGCAACGAATAATGCCCTGCGATCCTCGGTGGTGGAAGGACATGCGCCAAACTGCTATCCTCCTCAGGCCCAGCAGCCACTACGTTTACCCAGTGTGCAGTTAGGGAGATATAGCGACCCTGGCCGTGCTTACTGGTCCATGTATCTGTGGTTATGTGGACCTTGCTACAGATGGCGTTGCGCAGCAAACACTTGATTTCATCCTCCACTTGGTTGTGCAGGGAAGGGACGGCTCACCTAAAAAAGTAGTGGCGGCTGGGAACAACGTACTGGGGGACAGCCACTGCCATCAGCTGTTTGAAACAGTCCGTCTCCACCAGACGGAATGACAGTGTCAGGGTTACCTGATCCGAGGCCGAGGTGCTGAGAGGGCTCCCCTTGCGGCTCAGTGCGGCACACCCCTGGAGATGGTACAAAGGGTGTGGCGCCCCAAGTGGCACGGGTTACCAGCTGCAGGCAGGTAGGTAGAACCAGAGCAATCCGAGAGCGAACTGGAACAGGCTGGAATCGCAGCAGGGTATGAGTCTTCAAGGCTCTGAAGCAGCCGGGCTACCTTGTGCCAAGGAATAGTCTCTAGTAGCGGAAACCGTGGTACAAGCCGAGGTCATGCACAGGAGACAACCAGAATAGCCGAGGTCTTGAAGCAAGCCGGGGTCATACACAGTAGGTAACGGAAGCAAGGTCAGTGGGAGAAGCCAAGGGTCAAACCAGGAGCAGGAGATCAAACAGAATCAGGAACAAGCCAAGTCACAACAGGAAATCCAAACAGGAAACAGGAAGCACAGGAAACACAGGAAGCTGAGAGATAATCCAGCAATGAGTCTGATCCTATGGCCACCTTTTATAGGCCATTTCCCTGACAGGCCAGCAGAGGGCTGTGTCAGTTGAGTCAGGAGCATCCATTTCTATTACTGGCAATGTTGCCAGTTCTCCTATGGCCATTTCCCTGACAGGCCAGCAGAGGGCTGTGTCAGTTGAGTCAGGAGCGTCCATTTCTATTACTGGCAATGTTGCCAGTTCTCCTATGGCCATTTCCCTGACAGTGCCCCCCCCCGAGGGGCAGCCTCCGGATGCCCAGACGGGCCAGTCTCTCTGAGTGTCTGTTGTGGAACTCCCGGATCAGTCTAGGAGCGTGTACATTATTTGCAGGCTCCCAGGAATTTTCCTCTGCAGAATACCCCTTCCACTTGATGAGGTACTGGGTTTGTCTACCCCTCTTTCTGCAGTCCATTATGGCCTCCACTTCATACTCCGCTTCACCCTCCACCAGGACTGGAGGAGGGGGTAATTCATGCCTACCAGAAAAAGGGCTGGGTACAACTGGTTTTAGCAGAGATACATGAAATACTGGGTGAATTTTGTAGGAGTTGGGTAAAACCAGTTCGAAAGCCACAGGGTTGACCTCCCTTTTGATCTCAAAGGGTCCAACGAATCTTGGACCCAGTTTTCGGGATGGGCAGGAAAGTTTCAGATTAGCTGAGGAAAGCCACACTTTGTCCCCTCTTTTAAAGGTAGGTTCATTTCTTTTCTTTTTATCATAGAACCTCTTGTAATCCGTTTGTGCTTTCTGGACGGCCTCCTGAAGGAATAAGTAGTTCGTCTGAATAGAATTAATCCGGTCTTGGACTGCAGGGACAGATGCTTCCGGAAGGGTATTGGGCAAAAAGGAGGGATGGAACCCATAATTCGCCCAAAATGGGGACTGGTTAGTGGAGGCATGTACCGAATTATTGTATGCAAACTCCGCACATGGGAGAAGGGATATCCAGTCATTTTGGGCAAAAGTACAGAAACAACGAAGATACTGTTCTAGCGTCTGGTTTGTTCTTTCTGTCTGGCCATTGCTTTGGGGATGGTAAGCGGAAGAAAGACATATTTTAATGGACAAGGTCTTACAAAGATCCTTCCAGAATCTGGAGGTGAACTGTACTCCTCTATCGGAAACAATATTATCCGGAAGCCCATGTAGTCTGATTACTTCCTTGATGAATATTTTTGCTGTTTCTGGGGCTGATGGAGTGCCGGTCATGGGCAGGAAGTGGGCCATTTTGGTCAGACGATCCACTACCACCAAGATGGTAGTAAAACCCCCAGATGAAGGTAAGTCAACAATAAAGTCCAATGAGATCATCTTCCAGGGTTGCTCAGGGATGGGTAGAGGCCTTAACAGACCCCAGGACTTGGTGTTGGACCCCTTGTTGCGCTGACAGACAACGCAGGAGCTAACATAAGACTGGCAATCCTTCCTTAAACTGGGCCACCAGAAGGAGCGTTGGATAAGCTCAAGGGTCTTTCGTACACCAAAATGTCCGGCCAGCTGATGGTCATGGAAAGTCTTTAGAACTTGGAGCCTGACTGGTTGGGGAATGAAAACTTTGTCCTGGTGCCAAAGGAACCCGTCTCGACTCTCCAAGGGGGGTATTTCCGTGTCCGCGTACTGGGTGGATGCCTGTTTAATTGAGGATTTTAATTCTGGCTGGATCAGGAAAAAATGTTGTGCTGACAGAATAGTACTTGGTTCCACAGACTCGGGGGCATCAGGGAACATTCGGGAGAGGGCGTCTGCTTTCCCGTTCTTGGAGCCTGGTCGGTAAGTTATGTGGAAATTAAATCTTGAGAAAAATAAAGCCCACCGGGCCTGTCGTGGTCTCAGACGTTTAGCGGCCCTCAGGTATTCTAAATTTTTATGATCAGTGAAGATCAAAATTGGGTGGGCGGCACCTTCCAATAAATATCTCCACTCCTCCAAGGCGGTTTTAATGGCCAACAGTTCTCGGTCACCCACATCGTAATTTCTCTCTGAGGGGCTCATCTTTTGAGAGAAAAAGGCAATAGGGTGAAGTAGGGCCTTAGGTCCTTGGCGCTGAGACAATATGGCTCCTGTGGCTATTTCTGAGGCGTCTACCTCTAACACAAAGGGTAAAGCCGGATCTGGGTGCTGTAAGACTGGTGCAGAGGTGAACAGTCCTTTGAGTTTGTCAAATGCTGCCTGAGCTTCTGGGGACCATTTGAATCTGGTCTGCTGGCGAGTCAACTGCGTAATCGGTGAAATGATAGCTGAAAAGTCTTTTACAAATCTTCTGTAAAAATTAGCAAATCCTATGAATCGTTGAACACCCTTCTTGTCTGAAGGGGCTGGCCATTCAAGGATAGCTTTCACCTTTTGTGGGTCCATTGCGATTCCCTTGGTAGATATAATAAGACCCAGGAATTGGATGGAAGTCTTTTCAAATTCGCACTTTTCTGCTTTAATGTATAAACCGTGCTTCCTCAGAGTCGCAAGGACTTTTTTCACGTGAGCTCTGTGGAGATCCAGGGTAGCAGAGAAGATGAGGATGTCATCTAGGTAAACGATTACGAAATAGTCCAAAAATTCCCGGAAAATATAGTTTACGAAGTGCTGGAACGTGGCTGGGGCGTTACATAATCCGAATGGCATAACTAAATATTCAAAATGTCCGAACCGGGTCCTGAAAGCCGTTTTCCATTCGTCCCCCTCCCGGATACGAACAAGATTGTAAGCTCCCCGTAGATCAAGTTTAGTAAAGAGCTGGGCAGTTCGGAACCTTTGGAAAAGTTCAGGGATGAGGGGAAGTGGGTATCGGTTTTTAATCGTAATTTTGTTAAGTTCCCTGTAATCCACACATGGCCTTAGTGAACCATCTTTCTTCCCGACAAAAAAAATTCCAGCTCCAGCGGGGGAGGAAGAAGGGCGGATGAATCCCTTTTCAAGGTTCTCATTAATATACAGTCGTAAAGTTTCTAGCTCAACCTCAGATAACGGAAATATACGTCCGAAAGGAATCTCGGCACCAGGAAGCAGTTCAATGGGGCAGTCGTAAGGCCGATGAGGTGGGAGAACATTGGCCGCCTTCTCATCAAAAACATCCAAAAACTCGTGATAGACTGTAGGTATAGCCTGACCGACATCTGGAATTGATTGGATGGTTGAACAACTGGCGGGACTGCTAACCCCAGGAACGAAGCAGTGTTGCAGGCAGTAGGAAGAGGTAAAGGAAATCTCCTTCTTGGCCCAGTTAATCTGTGGATTATGGGCTTGCAACCAGGGAATTCCCAGGATGATGGGGAACATGGGAGAGCAAAGGATGTCAAAACAAATGAATTCCTGGTGGCCAGAGTTTGTTATTGTGAGGATGGGCTTGGTTTCCTGGGTGACAAGTCCAGAACTGGGCAAGGAACCATCGGCCAGATGTACCTCAAGTCGCTGACGTTTATTGCAGAGGGGTACACGGAGTCTTCTTGCCAAAGTCAAGTCCATAAAACAGCTGCAAGCCCCCGAATCAACTATGGCTAGGAGCCGGACCTCCTCTTCCGCCACCTGTAGTGAGACAGGAAGAACGAGATGAGACGGAAAAGATCCGGAAACTTGGAAGTAAGGGCTTTGCGGGAGGAACTTACGGGGTCTCACGGGGCAGTTTCGTAGGAAGTGTCCAGACCCTCCGCAGTAGAGACAAAGATTGGCGTGTCGGCGGCGTTGTCTTTCATCTGCACTTAGTGAAGAACGCACTTGGCCGATCTGCATTGGTTCATCCTCTGCATGGGTAGCGGGGAAAGGTGCTGGTGTTGGAGTGAAGTGGTAAGGGGCCCTAGGCAACATCCAGGTTGGGCGAGAAGTCTGTGAGCGCTCAAACCGACGCTCCCGGAGGCGCCTATCGAGCTGGATAGTAAGTTGAATCAGTCCCTCTAGAGTAGTGGGAGTCTCTACCCTGGCCAACTCATCCTTAAGAGATTCGGATAATCCCAGACGGTATTGGTACCTGAGGGCCGCCTCATTCCAGCACGTATCAGTGGACCACTTGCGGAACTCTACTGTGTAATCTTCGGCGGGGCGTTTTCCCTGCTGGAGGGAATGCAAGGTAGCCTCAGCCGTGGCCACACGCTGAGGATCATCATAAAGTTGGGCCATTAGATCAAAGAAGGTGTCAATAGAATTGAGAGCAGGGTCCTTTTGCTCCAGCAGGCCATGGGCCCAGGCCTGTGGCTCCTCCAACAGTAATGAAATCACAAACCCAACCTTTACAGTCTCTGAAGTGAAAGTCCTAGGCTGGAGGGCCAGGTATAGTTGGCATGCGTTTCTGAAGGCCCTGAATTTCTTCCGTTCACCAGAGAAGCGTTCAGGTATTGGCACCCGTGGCTCAGGGGGAGGAACCATCATAGTGTGGGAGGAAACTGGCTGTCCCGGGAGGGATGGAGCAGAAACTGTGCTGGTGGATGAAGGACTGGGATCCGCAGGAGCAGGAGAAGTTGTCAGATGTTGCAGTCGACCTTCCAGTTGGAAGTATCCCTCCTGCAGACGCTGTACTGCCTGGGTAAGGGCAGTGACCTGCTGGCATAGAGCCACGAGTGGGGAAGCACCTCTGTCGGCCTCTGACATGGCTGGATTATACTGTCAGGGTTACCTGATCCGAGGCCGAGGTGCTGAGAGGGCTCCCCTTGCGGCTCAGTGCGGCACACCCCTGGAGATGGTACAAAGGGTGTGGCGCCCCAAGTGGCACGGGTTACCAGCTGCAGGCAGGTAGGTAGAACCAGAGCAATCCGAGAGCGAACTGGAACAGGCTGGAATCGCAGCAGGGTATGAGTCTTCAAGGCTCTGAAGCAGCCGGGCTACCTTGTGCCAAGGAATAGTCTCTAGTAGCGGAAACCGTGGTACAAGCCGAGGTCATGCACAGGAGACAACCAGAATAGCCGAGGTCTTGAAGCAAGCCGGGGTCATACACAGTAGGTAACGGAAGCAAGGTCAGTGGGAGAAGCCAAGGGTCAAACCAGGAGCAGGAGATCAAACAGAATCAGGAACAAGCCAAGTCACAACAGGAAATCCAAACAGGAAACAGGAAGCACAGGAAACACAGGAAGCTGAGAGATAATCCAGCAATGAGTCTGATCCTATGGCCACCTTTTATAGGCCATTTCCCTGACAGGCCAGCAGAGGGCTGTGTCAGTTGAGTCAGGAGCATCCATTTCTATTACTGGCAATGTTGCCAGTTCTCCTATGGCCATTTCCCTGACAGGCCAGCAGAGGGCTGTGTCAGTTGAGTCAGGAGCGTCCATTTCTATTACTGGCAATGTTGCCAGTTCTCCTATGGCCATTTCCCTGACAGACAGCATTTCAAAGGCCAGTAATTTTGAAATGCTGCCATTCAGGGCCTGGGCTCGAGGGTGGGTAGGTGGGTATTTCCTCCTTCTCTCCAATATTTGGGAGATTGACAGCTGAATGCTGCCATGTGACATGTTGGAGACGCTTGGTAAAGGTGTCCTATGTGGTGGTGTAGGTGGAACATCCTCTGTTTGCTGGTCGCCAGGTGCCACGGTGATGCCAGCGGTGGAGAGAGAGGCCTGGGCTGCAGCAGAAGAGGAAGCAGGAGGAGCATGAGAGAGTTCCTTGTTTTTAAGGTATTTACTCAAATGCAATTCATGCTTTGCATGTAGATGCCTGGTCATGCAGGTTGTGCTCAGGTTAAGAACGTTTATGCCTCGCTTCAGGCTCTGATGGCACAACATGCAAACCACTCATCTCTTGTCGTCAGGACATTGTGTGAAGAACTGCCACGCCAATGAACTTCTTGGAGCAGGCCTTGGTGTGCTCGGTGTCTGGGTGCGGTGGACAGTAGCAGGCGTACTGTCTCTGGAATGGCCGCTGCGCTTTTGCACCCTGCTCCCTCTTTTGCTGTGCTGTTGCCTCTGTGCGACCACCACCTCTTCCTCATAACTGCATGCCTCACTAGCACGACATTCAGTCCAATCTGGGTCTAGGACTTCATCATCCTCCACATCATCTTCCACCCATTTATGACCCCTCCCCTCCTCGTCAGTCTGCACATTTCAGAAAGCCACAGCAGTTGGCACCTGTGTTTCGTCATCATCAGAGACGTTTTGCGGCGATATTCCCATGTCCTCATCCTGCAACAAAAGTGGTTGAGCATCAGTGCATTCAAGGTCTTCATCTTTTGGGGCAGGGCTAGGTGGATGGGCCGGGGAAACCCTGGATGTACGTCGGCTTGAAGAAGTGGTTGTACCGGAGTGATACCTGCAGCTAGAGGCATAACCCCCGTGCCGTTTTTAGAGCCGGCGGTCGGCTTTCTGAAGGTAATAACTGATGTGGCTCAGCAGCCACTCAGCCATTATCCTATTGAGCGGGAGGGTGTGTCCCCCTTACGCGGCTCTGCCGGGTCTCATGACGTCACTTCAGGTCTACTCGGCTTCCAAAAACTGACAGTATTCAAAAATGCCGGTTTCTGCGTTTTGAATACTTTGAAGTACAGTGGAGGGGTCTGGGGTCTCTCCATAAAGAGTACCTATCACTGCCTATTATTGTAACAAGGGATGTTCACAATCCTTGTGACAGCAATAATACAGATCAGATGTATTTTTTTTCTTTTTTTTGTGTAAAGTTTAAAAAATAATAATAAAAAATAAAATAAATAGGAAAAAAAAAAACATTTTAAAGCGCCGCTGTCCCCATGAGTTTGCGCACCAAAGAAAATGGATACTTAAGTCACGCTCACATATGAAAACGGTACTAATGCTCCATCCACCTAGGTAAGTATAAAGGGGGAAAACATTGAATCCCATACATCTCCTTTAATCACTTGCCGACCGCCGCACGACTATTTAGTGCAGCGGTCAGCCCCTCACAGGCAGAGTGACGTAGTACTACGTCGCTAGCCTGTGAGGGTCTAGGGAGTGAGCGCGCGCCCCCGGAGGCGCGCTCCCGCTCCCGAGTGGTCACGGACCCCCCCCGCGCGTGTGACCGGCGGACCCGATGTCCGCCGGTCACTCGGCGATCGTCGGTGCAGAGGGAGAAAGGCAGGCAGCTAATGTAAACAAGCCGTCTGTCATTCTCCCCTGTGTATGAATGCTGATCATGCGGTTCTACTATGTAGGACCGTTGATCACTGTTCATACACCTCAAGCCACAGCCAATCACAGTTAGAATCACGCCCCTAGAGACACACATAACCCCTCCCTCTCAAAAAAAAGTTAACCCCTTCACGGCCAGTGTAATTTTACAGTAACAGTGCATATGTATAGCACTGATTACTGTAGAAATGTCACTGGTAACCCCAAAAGTGTCAAAAATGTCAGTCAAGGGTCCGTTCTGTCCACCGCAATGTCGCAGTACCGCAAAAAAAATCGGAGATCGCCGCCATTACGCGTTAAAGAAAAAAACAACAAAAATGACAAAAATCTTTCCCTTTGTTAGTAAACGCGATAACTTTTGCGCAAACCAATCAAAATACGCTTTTTGCGATTTTTTTTTTACCAGACATATGTAGCATAAAACAAATTGGCCGAAAATGTTAAAAAATTTTGATTTTTACATTTTTTTGGGGGGAATTTCATATAAAAAAATGTGAAAAATATTGTTATTTTTGCAAAATTGACGCTCTTTTTTTGTTTATAGCACATGATCAAAAAATCGCACAGGTGATCAAATACCACCAAAAGAAAGCTCTGTTTGTGTGAAAAAAAAGATCGTCAAATTCGTTTGGGTACAGCGTCGCACGACCGCGCCATTGTCCGTTAAAGTCACGCAGTGCCGAAACGCAAAATAGGCCCTGGTCAGGAAGGGGGTAAAATCTTCCGGGGCTTAAGTGGTTAAGTGGTTATGTAGGAGGGCCCATCACTGAAGCAGAAGTATGACTAGAAAATAAAGCTCCTCCAGTTTCATAAGAATAATTGGAGGAACCAAAGAATGGTTGCTGATGCTTTATGGTAGAATATGAATTTTGGAATACACACACCCCACACACACCTGTACTCTATCAGTGTCCACTATCAAGTGGATATAGGAGGAGTCCCTTGTAGTGCAGTTGCACATCTCTCCCAGCAAGGAGTATTATCTCCAAGGGTTAGAGAGGCTGGATTCACCCCTTTTTTATGGATAGTGTAGGACCCACTGACAATGGGGTACTTTGATGTAGTGGTGGGCTTGTGCACGATATGGCCATATGGTGGGACCAAATCCCCGTTTTTATTTATGGATTGTCTTTATATTTGATAGTCATTTCTTTTGCATGAGTTCACTATTCTTTTTTAATATATTTTGGAATGACAGTGTTTCTAAGCTACTGTGGGATCTATAAAATATATATATATATATAATGTATTAAAACTACTTTATTACCATATTACTGTGTTTTAAAATTACCTTTTAACAGCAGGGTCTGAGAACTAGGAGTGGATTTTTATTAAAGGTTTTGAATATTTATCTTTTGGTTATGTAAAACATTGTTTACAACTTCTTTGATATCTTTATTCCTTAGGCTGTATATGAAAGGATTTACAAAGGGGGTAAAAACAGTGTACAACAATGATATCATCTTATTGGTGGTTTGTGATTGTCCTTCCTTTGGAATAAGATATGTGGCATTTAGGGTTCCATAAAATATAAACACAACAGTGAGATGGGAACTACAAGTGGAAAAGGATTTCAGTCTTCCAGGAAAGGAAGGTATCTTTAACAGAGTTACAACAATATAAGTGTAAGAAACTGCTATCAGAAGGAAGGGTAATACCATCACAGGTAAGCACAACAAGGTGGCTTCAATTTGAACTGTTGATGTATCTGAACAAGAAAGTTCCAGAAGAGGATTTAAATCACAATAGAAATGGTCAATGACATTTGGCCCACAGAATTCTAGTTGACATATGCTAAGTATAAAAATGAATACCAAAAAACAACTCAACAGCCAGGATGCAAGAACTAATTGAATACAAAGAGTTGGTTTCATAATGGAGGTATAATGCAGAGGAGAGCAGATGGCTAGATAGCGGTCATAGGACATCACTGTCAGAAGGTAACATTCAAATGCTTCTATTGTGCCAAAGACATAATATTGAGTGATGCAACCAGAAAAGGATATGGAGGTCCACTCATGTAGGACAATATTTAACATGTTAGGAGCAATATCTGTGATCAGCATGATGTCAGATATAGAGAGTTGGGAGAGGAAGAAGTACATGGGAGAATGAAGGATCTTGCTGTAATATACCAGCATGATGATCAAAAAGTTTCCACATATTGTCCCAATGTATATAATAAGGATGAAGGTGAAAAGCAGCAGATTATATACAGCCATGCTCTTAGATCCCATGAAAAAAAATGTGATGACGTGACTTTCATGTGCGGTCTGTTTGACATAAGAAAAAAAATTAATAGCATAACATGTATTTATTATAGCAACAAAAAAAATACAATTGTATGTTCACTTTGAAAAATGAATGAAAGCAAATAAGATGAAGTTGTGTTTACTGTCAATGCCCAATCAAGTTCAAGAGAAATTTTTAAAAAATAGGATTTTTTGTTGCAAATAATTGGTTGATTTACAGTAGGTTAACACGGCTTCATCCTATTTTGTGAGCTCAGTGAATATTCCCCTTGCTAATTGGACAGTTTCTATTCTTTAAACTTTTAGTAATACACTAAGCTATAGAATTTAATATTTGTCATAATAATTATAATTTTAATGAATAAGAGCATCATACCTTAATTAATGTATCCCAGAATTTTTAAAAAAATGTACTTACTCTATTCACTAATGATATCTGATGGAAATCCATATGTGAAAAAAAAAATTAATTAAATACAAATAAACCAACAAAAACACAATTCAGATTTTTTTTTTTTGAAATCATAACAGAACACTGCAATAAAAAAATGTAAATGTAGTTAAAAGTTCAATATCACATGGCTTGTCTTCATAGGAGTTTTTTCGGGCAGTGTTTCAATTTAAGATTTAAAAAGACAAACACAAATGAGTTCATAAATGGAAAACAAATAGAAAAAAAAACTAGAGAGAAAATAATAAGTATTGTATACATCTGTTGTACATTTAAAGTGTATCACTGGATAAGCCCAGTTGTTCAAATAAGAAACCCTTTTTCACCCAAGCATTTATACAGTATACTGTGTATTTATTTGCAGATTAAAGATTCCATAGAGAATAACCAAGATCTCTTTGGGTTTATGTTTGTGACCTTGATTTAAAAAAATAAGATTAATTTATTAATATGTTATTTTTAGAAAATGAAATACTGTAGTAAATATTTGCTCATAGATAGCAATGTAGCATTTTAAAGGAAACCCTCCACTGCTGACCTATGTTGTCCTTGTTCTCAGGCTTTCATGGTGATTCAATAGATTCAAAGCACAGAATCACCCAGTGATTTTTTCTATGGAATTGTTACATAAGGCGGGGCACAAAATAAAGAAAGAAGCTCAGGCTGCAATAAACACCTAAAGTCTGGTGCTATCCCCCACAGTACTTTTTTTTGACCTCCGAAATCCTAAAATCTCAATCCAAAGGAGCATCTTAGGAATTGCAGGTGGCAGATCATTGGTGGCATGACAATCAGTTCAGCTCTGCATTCATTAATACATTGTACATTGTGTTAATGAAAGTAGTGTTAGCACTTGAATGTGAAAAAAGCATTAAAAAAATGTGTGTACAAAAAACTTTTTATTGAAATGTATTTTTAATTTATGTAACATACTTTCATCTGAGTAGTTCTGTGTCACCATAGTAACACTGTACTACTCTGGATGGGGAGTCAATTTGCCAGTCAAGTTCCTCCACCCCAAACTCACTCATCAATATCTTTATGGACCTTGCTTTGTGCACTGGTCCAAGTCATTTGGTGGAGGAGGGATTATGGTGTAGGGTTGTTTTTCAGGGGTTGGGCTTGGCCCCTTAGTTCCAGTGAAGAAAACTCTTAAGGCGTCATCATACCAATACATTTTCGACAATTTCATGCTCCCAATTTTGTGGGAACAGTTTGGGGTTGGCCCTTCCTGTTCCAACATGACTGCGCACCAGTGCACAAAGCAAGGTCCATAAAGACATGGATGAGCAAGTTTGGGGTGGAGGAACTTGACTGGCTTGCACAGAGTCTTGGCCTCAACCCAATAGAACACCTTTGGGATGAATAAGAGCGGAGACTGCGAGCCAGGCCTTCTCGTCCAAAATCAGTGCCTGACCTCACAAATGTGCTTCTGGAAGAATGGTTAAACATTCCCATAGACACACTCCTAAACCTTGTGGACAGCCTTTCCAGAAGAGTTGAAGCTGTTATAGCTGCAGAGGGTGGGCCAACTCAATATTGATCCATACGGCCTAAGACTGGGATGCCATTAAAGTTTATGTGCGTGTAAAGGCAGGCGTCCCAATACTTTTGACAATATAATTTATGTATATTGTGATATGTTTTTATCAGGACATATATAATGTCGAACATGTTTGGTTTTAACTGTAATATGAAATCTTTCTTTTTGGTTCCTACAAGTTTTAGTTTTAGGGAGTTGTCATTGTCTTTACATCTGTGGCTCTCTTTTTCTTTTTTGTATATGTTCACCACTATTAAACTCTTCAGTTTGCTGTGTTGTACCACAACCATAGGCACTAATTTAGCACATGAAACAACAATTACTTACATTCCTGCTCGCTACTGCGCTCGTGTCTTTTACACACTACTCCACCTGAGGGGTTGCAATTCGGCATCTTTGCCCCGAGCACCGTATAACCTTGTCCCGATACTGATGCTGGGCTATGTTCCTGACACTAAATAGAATGGAAAAAGAAGTTATGAAATGTCTTTACTGTAATAGAACAGTCCAGCTGAATGTGACTACCACTAATAGATATATCATGACCTGGATAAAAGAGGACCTTCAGGGAGGGCCGTGGCCTGGACATGGAGGAGTGAGGCAGCAGGACGCCGGAGCTCTGATTTCACACCAGTAAGCTGAGCACTTACCGAGGATTGGAACAGCTGATTCGGGCACACAGATAATGTCCCAACACAGGAGACTCTCCTCCCAACCCCACAGAGCCGCAACACCCCACCAGGGAAGCATAGAATCCTTCTTCCCCGAGGCCAGCGGGACACATGGAGACACAGCCAAGATGGCGCCGTAACGGGGAGCAGACAGGACACGTGCAGAAGCCATCCAGCCACATCAGCAAATAGCTGCATCCCTCTTTGCCTCTCACCCCTGTGACTCGGCGCCCCCTGTGTCCCCCTGCTACAACATTTCTCAAGATATGGGGTCTGACATGTCGGACATTATAGGGGATAGAGGCCTTAAGCAACATATATGGTCTCTCCTCACTAAGGATGACCTGGAGTGATTTTCTAACAGGGAAGAAAAAGCATTTAAACAACATGTAAAACAGCTTAAGGCAGATACATCACAGTTGGGCAACAGATTGTAGTCTCTTGAACAGAAATTTGAGGAAACATTGACTGCCCTTCCACAACTTAAAGAAAAGTGCATGCAGCAGGACCAACGGATAGACACTTTACTGTGCCAATTAGACGACTGTGAAAACCATAGTCGCAGAGCCAATATCCGCATTAGAGGGCTACCTGAAGCGACGGCACCTAAGGATATTATTCCCACCCCATAAGGCATATTCTGGGATGTTTTGGGCCTATCTGCTTCAGATCCAGTGGAGATTGACAGTGGAGATCCATTTAAACAAAAGAAAAGGATGGCGCTCAGGTGTGCACTTGTGATAAAAAAAGTACAAATGTGACCTCAGAGAATGGTCTTTGTGAAGGGCCTCAAAAGTTTAATAAACTCATACAATAAAAACTATGAAATCAATGGAAATACTTCCAAACCGGACTCTGAAGCCTCTGGAGCCTCTGGATCTCCTAGGGAGCTGTGGGAATCCCTGGTGGTAATCGTAGGACTCGCAATGACATCAGATGAAAAAAGATGCTCCCTGATGGAAGGCTGGAACTTCCGATGGTAGTGGCTCACACGGTTCTGTGTGCGGCCGCTACACTGAACCGGGGCCAGTGCATAGTTGGAAGCCGAGTCTTATTATTAACCTGAATTATTATCAGGTTGATAAGTCTAAATCTGACCCAATAGAGCCTCCTCTATCTCTGAGATCCAGAGGATCCAGAGGCTTCAGAGTCCGGTTTGGAAGTATTTAAATTGATTTAATAGTTTTTATTGTATGAGTTTATTAAACCTTTGAGGCCCTTCACAAAGACCATTCTCTGAGGTCACATTTGTACTTTTTTTATCACAAGTGCACACCTGAGCCCCATCCTTCTCTTTTGTTTAACTGTCTGCATACACCATCCTGTGTTAAGGATCAGGCGACCGTGGCGCACTTGGAGCATAGTCTTCACCAGTTTATAACTTTGGGGGTCAAGATACAACATGGAAATTGCATGTAGGACTGGCGCTTGAACTTTGTTTGTGGTATAAAGTGGACCCAAACAACCCTAGAGATATAATCTGTAAGCTGCACAAATAAAACTTTTTATGACTTCAATGGAGTACGCCTCTTTTTCTACCAGGACCTTTCCAGAAGAACGCTAATGTAGCAGAGAGCGCTCCATCCCCTGCTGGAGGCTCTAACCACGGCAGGGATCACCTATACGTGGGCGTTCCCCTTTCATCTTCAAGCTAAAAAGGACAGAAAGTATGTCACCTTACACACCAAAGATGATTTGCCGCACTTCCTTTCCCAACGGGCCCTGGCCCTGTGGATTTTCCTGATTGGCGTATCTCCACGGATGTCCATCTGCCCTCGGCCATTCCACCTTGGCTACCAGCGTGCCCCAAAAGACGCTCCAGGGGCTGAAAGAGACAATCTTCACTTACCGCCTCACTCCCCACAATGGGGGAATAGGGGGCACTTGTTGATGACCTAAATTGCCTGAACCCTATCCCACAGCTAGAAGGGCCCCACCCCCAATGCCCATATTCCATACATTACCTTTTTGTCTATCCCTCTCTAATCAGTGGACTTTGCGACCCAATCAACCTTTCTGTGGCACCCCCGTGACTTCATTATGGAGATAGAAGGTGCCTGTGATTACAGTGAGATGCATTTAATACACCCCCCGTTAAAGTATGGAGGAAATACTAAGCGAACTTTGAGGTGTGAGGGCTCAGACCTGACCCACATACCTGACCGCGTTCCCCATGTAGGTCTCCCCCTCCAAGGGGATTGCCCTGGACAGGGCACCATGCTCACCCCTGGGGGACATGTCCTCTTGGATGGACCCCGAGGGTAGATCATGCAGTCTTATTATGACCTTAGGTCTCAAATACTCGTTGACTGTTCACTAGTGGTTCTTTATATGTTGATTTGAAAACCTGTTATTTATTTTGTTTTTGTTTTAGATGAAGTTCCTTTTTCCTGATATGTCGTAATTGGAGGTTCTGGTTAGGTCGTCTGGACGATTACTACCCCGCTTTCCATGGCTACGGTTAAGGTAGTGTCATATAAAACCTGTTAGAAGGTATAAACTCCACGCTAACGGTCTATTTGGATGTAGATATAAAAATATGTGCAAAGGTAAATGAGAGATATGGGAATATAAAAATATAAAAATTAGTGGATGGTGATAAATATAATATGTGAAGAAATAAATATACATGTATGTATAGGCTGCAGCCTCCCTGAATATTAGTCCGGGGACTAAATGTGGAATAAATAGGAAAGTAGGGTAGTGGCTCTGGCTAAAATGGGAATGTTAGAAAATATAAATATAATATAAAAAATATCAGTGATGAAATACAGTATATAACGGTGATAACCTTATAAAGTGACTGGTGCAAAATAAATATATTATATATCAAAAAACAAATATTATAAACTGTAGTAGTGCATGCTTAAAGGTGCATATCAAATAAAGTGCTAACGTGCACGTGAAAACTCCCAACTATACCATACACTGTGATATATAGGTGCTATAAGGTGTCAATTAAATATAAAATAACAATTATATGCAGCGGATATATTCATAGACAGTCCAATGTTATAAAGTCTCTTAGGTCACATGCAGTGACTGTATGCAGTGTGAAGGATATCCACAGAAAATAAGTGAATAATAAGGTGACAACGCTCTACCAATGGCTTTAAGGAGTGACCCCGTGCTGGGCGGTGAGGTGCTGGGTGATCCTTCTGGTAAAAAAACTCACTCACCAGAAACACCCACCCCACACAGGGGTATAAGGCGGGTGTGTAAAGGTATCCAGTGACCAGAGATCTCGGTATCTCCCCTACTTCTGGATCGAAGCTTCCTGAAAGTGGTCTCGGAGATCCTATATGGAGGTATCCCTGGAATAATGGCGGGTCTTAATGGGCTCCTATTAGCAGGAAATGGTCCGAGGTGTCCGCGGGAAATTGCTCATAACCGTATACCAGGGGATAATAAATAAACAAGGCACATAGCGTGATACCGTCTAGGTAGTTTTAATAACGCAAAAATAGAGAGGTACTCCCATAACAGGAAAGTATACAGGCATAAATTCGTGAGTCTGGAGCGCGATGCGGTCCAAGTCTCAAACTCGATCGTGCGGAACCGGAAGTGACGCGACACGCTGTACGCGTTTCGTAATGAATTTGGCTGCTGAAGACGTATTAATTATATTTAATTGACACCTTATAGCACCTATATACCACAGTGTATGGTATAGTTGGGAGTTTTCACGTGCACGTTAGCACTTTATTTGATATGCACCTTTAAGCATGCACTACTACAGTTTATAATATTTGTTTTTTGATATATAATATATTTATTTGCACCAGTCACTTTATAAGGTTATCACCGTTATATACTGTATTTCATCACTGATATTTTTTATATTATATTTATGTCATATAAAACCTGTGGTCTTTGCTCCCCTAATAAACGTAATAGGTTGTGGTTGGAGTTGAAGTGGCTGGGGTGCAGGTTCTTTTCTTGCAGGAAACTTACTTCACACACACTTCTATCCCTAAACTTCCTTTGCACCTTTTCCCCCAATGGTTTCTTAGTATCTCCCCAGTAGCGAAGTACCGTGGTACAGCCATCGCCATTCATAAACATTGCCCCTTTCACCAACAAGAGCATTGCGCAGATCCACAGGGTAGGTATGTTTTCCTGAAGGGGCCATACAGGGGCAAAAGTATGCTTTCGCAACCCTGTATGTGCCCAATACCCGCCAACTAACTTTCCTGGACTCGGTCCTGGAACGACTTGCAGAATTTAGGGAAGGTAAGCTTATTCTTGCGGGTGACTTTAATGTCAGCCCTGACCCTTCTCTAGACATTTTCCATACATGTCCGGTGTACTCGCACGCTTTCCTAAAACACTTTCGTAGGTCTTTACAAACAAATCTCCTAATAGACAGCTGGAGAGCATTACATGCATCCGACAGAGACTTTAATTATTATTCAAAGACACATGACACCTATACCAGAATTTACCTATTATTTGTGGACCATAATACCTTGGATGATCTGGTAGATTCTACTATAGAGAAGATCACCATCTCTGATCATGCCCCAATCACCGCTACACTCCTGTTGTCGGGCCCAGCATGCAGGACTTGGTCGTGGAGACTTAATGAAGGTCTCCTGGACAACACCGCTGTAGTCGCAAAAGTGTCGGATACTCTCACACATTTCTTGTCTGAGAAAACTACAGGGGAGATCAGCGTTGGCACGATCTGGGAGTCCCACAAGGCCGTGACTCGAGGAGTACTTATAGCTTTGGGGACGAAACTTTAAAAGGAGAGACAGGCAGACTTCAAAAGAGTCTTGTCAGCCCTTCAACTAGCGGAGCTGCAGCACAAACAACGGACAACCCCGGAGGCTTTGCAGAAGCTTACGGATCTTTGTGAACTCTTTTTTAGACTCCTTGATTCCAAATTAACCAACGGATGCGTTTTGTAGCTCATAAATATTATGAGCACTGTAAAAAATGCAGTAGGATGATGGCTAGAGCCCTACATAAACAATGTACCTCCACTTGGGTACATAAGCTCCAAACCCTGCAAAATGCCACAGCGGTACAGACCACGAAAGTTGCATCCCTTTTCCGTGACTACTATGCAGCCCTATATGATTTGGACTCCGTCTGTCCCCATAGTGATCCAGAACTCAGGTTGGTGCATATGCGAGACTACTTTGCTTCTGCAGGACTTCCTTCTCTCTCCCAGGAGCAGAGAGATACATTAGAGTCTCCAATTACCCCTGAGGAATTACTGTCCACGTTAAAATCAATTCCCAATGGGAAAAGCCCTGGGCCGAACGGCAACACGAAAGCATACTACCTGAAATGTTTTACCCAACTCCATCCACACATGTGCCGGTACTTTAATTCACTGACTAAAGGTGGTGATACTAATATATCACTGGAGGGCCCTTCTGGCCCATATCACTGTACTCCCAAAGGAGAATAAGGACCACACACTGCCTCAAAAATACCACCACATATACTTAATACTGACCTGAAAATCTTCTCTGAGGTCCTGGCCAACCGTTTAACACACATACTCCCTTCAGTTAAACACCCTGATAAAGCTGGATTCATCGTGGGAAGGGAGGCCAGAGACAACCCTGTTAGGGCGATCCAGCTGACCCACTGGGCCCGGACACACCGCAAAAACGACACCTGATATCTGATATTATCTACCGACGCTGAGAAAGCGTTCAATAGGGTTGATTGGCACTTCCTCATGGCGGTGCTACAGGGATTGGGCCTAGGCCCACATATTCTCTGCTGGATCGTCGCATTGTACTCATCCCCCACTGCTCAGATTAACTTAAATGGCTATTTATCCACTAGGTTCCCCATCCGTAATGGTACAAGACAGGGATGTCATTTATCACCTCTCCTGTTTGCTCTTGTTCTGGAACCATTACTCCGCAGGGTAAGGGCTGGCAGGAACATAGGAGGAGTGAGAGTTGGCTCCATGGAACATTGGCTCACTGCCTACACTGATTGCATCCTGTTCCATGTCACAAATTCTCTGATCTCGCTGCCCAACTTGATGGAGGAACTAAAAGCCTTTGGTCAAGTCTCAAATTTTAAGATAAATTACTCGAAATCCGAGATACTATCGATTACTTTACCCCCGGACCTGGAGAGGTCTCTGCGGGGAGCACTTACCTTTGCCTGGGCAAGCAAATCACTGACATATTTGGGAATTCAACTCACTAAACAATTTAAATCTCTATATACAGACAACTACCTACCCTTACTTAAAAAATTTGCACCGACCTCCAATCGTGGTCTAAGATAGCCTTTACTTGGCTAGGACGCACTAATATACTTAAGATGACTGTCCTCCCTAGGATCTTGTTTTTCCTGCAGATGGTGCCTGTTCCCCTACCCGGTCACTTTTTTTCTCGAACTCCAGCGGCTTTGCATACAATTTGTGTGGGCGGGCAAAAGACCACAGGTTGTCATGGCGATATTGAAAAGACCTAAGCAGACAGGGGGCCTAGGCATGCCAGATGTGAAGTCCTACTATAGAGCAGTGGCACTACAGTGGATTCTAAATTGGAGGTTTTACACCTCTTCTAAACTATGGGTTTCCCTGGAAACAACTCTGGCAGGTCACAACCTGATCCATGCCCCTTGGGCCGATGCAGCGGACAGGGGTCTCTCGGAATGGGTCTCAGCCTTGACTATCCACACACTTAAGTTATGGGATAAGCTAAATAGCTCCATATCTCTGGCGCCACCACTCTCGCCTTTGGCTCCTATCCGGGGCTTCCCGTGGTTCCCCCTAGGGGAAAATATATTGGACTTAGGCACCAGGGCAGTGGATGGGACTGTTAGCCTGCAGAGGTTCTTGGAGGGTAAAGGACTTAGCGTCTTTAGACTCCCTGTGGGAGCGCTATGGCCCCTTCCCCTTGGATTTTTTGAGATACCACCAGCTCCGCCATTTCTTTTATACCCAAAGGTCTTCACGATGCCTGAGAATCACCTTAACTCCATTTCAGCGGCTTTGGTTAGTTAGCAAGCCCATCCCACATATGATCTTGACCCTGCACCGATTACTGCACCGATCCACTGCTGCACCAAGTAAGCCAGGATATATTGGGGACTGAGAACGTGACCTGCAGAGGGAGTTTACTGAAGTGCAGCTATCCCTTCTTTACCAATAAACCCATACCACCTCATTAGATGCTAAGACCCAAGAAAACAATTAGAAGCTACTAACCAGGTGGTGTCGGGTTCCAACCAATTTAGCTCAAATATATCCCTCGACCTCTGACTGTGTTGGTGTGCCTGTGGCGATCGCGGTTCATTGCTACATGTGTGGTGGGACTGCCCTTTAATAAAGCCATTTTGGGAAGAAATAAGGAATTGTATAAGCACTCTCTTGGAGGTTGACCTCCCACTGGTACCAGTCCACTTCCTGCTACATGTCCCCACAATCCCCATAACATAATATAAAAGGAGTGTTCTCCCCCCATTTACTCAATGCAGCAAATCTACTAATCCCGATCCATTGTAAGAACCCACATGTTACAAGCAGGGGGGACTGGGTCAAGAAGGTGACTGATATTATGAAGGCTGAGGAGCAGATAGCCACCTGTAAAGGTAGAAAGGACCGCTTTAAATCCATCTGAATGCCTTGGATAGATTATATTGCTGGGATGCACCTGATGTCGTCCAGCCTGGACGATGCACTACTTGCACTAGCTGACCCTTCTTTATCGCAGCTAGCCCAGACAACCCATAAGACCCAAACCTCCAGTGTTTATGTCTAAGAAACCTTTGTTTTCCCGGCAGAGGGGCTGCTGGCCCCTCAGTCGGCAGCATAGAAGTGATGGAAAAGTTTGTTTGTTATGCTTTCTCAGCATAAATTATCTTTCTTCACTCACTTCACTCTGTTAACTGGTACCTCCTTTTTTTTTCTTTGGTAGGCCACCTTATTTTAAACTCCCTATGAAGCAAGGCATATTTACCCGCCATTTTTGCACAAGACGTTTGGTGCACATAGACCATTGTCCCAACATGGTAGTCTTCCCGCAGTAATAAAAATATACACTCTACGTAGTGCAAATTAAAAATATGAAACTGATACTATATATGTAAACAGGTAATGACATTTTTCATTACCTGACATATATAAGTTTCATATTTTTAATTTGCACTACAAAGAGTGTATATTTTTATTATTATTGTTTAATTAAAAAATTAAAAAAACACAGTTTTTTTTTTTAATATTTATAATTTTTATTTTGTTTTCATATAAAATTTACAAATTATTTCTCATAATATTCCAAAAAGTAGATTTACATAACATAGAAACTCATAAGAAATAAACAGATTTCAGTAACTGTAAACTTAATACCCATTTACTATCTCCTCCCCCCTCCTCCCCCCTCCCCCCCCAAAAACACCCTCCCCTTCTCTACCCAATAGCCTTCTTCCTCTCGTTTCTCCTCGTTACCATACCTTTAAGCATTGATTTCCATATATTTAGTTGATTTTTTAAATTCTATCAATTTTTCCCATTTTTCTTTCATGTTTATTGAGATCTCCTCTTGGGAATTACAGATGTATTCCATATGAAAGGTATTGTTTATCTTATTACACCATTCCTTCAAATTAGGACTATCCACCTCTCTCCACTTTGTAAACAGGTAATGACATTTTTTATTACCTGACATATATCAGTTTCATATTTTTAATTTGCACTACAAAGAGTGCATGTTTTTATTAATATTGTTTAATTAAAAAATTAAAAAAACACTGTTGTAATCCCCTCTGCCTCTATTCAAATCACTGTCATTATTTGCCACATAAATCCAACTTTAGCTCCTAAGCATTCAATCATTCATTCATTCATTCATTCATTCATCAATCAATCAATCGATACACTCCTTCCTAACACTCATCCATCCATGCATGCATTCATTCATTCATCCACCATAGCATCCTTCCATTCTCCCCATCCTTCCAAGCTATCCATCCTAAGTGTTATACCAGTGGTTTTATCTCAAACTTCTGGTCAGAGAGCCTATTCCTCTTTGGTGTGATGACAAGTTTCCCCAGACTAAACAGTCTCTCTACTGGGGCACTGGATGGAGTGGCTGCATTATATCTGAGTTACATTTTCAGTGAAAATCCATTTAGAGAGTCTATCTCTTGTGCTCCTGATTTGAAATAATCTGTGACTTGACTTTCAGCGGTAGAAGATGAGTCATCCTCTTCCTCAAAGGAAAAAAAAAAACATCCTCTATGGCTGAGTCTCTGCTAAGGCGATATGTTGATGTGCTGGTAGTGGTACCTGCTTGCTGGTCTTGGTCCAGGACAAGTTTCCAGCACTCTGCCAGCAGACTTGCATTGGCCTTGTCCTTCCTGACCTGTGTCCGGAGCCAACGTACTTTGAACTTGGGCAGGGTCACAGCAGCCAAGACAGCATCCTTACTTTCCAGCACCTCTGCAAATCTTGTTTTGATTGCCTGAAAGAAATTATGAGAATGCAAAGAACATATTATGTTATTTATTTCATTTTAGGTACTTATATAGTCCCGGTAATTTAAGCGTCATATCCAGAGGTTGTCTTTGGGAAATAGACGTATGAGTGCTGCCAGCATTGCAGAAGAGGTTGAAGGGGTGGGGGGGGGGGCAGCCTGTAAGTGCTCACACCATATGCGGCACACTGCAGCAGATTGGTCTGCATGGCTTTCATCTAAGAAGGAAGCCTCTTCTAACATTCATACATACACATACTAGGGCCAATTTAGACAGGAACCGATTAACCAACCACTACCAGCATGTCTTTGGAGTGTGGGGGGAAATAAATAAGATGCAATTCTTGGGTGACTGGTTAAAGATATTTAAATAAATTAAAGTTCTTACCATCACAACTGCCTCTGGAAGGTCAACTAGGATTTGCAGGACACTCTTCAGTTCCAAGGTCTTGAAAATCAATGTCTCCAGTGTGGGAAGGAGTGTACCATGGAAACAGTTGTCTTTTCCCTGAAGAATGTCTAAGGCTACTGTAAGTGGCATCATGACAGTACAGTACTCCCTGATGAACTGATGCTCTCGTTCTGTGATGGCTGTCATCCCCAACTTGGATGAGATGTTGCTCAGCTCACCGTTAGGAATCTCACAGATTTGAGCCAGCGCATCATAAAATGAATTCCATCTTGTTCTGCAAGGGACCATCAGCTTCTTTGCAATTATGTTATTCACGGTCTCTGCAGCCACCATTGAACGACTAGCCATGTTCCATAAGCCTGTACATTTTGTGGTAGCTCTTCTTTATATTGCTTTTGTTTGTGGTTTTGACAGTAACTACTTGTCAACATCAGTACATGATTAAAGTTTAAAGTGTGCGCAGCACACCTCTGATGTGGCGGCAAAGTGATCACAATTTCATCATCACCACCATTTTGCAATACATCATTAATGTCCATAAATGTCACCTCCTCCTCATCATCCTTAGTTTCCTCCTCCTTGACTGGCTGCTGGCATCTTTTAAAGGCCTTGATGAAATTGGAGCCATTTTCCGTGAGAGTTGATGTAATTTTATGGGATATGTCATAGGATGAGTGAATGTTGTCAAGCTCATTTGCAATAATGTCATGAGTATGAAGACCCTTGAATCTTCTGTATGCTAGTGCTGCTTTTCCTCGCTTCATGCTGTTTGGATTTATCCAATTTGCGGTTACGCCAAGATTGCTTTTATTATATGTCGTCCAAATATTGGCTGTTGTGGAAATATATTCTACATATTCAAACATCTTTTTGAGGTCGGCATTCATTCTGGCATGTAGGTAATGAACTCCGCACTTATGGAATATATGGATGTGAATAAATATGCAAATGCTAGACTGCAGCCTCCCCAAATTATAGTCAAAAGACTATAAAAGGTATAAAAAGGGGGGTGGGGGGAATGGCGCTGTCTAGTAATGAGAAGCGTATATAAAAGCCTGTATGCCAAATAAAATGTGGCAATAAATAGGTAAAACTAGTAATAAAATGACAAGATAAAAGATAGAGGGGAAAACCGTAAAATGCGGGAATATGAACTGTATAAAAATAGGAAACAAATGTAAAAAAATCAAAAGTGCCAGGTGCATAAATTAATTAATATATATATATGACCATCAACTTCAATCTAAAAAATGTAGTGGTGATAAAAAGTGCATAAGTGACCACAGGTGATGTAAAATATAAATAATAATAATACAAACTGTCATAAGCTCAAAGTGGCAAGTGCATATAATACAATAAGCAGAACACCATGGACTCAAAGTGCCAATTGCGTGAAAATACAAGGTTGGTGTGGGTGTATACCAACGTAAACTAGTGACGTAAATAAATAAATAAATAAATGGCGATAGTGTTTAAACCAGGAAAAAAGAGTCCAGTGTTTGAGTATACAGAATAAACTGGTGATAAAGTGACTGGAAATGTCCAAAAGGTGATAAATTGGTAAGTAGGTGACAATCTTTGTGTGGATTAAACACAATAAGTGACCCCGTGGTGGGCAGTGAGGTGCTCCGTGACCCCTCTGGTAAATAGCACACTCACCAGAAATACCCACCCCCCACAGTGGTATAGAGCGGGTATGAGTAATAATCCGGTGGAAGGATCCTATTCTCCTCTACAGGTCCTGGGTTGGACGTCTATGGGGATTCCCGGATGGGAGGATTCCTGGGGGGAGCTGGGGTCTGGTAGTGTCCCGGCTGTATGGGCTGGGTGCTCCAGATATCTGCGGGGTAACGGTGGAACAGGTATTCAAAGTATAAAGGAAAGGCACATAGTGTAATATTGCCAAATTGGGGTTTATTTGCACTACCAGACCCCAGCTCTCCCCAGGAATCCTCCCATCTGGGAATCCCCATAGACATTCAACCCAGGACCTGTAGAGGAGAATAGGATCCATCCACCGGATTATTACTCATACCTTGTCATTTTATTATTATTATTTTATTGTCATTTTATTACTAGTTTTACCTATTTATTGCCACATTTTATTTGGCATACAGGCTTTTATATACGCTTCCCATTACTAGACAGCACCATTCCCCCCACCCCCCTTTTTATTCATTCTGGCATACTCGTCTTTTTGCATGGCGGACCTACCCCCTGTCTCGCAGGAATTTTTGCAATGATTGCCCGGAAAAAAATCCGACTCAACTGTCGACAATGGCAGCATCTCCTCAACTATATATTTGGAAATGATTTTGTTTCATTCTGTCTGCGTTATAAGAGTTTGCGATGGTGAAAAATCAAGTTTCAGTTGCTTTGATGTTGTGGCTCCATCTCCTCCTTTGATAGCAGAGCTCACGTTATCAGCTGCGTTCTTGGCTACTAGTTTTGTGGCGGCATGTGACAAAGTGAGTTGCTTCATTCGATTTGAATGACTTGCCACTGACGTGGATAGACTCTTATTTCCTGTGCATAAGTTGCACATTACATAAACATTCTTTCCTTTCACCTCAATGAGGGAAAAGTAGTGCTTATACTTCCAGTTTGCGAAAGCTACCTTTGAACTCGTTGGATTTGCCATCGCTCTGACTCCTGGTCGTCGTCGTCGTTGTGTGGAACTGTGTCTGTGTGTGTGTGTGTGTGCGTGTTAACTGAACAGTAACACAAAAAATTCTCTCAAAGGACTTGTAATAATAATAATAATTATGGTTCAATGAAGGTGCTGGAGATGATGAGGCTTTCATATTAAGAGCGTTTATATTAAGACGATAAAAAGTTGCTTCACACCATGGCATGGGTACATAGCCTTGCCCTTGATATGCACTCTCTACTGGCCGTGAGATGGAATGATTGAAGCACCTGCTGTAGGTTGTGAGGTCAATAATATGGCCTGATGGATGGCCAAAATTGAGACTGACTCATTTGCTGATGGCTGTGGGAGGGTATGGTGCCTCCAGAAGGGCCGTACTCAAGGACCGAGGAGCGGACAGCGGCAGGTTGAGAGCCTGGAGATGACTTCAGCTGATGTTACAGCGGGGGATCATAGAGAAGCATTCATATTGGTACTTTGTTTTCTACTACTAGTACTATCCTCTAATGGTAGATTTTAAGTCTTCATAATTGTCTTGAGTCAGTACAATAACGCCGCATTTTAAACGCGGTAATGGTAACGGCGTTGTAATGGGGAAAACAGTAATTAATTTGATTACTCATTACTGAAAAAAGTAACGCTGTTTATTTATAATGCCGTTATTCCCATCACTGATAATGAGGATGTCATTCCTTCAACTCCTCTCCTTTTGCACCAACACCCAAGTGAAAAAAAAGGAGGAACCTGGAGGATGCCACATCTTCATGCTTATCAAAGGCAACTTCAATGATTATGATTAATTATGATTAATGATTATGATGAGTTTGGAATTGTAACAGCCAGAAAATTAAGAAAATGTCTGATGAGCAATGCCGTTTGGCTGAAAATGTACTCCTAGAAGTCCAGCATAAGGGGGTTAATGGGCAATTGTCAACAAGCACACATTTGTCTGACAATCAAGTCTCAACATCTCCACCAATACCGCCATCACCACCACTGCCCTTGCACCAGCGTTCTCATCCCATTCCATCCCATCAGTAGACAAGTTAGCACTACCCTCAAATGGAAAGGCACCATTCACCTGGTTGCAGGAGTTTAATTATACTCAACTGTAAAGATTTTGGTGATCATGTTGCATTTGCCAGTTACTTTGTAAAATGTTAAGCTATTATAATGCATTTTAGTATATTACTGCGCATTTTTGGAAGTTGTTCTTCAGTAAAATATTTTCTTCAGTGAAATATTTTTGGTTCAACCTTTCTTTTGAAATTAAAAAGGTTAATGTTGGTTTGGAATATTTCATTTCCTAATAAAAAATGTTTTTGGTTATTACAGTTGTCTGCTACTTTAATAAATCACTTGCCTACTGGGCACTTTTACCCCTTCCTGCCTAGGTAAAATTTTTAGCACTGTCGCACTATTAATGACAATTATGTGGTCATGCTGCAGTGTACCCAAACAAAGTTGTCATCCTTTTTGTCAAACAAATAGAGCTTTTTATTGGTGGTAATAAATCACCAATGTCTTTTTTGTATAACATAAATGAATAAAAAAAAATTTTTTTTAAAAAATGAAGAAAATTATCATAGTTTGATATGAAATGTTTGAAACGGTTATTTTTCCTTCTGCAGTGATATGTGCTGAAGAGGCTACACTGATGGGCACTGATGAGATGGCATGGATTGACACTGATGGGTGGCACTTAAGGGCACTGATTGGCAGCACTGGGTGGATTGCACTCATAATTAGGACACTGATAATCAGTGCCATGATTATCAGTCTACATGTCCCTTTTTTTTTTTTTTTTTCCAAAACATTTTTATTGAAAGAATTATAACAATGTAAAGAATACATACAGTCTCTTATAAGTCAACGTATAGACAGTACATACAATGTACAGCAACATAGCTTATTGAAAAGTTATTACAAATAATCCAAGAGAAAATGAGTATCAACGTAAGACACGTATTGAAAGGCTTGACCTTTTAACAAACAGGAGACTCAACAGGAGTGGCCGTCAATACTAAGTCAATAGAAAAGCTAGAGAGAAAACAAGTGTCAACTTGAAGCTCAATTGTGTCAAGTTGGAAGTACTATTCTAACCATAATACAATAAAGTAGATAACTGTAGGCACATCTCGGTGTATGTGACTTTGAGGTAAAACATAGGGGGTATGTTGCAAGATATCAACTGGGATGTTAGAGAGAAGTTGATATGATAATAAATGGAAAGAAATGCCAAACATTTAAGACTATATGTAGGAGTAAGATGATTTGGTGGGAGGTGACCACTCTGGGGAGAAGAGGACACCTACTCATCAAAATTGGGGAGGGTAGGGGGTGGGGGGGATGAAGGGAGGGAGAGGAAGGGGGAAAGAAGGGTAGGGAGTCATCGGTCTCCGCCTTGCCAGCCTGGGGGGGTTAAAAAACATTATGATGACCGAAAATGAGAGAAGGCAGTATATGGGGTTGGTGTTGGGCTTACCGCATTGTGCTCTGTAAACCTCTCTCACTTACAGCCCTTGTTTAGGGGTGAGAGGGGTCTACCGATGTGCTGTCAGTCTTGGTGTGTGTGCGAGAAGCCAAGGGTTGTCATGATGTATGAGGCAAAGTATTAGAGGGAAAGAAGGTCATGTGGTGGAAACTGAAGGATCAGTTGTAAAGGTGGGAGTGATGGTTAGCAATGTATGGTTTTGTGGGTCTCGAAATAATTTCCAGGGAGCCCAAGTGTGAGCATAGGAGATTGTTCTATCTCGAGCGATCGCAACTAGCTCTTCTAATCTAGCAATTTTGTCCATTTTGTGAAGCCATTCCCGTTTATGTGGAATTACATCTGATTTCCAGTGGATTGGAATGCATGCTTTGGCTGCATTGATTAGGTGTGGAGAGAGAGATTTGCAGTACCTGTAAGGTGGGACAATAGTATAGTTCAGGAGGTATTGCGCAGGAGAGAAAGGGATATCAATTTTTAGGTCTTTCGTGATGGTTTCATGGATAGATAACCAGAATGGTTGTATTTTTGGGCAGGACCAGTAGATATGGATAAGTGTCCCTGTATCAGAGTGGCATCTCCAGCAAATGTCAGTGATATCTGGGTTGTATTTATGTAGGAGTGAAGGGGTCCTGTACCATCTAGTTAGCAACTTGTAGCAATTTTCTTGTGTGGATACATTGAGGGAGCTTTTATGGGCAATGTGACATAGATTTTGCCATTCTTTTTCAGACAAGGAGAGGTTGAGGTCTGATTCCCATCTGGGCTTAGCTTTGTTAGTGTGTTCTTTGATTTCCGAAACCAGGAGATTGTATGTTACCGAAATAAGATGGCGTTGTGGAGTGGTGCTAGTACAAAGCTTCTCGAATGGGGTGAGGTCTCTGGAAAGGGCCCCGTTATGATTCAAGGATTTGAGAAAATGCCTAATTTGAAAGTAGGTCCAATTGGGTATGGGGGAAGGCGTGGTGGGTGATTTGAACTGAAGGCGTTCTAAGAGGGATCCTTTGTCGAAAAAGCGGAAGGCTTCAATGGAGTCGTTATTCCAATAATCTCGTAGGAATGAAGAGGACATACCCGGAGGAAAGTCTGGGTTGTGTTTGATTGGGGTCAGGGGGCTTGGGGTTGAGGAAATAGATGCTAGCTTGCAGGTGTCTCTAAAGGAGGATAGGGTGGTATTCAAGAGGGGATGTTTTTTTACGGGCATAGGTATGTGTTCAGAATTGAGCCACACTAATGACTTGAGGGGAGTATTGCAGAAGGATTTCTCAAGTGTCACCCAATCTTTGTTGGGTTCATGTAGGAACCAATCCAAAATTCTAGTTAGGTGACATGCCCAGTAATATTTTTGTAAATCAGGCAGGCCGATGCCTCCATCTATTTTGGGTTTTGAAAGTAGCGCGAAAGAGAGCCTGGGTTTTTTTTGACACCAGAGGAATTTGGAGCATAAAGATTTGAAGGAGGTAAAGAAGGATTTTGGGATTTTGATGGGGATAGCTTGAAGGAGGAATAATAAACGTGGTAAAACGTTCATTTTAAGGATGGCGGCTCGTCCAAACCAAGAGAAATGTGGTCTGGACCATTTCTTAACGTCGTCTTTAATTGCTTGTAGAGCTGGGAGAAAGTTAGTGGGGAATAGTTCGTTCAGGTTATTCGTAAGGTGAATGCCTAGGTATTTGATGGAAGATTGAGCCCATTGGAATGGAAAGTTCGATTTACATTGGTCTATCAATCTTTTGGATAGGGTAATGTTGAGGGCGTTTGACTTTGAGAAGTTTATTTTAAAATTGGACAGTTTCTGAAAAAGTTTAAATTCTTGTAAAAGTGACGGGATGGAGAGGAGGGGGTCGCTAAGAAATAATAAAATGTCATCAGCAAACGCTGCTATCTTATACGTACGATGGGAGATGGTTATGCCAGAAATGTTCGGGTTCAGATCAAGTGTACGTAAAAAAGGTTCCAAGGTAAGGACAAAAAGAATTGGTGATAGGGGGCAACCCTGCCTAGTCCCGTTTCCTATGGAGAAGGCGTCCGATAGGCTTCCATTGACTCTGACACATGCCTTAGGTGTGGAGTACAGAGACAGAATTAGAGTGAGTAATCGGTCCGGAATGCCAATGTGTTGAAGGACCTGCCTCATGTAACTCCAATCTAGCCTATCGAACGCCTTCTCGGCGTCGAGGGATAACATAAAGCCCTTTACTTTATGAGAGGTCATCCAGTGATGGATATTAATAGCTTTAACCGTGTTGTCACGAGCTTCGCGGCCGGGGACGAATCCCACCTGATCTTTGTCAATTAGCATCGGGACCAGGGGTAGCAGTCTATTTGCGATAATTTTGGCGAAAAGTTTGATGTCTACGTTAAGTAGAGAGATGGGTCTGTAGTTAATTACTGAGGTTGGGTCCTTGTTATCCTTTGGTATTACTGATATATGTGCGTCAAGCAATCTGTGATGGGGATAAGGGGGAGAAGCCAGCGAGTTAAAGGCTTTCAGTAACGGAGATGATAGAAGGTCTGTGAAGGTTTTGTAATATGGGGCTGTGAAGCCATCTGGGCCTGGGCTTTTTCCTGCTTTTAGCTGAGAAATAGCTAGTTTGAGCTCTTCCTCTGAAAGGGGCTGTTCCAGGTTTTGGGATTGGGAATTGTTAAGAGTTTTAGTGTGGGATTTCTGAAGGAAATCTTGTATGAGGGAGTTCTGGGTGTGAATCGGAATTGAATGACCTAGGTTATAAAGCTGGGTGTAATACTTCTCAAATTGGTTTGCGATGTCTGGGGTTCTGACAAAGGTGTGTCCTTGGGTGTCTTTGATCAAATGTATGGAGGATTTGGCTCTTTTTTCTTGGAGGGCTTTAGCGAGGAATTTACTACTCTTGTTCCCAAACTCGTAAAATAATTTTTGTTGAAGGATAAATTTACGTTTAATTTTGATGTGAAGTTCCTCTAGGAGGAGTTGTCTGTTATGTACTAGTTCAAGGTATGTGAGGTGAGCTCTGGTGCTTTTGTGATTTTTTTCTAAGGAATGGATTTTATTAATAATTGCTTGAGTACGTGCTTGGTGCGCTTTCTTCTTTGAAGATTTGAGAGAAATAAGAACTCCTCTTAGTGCACATTTATGGGCTTCCCAAATCGTAATGGGGGAAATGTCATTAGTGGTATTTTCAGAGAAGTATTCTGTAATTTTATTCCTCAAATATTGGATGTCGGGTTCATGAGTGAGAAGCGTTGAGTCTAACCTCCAAAACTTGGTATATGAGAAGTCTCCAGGGATTGAGATTGTCAGGGAAACTGGATGGTGATCGGAGATTAGCATTGGTTCAATTGTGGCCTTTTTGATCAGGGGTAAGTCTTTTTGGGACAGGAATAGATAGTCTAACCTGGAATATCTTTGGTGAGGAGAAGAGAAAAATGTGAAGTCTTTTGTGGAGGGGTTTAGGGTACGCCAGGTATCATGTAGGAGTAGTTCTTGGAGGGATTGACGAATTTGTTTGAGGGCTTTATATGGGAGGGATGAAGTGCCTGAGGAGGAGTCTAGGATAGGATACAACGCTACGTTAAAGTCCCCCCCCAGGATTGTGATTCCTTGTTGGTTTTCAGCAAGTAAGGAGGAGATCTTCCTAAAAAAAGGTACCTGTGCAGAATTCGGGGAGTAGATGTTAGCTAAGGTGATGGGTTTCTGAGCTAAGAATCCTTTCAGGATAATGTATCGTCCGTCAGGATCAATAAGGGAGTCAGTACATTTCCAATCAAGGTTTTTAGATATAAGGATTGCTACTCCCTTTGTTTTCCCTAAAGGGTTGGTGGCTAGGTAGGCTGTGGGGTATCGGAAGTTGTTAAGTTTTGGGGTGTTGTGTGAGTGAAAGTGAGTCTCTTGCAGATAAACTATATCCGCCTTCGATTTGTGCATAATTTCAAGGACTTGGCTGCGTTTCTCGGGTATGTTTAAACCTTTTACGTTCAGGGATACAACCTTAACTTGGAGGGGATTGGGGAGCGCCTGAGGAGGAGTCATCATGAAGTTGGATCTGGAAGCTATTCCTGGAGAGAGTTGTGAGAGCGGTCAATTACAGTCAGCTTAGTGTGACCGGGTGGCAGAGACCGATGGGGGAAGGGGGCGGGGGGGAGAGAGCTAAAGGAAGGAGGGTGGGATAGAAGGGAAGGGGGAGAGGGGTGGAGTATATAGGTGGAGGGGTAAAACCGAAGTATAGAGTGTGAAAAACAATCACACCTATCTGAATGTACAGATATCGGAGGTGTAGACAGATGAGGCGATCAGCTCGACTCTGTCTGTCTTGTGGGGTGAGCGGTTGGCAAATGATCGAGGTAAACAAAAATGAAGGAATCATGAGCCGGCCGGCCCGAGAGATATGGGGGAGGGAGATTTGAATGATCTTTCGTGTTAACAAGAGTAAAGGATTTGGAAGTGAGTTTGGGGATATACAGGGAACTAACCCTTCTGAGACATTTCTGCAGAGTGAGAGCAAGTAACCGATTCGAAGCCACATGGGTAGGAGGTACCATTATATGATTAAAGGGGAGCCTGAGATTAATGAACTGATAAGAGGTGGAGGTGGGGAGATAGTGACTTGCATACATAAAACAATAAAGTCATAGTGTATATAAACATTATAGTCATAGTGTTGTAGTGAGATACCCTCTCCCTCCCCTCCTCCCTCCCTCCTCCCTCCAATCCCAACTCTCCTCCCATCTCACAACATTCTCATTCTTGTCTTATAGATATACCTGTAAACAATCTGTATCGTATGCGTCAAGAGGAGGTTTCGTGATAGTCCCTCCCAGGGTGCGGGGTGGAAGTGCGAGAGACGGGGGGAATAGTGCTGACCGCTCCAACCTGCTCGGGGGACAATAGGGCCGGTCCCTGTGGTTGTACTCAAGAATGTGAAATGCAAGGGGTAATGTGGCCCAAGACATTCCCATTCGTCTATTTAGGCGGGCGGACACTATAAAGTTGTTTAGGGACACCTATCGCACAAGGGTCGAAGCAATTTTATAGGTGTCTATGTATTATGTTTTTAATGTCAGCCTCCTCATCTTCCTGGGAGCCTTTCTGTTTGATATTACTACCCCTTTTTTTTTTTTTCCCTTCCCTTCTTATTTTCTTACCTTAAACCCCTTCCCCCCCTCTCTCACAGTCCACACCCCGAAAAGAGGATCCAATAGCGGGGTACACATTAAGCAGGGTATAGTATTTGTGTGGCGAGACCGTAAAGAATGTATTCTTCTAAGGCTCAGTAGCAAAAATCCCTTAAAAGGAAAAGAAAAATGGATGGATGCAAGGCAGTCTCTGTTGTGTGGGTTTGCGAAATAAGAAGATGGGTAAGTCTAATTATAAAGGTTGATCGTGTGGTGAAGAGTACATTACCCATCCTCGGTCACGATCATCAGAGGAAAGAAGATATATATGCGTCTGGAAGTTCACAATCTCAGGTGGTACCATTGATGTATGTCCGGACCTCCGTTCTTGAGTAGCTCGAAACCTGTTGGAAAGAGCAGATGGGGGCAAATAGGGAGTGTGGGCAGGGATAGATGGAGAAAGCGGAAAAATAAGAGAAAGGGCAGGGGGAACGAGGAAAGGTACTGGAGAGTCAGACAAGTCAGGTTGAGGAGTTCTACTCTTGTCTTGGCCGACGATGCACTGGAGAAGCCGTGGGGCTCAGGAAGACTTGGCTCCTTAGGCGGTCGGGGGATTCACTGCCGTGTGATGATACTCTTGGTCGTATAATGTGGAGATCATCCCTCTCTGGTACTACATCCATTGAGGTCGATCTTCGTAGCCTTTGGGTGTTAAGAGGTCTGTACCAATCAGGCAGGTCAATGAGCGGTATGTTCATTGCATTGCAGAAATTAGCGAGTTCTTCCGGAACCCTCAGGTTAGCTGTGCGACCGTTTGCCGAAGCTGATAGGCAGAACGGAAATTTCCACCGGTACTGGATGTTTCTGGATCTTAAGGAGTCTAGCAGAGGCCGCAGATCTCTTCTGCGTTGGAGGGTTATCGGGGAAAGATCCTGGAAAATCTTTATTTCCGTGCCATGGTATAGGAGGGAGCGTCTGTCTCTTGTTCTCCTTAGGACATCTTCCTTTAGTTTAAAATTGACTACACAACAGATGATGTCCCTTGGGGGGTCGGTATCCCTTGGTTTGGGTCGCAGAGCTCTGTGGAGACGTTCAAATTCAATGGGGGTTTCAAGAGGTCTTCCCAGGACATCATTAAAGATGGCGGTGGTAGCTCTCATGATCTGCGTCTGCTCAATCGACTCGGGTAGGCCCCTCACCCTTAAGTTGTGACGCCGACCTCTGTTGTCGAGATCCTCCAGTTGTCTTTGCATGTCTCTAAATTGGGTATCGTGAGAGTGCATTGTGTCAGTCAGGGAATGAATGGATTCTTCCTGCGCTGCGACTTTATCTTCAACCTCTGACACCCTTAAGTTTATAGAGGATATTTCCCCTTTCAGTTCAATTACTGCCATGGCCAGGGAGGCCTTCAGTTCATCCGCAATGGAGCGGAGGTCTGGGAGGGTGACATATGGTAGCGGAGGAGGGGTAGTCGCTGGGGCTAGTGTGTCCATGGCTGAGGGTGTGATGCCTTGGGGTGCAGGTATTGCTTGCTCTCTTGTTGTGGAGCGAGTGTGGGTTCCCCGGGTCACGTCCGCATAGGCCTGACTTGGAGCCGGGGCCTCGCGTGATATCTGCGGCTGACGGAATAGGTCCGGTATGCTGCAGGTGCGACCCGGCGTCAGATCTCTCGGCGAGCGGGATCGGGAGGGAGAGGAATGTGTGCTGGATCTACTCATCCTTCCTAGGTGTATGGGAGAGGAAAGATCGCTCTTCTTAAGGCTGATTTCTCTCGAGCTGGCCGGGAGCTAGGAGATTAGGCGGCCATCCACGATCAGCGCCAAGCCACGCCCCCATGTCCCTTTTAGCTGTCAGCATGAGGAAAGGAGTTGTAACCCATAAGTTATATTTTGAGATTTCTTGTATCTCAGGTATGGTTTGGGTTAAATGAGAGTTCTTTGACCATGAGTGAAATCTTTAACACAACAACAGAATTGTATTGGTAAATAGCAAGGAGGCCTAAACTAATACACAGCCATCTATCTATAGTACAGAAAAGAGAAAATAATCATAGCTTAAATGAATGAATACAGAGTATGATACTCAAAACATGAAGATACAAACAGCCAGACAGAAACATAGGACAGGCATTTAGATATAATTGCAAGAGGTATATTCCATAGTTACCATGCTCATGAGAGCTTCCTTCTAGTCTGCTGTTTCAGAGACTTCTATTTTCCAAGACTTAATATATACCTAACTCTCATAGACTTGCCTAGGGCCATACTGATTGGTGGTGCTATCTTACCCCTCTCCTCCCTCCAGGCATATCTCTTTCAGGATTGGACAATTCCCCCATCCCCTATATTTAGCATAACCCAGCCCCTTGATAGCATCTCCTCTCTGGGGGGGGGGGATTATTTATGCCAGGTCATCTCCTGAGAAAATTGTCCATTCCTGAACAGACAACCACCTTCATTGCATACCTAAAGAGAGCAACTTTGAAGTGGAGACAGAGATAATGAAGTAAGTGTAACCTCGGTCCCATAAAGTCTGTGGGAAGGAACTTAATTAAGGTGTTGTCCTTTCTCCCATAAAATTTTATGATTGATAAATAGCAGACATCTGTAGGGACACATGCCTAGCCCAACCTAACGTTACTGCACTTTAAAAGGACTTAGTAAATCAATTATTTACACCTGCAGACTTGGTTTACACAAATGGGTACATTTAACTTAAAAACTTAAATCAACTATTAGTAAAAACCAAAAGCCAATACTTCGTAAGTATATATATATATATATATATATATATACACACACACACACACACAGCAGTTGCTAATAGAGATTACACATAAATTCCTCTTAGAGCAACAGATGCCCTCTTGTGGCCTGCAAAGCAAGGGCCACACCTAAAATAATAGTTTATGTGTAATCTCTTTTAATATTTGGAGCTTTTGTCCTTTCTTTCAGGAAAAAAAAAAAAAAAACATCTGGGAAAGACCCTGTAAACTCTCCATCTCTGAAGACCACATTTTTGGATCTCAGTATCGGCAGTTCATTACTTTTTCTGGTTGTAAAAACTCCATAATAACAATAAGAGACAAAACAAGCAAAAAAAAAAAAAAAAGAATGAGGTTTAGTTCTTAATAGTCCAATAATAACAGTACGAAAGTCCATAATGCAAATCTGTTCATGTTGCTCTTGCTTCTGGGACATCCTTCCATGGGGTTTCCAATTGGATACAGCATATTCTGCAACAGGCTTTGGACCAGCTTTCCTGGCTTTATGTGATTATACTTTATTAATGTGGACAAAGGTAGGGAAAGAAAAAAAAATGTGTAGCGTTGCTGGGGGTCACAGGATGACCGAGCAACTGGGTGAGCCGGAACTGTGTAGATGATCACAACACAGCACAGCAGTGCGAAACATGTCATCACGGCCACCCTGATGCTTTCCAGGCCGGGTCCCGATGCTTGGTGACGTCACTTCCGGGTAGTGGCCTCCAATGTGGATACCTCCGGGTGGCGGCTCCGCGGCACGTCTACACTGCTCCGGTGCGAGCAGCCACACTATCGGGTGGGAGGAAGCCACGCCACCCTACCAGCTGGTCCGGTCTGCCTTTGGCACATAAGATCCTTCTCCCTCCAGCCTGGCTCCCTGTTGTGATCATCTACACAGTTCTGGCTCACCCAGCGGCTCGGTAATCCTGTGACCCCCAGCAACGCCACAGATCTGTTTTGGAACACATTCTATTATGTTTTAATCATCACTATATATTTTTTATAAATAAACTTTTCAAGGTTTTACATCAAGCCTGCCTGAGATACATTGTAGACTATGTACCGTGGGATAGCGCTGCTGCCCCTCCCCCCATGCACTGACTTATGCTGAATTAGCATTAATTAGCAGCAGCACCACACGGTAATTTTACTTTATTCATTCCTGAGAGTGAGAGATATCACAGTTAGCGCTGGAAGTCCCTTAATTGTTCGAACCATTTGCTACCCGCCCGCCGTCATATGATGCCGGAGTGGTGCAGCTATTGTTCTGGGATGCCGTCATATGATGGCGCACCATAACAGCCTCTCACGGAGCTGCGATCATGGCCGCGCTGTGTTGCTAGGACACGGCGCAACCCCGATCTTGGTAAAGGTCAATGACATGACTCTTTACCCATGTGATCGGCTGTGTCCAATCACAGCTGGTCACATGTAAATGAGGAAGTGCCGTTATTTGGCTCTTCTTGCCTCACACTGTCAGAGAGTGAGGCGAGGAGAGCGATCAGTGGCTCCTCCTCACAGGGGAGACAAGCACAAGTAATCAGTGCACTGATCATCAGTGCCCTGATTACTCAAAATGTAAATAATGTGCCAATTACTGCCCAGCATCAGTGCCCACAATCAGTGCCCAAAATCAGTGCACATAGTGCTGCCAGTCAGTGCCCATCAGTGCTTGCTCATCTAGGCACTGATGGGCACTGATTGGCAGCACTGTGGGCACTGATTGTGGGGACTGATGGTGCTGCCCATTAGCATCCGTCAGTGCCACCCATCAGTGTCCATCAGTGCCGCCTGTCAGTGCCACCTCTCAGTGCCCATCAGTGCCACCTATCAGTGCTCATCAGTGCCACCTATCATTGCTCATCAGTGCCGCCTATCAGTGCCCCCTATCAGTGCCCATCAGTGCGGCATATTAGTACCTCCTCATCGGTGCCACCTCATCAGTGCCCATAAGTGCCACCTCATCAGTGCCCATAAGTGCCACATCATCAGTCCCCATCAGTGTCATCTCATCAGCGCACATCAGTGAAGGAGAAAAATTATTTATTTTCAAAATTTACTCACATAAAATAAGAAAAACTTTTTTCTTTTCAAAATTTTCTGTCTTTTTTCTTTTTTTTGTAAGAAAGCTCTATTTGTGTGAAAAAAATTATAACAATTTCATATGGGTACAGTGTAGCATGACCACGCAATTGTCATTCGAAATGTGAGAGCGCTGAAAGCTGAAAATTGGCCTGGGCAGGAGGGGGGTGAAAGTGCCCTGTAGGCAAGTGGTTGAACGTAATCATGGCACCAAAAAAAAACATTGATCTGTGACCGCATATGATGACTGCCACATATCTGGACTGTAGAGAGGACTGTAAGTAAAATGTACAAAAAAAAAAAATAGTTGAATGACTGTTGCTAAAACCTGGTGCTATTGTTACTATTGTCAAAGTTGGTAATAGCTAAATGATAGGAAGGAGCTTCAAAACATTTCTATAAAACAATTATTCAATGTTGGAAGAGACACAAAAACTGTTGGAAATTAGCCGAAACACAAAATACTATATGGAAGTTTTAACATTCTATATCAGCATTTTCAAAAGTTTTAAACATTCTCCCTATCCCCCCCCCCTTTTTTTTTCACCATAGCAAAACCCAACTTAAGAATCACCCAAAAATAAAGGTAATAAAAGAAAAGAAAGAGAAACAGTTTAAAAAAATTAAAATTAAATTAAATTTAAAAAAAAGTACAGATTTACTGCTGCTTCAACGCAACATTTGCCCTACACCTTTCTCTTTAAATGAAAGTTAAAGAGCATTGAATCTGTATTTAGTTTTATAAAAAAAATAAAAAACACAATTCAAACTGTTTCCAAATATTGAAGCTATACAAAAGACACTCCCTCTCTCGTAGTGATTAACAAATTCATTGATCCTTTTTTAAAACAAATTTGTAAGTCAGGCAGGCAACAAAAAAAAATCAAGGCACAGAGAGAGGACTATAAACTCTGGTTGATGAAAAAAAAAAAAAATTTAGTTAGGCCTGACTGCAATTACTCTAATTTAGAGGCTTCTCCTTAAAACAAATGTAAAAACGATGGTTTAAAGTCCTCAGTTTTTTTTTCCTGGAAAGTCTATTGCCAAGTCTGGGTCATATCTGCCTTATCCACCGATATTTATTTATTTTTTTTTATTTCCTATAATACAAAACTAAGAAACCATTAATAACACCTCACTCTACCTCTCTGAGAGGTTCCTAAAGTACTAAAATAGTAGTGGATGCTTGGAACAGACTTCCAGCAGAGGAAATGAGTCAGTCAACAGTAAGTTCATTAAAAAATATAAAGACACACCCACATATCTATACTATGGGGAAAAAAAGGTTATAGAAAAACTTGGTGGGTTTCTAAGTACTTGAAGTCTAGAACATCCACCTGTAAACATATAAATTCCAATAGGGTGTTCACACTAGGGATCAACTGATTATCGGTTTGGACGATAATCGGTGACCGATATTCACTTTTTTGAAAGTATCGGTATTGGCCAAAAACGTGGCCGATATGACCGGTATTTTCTTAAGGTAGGGCCTATTGGGCTGCGTCCAGAGGGGAAGGGGGATTAGAGCGCCGCCTGATTACAAAGAGCAGGGTTCTTCTGCTTACCCCGCGCGGGCGCTGTCATGTGAAGTCCCACCTCCTGGACCGGCTCCTACCTATGATAGACAGCACACTGGTGACATCTATCATAGGAGCCGGTCCAGGACTTCGCATGACAGCACCCTCGCCGGGCAAGTAGAAGAACCCTGCTCTGTGCAATCAGGCGGCGCTCTAATCCCCATGCACTGGTCACTCTGCATTGGATGGGGGCACTGGTCACTCTTGTCACTGGTCATTGGTTACACAAAATCTAAATACAAGCCAAAACGTTTGAACCTTTTCAACAAAAGACACAAGAGAAAGCAAGAATATCATGTTTTTTAAAATAAATAAATAAATTGCAAGATTTTTCAACCCAGCAACAAAGACCACACTCTTCCAGTGTTTTTAAAATAAAACATATATGTACTCACACTCAAGCAACCTCAAGAAACGAACCTTGGTAAGCACAACAGAAACAAGCAAAGAAAAACAAAATTTTCCCACTTAGTATATCCTCCCCATTATATTGCCCTGTTTGTAAGGGTTCTTCCAACATACTGTTCAACTATAAATACGGGATATAAAAATTTTAGAGTATTTCTAACACTGACTAAGAAAACAAAATTTGACCTATTTTTTTTTTTCCCTAGATAAAATTGCTGTGACCTCCAAACTACTGGTAAACTGAAGCAATTTTAACCCGACCCAATAACCTTAATTTGTATTACATAAATCTTGGTATTGCTGTATTAAATACTCTCAGTCCTGGTCTAGCGATTCGTGGTCGCCAATTATATAGTTACACAGTTACATAGTAGTTGAGGTTGAATAAAGACAATAGTCCATCCAGTTCAACCTGTGCAGGTGTGTGTGGACGTAATCATTTCCCATACCCCTGAATGTTTTGATCTTTGAGATGGCCTATTATTTCCCGGGATATGCCTCTGTCCTTTTTTGAATATTGGTATCAGGTTAGCTTTCCTCCAGTCACATGGTACAGTTCCTGTCATAATACTATCTGCAAAGATCAGGAACAGTGGTCTAGATATAACCTTACTGAGTTCTTTGAGTACTCTCGGTTGCACGCCATCCGGGCCTGGTGATTTGTTTGTGTTAATTTTATCCAGCTTTTCCCTGATTTCCCTGTTAGCCATAGCGGCAAGTCCTGTAAATTACTGCTAACCATACAGTCATGGTTAGTATACCCCTCCTTTTCCTGTGTAAAGTAGAGGAGAAGAAAGCATTAAACACGGTTGCCTTCTCTGTGTCCTCTGTAACCATCCTCCCATCATTGGTAATTGTGTGTGAAACATGCTCTGACCTCGCTTTTTTGCTGTTGATATATTTAAAGAATTTCTTTGGGCTCTTTTTACTTTCCTCTGCTATTTTTCTCAAAGTCGATTTTAGCCATCTTGATTTCGTATTTACATTTCTTATTTGATTCCTTGTATTGCTGGAAAACCAATATTGTGCCCTCCAAATTATATTTCTTGAAGGCCATTTTTTTTCCCTAATAAGTTTTTTTTACATTACGGTTTAGCCACCCTGGTGTGGCTTTGGCTCTTCTAAATTTATTTCCCATAGGAATGCACTGTGAGATGCTTTTGTTTAATATGTTCCTAAAGCATTCCCATTTTTCCTCTGTGGTCAGTGTTCCTAGGGTTTGGTCCCAGTTTATTTTCTCTATCATTGAGCACAGTTTGGAAAAATTTGCCCTTCTGTAGTTTAGGGTTCTTATGTTCCCCTCTTGCTTTGCTATATTGTGATTTACGCTAAATGTGATCATCCTGTGATCGCTAGAACCCAAGTTGTCCTGGACTCCTACATCTGAGATTAGATCTGGGTCATTAGTGATCAATAGATCCAGCACTGCATTTTTTCTAGTAGGAGAATCCTTATGTTACCCATATGTTATATTTTGAGATTTCTGGTATCTCAGATATGGTTTGGGTTAAATTAGAGTTCTTTGATCATGAGTGAAAGCTTTAACACAACAACAGAAATGTATTTGTAACTAGCAAGGAGGCCTAAACTAATACACATCAATCTATCTATCATACAGAAAAGGGAAAATAATCAGAGGTTTAACTGAACAAATACAGAGCATGATATTCAAAATATTATGATATGAACAGCAAGACAGGCAACACATAAGACAAGCATGTATACATATAAGTGCTAGGAGGTGTTCTGATATTTACCAGTGGTATAAGATGATATGGGGGTCCCCTTCTTCAGGTCAATGGCTCCTTCTACCTTCTCTGATTAAACTTGAACTAATATACACCTATATCCCATAGACTTGTATAGGGCTATTCCAATTGGTGGAGCTATTTTGTCCCTCTCCTCCCTCTGGGCGTATCTCATCCAGGATTGGACAATTTCCCCTTCTCCTATCTTTAGCATAACCCAGCCTGTCAATAGCCCTCTTCTCTGGGAGGGGGGTGATTAATTATGTCAGGTCATCTCCTGGGTAAATTGTCCATCCCTGAACAGACAGCCACCTTCATTGCACATCTAAAGAGGTCTTCTTTGAAGTGGCGGCAGAGATAACGAAAGATAGTGAAATGGTCTATTGTAAATTATTCCCTCAGTCCCGTAAAGTCTGTGAAAAGGAACTTAATTAAGGTGTTATCCTTTCTGGCATACACGTTTATGATGGATAAACAATAGACATCTGTAGGGACGCACACACACATGCTCAGCCCAACCCAACATTCCTGCACTTCAAAAGGACTTGGTAAATCAATTACTAACGCCTGCAGTCTGGGTTTACACAAATGGGTACATTTAACTTATATCAACTATTAGTAAAAAACAAAACCCAATATCTCATTAGTATATAAGTGTGTATATATATATACAGTGGGTACGGAAAGTATTCAGACCCCCTTAAATTTTTCACTCTTTGTTATATTGCAGCCATTTGCTAAAATCATTTAAGTTCATTCTTCTTCCTCATGAATGTACACATAGCACCCCATACTGACAGAAAAACACAGAATTGTTGACATTGTTGCAGATTTATTAAAAAAGAAAAACTGAAATATCACATGGTCCTAAGTATTCAGACCCTTTGCTGTGACACTCATATATTTAACTCAGGTGCTTTCCATTTCTTCTGATCATCCTTGAGATGGTTCTACACCTTCATTTGAGTCCAACCGTGTTTGATTATACTGATTGGACTTGATTAGGAAAGCCACACACCTGTCTATATAAGACCTTCCAGATCACAATGCATGTCAGAGCAAATGAGAATCATGAGGTCAAAGGAACTGCCTGAAGAGCTCAGAGACAGAATTGTGGCAAGGCACAGATCTGGCCAAGGTTACAAAAAGATTTCTGCTGCACTTAAGGTTCCTAAGAGCACAGTGGCCTCCATAATCCTCAAATGGAAGATGTTTGGGACGACCAGAACCCTTCCTAGAGCTGGCCGTCCGGCCAAACTGAGCTATCGGGGGGGGGGGGAGAAGAGCCTTGGTGAGAGAGGTAAAGAAGAACCCAAAGATCACTGTGGCTGAGCTCCAGAGATGCAGTCAGGAGATGGGAGAAAGTTGTAGAAAGTCAACCATCACTGCAGCCCTCCACCAGTCGGGGCTTTATGGCAGAGTGGCCCGACGGAAGCCTCTCCTCAGTGTAAGACACATGAAAGCCGCATGGAGTTTGCTAAAAAACACCTGAAGGACTCCAAGATGGTGAGAAATAAGATTCTCTGGTCTGATGAGACCAAAATATAACTTTTTGGCTTTAATTTTAATTTAAAAGCGGTATGTGTGGAGAAAACCAGGCACTGCTCATCACCTGTCCAATACAGCCCCAACAGTGAAGCATGGTGGTGGCAGCATCATGCTGTGGGGGTGTTTTTCAGCTGCAGGGACAGGACGATTGGTTGCAATCGAGGGAAAGATGAATGCGGCCAAGTACAGGGATATCCTGGACAAAAACCATCTCCAGAGTGCTCTGGACCTCAGACTGGGCCGAAGGTTTACCTTCCAACAAGACAATGACCCTAAGCACACAGCTAAAATAACGACGGAGTGGCTTCACAACATCTCCCTGACTGTTCTTGAATGGCCCAGCCAGAGCCCTGACTTAAACCCAATTGAGCATCTCTGGAGAGACCTAAAAATGGCTGTCCACCAACGTTTACCATCCAACCTGACAGAACTGGAGAGGATCTGCAAGGAGGAATGGCAGAGGATCCCCAAATCCAGGTGTGAAAGACTTGTAGCATCTTTCCCAAAAAGACTCCTGGCTGTATTAGATCAAAAGGGGGCTTCTACTAAATACTGAGCAAAGGGTCTGAATACTTAGGACCATGTGATATTTCAGTTTTTCTTTTTTAATAAATCTGCAACAATGTCAACAATTCTGTGTTTTTCTGTCAGTATGGGGTGCTATGTGTACATTCATGAGGAAGAAGAATGAACTTAAATGATTTTAGCAAATGGCTGCAATATAACAAAGAGTGAAAAATTTAAGGTGGTCTGAATACTTTCCGTACCCACTATATATATATATATATACACACACATATATCTATTTACAGTTGCTAATGGAGATTACACACAAACTCCTCCTAAGGCATTTGTAGGAGATGGTCCTGCCTGGAACTTGCTGGATTTTATTGAGCACCCTGAAGCCTTCTTCTCAAATGCAGTGGAAATATTTTTTTATTGGATTCATTTCATTTTCATGGCAAAGAGGGACTTTGCAATTGCTTGCAATTCATCTGATCACTCTTCATAACTTGCAAATTACCATCATAAAAACTGAGACAGCAGACGTTGAGTAGACCACGACTGTAATTTGAATGAATAGTTGTCATTGCTGCGCCTCCTAAGGGGCATCGCCACATCGCCCTTTATTCAATGAAATTGGAGCATAGACAGTCCTCCAATTGGCATAACTCTATGCCTCAGGAAAGACTCACCAACATAAGACCTCATAAATCCTAAGATCTCAATCCAAAAGAGCATCTTCAGGATATCATGTGATACAATCAAGTCAGCTCTGCATTTATTAATACGTTGTATGTTTTAGTAATGAAAGCAATGTAAGTACTTGAATGTGAAGTCTCTTGCAGTCCCCGTACAGCAGAGCTCAGACTAGGGGGAAGGGCAGCCCCAGGGGATAATCAGTTGTGCTGCAGGACTGACGGAAGGAGAGAGAATGGAGTGACAGAGGGATGATTGCTTTTACTGCAAAGTTAAAAGGATGGGGGGGGGGGGGGTTGACAAGACCTGTAAGTGTTATTTAGCTGTAGTAAAGAAAATAAATGGTCTCCTACCTTCCCAGACAGGTATTTGCTCAGTGACAGATCTGTGTAAATTATAGGACTGGTTGGACAGAAACTCATTTGGCAGGTGAAAACAGATACAACAGCCCCCATATGTGCCTTTCATTTGTATACTTAGCATCGTTTTTTTTTTTAGTTTTTTTACTGAAGTTCAGCCTTAAATGTATTACAGAAAAAGGGATTCTGGATAAGGCAAATACAAAAATCTAAACTTTTTGATTTTCATTTTTCACTATAATGATGTTCTTCTTTCAGAAATGTTGTGCTAACTGTCATTATTTAGAAGTGAAGAGTATAAAAAAAAAAAAAAAAATTAGGGATTTACAGATTTTAGTGTAGAAGCCCTCTTGCAGTCCCTATCATCATGGAAGGCATGCATACTGATGGTATAAGGATAGCGACCTGATGCCTTATATACAGAGATAATAGTTTTATTTTTGTTTGTTTGGAGAAGTCTTGTATTTAACAGCAATACATAAAAAATTAGATGTTACAATTTTACATTTGCATTTTACATGATGCCAAAAATGAGATGAATTAACCACTTCAATACCAGACACTTTACCCCCCCCCCCCCCGCCCATGCAAATTTTCAGCTTTCAGCTCTGTCGCACTATGACCGACAATTGCGTGGTCATACAACATTGTTCCCAAACTAAATTTTTATCATTTTTTCACATAAATAGAGCTTTATTTTGGTAGTATTTAATCACCACTGTGTTTTTTATTTTTTGCCAAATAAACTAAAAAAGACTAAACATTTTGAAAAAAAAATTTTTTTTCTTGGTTTCTGATCTAAAATTTTGCAAATAAATAAAATCTCCTCAAAAATGTAGCCCAAAATGTATTCTGCTACATTCCATTGGTAAAAATAACCCAAATCAGTGTATATTATTTAGTATATAGAGGAAGTTATAGAGTCTACAAACTATGGTATATTTCTGAAAATTTATCAATCCTGATGTACTGACGGCCTATCTCATTTCTTGAGGCCCTAAAATGTCAGGACAGTACAAATACCCCCACATGACCCCTTTTTGGAAAGTAGACATTCCATGGTAATTAGTAAGAGGCATAGCGGGTTTTTTGAAGTTGTAATCTTCTGTCATAATTATTTGGAAATTGAAGAAATTTAAAAAAAAAAAAGTTTCACAGTTTTTTTTTTTTTGCATACTGTCACTAGTGCAGTACAGCGTCATAATTTAACTGGTGTGGTGGTGATAAGGGACATTGAAGAAAAATGGTGGAATTTGCCTTGGCTTACATTGATTTAATTGACGCACATAACGAGCACTGGGAGGATCACCACTTTCTCAAAAATAAAAATACAGTCCTGAAGGATCACTCGAGAACAAATATTACAATTAGGGGGTTTTCTGACTCACTAAAACTCAGCGAGCTGAAGCAATATATTTGTCAACTATTTATTAAGCTATGCCCTGACCTGTCTCCTTCAGAGCTTCTCATTGACTGAGCTCAAAGAGTTTTCAAACCCTTGTATTTTCCATTCTCTGTACCTTGAGAAATTTTGAGAACAGATTATCGCAGCTGCCAGGGCCTCCAAATCTTTACCTGAACCGAACACTCATAATATACTTTATGCAGGACTCTCAGCTGCAATTTCTCAAAAATGAAAAGAGATTGTCCCAATCACCAACCCGCTCAGGGAGAGCAACATCTCCATCTTGACTGCTGCGTTCCAAACCACCCACCAGGGTCTCTGATCCATGGTCTACAGCAGGGACAACTTTGTTCAACCTTCTTTTTTTCCATGCTCATATCATGTTTTATAAGGCGGGAAGACCCATATGTTTATTACAGTTATCTTTAGCTAGCTGGTCCCCTAGATGTGTTGTATGCCAAGCATCATTTTTTCTGATGTTCTGTTTCTGGTTACTGTTTATCTATTGTTATTTTTTCTATGAATCTTTTTACTCTTAGTGCTGGTTCACACTAGGGCGACCTGTGAGGCGACCTCCCATAGGGAAGCTACGGACCCGTTCTAATAGGAGCAACACAAGTCGCTCCGACCTAGAAAAAGGGTCCGGAGCTTCTTTGGGGTGACCAGGAGGCGACCGCCATAGACTTCAATGTTATGAAGTCCGTGGCGGCCGCTCCGAGGTTGCGGCGCGCTGCTCGCACCGCGACCTCGGAGGTCGCCACCTAAAGTAGCGTCGCGGTAGTGTGAACCGGCGCTGAGGGTTACTAATGCCATTACATTTTACATTGTCAATATTTGCCTCATACATATTTCAAGGTGTAGCCTTTCTCAACAGTCAATTGCATTCTCTATTTGGTTATCATTATGGCTATTACGATTACTACCCTTTTCCGGTCTCAACAACCCTTTTTAAGAGAGTGCTACTATGGAAAGAAGCTCTGAAGCTCAATACAGATATTTTATGTGTGCAGGAAACACACTTCTCTAATACCAAAGCTTCCACCTGTCAATACCGGCCTTTTCCTCACTGCAAGTAAATACATATTCGCCAGCACACCAAGGCTCTTGCAAAGCAGTCCAAAACTTTATTGTAGTTACGATCACATCAAAAAATAGTGCAACGTTTCGGAGCCGCACAGGACCCCTTCGTCAGGCATGCCTGACGAAGGGGACCTGTGCGGCTCCGAAACGTTGCACTATTTTTTGATGTGATCGTAACTTCAATAAAGTTTTGGACTGCTTTTGCAAGAGCCTTGGTGTGCTGGAGAATATGTATTTACTTGTAACTAATCCAGTTGCCAACTGGTGATCGCTTCAGCACCCAATATACACGAGCCTACAAACCAGGAAGGTGTGCGATAGGAATATGAACTATATTTTTCCTCACTGCTTCTCTGCTAATGCCAAGCAGAAGCAGAAAGAAGTAATGATCACAATACGCTCCTCTGTTTCTTTTCATTTACATCATGTAGAGACAGATAGCTGTGGTAGATTTGTTATTTTAACAGCTTATTGTATTAACCACCCATTAAGTATAGCATCTACTGTATTTATGCCCCCAATTCCCACCAAAATAGGTTTTATAAGACCATCTTGGGCAAACCTAACCAATTTCCAGGGGATTGCCTGATAATCTGTGGCTTTTTTAATGACATTTCTGATCCTATTTTAGACACTTCTAACATACTTAGAAGGAAATCTACTGCTCTATCCTTTTTAATGGGTACAGATGATCTTTATGATCCTTGGAGATGCCTTCATGACAGCGAGAAAGACTACACCTTTTATTTCTCTTCCCAACAAGCATGCTTGTGAATTCATCTGTTCCTGATGGATAAACATACATTACAAGCCATTGTGGACTTATCACATGCTTGGACCACGCACCTGTCTCCATTATACTCATTCTTTCTTCGACCTACTGATCAAATGTAGCAAACAGAAAAAAGCCGCTCAGGTGAGGCGAGGCACTCCAGTGCCACCCGGATCCGCCATCCAATCCTCAAGTGTTCCAAGAGAAAGTTTGACCGCACTCAGGAGTAAATAAACTGGAAGTGTTTATTCCCATAAACTTGAATACATAGGTGCATCACACAGACATGGGACAGATTGACGCGTTTCACGATTCTACAGATTGCTTACTCATAACCAAAGGTTATGTACATTGATTGGTTTGTGCAAAAGTTATTGCGTCTACAAACTAGGGTAAATATTTATGTCATTTTTATTTATTTTTTTACTAGTAATGGCAGTAATCAGTGATTTTCAGCTGGTCTGAGACAGATTGGACACCTAACTGACATGTTTTACACTTTTGAGGGGACCAGTGACATTGCTACAGTAATCAATGCTAAACATATGCACTTTTAGTGTACTAATGACACTGGCAGGGAAGGGGTTAACATCGGGGCGATCAAAGGGTAAATTTGTGCCTAGAGGGTGCTTTCGAACTGTGTGCGAGATAGGCTCACTGGATGAACACAGAGACCTAAATAAGAGGAACACAGGATATCTGTGTTTATCACCCACAAAAAAGCGGTCTGCCATGTCTATATCAACAGACCGGTGTTATGTCTGCATGGGGAGCGTTCGCGGGTGCCCACCGGACATCGCAGCCTCCAGACCTGCTCATTGGCTCCCCCTCTAGCCAATCAGTGCATGTTTGTGCCTCCGGAGGCGCGTGTGCACCCACACTAACTGCTACAGGAAGCGATGTACATGTATGCCATTTTGCATAATAGAGCTGACCTGCCGTAGTAAGACAACAGCGGCTGGTCGGCAAGTGGTTGTAGGAGATGTACAGCCAAGTTTGATTGGCTGTACATCTCCTATGGATCACAGAAGTGCAGTTCCTTTTGCACTCCTGTGACTCGTTTACAGCAGAGAGTGGACTTCAGTCTCCTCTCTGCTGATGTCACAGATGTCAGTCCAGGCACTGCATCATCGCGACCACGGAGTCAGGACTTGCCAGGTGCCTGGACCGACATCCGGCTCAGCTTGTCAGCGAGCCCTGAGAGCCTGAGCCGGCTGCCCCCCGGACCTCCACAGCTCAGCGCTCTAATGAGCGAGGAGGAGACAGAACAGAGAGTCAGTCAGCAGCTCTCTGCTTGGGGAGCTGTCAGAACCGAGCGATCAGCGATGTTCAATCGCTCAGTTCTCAGTGCAGAGGCACCGGGGGACAGATGCAGCGATGCTGCATCCACCTAGGTAAGTATAAAGGGGGAAAAACATTGAATCCCATACATCTCCTTTAAGTGGTTATGTGGGGGCCCATCACTGAAGTAGAAGTATGACTAGAAAATAAAGTTCCTCCAGTTTCATAAGAATAATTGGAGGAACCAAAGAATGGTTGCTGCTGCTTTATGGTAGAATATATATTTTGGGATGCCAGTGTTTCTAAGCTACTTTGGGATCTATAAAATAAAAAGATATATAATGTTTTAAAATTGCTTTATTACCATATTACTGTGTATTAAAATGACCTTTTGACAGCAGGGTCTGAGAACTAGGAGTGGATTTTTTTAAAGGTCTTAGATAGTTATCTTTTTTTTTTAATGTAAGACATTGTTTACAATTTCTTTTATATCTTTATTCCTCAAGCTGTATATGAAAGGATTTACAAAGGGGGTAAAAACAGTGTACAACAATGATATTATCTTATTGGTGGTTTGTGATTGTCCTTCCTTTGGTATCAGATATGTGGAAAGTAGGGTTCCATAAAATATAAACACAACAGTGAGATGGGAACTACAAGTGGAAAAGGATTTCAATCTTCCAGAAAAGGAGGATATCTTTAACAGAGTTACAACAATATATGTGTATGAAACTGCTATCAGAAGGAAGGGTAATACTATCACAGGTAAGCACAACAAGGTGGCTTCTATTTGAACTTTGGATGTATCGGAACAAGAAAGTTCCAGAAGAGGATTTAAATCACAATAGAAATGGTCAATAATATTTGGCCCACAGAATTCTAGTTGACATATGCTAAGTGTAAAAATGAATGCCAAAAAACAACCCAACAACCAGGATGCAAGAACTAATTGAATACAAAGTGTTGGATTCATAATGGAGACATAATGCAGAGGAGAGCAGATGGCTAGATAGCGGTCATAGGACATCACTGTCAGAAGGTAACATTCAAATGCTTCTATTGTGCCAAAGACATAATATTGAGTGATGCAACCAGAAAAGGAAATGGGGGTCCGCTCATGTAGAACAATATTTAACATGTTAGGAGCAATATCTGTGGTCAGCATGATGTCAGATATAGAGAGTTGGGAGAGGAAGAAGTACATGGGAGAATGAAGGGTCTTGCTGTAATATACCAGCATGATGATCAAAAAGTTTCCACATATTGTTCCAATGTATAGAATTAGGATGAAGGTGAAGAGCAACAGATTATGTACAGCCATGCTCTTAGATCCCATGAAAAAAAATGTGATGACATGACTTTCATGTGTGGTCTGTGTGACATAAGAAAATAAATTAATAATATAACATGTATTTATTTTAGCAACAAAAAAATAAAATTGTATGTTGACTTTGAAAAAAGAATCAAAGCAAATAAGATGAAGTTGTGTTTACTGTCAATTCTCAATCAAGTTCAAGAGAAATTTAAAAAAATAGGATTTTTAGTTGCACATATTTGGTTGATTGAAGTTAACACGACTTCATCTTATTTCCTGAGCTCAGTGAATATTCCCCTTGCTAAGTGGACATTTTCTATTATTTAAACTTTTAGTAAATTACTCTTTTAGTAAATCAGCCTATGGCTCAGTGAGTGCACTAAGTTATGGAATCAGTACACTAAGCTATAGAATTTAATATTTGTCATAATGATTATAATTTTAATCAATCAGAGCATCATAGCTTAATTAATGTATCCCAGAATGTAAAAAAAAAATGTACTTACTCTATTCACTAATGATATCCGATGTAGATCCATATGTGAAAAAAAATTAAACTAAAAAACAATAAACCAGCAAAAACACAATTCAGATTTTTTTAAATTATAGCAGAACACTGCAATAAAAACATAAATGTAGTTAAAAGTTCAATATCACGTGACTTGTCTTCATAGGAGTTTTTTCGGGCAGTGTTTCAATTTAAGATTTAAAAAGAGAAACACAAATGAGTTCATAAATGGAAAACAAATAGAAAAAAAGAAAAACTAGAGAGAAAATAATAAGAATTGTATACATCTATTGTACATTTAAAGTGTATCACTGGATAAGCCCAGTTGTTCAAATAAGAAACCCTTTTTCACCCAAGCATTTATACAGTATGCTCTGTATTTCTTTGCAGATTAAAGATTCCATAGAGAATAACTAAGATCTCTTTGGATTTATGTTTGTGACCTTGATTTTAAAAAAAATAAGATGAATTTATTAATATGTTATTTTTATAAAATGAAATACTGTAGTAAATATTTGCTCATAGATAGCAATATAACATTTTAAAGGAAACTCTCCACTGCTGACCTATGTTGCCCTTGTTCTCAGGCTTTCATGGTGATCCAATAGATTCAAAACACAGAATCTCCCAGTGATTTTTTATGGAATTGTTACATAAGGCGGGGCACAAAATAAAGAAAGAAGCTCAGGCTGCAATAAACACCTAAAGTCTGGTGCTATCACCCACAGTACTTTTTTTTTGACCTCCGAAATCCTAAAATCTCAATCCAAAGGAGCATCTTAGGAATTGCAGGTGGCAGATCATTGGTGACATGACAATCAGTTCAGCTCTGCATTCATTAATACATTGTACATTGTGTTAATGAAAGTAGTGTTAGCACTTGAATGTGAAAAAAAGCATTAAAAAAATGTGTGTACAAAAAACTTTTTATTGAAATGTATTTTTAATTTATGTAACATACTTTCATCTGAGTAGTTCTGTGTCACCATAGTAACACTGTACTACTCTGGATGGGGAGTCAATTTGCCAGTCAAGTTCCTCCACCCCAAACTCACTCATCAATATCTTTATGGACCTTGCTTTGTGCACTGGTCCTAATCATTTGGTGGAGGGGGGATTATGGTGTAGGGTTGTTTTTCAGGGGTTGGGCTTGGCCCCTTAGTTCCAGTGAAGCAAACTCTTAAGGCGTCATCATACCAATACATTTTCGACAATTTCATGCTCCCAATTTTGTGGGAACAGTTGGGGTTGGCCCTTCCTGTTCCAACATGACTGCGCACCAGTGCACAAAGCAAGGTCCATAAAGACATGGATGAGCAAGTTTGGGGTGGAGGAACTTGACTGGCTTGCACAGAGTCTTGGCCTCAACCCAATAGAACACCTTTGGGATGAATAAGAGCGGAGACTGCGAGCCAGGTCTTCTCGTCCAAAATCAGTGCCTGGCCTCACAAATGTGCTTCTGGAAGAATGGTTAAACATTCCCATAGACACACTCCTAAACCTTGTGGACAGCCTTTCCAGAAGAGCTAAAGCTGTTATAGCTGCAGAGGGTGGGCCAACTCAATATTGATCCATACGGCCTAAGACTGGGATGCCATTAAAGTTTATGTGCGTGTAATGGCAGGCGTCCCAATACTTTTGACAATATAATTTATGTATATTGTGATATGTTTTTATCAGGACATATATAATGTCGAACATGTTTGATTTTAACTGTAATATGAAATCTTTCTTTTTGGTTCCTACAAGTTTTAGTTTTAGGGAGTTGTCATCGTCTTTACATCTGTGGCTCTCTTTTTCTTTTTTGTATATGTTCACCACTATTAAACTCTTCAGTTTGCTGTGTTGTACCACAACCATAGGCACTAATTTAGCACATGAAACAACAATTACTTACATTCCTGCTCGCTACTGCGCTCGTGTCTTTTACACACTACTCCACCTGAGGGGTTGCAATTCGGCATCTTTGCCCCGAGCACCGTATAACCTTGTCCCGATACTGGGGTATGTTCCTGACACTAAATAGAATGGAAAAAGAAGTTATGAAATGTCTTTACTGTAATAGAACAGTCCAGCTGAATGTTACTACCACTAATAGATATATCATGACCTGGATAAAAGAGGACCTTCAGGGAGGGCCGTGGCCTGGACATGGAGGAGTGAGGCAGCAGGACGCCGGAGCTCTGATTTCACACCAGTCAGCTGAGCACTTACCGAGGATTGGAACAGCTGATTCGGGCACACAGATAATGTCCCAACACAGGAGACTCTCCTCCCAACCCCACAGAGCCGCAACACCCCACCAGGGAAGCATAGAATCCTTCTTCCCCGAGGCCAGCGGGACACATGGAGACACAGCCAAGATGGCGCCGTAACGGGGAGCAGACAGGACACGTGCAGAAGCCATCCAGCCACATCAGCAAATAGCTGCATCCCTCTTTGCCTCTCACCCCTGTGACTCGGCGCCCCCCGTGTCCCCCTGCTCCAACATTTCTCAAGATATGGGGTCTGACATGTCGGACATTATAGGGGATAGAGGCCTTAAGCAACATATATGGTCTCTCCTCACTAAGGATGACCTGGAGTGATTTTCTAACAGGGAAGAAAAAGCATTTAAACAACATGTAAAACAGCTTAAGGCAGATACATCACAGTTGGGCAACAGATTGTAGTCTCTTGAACAGAAATTTGAGGAAACATTGACTGCCCTTCCACAACTTAAAGAAAAGTGCATGCAGCAGGACCAATGGATAGACACTTTACTGTGCCAATTAGACGACTGTGAAAACCATAGTCGCAGAGCCAATATCCGCATTAGAGGGCTACCTGAAGCGACGGCACCTAAGGATATTATTCCCACCCCATAAGGCATATTCTGGGATGTTTTGGGCCTATCTGCTTCAGATCCAGTGGAGATCCATTTAAACAAAAGAAAAGGATGGCGCTCAGGTGTGCACTTGTGATAAAAAAAAGTACAAATGTGACCTCAGAGAATGGTCTTTGTGAAGGGCCTCAAAAGTTTAATAAACTCATACAATAAAAACGATGAAATCAATGGAAATAGTTCCAAACCGGACTCTGAAGCCTCTGGATCTCCTAGGGAGCTGTGGGAATCCCTGGTGGTAATCTTAGGACTCGCAATGACATCAGATGAAAAAAGATGCTCCCTGATGGAAGGCTGGAACTTCCGATGGTAGTGGCTCACACGGTTCTGTGTGCGGCCGCTACACTGAACCGGGGCCAGTGCATAGTTGGAAGCCGAGTCTTATTATTAACCTGAATTATTATCAGGTTGATAAGTCTAAATCTGACCCAATAGAGCCTCCTCTATCTCTGAGATCCAGAGGATCCAGAGGCTTCAGAGTCCGGTTTGGAAGTATTTCCATTGATTTAATAGTTTTTATTGTATGAGTTTATTAAACTTTTGAGGCCCTTCACAAAGACCATTCTCAGAGGTCACATTTGTACTTTTTTTATCACAAGTGCACACCTGAGCGCCATCCTTCTCTTTTGTTTAACTGTCTGCATACACCATCCTGTGTTAAGGATCAGGCGACCGTGGTGCACTTGGAGCATAGTCTTCACCAGTTTATAACTTTGGGGGTCAAGATACAACATGGAAATTGCATGTAGGACTGGCGCTTGAACTTTGTTTGTGGTATACAGTGGAGATCCGCCCACCATCGCAAGACCCAAACAACCCTAGAGATATAATCTGTAAGCTGCACAAATAAAACTTTTTATGACTTCAATGGAGTACGCCTCTTTTTCTACCAGGACCTTTCCAGAAGAACGCTAATGTAGCAGAGAGCGCTCCATCCCCTGCTGGAGGCTCTAACCACTGCAGGGATCACCTATACGTGGGCGTTCCCCTTTCATCTTCAAGCTAAAAAGGACAGAAAGTATGTCACCTTACACACCAAAGATGATTTGCCGCACTTCCTTTCCCAACGGGCCCTGGCCCTGTAGATTTTCCTGATTGGCGTATCTCCACGGATGTCCATCTGCCCTCGGCCATTCCACCTTGGCTACCAGCGTGCCCCAAAAGACGCTCCAGGGGCTGAAAGAGACAATCTTCACTTATCGCCTCACTCCCCACAATGGGGGAATAGGGGGCACTTGTTGATGACCTAAATTGCCTGAACCCTATCCCACAGCTAGAAGGGCCCCACCCCCAATGCCCATATTCCATACATTACCTTTTTGTCTATCCCTCTCTAATCAGTGGACTTTGCGACCCCATCAACCTTTCTGTGGCACCCCCGTGACTTCATTATGGAGATAGAAGGTGCCTGTGATTACAGTGAGATGCCGTTAAAGTATGGAGGAAATACTAAGCGAACTTTGAGGTGTGAGGGCTCAGACCTGACCCACATACCTGACCGTGTTCCCCATGTAGGTCTCCCCCTCCAAGGGGATTGCCCTGGACAGGGCACCATGCTCACCCCTGGGGGACATGTCCTCTTGGATGGACCCCGAGGGTAGATCATGCAGTCTTATTATGACCTTAGGTCTCAAATACTCGTTGACTGTTCACTAGTGGTTCTTTATATGTTGATTTGAAAACCTGTTATTTATTTTGTTTTTGTTTTAGATGAAGTTCCTTTTTCCTGATATGTCATAATTGGAGGTTCTGGTTTGGTCGTCTGGACGATTACTACCCCGCTTTCCATGGCTATGGTTAAGTGTCATATAAAACCTGTTAGAAGGTATAAACTCCGCGCTAACGGTCTATTTGGATGTAGATATAAAAATATGTGCAAAGGTAAATGAGAGATATGGGAATATAAAAATATAAAAATTAGTGGATGGTGATAAATATAATATGTGAAGAAATAAATATACATGTATGTATAGGCTGCAGCCTCCCTGAATATTAGTCCTGGGACTAAATGTGGAATAAATAGGAAGGTAGGGTAGTGGCCCTGGCTAAAATGGGAATGTTAGAAAATATAAATATAATATAAAAAATATCAGTGATGAAATACAGTATATAACGGTGATAACCTTATAAAGTGACTGGTGCAAAATAAATATATTATATATCAAAAAACAAATATTATAAACTGTAGTAGTGCATGCTTAAAGGTGCATATCAAATAAAGTGCTAACGTGCACGTGAAAACTCCCAACTATACCATACACTGTGATATATAGGTGCTATAAGGTGTCAATTAAATATAAAATAACAATTATATGCAGCGGATATATTCATAGACAGTCCAATGTTATAAAGTCTCTTAGGTCACATGCAGTGACTGTATGCAGTGTGAAGGATATCCACAGAAAATAAGTGAATAATAAGGTGACAACGCTCTACCAATGGCTTTAAGGAGTGACCCCGTGCTGGGCGGTGAGGTGCTGGGTGATCCTTCTGGTAAAAAAACTCACTCACCAGAAACACCCACCCCACACAGGGGTATAAAGCGGGTGTGTAAAGGTATCCAGTGACCAGAGATCTCGGTATCTCCCCTACTTCTGGATCGAAGCTTCCTGGAAGTGGTCTCGGAGATCCTATATGGAGGTATCCCTGGAATAATGGCGGGTCTTAATGGGCTCCTATTAGCAGGAAATGGTCCGAGGTGTCCGCGGGAAATTGCTCATAACCGTATACCAGGGGATAATAAATAAACAAGGCACATAGCGTGATACCGTCTAGGTAGTTTTAATAACGCAAAAATAGAGAGGTACTCCCATAACAGGAAAGTATACAGGCATAAATTCGTGAGTCTGGAGCGCGATGCGGTCCAAGTCTCGATCTCGATCGTGCGGAACCGGAAGTGACGCGACACGCTGTACGCGTTTCGTAATGAATTTGGCTGCTGAAGACGTATTAATTATATTTAATTGACACCTTATAGCACCTATATACCACAGTGTATGGTATAGTTGGGAGATTTCACGTGCACGTTAGAACTTTATTTGATATGCACCTTTAAGCATGCACTACTACAGTTTATAATATTTGTTTTTCGATATATAATGTATTTATTTGCACCAGTCACTTTATAAGGTTATCACCGTTATATACTGTATTTCATCACTGATATTTTTTATATTATATTTATGTCATATAAAACCTGTGGTCTTTGCTCCCCTAATAAACGTAATAGGTTGTGGTTGGAGTTGAAGTGGCTGGGGTGCAGGTTCTTTTCTTGCAGGAAACTTACTTCACACACACTTCTATCCCTAAACTTCCTTTGCACCTTTTCCCCCAATGGTTTCTTAGTATCTCCCCAGTAGCGAAGTACCGTGCCCCTTTCACCAACAAGAGCATTGCGCAGATCCACAGGGTAGGTATGTTTTCCTGAAGGGGCCATACAGGGGCAAAAGTATGCTTTCGCAACCCTGTATGTGCCCAATACCCGCCAACTAACTTTCCTGGACTCGGTCCTGGAACGACCTGCAGAATTTAGGGAAGGTAAGCTTATTCTTGCGGGTGACTTTATTGTCAGCCCTGACCCTTCTCTAGACATTTTCCATACATGTCCGGTGTACTCGCACGCTTTCCTAAAACACTTTCATAGGTCTTTACAAACAAATCTCCTAATAGACAGCTGGAGAGCATTACATGCATCCGACAGAGACTTTAATTATTATTCGAAGACACATGACACCTATACCAGAATTTACCTATTATTTGTGGACCATAATACCTTGGATGATCTGGTAGATTCTACTATAGAGAAGATCACCATCTCTGATCATGCCCCAATCACCGCTACACTCCTGTTGTCGGGCCCAGCATGCAGGACTTGGTCGTGGAGACTTAATGAAGGTCTCCTGGACAACACCGCTGTCGTCGCAAAAGTGTCGGATACTCTCACACATTTCTTGTCTGAGAACACTACGGGGGAGATCAGCGTTGGCACGGTCTGGGAGTCCCACAAGGCCGTGACTCGAGGAGTACTTATAGCTTTGGGGACGAAACTTTAAAAGGAGAGACAGGCAGACTTCAAAAGAGTCTTTTCAGCCCTTCAACTAGCGGAGCTGCAGCACAAACAATGGGCAACCCCGGAGGCTTTGCAGAAACTTTGTGAACTCTTTTTTAGACTCCTTGATTCCAAATTAACCAACAGATGCGTTTTGTAGCTCATAAATATTATGAGCACTGTAAAAAATGCAGTAGGATGATGGCTAGAGCCCTACATAAACAACGTACCTCCACTTGGGTACATAAGCTCCAAACCCTGCAAAATGCCACAGCGGTACAGACCACGAAAGTTGCATCCCTTTTCCGTGACTACTATGCAGCCCTATATGATTTGGACTCCGTCTGTCCCCATAGTGATCCAGAACTCAGGTTGGTGCATATCCGAGACTACTTTGCTTCTGCAGGACTTCCTTCTCTCTCCCAGGAGCAGAGAGATACATTAGAGTCTCCAATTACCCCTGAGGAATTACTGTCCACACTAAAATCAATTCCCAATGGGAAAAGCCCTGGGCCGGACGGCAACACGAAAGCATACTACCTGAAATGTTTTACCCAACTCCATCCACACATGTGCCGGTACTTTAATTCATTGACTAAAGGTGGTGATACTAATATATCACCGGAAGCCCTTTCTGGCCCATATCACTGTACTCCCAAAGGAGAATAAGGACCACACACTGCCTCAAAAATACCACCACATATACTTAATACTGACCTGAAAATCTTCTCTGAGGTCCTGGCCAACCGTTTAACACACATACTCCCTTCAGTTAAACACCCTGATAAAGCTGGATTCATCGTGGGAAGGGAGGCCAGAGACAACCCTGTTAGGGCGATCCAGCTGACCCACTGGGCCCGGACACACCGCAAAAACGACACCTGATATCTGATATTATCTACCGACGCTGAGAAAGCGTTCAATAGGGTTTATTTGGCACTTCCACATGGCGGTGCTACAGGGATTGGGCCTAGGCCCACATATTCTCTGCTGGATCGTCGCATTGTACTCATCCCCCACTGCTCAGATTAAGTTAAATGGCTATTTATCCACTAGGTTCCCCATCCGTAATGGTACAAGACAGGGATGTCATTTATCACCTCTCCTGTTTGCTCTTGTTCTGGAACCATTACTCCGCAGGGTAAGGGCTGGCAGGAACATAGGAGGAGTGAGAGTTGGCTCCATGGAACATTGGCTCACTGCCTACACTGATTGCATCCTGTTCCATGTCACAAATTCTCTGATCTCGCTGCCCAACTTGATGGAGGAACTAAAAGCCTTTGGTCAAGTCTCAAATTTTAAGATAAATTACTCGAAATCCGAGATACTATTGATTACTTTACCCCCGGACCTGGGGAGGTCTCTGTGGGGAGCATTTGCCTTTGCCTGGGCAAGCAAATCACTGACATATTTGGGAATTCAACTCACTAAACAATTTAAATCTCTATATACAGACAACTACCTACCCTTACTTAAAAAATTTGCACCGACCTCCAATCGTGGTCTAAGATAGCCTTTACTTGGCTAGGACGCACTAATATACTTAAGATGACTGTCCTCCCTAGGATCTTGTTTTTCCTGCAGATGGTGCCTGTTCCCCTACCCGGTCACTTTTTTTCTCGAACTCCAACGGCTTTGCATACAATTTGTGTGGGCTGGCAAAAGACCACAGGTTGTCATGGCGATATTGAAAAGACCTAAGCAGACAGGGGGCCTAGGCATGCCAGATGTGAAGTCCTACTATAGAGCAGTGGCACTACAGTGGATTCTAAATTGGAGGTTTTACACCTCTTCTAAACTATGGGTTTCCCTGGAAACAACTCTGGCAGGTCACAACCTGACCCATGCCCCTTGGGCCGAAGCAGCGGACAGGGGGCTCTCGGAATGGGTCTCAGCCTTGACTATCCACACACTTAAGTTATGGGATAAGCTAAATAGCTCCATATCTCTGGCGCCACCACTCTCGCCTTTGGCTCCTATCGGGGGCTTCCTGTGGTTCCCCCTAGGGGAAAATATATTGGACTTAGGAACCAGGGCAGCGGATGGGACTGTTAGCCTGCAGAGGTTCTTGGAGGGTAAAGGACTTAGCGTCTTTAGACTCCCTGTGGGAGCGCTATGGCCCCTTCCCCTTGGATTTTTTGAGATACCACCAACTCCGCCATTTCTTTTATACCCAAAGGTCTTCACGATGCCTGAGAATCACCTTAACTCCATTTCAGCATCTTTGGTTAGTTAGCAAGCCCATCCCACATATGATCTTGACCCTGCACCGATTACTGCACTGATCCACTGCTGCACTAAGTAAGCCAGGATATATTGGGGACTGAGAACGTGACCTGCAGAGGGAGTTTACTGAAATGCAGCTATCCCTTCTTTACCAATAAACCCATACCACCTCATTAGATGCTAAGACCCAAGAAAACAATTAGAAGCTACTAACCAGGTGGTGTCGGGTTCCAACCAATTTAGCTCAAATATATCCCTCGACCTCTGACTGTGTTGGTGTGCCTGTGGCGATCGCGGCTCATTGCTACATGTGTGGTGGGACTGCCCTTTAATAAAGCCATTTTGGGAAGAAATAAGGAATTGTATAAGCACTCTCTTGGAGGTTGACCTCCCACTGGTACCAGTCCACTTCCTGCTACATGTCCCCACAATCCCCATAACATAATATAAAAGGAGTGTTCTCCCCCCATTTACTCAATGCAGCAAATCTACTAATCCCGATCCATTGTAAGAACCCACATGTTACAAGCAGGGGGGACTGGGTCAAGAAGGTGACTGATATTATGAAGGCTGAGGAGCAGATAGCCACCTGTAAAGGTAGAAAGGATCGCTTTAAATCCATCTGGATGCCTTGGATAGATTATATCGCTGGGATGCACCTGATGTCGTCCAGCCTGGACGATGCACTACTTGCACTAGCTGACCCTTCTTTATCGCAGCTAGCCCAGACAACCCATAAGACCCAAACCTCCAGTGTTTATGTCTAAGAAACCTTTGTTTTCCCAGCAGAGGGGCCGCTGGCCCCTCAGTCGGCAGCATAGAAGTGATGGAAAAGTTTGTTTGTTATGCTTTCTCAGCATAAATTATCTTTCTTCACTCACTTCACTCTGTTAACTGGTACCCCTTTTTTTTTTCTTTGGTAGGCCACCTTATTTTAAACTCCCTATGAAGCAAGGCATATTTACCCGCCATTTTTGCACAAGACGTTTGGTGCACATAGACCATTGTCCCAACATGGTAGTCTTCCCGCAGTGACTTCACAAGTGGTAGACATACTGTAGGCTACTTGAAGTATTTTATAATACTGAATAATTTACCAAAAATAAACAATAATAAAAATATACACTCTACGTAGTGCAAATTAAAAATATGAAACTGATACTGTATATGTAAACAGGTAATGACATTTTTTATTACCTGACATATATAAGTTTCATATTTTTAATTTGCACTACAAAGAGTGTATATTTTTATTATTATTGTTTAATTAAAAAATTAAAAAAACACTGTTTTTTTTTTATTTAATATTTATAATTTTTATTTTGTTTGCATATAAAATTTACAAATTATTTTTCATAATATTCCAAAAAGTAGATTTACATAACATAGAAACTCATAAGAAATAAACAGATTTCAGTAACTGTAAACTTAATACCCATTTACTATCTCCTCCCCCCTCCTCCCCCTCCCCCCCCAAAAACACCCTCCCCTTCTCTACCCAATAGCCTTCTTCCTCTCGTTTCTCCTCGTTAGCATACCTTTAAGCATTGATTTCCATATATTTAGTTGATTTTTTAAATTCTATCAATTTTTCCCATTTTTCTTTCATGTTTATTGAGATCTCCTCTTGGGAATTACAGATGTATTCCATATGAAAGGTATTATTTATCTTATTACACCATTCCTTCAAATTAGGACTATCCACCTCTCTCCACTTTGTAAACAGGTAATGACATTTTTTATTACCTGACATATATCAGTTTCATATTTTTAATTTGCACTACAAAGAGTGCATATTTTTATTAATATTGTTTAATTAAAAAATTAAAAAAAAACACTGTTGCAATCCCCTCTGCCTCTATTCAAATCACTGTCATTATTTGCCACATAAATCCAACTTTAGCTCCTAAGCATTCAATCATTCATTCATTCATTCATTCATTCATCAATCAATCAATCGATACACTCCTTCCTAACACTCATCCATCCATGCATGCATTCATTCATTCATCCACCATAGTATCCTTCCATTCTCCCCATCCTTCCAAGCTATCCATCCTAAGTGTTATACCAGTGGTTTTATCTCAAACTTCTGTTCAGAGAGCCTATTCCTCTTTGGTGTGATGACAAGTTTCCCCAGACTAAACAGTCTCTCTACTGGGGCACTGGATGGAGTGGCTGCATTATATCTGAGTTACATTTTCAGTGAAAATCCATTTAGAGAGTCTATCTCTTGTGCTCCTGATTTGAAATAATCTGTGACTTGACTTTCAGCGGTAGAAGATGAGTCATCCTCTTCCTCAAAGGAAAAAAAAAAACATCCTCTATGGCTGAGTCTCTGCTAAGGCGACATGTTGATGTGCTGGTAGTGGTACCTGCTTGCTGGTCTTGGTCCAGGACAGGTTTCCAGCACTCTGCCAGCAGACTTGCATTGGCCTTGTCCTTCCTGACCTGTGTCCGGAGCCAACGTACTTTGAACTTGGGCAGGGTCACAGCAGCCAAGACAGCATCCTTACTTTCCAGCACCTCTGCAAATCTTGTTTTGATTGCCTGAAAGAAATTATGAGAATGCAAAGAACATATTATGTTATTTATTTCATTTTAGGTACTTATATAGTCCCGGTAATTTAAGCGTCATATCCAGAGGTTGTCTTTGGGAAATAGACGTATGAGTGCTGCCAGCATTGCAGAAGAGGTTGAAGGGGTGGGGGGGGGCAGCCTGTAAGTGCTCACACCATATGCGGCACACTGCAGCAGATTGGTCTGCATGGCTTTCATCTAAGAAGGAAGCCTCTTCTAACATTCATACATACACATACTAGGGCCAATTTAGACAGGAACCGATTAACCAACCACTACCAGCACGTCTTTGGAGTGTGGGGGGAAATAAATAAGATGCAATTCTTGGGTGACTGGTTAAAGATATTTAAATAAATTAAAGTTCTTACCATCACAACTGCCTCTGGAAGGTCAACTAGGATTTGCAGGACACTCTTCAGTTCCAAGGTCTTGAAAATCAATGTCTCCAGTGTGGGAAGGAGTGTACCATGGAAACAGTTGTCTTTTCCCTGAAGAATGTCTAAGGCTACTGTAAGTGGCATCATGACAGTACAGTACTCCCTGATGAACTGATGCTCTCGTTCTGTGATGGCTGTCATCCCCAACTTGGATGAGATGTTGTTCAGCTCACCGTTAGGAATCTCACAGATTCGAGCCAGCGCATCATAAAATGAATTCCATCATGTGCGGTTACGTCAAGATTGCTTTTATTATATGTCGTCCAAATATTGGCTGTTGTGGAAATATATTCTACATATTCAAACATCTTTTTGAGGTCGGCATTCATTCTGGCATGTAGGTAATGAACTCCGCACTTATGGAATATATGGATGTGAATAAATATGCAAATGCTAGACTGCAGCCTCCCTAAATTATAGTCAAAAGACTATAAAAGGTATAAAAAGGGGGGTGGGGGGAATGGCGCTGTCTAGTAATGAGAAGCGTATATAAAAGCCTGTATGCCAAATAAAATGTGGCAATAAATAGGTAAAACTAGTAATAAAATGACAAGATAAAAGATAGAGGGGAAAACCGTAAAATGTGGGAATATGAACTGTATAAAAATAGGAAACAAATGTAAAAAAATCAAAAGTGCCAGGTGCATAAATTAATTAATATATATATATGACCATCAACTTCAATCTAAAAAATGTAGTGGTGATAAAAAGTGCATAAGTGACCACAGGTGATGTAAAATATAAATAATAATAATACAAACTGTCATAAGCTCAAAGTGGCAAGTGCATATAATACAATAAGCAGAACACCATGGACTCAAAGTGCCAATTGCGTGAAAATACAAGGTTGGTGTGGGTGTATACCAACGTAAACTAGTGACGTAAATAAATAAATAAATAAATGGTGATAGTGTTTAAACCAGGAAAAAAGAGTCCAGTGTTTGAGTATACAGAATAAACTGGTGATAAAGTGACTGGAAATGTCCAAAAGGTGATAAATTGGTAAGTAGGTGACAATCTTTGTGTGGATTAAACACAATAAGTGACCCCGTGGTGGGCAGTGAGGTGCTCCGTGACCCCTCTGGTAAATAGCACACTCACCAGAAATACCCACCCCACACAGGGGTATAGAGCGGGTATGAGTAATAATCCGGTGGAAGGATCCTATTCTCCTCTACAGGTCCTGGGTTGGACGTCTATGGGGATTCCCGGATGGGAGGATTCCTGGGGGGAGCTGGGGTCTGGTAGTGTCCCGGCTGTATGGGCTGGGTGCTCCAGATATCTGCGGGGTAACGGTGGAACAGGTGTTCAAAGTATAAAGGAAAGGCACATAGTGTAATATTGCCAAATTGGGGTTTATTTGCACTACCAGACCCCAGCTCTCCCCAGGAATCCTCCCATCCGGGAATCCCCATAGACATTCAACCCAGGACCTGTAGAGGAGAATAGGATCCATCCACCGGATTATTACTCATACCTTGTCATTTTATTATTATTATTTTATTGTCATTTTATTACTAGTTTTACCTATTTATTGCCACATTTTATTTGGCATACAGGCTTTTATATACGCTTCCCATTACTAGACAGCACCATTCCCCCCACCCCCCTTTTTATTCATTCTGGCATACTCGTCTTTTTGCATGGCGGGCCTACCCCCTGTCTGGCAGGTATTTTTGCAATGATTGCCCGGAAAAAATCTGACTCAACTGTCGACAATGGCAGCATCTCCTCAACTATATATTTGGAAATGATTTTGTTTCATTCTGTCTGCGTTATAAGAGTTTGCGATGGTGAAAAATCAAGTTTCAGTTGCTTTGATGTTGTGGCTCCATCTCCTCCTTTGATAGCAGAGCTCACGTTATCAGCTGCGTTCTTGGCTACTAGTTTTGTGGCGGCATGTGACAAAGTGAGTTGCTTCATTTGATTTGAATGACTTGCCACTGACGTGGATAGACTCTTATTTCCTGTGCATAAGTTGCACATTACATAAACATTCTTTCCTTTCACCTCAATGAGGGAAAAGTAGTGCTTATACTTCCAGTTTGCGAAAGCTACCTTTGAACTCGTTGGATTTGCCATCGCTCTGACTCCTGGTCGTCGTCGTCGTTGTGTGGAACTGTGTCTGTGTGTGTGTGTGTGTTAACTGAACAGTAACACAAAAAATTCTCTCAAAGGACTTGTAATAATAATAATAATTATGGTTCAATGAAGGTGCTGGAGATGATGAGGCTTTCATATTAAGAGCGTTTATATTAAGACGATAAAAAGTTGCTTCACACCATGGCATGGGTACATAGCCTTGCCCTTGATATGCACTCTCTACTGGCCATGAGATGGAATGATTGTAGCACCTGCTGTAGGTTGTGAGGTCAATAATATGGCCTGATGGATGGCCAAAATTGAGGCTGACTCATTTGCTGATGGCTGTGGGAGGGTATGGTGCCTCCAGAAGGGCCGTACTCAAGGACCGAGGAGCGGACAGCGGCAGGTTGAGAGCCTGGAGATGACTTCAGCTGATGTGACAGCGGGGGATCATAGAGAAGCATTCATATTGGTACTTTGTTTTCTACTACTAGTACTATCCTCTAGTGGTAGATTTTAAGTCTTCATAATTGTCTTGAGTCAGTACAATAACGCCGCATTTTAAACGCGGTAATGGTAACGGCGTTGTAATGGGGAAAACAGTAATTAATTTGATTACTCATTACTGAAAAAAGTAACGCCGTTAGTAACGCTGTTTATTTATAATGCCGTTATTCCCATCACTGATAATGAGGATGTCATTCCTTCAACTCCTCTCCTTTTGCACCAACACCCAAGTGAAAAAAAAGGAGGAACCTGGAGGATGCCACATCTTCATGCTTATCAAAGGCAACTTCAATGATTATGATTAATTATGATTAATGATTATGATGAGTTTGGAATTGTAACAGCCAACAAATTAAGAAAAATGTCTGATGAGCAATGCCGTTTGGCTGAAAATGTACTCCTAGAAGTCCAGCATAAGGGGGTTAATGGGCAATTGTCAACAAGCACACATTTGTCTGATAATCAAGTCTCAACATCTCCACCAATACCGCCATCACCACCACTGCCCTTGCACCAGCGTTCTCATCCCATTCCATCCCATCAGTAGACAAGTTAGCACTACCCTCAAATGGAAAGGCACCATTCACCTGGTTGCAGGAGTTTAATTATACTCAACTGTAAAGATTTTGGTGATCATGTTGCATTTGCCAGTTACTTTGTAAAATGTTAAGCTATTATAATGCATTTTAGTATATTACTGCGCATTTTTGGAAGTTGTTCTTCAGTAAAATATTTTCTTCAGTGAAATATTTTTGGTTCGACCTTTCTTTTGAAATTAAAAAGGTTAATGTTGGTTTGGAATATTTCATTTCCTAATAAAAAATGTTTTTGGTTATTACAGTTGTCTGCTACTTTAATAAATCACTTGCCTACTGGGCACTTTTACCCCTTCCTGCTTAGGTAAAATTTTTAGCACTGTCACACTATTAATGACAATTATGTGGTCATGCTGCAGTGTACCCAAACAAAGTTGTCATCCTTTTTGTCAAACAAATAGAGCTTTTTATTGGTGGTAATAAATCACCAATGTCTTTTTTGTATAACATAAATGAATAAAAAAAGATTTTTTTAAAAAAATGAAGAAAATTATCAAAGTTTGATATGAAATGTTTGAAACGGTTATTTTTCCTTCTGCAGTGATATGTGCTGAAGAGGCTACACTGATGGGCACTGATGAGATGGCATGGATTGACACTGATGGGTGGCACTTAAGGGCACTGATTGGCAGCACTGGGTGGATTGCACTCATAATTAGGACACTGATAATCAGTGCCATGATTATCAGTCTACATGTCCCTTTTGGCTGTCAGCATGAGGAAAGGAGTTGTAACCCATAAGTTATATTTTGAGATTTCTTGTATCTCAGGTATGGTTTGGGTTAAATGAGAGTTCTTTGACCATGAGTGAAATCTTTAACACAACAACAGAATTGTATTGGTAAATAGCAAGGAGACCTAAACTAATACACAGCCATCTATCTATAGTACAGAAAAGAAAAAAGAATCATAGGTTAAATGAATGAATACAGAGTATGATACTCAAAACATGAAGATACAAACAGTCAGACAGACAGCACATAGGACAGGCATTTAGATATAAGTGCAAGAGAAATATTCCATAGTTACCATGCTCACGAGAGCTTCCTTCTAGTCTGCTGTTTCAGAGACTTCTATTTTCCAAGACGTAATATATACCTAACTCTCATAGACTTGCCTAGGGCCATACTGATTGGTGGTGCTATCTTACCCCTCTCCTCCCTCCAGGCATATCACTTGCAGAATTGGACAATTCCCCCATCCCCTATATTTAGCATAACCCAGCCCCTTGATAGCACCTCCTCTCTGGGGGGGGGGGGATTATTTATGCCAGGCATCTCCTGAGAAAATTGTCCATTCCTGAACAGACAACCACCTTCATTGCATACCTAAAGAGAGCAACTTTGAAGTGGAGACAGAGATAATGAAGTAAGTGCAACCTCGGTCCCATAAAGTCTGTGGAAAGGAACTTAATTAAGGTGTTGTCCTTTCTCCCATAAAATTTTATGATGGATAAATAGCAGACATCTGTAGGGACACATGCCTAGCCCAACCTAACGTTACTGCACTTTAAAAGGACTTAGTAAATCAATTATTTACACCTGCAGACTTGGTTTACACAAATGGGTACATTTAACTTAAATCAACTATTAGTAAGAACCAAAAGCCAATATCTCGTAAGTATATACTGTATATATATATATATATATATATATATATATATATATATATATATATATATATACACACATATATATATATATATACACACCTCTCTATTAACAGTTGCTAATGGAAATTACACATTAATTCCTCTTAAGGCAACAGATGCCCTCTTGTGGCCTGCAAAGCAAGGGCCACACCTAAAATAATGGTTTATGTGTAATCTCTTTCAATATTTGGAGCTTTTGTCCTTTGTTTCAGAAAATAAAAACATCTGGTAAAGACCCTGTAAACTCTCCAATCCATCTCTGCAGACCACATTTCTGGATCTCAGTATCGGCAGTTCATTACTTTTTCTGGTTGTAAAAACTCCATAATAACAATAAGAGACAAAACAAGCAAAAACAAAAAAAAAAAAAGAATGAGGTTCTTAGTTCTCAATAGTCCAATAATAACAGTTCGAAAGTCCATAATGCAAATCTGTTCATGTTGCTCTTGCTTCTGGGACATCCTTCCATGGGGGTTTCCAATTGGATACAGCATATCCTGCAACAGGCTTTGGACCAGATTTCCTGGCTTTATGTGATTATACTTTATTAATGTGGACAAAGGTAGGGAAAGAAAAAAAAATGTGTACATCTAAGACATATGCATTCAAATGAATGCTTATCTTGTAATTCTGAGTAGTAAGGACCTTTGTTTAGCATTGCTATAGATTTACTGCGACATAATAATGAGACCCTCTACCATTGAAACGTTTAACAATTTGAATGATTACCCCCTTCAGCCAGGTGCTTCCAGATTTTCATCACCCCTCTTTATTCATCCATTTTTATATGCCTGCATATAATTCACCCATGCTTTCTGCTGGTTACCACTGTGTTGTGTGGGACGCTTCAAGTCTCCAGGGGGGATTTTGTTGCCATCCCAACTCACCACTGACTCCTTTTACTGAAACTGTGTTCAGTTATTCAAACTCTGATGGGCTAAGTAAGACCTTGGCTGGTGCCACACATTTGTGCACGTAGTTTCGTTCTTTGCTACCATATGTAGCTACTGTAGGAGTCATGCCTTTAGCAGGCTGAGAAAAGATCATACTTTTATCAGGCCCAGGACAAAGAAGGCAGTGTCAACCAAGCAAAAAAAAATAACTTGTTTTCAGAATGTGGATAAGTGTGATGTCACCAGTTACTCGTGGCTTCAGGAATAATCAAACTAAACTACACTTAAGTATAATTGTTCTATACTATACCTGCTATTTGCCAATCACTGTGAGTCTCACAAGTCCCAGCATATCTATATGATATTAAAGTGATGCTCTTTAACCACTTGCTTGGGGGGAGGGGCAGCAGCGCTATCCCACGGTACATAGTCTACAATGTAACCCAGGCAGGCTTGATGGAAAACCTTGAAAAGTTTATTTATAAAAAATAAATAGTAATGATTAAAACATAATAGAATGTGTTCCAAACCAGATCTGTGGCGTTGCTGGGGGTCACAGGATGACCGAGCCGCTGGGTGAGCCGGAACTGTGTAGATGATCACAACAGGGAGCCAGGCAGGAGGGAGAAGGATCTTATGTGCCAAAGGCAGACCGGACCAAAGCACAGCAGTGCGAAACATGTCGTCACGGCAACCATGATGCTTTCCAGGCTGGGTTCCGACGCTTGCTGACGTCACTTCCGGGTAGTGGCCTCCTCTGTGGATACCTCCGGGTGGCGGCTCCGTGGCACGTCTACACTGCTCCGGTGCGAACAGCCACACTATCCGGTGGGAGGAAGCCACCCCACCCTACCGGCTGGTCCGGTCTGCCTTTGGCATATAAGATCCTTCTCCCTTCTGCCTGGCTCTCTGTTGTGATCATCTACTCAGTTCCGGCTCACCCAGCGGCTCGGTCATCCTGTGACCCCCAGCAACGTCACAGATCTGGTTTGGAACACATTCTATTATGTTTTAATCGTCACTATATATTTTTTATAAATAAACTTTTCAAGGTTTTCCATCAAGCCTGCCTGAGTTACATTGTAGACTATGTACCGTGGGATAGCGCTGCTGCCCCACCCCCCATGCACTGACTTATGCTGAATCAGCATTAATTAGCAGCGGCACCACACGGTAATTTGACTTTATTCATTCCTGAGAGTGAGAGATATCACAGTTAGCGCTGGAAGTCCCTTTGTTGTTCGAACCACTTGCTACCCACCCGCCGTCAAATGATGGCAGAGCGGTGCAGCTATTGTTCTGGGACGCCATCATATGATGGCGCACCAGAACAGCCTCTCACGGAGCGGCGATCGAGGCCGTGCCGTGTTGCTAGGACACGGCGCGACCCCGATCTCGGTAAAGGTCAATGACATGACTCTTTACCCATGTGATCGGCTGTGTCCAATCACAGCCGGTCACATGTAAATGAGGAAGTGCCGTTATTTGGCTCTCCTTGCCTCACACTGTCAGAGAGTGAGGCGAGGAGAGCCGATCAGCGGCTCCTCCTCACAGGGGAGACAAGCACAAGTAATCAGTGCACTGATCATCAGTGCCCTGATTACACAAAATGTAAATAATGTGCCAATTACTGCCCAGCATCAGTGCCCACAGTGCCCGCCATCAGTGCCCAAAATCAGTGCCCATAGTGCTGCCATTCAGTGCCCATCAGTGCCTGCTCATCTAGGCACTGATGGGCACTGATTGGCAGCACTATGGGCACTTATTTTGGGCACTGATGGTGCTGCCCATCAGTGTCCATCAGTGCCACCCATCAGTGCTCATCAGTGCCGCCTGTCAGTGCCCATCAGTGCCACCCTCTAGTGCCACCTCTCAGTGCCCATCAGAGCCGCCTATCAGTGCTCATCAGTGCTCATCATTGCCGCCTATCAGTGCTACCTATCAGTGCCCATTAGTGCGGAATATTAGTACCTCTTCATTAGTGCCCATAAGTGCCACCTCATCAGTGCCCATAAGTGCCACATCATCAGTGCCCATCAGTGCCGTTTCATCAGCGCACATCAGTGAAGTAGAAAAATTATTCATTTTCAAAATTTACTCACAGAAAATAAGAAAAACTTTTTTTTTTTCAAAATGTTCTGTCTTTTTTCTTTTTTTTTTTGTAAAAAAGCTCTATTTGTGTGAAAAAATGATAAAAATTTCATATGGGTACAGTTTAGCATGACCACGCAATAGTCATTCAAAATGTGAGATTGCTGAAAGCTGAAAATTGGCCTGGGCAGGAGGGGGGTGAACGTGCCCTGTAGGCAAGTGGTTGAATGTAATCATGGCACCAAAAAAAATAATTGATCAATGACCGTATATGATGACTGCCACATATCTGGACTGTAGAGAGGACTGTAAGTAAAATGTACAAAAAAAAAATAGTTGAACGACTGTTGCTAAAACCTGGTGCTACTGTTACTATTGTCAAAGATGGTAATAGCTAAATGATAGGAAGGAGCTTCAAAACATTTCTATAAAACAATTATTCAATGTTGGAAGAGACACAAAAACTGTTATAAATTGGCCCAAACACAAAATGCTATATGGAAGTTTTAACATTCTATATCAGGATTTTCAAAAGTTTTAAACATTCTCCCTATCCCCCCCCCCTTTTTTTTCACCATAGCAAAACCCAACTTAAGAATCACCCAAAAATAAAGGTGATACAAGAAAAGAAAGAGAAACAGTTAAAAAAAATTAAAATTCAATTAAATTTAAAAAAAAGTACAGATTTACTGCTGCTTCAACATGACATTTGCCCTACACCTTTCTCTTTAAATGAAAGTTAAAGAGCATTGAATCTGAATTTAGTTTTATAAAAAAAAAATAAAAAACACAATTCAAACTGCTTCCAAACAGTGAAGCTATACAAAAGACATTCCCTCTCCGGTAGTGATTAACAAATTCATTGATCCTTTTTTAAAACAAATTTGTAAGTCAGGCAGGCAACAAAGAATTTAGTTAGGCCTGATCGCAATTACTCTAATTTAGAGGCTTTTCCTTAAAACAAATATAAAAACGATGCTTTAAAGTCCTCAGCTTTTTTCCTCAAAAGTCTATTGCCAAGTCTGTGTCATATCTGCCTTATCCACCAATGTTTTTTCGTTTTTTATTTCCTAAAATACAAAACTAAGAAACCATTAATAACACCTCATTCTACCTCTCTGAGAGGTTCCTAATGTACTAAAATAGTAGTGGATGCTTGGAACAGACTTCCAGCAGAGGAAATTAGTCAGTCAACAGTAAGTACCCACATATCTATACTATGGGAAAAAAAAAGTTATAGAAAAACTTGGTGGGTTTCTAAGTACTTGAAGTCTAGAACATCCACATGTAAACATATAAATTCCAATAGTGTGTTCACACTAGGCATCAACTGATTATTGGTTTGGCCGATAATCGATGACCGATATTCACTTTTTTGAAAGGATAGGTATCGGCCAAAAACGTGGCCGATGTGACCGGTATTTTCTTAAGGTAGGGCCTATTGGGCTGCCTCCGGAGGGGAAGGGGGATGGGGATTAGAGCGCCGCCTGATTACAAAGAGCAGGGTTCTTCTGCGTACCCTGTGCGGGCGCTGTCATGTGAAGTCCCGCCTCCTACCTATGATAGACAGCACACTGGTGACGTCTATCATAGAAGCCGGTCCAGGGCTTTGCATGACAGTGCCCTCGCCGGGAAAGCAGAAGAACCCTGCTCTGTGTAATCAGGCGGCGCTCTAATCCCCATGCACTGGTCACTCTGCATTGGATGGGGGCACTGGTCACTCTGGTCACTGGTCACTGGTTACACAAAATCTAAATACAAGCCAAAACTTTTGAACCTTTTCAACAAAAAACACAAGAGAAAACAAGAATATCATGGGTTTAAAAAAAAAAAAAATTGCAAGATTTATTAACCCAGCAACAAAGACCACACTCTTTCAGCGTCTTTAAAATAAAACATATACAGTGGGGATCGAAAGTTGTGGCACCCCAAGTAAAAATTTGTATTAATGTGCATAAAAAAGCCAAGGAAAGATGGAAAAATCTCCAAAAGGCATCAAATTACAGATTAGATATTCTTATAATATGTCAACAAAAGTTAGATTTTATTTCCATCATTTACACTTTCAAAATTACAGAAAACAAAAAAATGGTGTATGCAAAAGTTTGGGCACCCTGCAGAGTTAATATCTTGTACTGCCCCCTTTGGCAAGTATCACAGCTTGTAAATGCTTTTTGTAGCCAGCCAAGAGTCTTTCAATTCTTGTTTGAGGTATCTTTGCCCATTCTTCCTTACAAAAGTCTTCCAGTTCTTTGAGATTTCTGGGCTGTCTGTCACGCACTGCTCTTTTATGGTCTATCCATAGATTTTCAATTATGTTGAGGTCAGGAGATTGTGAAGGCCATGGCAAAACCTTCAGTTTACGCCTCTTGATGTAATCCCCCGTGGATTTCGAGGTGTGTTTAGGATCATTATCCATTTGTAGAAGCCATTCTCTCTTTAATTTCAGCTTTTTCACAGATGGCATCAAGTTACCATCCAAAATTTGCTGAAATTTTATTAAATCCATTTTTTATTCTACTCGTGAGATGTTCCCTGTTCCACTGGCTGCAATACAACCCCAAAGCATGATTGATCCACCCCCATGCTTAACAGTTGGACAGAGGTTCTTTTCATTAAATTCTGTGCCCCTTCTTCTCCAAATGTACCTTTGCTCATTCCAGCCAAAAAGTTCAATTTTAACCTCATCGGTCCACAGAACTTGTTTCCAAAATGCATCAGGCTTGTCTATATGTTCATTTGCAAAGTTCAAACGCTGATTTTTGTGGTGAGGACGTAGAAGAGGTTTTCTTCTGATGACTCTTCCATGAAGACCATATTTGTACAAGTATCTCTTTATAGTGGAATAGTGTACCACAACTCCAGTGTCTGCCAGATCTTTCTGGAGGGATCGTGCAGTCAAACGTGGGTTTTGAATTAAAAAACAAATTTAAACCCGCGCTACACAATAGTGTTAAATTATTAAATAGGTGAAACTGTGAAGGTGTGCAGCTGCTGCAGACACTAAGAAATTCTTAGAACAGATAAATAAAAACAAATTTATGCAGCGCTAGCATCTAAATAATGAACAAATAGAAACAAATATATACCATATGAATTCAGTATATATAAAGTGCTATAGTGCTATGATCTAAATAGATCAAATAATACCATGGTGGAGAATGATCTGGAAAGTCTGAAAATAAAAAATTCAAGGAAAAAAGAAGATATTGAAAGAGGCCTCAAATCCTTGGAAAAAAGAAAGGACATAGTAATTAGGGCCGCAGACAAAGGGGGCGGCCTTGTAATTTTGAACAAAAAAGACTATTTGGATGAACTCAATCGACTGGTTAATGATTATGAGACATATGAAAAATTAAAAGAGAACCCCACCAAGAAATACAAAGCAAAATTAATAAGATTAATAAAATGGGCAAAGAAAGAAAATATTATAAATAAGAAAGAAAGCAGATACTTGGTACCAGATGCGCCCAGAGTACTGGTAATATATCAATTACCGAAGATTCACAAAAACAAGGAACATCCGCCTGGTAGGCCCATTGTTAGTGGGGTGAATTCTCTTTTGTCACGTCTGGGTGAATACCTGGATTGTTTCTTCCAGCCGCTAGCACAGGAAGGCCAGGCCTATTTGCGTGATAGCAAACATCTAATGGAAATCATTAAAGATATTAAGATAGAGGAGAGTGACAATTCTAGTGGGAGTAGATGTCAATTCCCTCTATACAAATATCAAACAGGAGCACGCACTGAGAGCAGCAAAATGGGCCTTAGACCAAACTGAAATAAAAACTAAACAAAAATAATTTTTATTACAAGGATTGGACCTCGCAATGAGCCACAATTACTTCTGGCATGAGAAAAAGTACTACAGACAAAAGAAAGGAGTAGCTATGGGAGCAAAATATGCTCCCTCAATAGCCAATATTTTTATGCGAAAGTGGGAAAGTGAACAAATATTTAATAACAGACCAAAAGAGCTTATTAGCTACAAGAGATACATAGACAATATTTTTATTATTTGGAAAGGCACCCAGAACTCATTAAATCAATTTTTAAACTTTATGAGTAATAATCACTATGATATCTCCTTTTCCCACACCAGCAGCTCCGAAGGTATTAATTTTTTAGACTTAAATATTTTTAAGGATTTTAACAGACTTTGCACTAAGACTCACTTTAAAGAAGTGGATGCCAATGGTTACATCCCCATAGGCAGCTGCCACCATCCTAGATGGCTTAACACAATTCCTAATAGCCAGCTAATGAGGATTAGGAGAAATTGTGATAAAGAAAGCGATTATGAAGAACAAGCCGACTTAATTATAAAAAAATTCCAAGAAAAAGGATATAGAAGAAAAGATCTCGAAAAGACCAAGAATAAAGTTAAAAACATCAAACGGAAGGACTTGTTCACTAAGAGAGAAAAGAAAAAGAAAGATTACAGTATGGCCTTTCTGACCAGTTTCTCGAGACAACATACACAAATGGAGAAAATCTTAAAAAAGCAATGGCACCTTCTATTAAAAGATAATGTTCTTAAAACCCTCCTTCCATCCAAGCCACAGTTTATATATACAAAACCCAAAACATTAAGGCTACAGCTAGCCCACAATGTAGTCAATCCGCCCACCAAAATTGGCACTTTCTGGGACCAGGAAGGGTTTTTTAGCTGTGGCAGGTGTATGATATGTAGGACCTCAAAATTCAGGAAAAGGAAAAATAAGTTTTTTAAATCTGCTTTTAATGGGAAAACATATCAAATTAAAAAATGTATTACCTGTGCATCCACACATGTGACATACCTCCTCTCATGCCCTTGTGGGTTACAGTATGTGGGTAGGACCACTAGAGAATTGAGGATAAGACTCAGGGAACATGTTTCAAACATTAGAAAAGGTTTTAAAAACCACAGCCTCTCTCACCACTTTAAATTGGTCCACCAAAGTAATCCCACCCTATTATCTTTCTGTGCAATCGACAAAATTGAACCCCATTGGAGGGGCGGTAATTTAAAACAAGCAGTGTCGCAAAACGAAACACAGTGGATCCATCGATTGGAGACACTCCAGCCCAAAGGTTTGAATGTATTTATAGATGTGAACTGCTTTTTATCTGATTTGTAGAATATTTATAAAAACATTTTTTATTAGATAATACATATTTTATAAACAATTATTCTAATCATAACATCCTTACATAAATATCATAATTTATTAAATTTTCCCCTCCCATTTCAATAATGAAATATAAAATATATATATATGCATTCCTCCATTGTTGGTAGTGAACTAAAAACCATTTGAGAATATTAACATCTCCCTCCCCTCCTAAGAACCAATATTCCAAAAATAGTATAATATAAGTCATATATGATTTTATGCCTCCTCTTTATCGATTTTTTAATAAAATAATTTTAAAGTCCCTTTTTAATAAATTTTATAATAAAGTTATTTTATCATGAAAATTGTTTTAAAATACTGTTGTTAATTTTTACTAAACCCCTGCTATGGAATAAATTTTAAGTATTTGTAAACAAAAGTCCTTTGATAACTATTTAATATATATCTATATACTTACAACATAGCGCCATTATAAGTATCAATTAAATCCTATTTGGATAAATTAAATTCAGTTTTATATAGCTCCCGGAATTAAAATGATTTGAGTTTATATAAGTTTTTATTGTATATCAGTATGCCGATTGTTTATTACGAATATATAATGGGATTCCATATTAATTTCTGTAAACAGGAAGTGACGCCCGGATATAGTAACGTCCACTAAAGTTACCAAATAAGTTTACTTGAAAAATTTAAATATAGTCGGTTATTGCCGCTATATTAACCGCTTGCCGACTGCGCACAGTATATTTACTGCGGCAGTCGGCCCCGGCCAGGCAGAGTGACGTAGGTCTACGTCGCTCGCCTGTCACTCCTTCCAGAGCCAATAGTGGGCGGGCGCGCGCCCGCCGAGGCGCGCGCCCGCCTCGGCTCGTTCACGGAGGAGTGCGGGAGTGTGACTGGCGGACCCGATGTCCGCCGGTCACACTACGATCGCCGCTACAGCGGGAGAAAGACAGAGCGGCTTGTGTAAACAAGCCACCTGTCAGTTCTCCCTGTGTAAAAGTGAAGATCAAACAGTTCTACTATGTAGAACTGTTGATCTTTGTTTTTACACTAGTAGACCTGTCCCTACACAGTTAGAATCACGCCCCTAGGACACACTTAACCCCTCCCTGTCCAATACTGTTAACCCCTTCCCTGCCAGTGTCATTTTTGCAGTAACAGTGCATATGTATAGCACTGATTACTGCAGTAATGTCACTGGTACCCCCAAAAGTGTCAAAAATGTCAGTCAAGGGTCCGATCTGTCCGCCGCAATGTCGCAGTACCGCAAAAAAAATCGCAGATCGCCGCCATTACTCGTTAAAAAAAAAAACACCAAAAATGACAAAAATCTTTCCCTTTGTTAGTAAACGCGATAACTTTTGCGCAAACCAATCAAAATACGCTTTTTGCGATTTTTTTTACCAAACATAGGTAGCGTAAAACAAATTGGCCGAAAATTTTAAAAAATTTTGATTTTTACATTTTTTTTGGGGGGAATTTCATATAAAAAAAAGTGAAAAATATTGTTGTTTTTGCAAAAATTACGCTCTTTTTTTGTTTATAGCGCGTGATCAAAAAATCGCACAGGTGATCAAATACCACCAAAAGAAAGCTCTGTTTGTGGGAAAAAAAGGACGTGAAATTCGTTTAGGTACAGCGTCGCACGACCGCGCGATTGTCCGTTAAAGTCACGCAGTAAAAAATCGCAAAATAACCCCTGGTCTTTTAGCAGGAAAATCCTCCGGTGGTAAAGTGGTTAAATATAGTCATGAGATTAATCAATTTGAAATGGATAAAGTAATGTTCCTATAATAAAATCCGGATATGATGAAGGAGAGGCTACGATATAAAGAGCCTCTGTCAACAGGAAGTGATGTCCTTTGAAGACGCTGTGTGTGACGGTGAAACGCGTTGACGCACTTCCGGTTGCGGACGGAACGTCATTTCCGGTCGGGAACTTCCTGTATGTGGAACGCACGCCAAGAGCGGCTCCACACGTTTGTTCAGATTATATGCCCAATACATTTTTTAATCCTGTAAGTATTCAATTGACTTTTGGGAAATAAAATAGCCTTAACATACTTCACAATGTATGGTCCTCTCTCTGTTTAATGGTGATTGCGGAGACGAACCCATTTCGGAGGTCACATTGGAGGAGTCCTACACCAGATCCCGGGCTACTGTGCAATAAAGCTAAAGGGCCTTTATTCAATCTCAATCCGGTGAGTGGGGAACCAAGAGGGCACCTACCACTTTACAAGCACCTTTTCACTTGGCACTTTGGCACCTATTGGATCACAATCTAAGGACTTTATTTCACCTTATTTATTGGATATTAATTTATTGCACCTTAATACTATTATCACTTAAGGACTTTATATTTATTCATTATTAGTTCATTGCACCTTTATACTACTATTACAAAAAAAATTTTTATGCACTTTATATGGTATTATTTGATCTATTTAGATCATAGCACTATAGCACTTTATATATACTGAATTTATATGGTATATATTTGTTTCTATTTGTTCATTATTTAGATGCTAGCGCTGCATAAATTTGTTTTTATTTATTTTGTGGGTTTTGAATTGTTTTTCTCACAATCCTATGATGTGTTCTGTCTGATATTTTTCTTGGTCTTCCAGATCTTGCTTTAACTTCCACTGTTCCTGATGACTGCCATTTCTTAATTACATCCCGAACAGAGGATATTGACATCTGAAAATGCTTTGCTATCTTCTTAAAGCCTTCTCCAGCTTTGTGAGCGTCAACTATTTTCAGTTTTTTAGACAACTGCTTAGAAGATCCCATGGTGCTGATTGTGGGGCAAGGTCAGATGAGTCTGGGCATTTAAAACCTTTGAGATTGACATCACCTGGTCTTCCCAGACGATGATTGAGAGCAATCCATGACACTGGCAGGTCTCAGCCTTGCAAAGGGGGCAGTGCATGCTATAAATTCTGCAGGGTGCCCAAACTTTTGCAGACGCCATTTTTTTGTTTTCTGTAATTTTGAAAGTGTCAATGATGGAAATGAAATAAATTTGTTGACATATTATAAGAATGTCTAATCTGTAATTTGATGCCTTTTGGAGATTTTTCCATCTTTTCTTGGCTTCTTTATGCACATTAATACAAATTTTTATCTGGGGTGCCCAATTTTCGATCCCCATGTACTCACACTCAAGCAACCTCAAGAAATGAACCTTGGTAAACACAACAGAAACAAACAAAGAAAAAAAAAATTCCTGTTATCCGCCACATTATATTGCCCGGTTTGTAAGGGTTCTTCCAACATACTGTTCAACTATAAATAACACTGACTAAGAAAACAAAATTTGACCTATTTTTTTTCCCTAGATACAATTGCTGTGACCTCCAAACTACTGGTAAACTGAAACAATTTTAACCCAACCCAATAACCTTAATTTGTATTACACAAATCTCGGTATTGCTGTATTAACCACCTTAGCCCCGGAAGATTTTACCCCCTTCCTGACTAGGGCCTATTTTGCGATTCGGCACTGCGTGACTTTAACAGACAATTGTGCGGTCGTGCGACGCTGTACCTAAACTAATTTGACGTCCTTTTTTCCCCACAAATAAAGCTTTATTTTGGTGGTATTTGATCACCTGTGCAATTTTTTGATCATGCGCTATAAACAAAAATGGAGCGTCAATTTTGCAAAAATAACAATATTTTTCAAATTTTTTTATAAGAAATTCCCCCCAAAAAAATGTAAAAATCAAAATTATTTAACATTTTTGGCCAATTTGTTTTATGCTACATATGTTTGGCAAATAAAAATCGCAAAAAGCGTATTTTGATTGGTTTGCGCAAAAGTTATCACGTTTACTAACAAAGGGAAAGATTTTTGTCATTTTTGTTGGTTTTTTTTTAACGCGTAATGGCGGCGATCTGCGATTTTTTTTGCGGTACTGCGGACAGATCGGACCCTTGACTGACATTTTTGACACTTTTGGGGTTACCAGTGACATTTCTACAGTAATCAGTGCTATACATATGCACTGTTACTGTAAAATTACACTGGCAGTGAAGGGGTTAACTTTTTTTGAGAGGGAGGGGTGGTGTGTGTCCCTAGGAGCATGATTCTAACTGTGATTGGCTGTGGCTACTAGTGTAGGAACAGTGATCAACGGTCCTACATAGTAGAACCGTATGATCACTGTTTCTACACAGGGGAGAATGACAGGTGGCTTGTTTACATCAGCCGCCTGCCTTTCTCCCTCTGCACCGACGATCGACGAGTGATCGCCGACATTGGGTCCGCCGGTCACACACGCGGGGGGGTCCGTGACCGCACGGGAGCGCGCCTTCAGGGGCGCGCACTCGCTCCCTAGACCCTAGTACTACCCGTAGTACTACGTCGCTCTGCCTGTGAGGGGGGTGACCGCCACAGTAAATAGTCGTGCGGCGGTCGGCAAGCGGTTAAATACTCTCAGTCCTGGTGTAACGATTCGTGGTCGCCAATTATATAGTTACATATTTACATAGTAGTTGAGGTTGAATAAAGACAATAGTCCATCCAGTTCAAACTGTGTAGGTGTGTTTGGACGTAATCATTTTCCATACCCCTGAATGTTTTGATCCTTGAGATGGCCTATAATTTCCCGGGATATGCCTCTGTCCTTTTTTGAATATTGGTATCAGGTTAGCTTTCCTCCAGTCACATGGTACAGTTCCTGTCATAATACTATCTGCAAAGATCAGGAACAGTGGTCTAGATATAACCTTACTGAGTTCTTTGAGTACTCTCGGATGTACGCCATCCGGGCCTGGTGATTTATTTGTGTTAATTTTATCCAGCCTTTCCCTGATTTCATCCTCTGTTAGCCATAGCGGCAAGTCCTATGTATTACTATTAACCATACAGTCATGGTTAGTGTACCCCTCCTTTTCCTGTGTAAAGTAGAGGAGAAGAAAGCATTAAACACGGTTGCCTTCTCTGTGTCCTCTGTAACCATTCTCCCATCATTGGTAATTATGTGTGAAACATGCTCTGACCTCGCTTTTTTGCTGTTGATATATTTAAAGAATTTCTTAGGGTTCTTTTTACTTTCCTCTGCTATTTGTCTCTCAAAGTGATTTTAGCCATCTTGATTTCGTATTTACATTTCTTATTTGATTCCTTGTATTGCTGGAAAGCCGATATTGTGCCCTCCAAATTATATTTCTTGAAGGCCATTTTTTTTCCCTAATACGTTTTTTTACATTACGGTTTAGCCACCCTGGTGTGGCTTTGGCTCTTCTGAATTTATTTCCCATAGGAATGCACTGTGAGATGCTTTCGTTTAATATGTTCCTAAAGCATTCACATTTTTCCTCCGTGGTCAGTGTTCCTAGGGTTTGGTCCCAGTTTATTTTCTCTATCATTGAGCACAGTTTGGAAAAATTTGCCCTTCTGATTTTTAGGGTTCTTACGTTTCTCTCTTGCTTTGCTATATTGTGATTTACGCTAAATGTGATCATCCTGTGACCGCTAGAACCCAAGTTGTCCTGGACTCCTACATCTGAGATTAGATCTGGGTCATTAGTGATCAATAGATCCAGCACTGCATTTTTTCTAGTAGGAGAATCCTTATGTTACCCGTATGTTATATTTTGAGATTTCTGGTATCTCAGATATGGTTTGGGTTAAATGAGAGTTCTTTGATCATGAGTGAAAGCTTTAACACAACAACAGAAATGTATTGGTAACTAGCAAGGAGGCCTAAACTAATACACATCAATCTATCTATCATACAGAAAAGGGAAAATAATCATAGGTTTAACTGAACAAATACAGAGCATGATATTCAAAATATTATGATATGAACAGCAAGACAGGCAACACATAAGACAAGCATGTATACATATAAGTGCTAGGAGGTGTTCTGATATTTACCAGTGGTATAAGATGATATGGGGGTCCCCTTCTTCAGGTCAATGGCTCCTTCTACCTTCTCTGATTAAACTTGAACTAATATACACCTATATCCCATAGACTTGTATAGGGCCATTCCAATTGGTGGAGCTATTTTGTCCCTCTCCTCCCTCTGGGCGTATCTCATCCAGGATTGGACAATTTCCCCTTCTCCTATCTTTAGCATAACCCAGCCTGTCAATAGCCCTCTTCTCTGGGAGGGGGGTGATTAATTATGTCAGGTCATCTCCTGGGTAAATTGTCCATCCCTGAACAGACAGCCACCTTCATTGCATATGTAAAGAGGTCTTCTTTGAAGTGGCGGCAGAGATAACGAAAGATATTGAAATGGTCTATTGTAAATTATTCCCTCAGTCCCGTAAAGTCTGTGAAAAGGAACTTAATTAAGGTGTTATCCTTTCTGGCATACACGTTTATGATGGATAAACAATAGACATCTGTAGGGACACACACACATGCTCAGCCCAACCCAACCCAACATTTCCACACTTCAAAAGGACTTGGTAAATCAATTACTAACGCCTGCAGTCTGGGTTTACACAAATGGGTACATTTAACTTATATCAACTATTAGTAAAAAACAAAACCCAATATCTCATTAGTATATAAGTGTGTATATATATATATATACTGTATATATATATATATATATATATATATATATATATATACACACACACATATCTATTTACAGTTGCTAATGGAGATTACACACAAACTCCTCCTAAGGCAATTGTAGGAGATGGTCCTGGAACTTGCTGGATTTTATTGAGCACCCTGAAGCCTTCTTCTCAAATGCAGTGGAAATATTTTTTTATTGGATTAATTTCATTTTCATGGCAAAGAGGGACTTTGCAATTGCTTGCAATTCATCTGATCACTCTTCATAACTTTCAAATTACCATCATAAAAACTGAGGCAGCAGACGTTGAGTAGACCACGACTGTAATTTGAATGAATAGTTGTCATTGCTGCGCCTCCTAAGGGGCATCGCCACATCGCCCTTTATTCAATGAAATTGGAGCATAGACAGTCCTCCAATTGGCATAACTCTATGCCTCAGGAAAGACTCACCAACATAAGACCTCATAAATCCTAAGATCTCAATCCAAAAGAGCATCTTCAGAATATCATGTGATACAATCAAGTCAGCTCTGCATTTATTAATATGTTGTATGTTTTAGTAATGAAAGCAATGTAAGTACTTGAATGTCAAGTCTCTTGCAGTCCCCGTACAGCAGAGCTCAGACTAGGGGGAAGGGCAGTCCCAGGGGACAATCAGTTGTGCTGCAAGGCTGACGGAAGGAGAGAGAATGGGGTGACAGAGGGGTGAGCTTACTTTTACTGCAAAGTTAAATAATGGGGGGGGGGGGGCGACAAGACCTGTAAGTGTTATTTAGCTGCAGTAAAGAAAAAAAAATGGTCTCCTACCTTCCCAGACAGGTATTTGCTCTGTGACAGATCTGTGTAAATTATAGGACTGGTTTGACAGAAACTCATTTGGCAGGTGAAAACAGATACAACAGCCCCCATATGTGCCTTTCATTTGTATACTTAGCATCGTTGTTTTTTTTTTTTTTTTTTTTTTTTACTGAAGTTCAGCCTTAAATGTATTACAGAAAAAGGGATTCTGGATAAGGCAAATACAAAAATCTAAACTTTTTGATTTTCATTTTTCACTATAATGATGTTCTTCTTTCAGAAATGTTGTGCTAACTGTCATTATTTAGAAGTGAAGAGTATAAAAAAAAAAAAAAAAATTAGGGATTTACAGATTTTAGTGTAGAAGCCCTCTTGCAGTCCCTATCATCATGGAAGGCATGCATACTGATGGTATAAGGATAGCAACCTGAGTGCCTTATATACAGAGATAATAGTTTTATTTTTGTTTGTTTGGAGAAGTCTTGTATTTAACAGCAATACATAAAAAATTAGATGTTACAATTTTACATTTGCATTTTACATGATGCCCAAAAATGAGATGAATTAACCACTTCAATACCAGGCACTTTACCCCCCCCCCCCCGCCCATGCTAATTTCCAGCTTTCAGCTCTGTTGCACTATGACTGACAATTGCGTGGTCATACAACATTGTTCCCAAACTAATTTTTTATCATTTTTTCACACAAATAGAGCTTTATTTTGGTAGTATTTAATCACCACTGTGTTTTTTATTTTTTGCCAAATAAACTAAAAAAGACTAAACATTTTGAAAAAAAAAATATTTTTTCTTGGTTTCTGATCTAAAATTTTGCAAATAAATAAAATCTCCTCAAAAATGTAGCCCAAAATGTATTCTGCTACATTCCATTGGTGAAAATAACCCAAATCAGTGTATATTATTTAGTATATAGAGGAAGTTATAGAGTCTACAAACTATGGTATATTTCTGAAAATTGATCAATCCTGATGTACTGACGGCCTATCTCATTTCTTGAGGCCCTAAAATGTCAGGACAGTACAAATACCCCCACATGACCCCTTTTTGGAAAGTAGACATTCCATGGTAATTAGTAAGAGGCATAGCGGGTTTTTTGAAGTTGTAATCTTCTGTCATAATTATTTGGAAATTGAAGAAATTAAAAAAAAGTTTCACAGTTTTTTTTTTTTTGCATACTGTCACTAGTGCAGTACAGCGTCATAATTTAACTGGTGTGGTGGTGATAAGGGACATTGAAGAAAAATGGTGGAATTTGCCTCGGCTTACACTGATTTAGTTGACGCACATAGCGAGCACTCGGAGGATCACCACTTTCTCAAAAATAAAAATGCAGTCCTGAAGGATCACTCGAGAACAAATATTACAATTAGGGGCTTTTCTGACTCACTAAAACTCAGCGAGCTGAAGCAATATATTTGTCAACTATTTATTAAGCTATGCCCTGACCTGTCTCCTTCAGAGCTTCTCATTGACTGAGCTCAAAGAATTTTCAAACCCTTGTATTTTCCATTCTCTGTACCTTGAGACATTTTGAGAACAGATTATCGCAGCTGCCAGGGCCTCCCAATCTTTACCTGAACCGAACACTCATAATATACTTTATGCAGGACTCTCAGCTGCAATTTCTCAAACATGAAAAGAGATTGTCCCAATCACCAACCCGCTCAGGGAGATCAACATCTCCATCCTGACTGCTGCGTTCCAAACCACCCACCAGGGTCTCTGATCCATGGTCTACAGCAGGGAAAACTTTGTTCAACCTTCTTTTTTTCCATGCTCATATCATGTTTTATAAGGTGGGAAGACCCATATGTTTATTACAGTTATCTTTAGCTAGCTGGTCCCCTAGATGTGTTGTATGCCAAGCATAATCATTTTTTTCTGATGTTCTGTTTCTGGTTACTGTTTATCTATTGTTATTTTTTCTATGAATCTTTTTACTCTCAGGGTTGCTAATGTTATTACATTTTACATTGTCAATATTTGCCTTATAGATATTTCAAGGTGTAGCCTTTCTCAACAGTCAATTGCATTCTCTATTTGGTTATCATTATGGCTATTACGATTACTACCCTTTTCCGGTCTCAACAGCCCTTTTAAGAGAGTGCTACTATGGAAAGAAGCTCTGAAGCTCAATACAGATATTTTATGTGTGCAGGAAACACACTTCTCTAATACCAAAGCTTCCACCTGTCAATACCGGCTTTTTCCTCACTGCAAGTAAATGCATATTCGCCAGCACACCAAGGCTCTTGCAAAAGCAGTCCAAAACTTTATTGAAGTTACGATCACATCAAAAAATAGTGCAACGTTTCGGAGCCGCACAGGACCCCTTCGTCAGGCATGCCTGACGAAGGGGACCTGTGCGGCTCCGAAACGTTGCACTATTTTTTGATGTGATCGTAACTTCAATAAAGTTTTGGACTGCTTTTGCAAGAGCCTTGGTGTGCTGGCGAATATGTATTTACTTGTAACTAATCCAGTTGCCAACTGGTGATCGCTTCAGCACCCAATATACACGAGCCTACAAACCAGGAAGGTGTGCAATAGGAATATGAACTATATTTTTCCTCACTGCTTCTCTGCTAATGCCAAGCAGAAGCAGAAAGAAGTAATGATCACAATACGCTCCTCTGTTTCTTTTCATTTACAGCATGTAGAGACAGATAGCTGTGGTAGATTTGTTATTTTAACAGCTTATTGTATTAACCACCCATTAAGTATAGCATCTACTGTATTTATGCCCCCAATTACCACCAAAATAGGTTTTATAAGACCATCTTGGGCAAACCTAACCAATTTCCAGGGGATTGCCTGATAATCTGTGGCTTTTTTAATGACATTTCTGATCCTATTTTAGACACTTCTAACATACTTAGAAGGAAATCTACTGCTCTATCCTTTTTAATGGGTACAGATGATCTTTATGATCCTTGGAGATGCCTTCATGACAGCGAGAAAGACTACACCTTTTATTTCTCTTCCCAACAAGCATGCTTGTGAATTCATCTGTTCCTGATGGATAAACATACATTACAAGCCATTGTGGACTTATCACATGCTTGGACCACGCACCTGTCTCCATTATACTCATTCTTTCTTCGACCTACTGATCAAATGTAGCAAACAGAAAAAAGCCGCTCAGGTGAGGCGAGGCACTCCAGTGCCACCCGGATCCGCCATCCAATCCTCAAGTGTTCCAAGAGAAAGTTTGACCGCACTCAGGAGTAAATAAACTGGAAGTGTTTATTCCCATAAACTTGAATACATAGGTGCATCACACAGACATGGGACAGATTGACGCGTTTCACGATTCTACAGATCGCTTACTCATAACCAAAGGTTATGTACATTGATTGGTTTGTGCAAAAGTTATTGCGTCTACAAACTAGGGTAAATATTTATGTCATTTTTATTTCTTTTTTTACTTTACTAGTAATGGCAGTGATCAGTGATTTTCAGCTGGTCTGAGACATTGCGGCGGACAGATTGGACACCTAACTGACATGTTTTACACTTTTGAGGGGACCAGTGACATGCTAAACATATGCACTTTTAGTGTACTAATGACACTGGCAGGGAAGGGGTTAACATCGGGGCAATGAAAAGGGTAAATTTGTCCCTAAAGGGTGCTTTCTAACTGTGTGGGAGATAGGCTCACTGGATGAACACAGAGACCTAAATAAGAGGAACACAGGATCTCTGTGTTTATCACCCACAAAAAAGCGGTCTGCCATGTCTATATCAACAGACCGGTGTTATGTCTGCATGGGGAGCGTTCGCGGGTGCCCACCGGACATCGCAGCCTCCAGACCTGCTCATTGGCTCCCCCTCTAGCCAATCAGTGCATGTTTGTGCCTCCAGAGGCGCGTGTGCACCCACACTAACTGCTACAGGAAGCGATGTACATGTATGCCATTTTGCATAATAGAGCTGACCTGCCGTAGTAAGACAACAGCGGCTGGTCGGCAAGTGCTTGTAGGAGATGTACAGCCAAGTTTGATTGGCTGTACATCTCCTATGGATCACAGAAGTTCAGTTCCTTTTGCACTCCTGTGACCCATTTACAGCAGAGAGTGGACTTCAGTCTCCTCTCTGCTGATGTCACAGATGTCAGTCCAGGCACCGCATCATCACGACCACAGAGTCAGGACTCGCCAGGAACTGGTGAACTGGACCGACATCCGGCTCAGCTTGTCAGCGAGCCCCTGAGAGCCTGAGCCGGCTGTCCCCTGGCCCTCCACAGCTCAGCGCTCCAATGAGCGAGGAGGAGACAGAACAGAGAGTCAGTCAGAAGCTCTCTGCTTGGGGAGCTGTCAGAACCGAGCGATCAGCGGTGTTCGATCGCTCAGTTCTCAGTGCAGAGGCACCGGGGGACAGACGCAGCATCGGAGCATGCTGCATCCACCTAGGTAAGTATAAAGGGGAAAAAACATTGAATCCCATACATCTCCTTTAAGTGGTTATGTAGGGGGCCCATCACTGAAGCAGAAGTATGAATAGAAAATAAAGCTCTTCCAGTTTCATAAGAATAATTGGAGGAACCAAAGAATGGTTGCAGCTGCTTTATGGAAGAATATATATTTTGGGATGCCAGTCTTTCTAAGCTACTTTGGGATCTATAAAAAAAAAGATATATAATGTTTTAAAATTGCTTTATTACCATATTACTGTGTATTAAAATTACCTTTTGACAGCAGGGTCTGAGAACTAGGAGTGGATTTTTTTAAAGGTCTTAAATAGTTATCTTTTTTTTTTAATGTAAGATATTGTTTACAATTTCTTTTATATCTTTATTCCTCAAGCTGTATATGAAAGGATTTACAAAGGGGGTAAAAACAGTGTACAACAATGATATTATCTTATTGGTGGTTTGTGATTGTCCTTCCTTTGGTATCAGATATGTGGAAAGTAGGGTTCCATAAAATATAAACACAACAGTGAGATGGGAACTACAAGTGGAAAAGGATTTCAATCTTCCAGAAAAGGAGGATATCTTTAACAGAGTTACAACAATATAAGTGTATGAAACTGCTATCAGAAGGAAGGGTAATACTATCACAGGTAAGCACAACAAGGTGGCTTCTATTTGAACTTTGGATGTATCGGAACAAGAAAGTTCCAGAAGAGGATTTAAATCACAATAGAAATGGTCAATAATATTTGGCCCACAGAATTCTAGTTGACATATGCTAAGTGTAAAAATGAATGCCAAAAAACAACCCAACAACCAGGATGCAAGAACTAATTGAATACAAAGTGTTGGTTTCATAATGGAGACATAATGCAGAGGAGAGCAGATGGCTAGATAGCGGTCATAGGACATCACTGTCAGAAGGTAACATTCAAATGCTTCTATTGTGCCAAAGACATAATATTGAGTGATGCAACCAGAAAAGGAAATGGGGGTCCGCTCATGTAGAACAATATTTAACATGTTAGGAGAAATATCTGTGGTCAGTATGATGTCAGATATAGAGAGTTGGGAGAGGAAGAAGTACATGGGAGAATGAAGGGTCTTGCTGTAATATACCAGCATGATGATCAAAAAGTTTCCACATATTGTTCCAATGTATAGAATTAGGATGAAGGTGAAGAGCAGCAGATTATGTACAGCCATGCTCTTAGATCCCATGAAAAAGAATGTGATGACATGACTTTCATGTGTGGTCTGTGTGACATAAGAAAATAAATTAATAATATAACATGTATTTATTTTAGCAACAAAAAAATAAAATTGTATGTTGACTTTGAAAAAAGAATCAAAGCAAATAAGATGAAGTTGTGTTTACTGTCAATTCTCAATCAAGTTCAAGAGAAATTTAAAAAAATAGGATTTTTAGTTGCACATATTTGGTTGATTGAAGTTAACACGGCTTCATCTTATTTCCTGAGCTCAGTGAATATTCCCCTTGCTAAGTGGACATTTTCTATTATATAAACTTTTAGTAAATTACTCTTTTAGTAAATCAGCCTATGGCTCAGTGAGTGCACTAAGTTATGGAATCAGTACACTAAGCTATAGAATTTAATATTTGTCATAATGATTATAATTTTAATCAATCAGAGCATCATAGCTTAATTAATGTATCCCAGAATGTAAAAAAAAAATGTACTTACTCTATTCACTAATGATATCCGATGTAGATCCATATGTGAAAAAAAATTAAACTAAAAAACAATAAACCAGCAAAAACACAATTCAGATTTTTTTAAATTATAGCAGAACACTGCAATAAAAACATAAATGTAGTTAAAAGTTCAATATCACGTGACTTGTCTTCATAGGAGTTTTTTTCTGGGCAGTATTTCAATTTAAGATTTAAAAAGAGAAACACAAATGAGTTCATAAATGGAAAACAAATAGAAAAAAAAAAAAAAAAAAACTAGAGAGAAAATAATAAGAATTGTATACATCTATTGTACATTTAAAGTGTATCACTGGATAAGCCCAGTTGTTCAAATAAGAAAACCTTTTTCACCCAAGCATTTATACAGTATGCTCTGTATTTCTTTGCAGATTAAAGATTCCATAGAGAATAACCAAGATCTCTTTGGGTTTATGTTTGTGACCTTGATTTAAAAAATAAGATTAATTTATTAATATGTTATTTTTAGAAAATGAAATACTATAGTAAATAATTGCTCATAGATAGCAATATAACATTTTAAAGGAAACCCTCCACTGCTGACCTATGTTGTCCTTGTTCTCAGGCTTTCATTTTGATCCAATAGATTCAAAGCACAGAATCTCCCAGTGATTTTTTTCTATGGAATTGTTACATAAGGCAGGGCACACAATAAAGAAAGAAGCTCAGGATGCAATAAACACCTAAAGTCTGGAGCTATCCCCCACAGTACTTATTCTTTGACCTCCGAAATCCTAAAATCTCAATCCAAAAGAGCATCTTAGCAATTGCAGGTGGCAGATCATTGGTGGCATGACAATCAGTTCAGCTCTGCATTCATTATTACATTGTACATTGTGTTAATGAAAGTAGTGTTAGCACTTGAATGTGAAAAAAGCATTAAAAAAATGTGTGTGTACAAAAAACTTTTTATTGAAATGTATTTTTAATTTATGTAACATACTATCATCTGAGTAGTTCTGTGTCACCATAGTAACACTGTACTACTCTGGATGGGGAGTCAATTTGCCAGTCAAGTTCATCCACCCCAAACTCACTCATCCATGTCTTTATGGACCTTGCTTTGTGCACTGGTCCAAATCATTTGGTGGAGGGGGGATTATGGTGTAGGGTTGTTTTTCAGGGGTTGGGCTTGGCCCCTTAGTTCCAGTGAAGAAAACTCTTAAGGCATCATCATACCAATAAATTTTCGACAATTTCACGCTCCCAATTTTGTGGGAAAAGTTTGGGGTTGGCCCTTCCTGTTCCAACGTGACTGCGCACCAGTGCACAAAGCAAGGTCCATAAAGACATGGTTGAGCATGTTTGGGGTGGAGGAACTTGACTGGCTTGCACAGAGTCCTGGCCTCAACCCAATAGAACACCTTTGGGATGAATAAGAGCGGAGACTGCGAGCCAGGCCTTCTCATCCAAAATCAGTGCCTGACCTCACAAATGTGCTTCTGGAAGAATGGTCAAACATTCCCATAGACACACTCCTAAACCTTGTGGACAGCCTTTCCAGAAGAGTTGAAGCTGTTATAGCTGCAAAAGGTAGGCCAACTCAATATTGATCCCTACGGCCTAAGACTGGGATGCCATTAAAGTTTATGTGCGTGTAAAGGCAGGCGTCCCAATACTTTTGACAATATAATGTATGTATAACGTGATATGTTTTTATCAGGACATATATAATGTCGAACATGTTTGATTTTAACTGTAATATGAAATACATTTTCTGTTGTTTTTTTTTTTTTTCTTTAGATTGTTATCAATTTCATTTGGCACAACTAATTCCATGGGCAAATCTTTCTTTTTGGTTCCTTCAAGTTTTAGTTTTAGGGAGTTGTCATTGTCTTTACATCTGTGGCCCTCTTTTTTCTTTTTTGTATATGTTCACCACTATTAAACTCTTCAGTTTGCTGTGTTGTACCACAACCATTGGCACTATTTTAGCACATGACACAACAATTACATACATTCCTGCTCGCTGCTGCGCTCATGTCTTTTACACACTACTCCACCTGAGAGGTTGTAATTCGGCATCTTTGCCCCGAGCACCGTATAACCTTCAGGGAGGGCCGTGGCCTGGACATGGAGGAGTGAGGCAGCAGGACACCGGAGCTCTGATTTCACACCAGTCAGCTGAGCACTTACCGAGGATTGGAACAGCTGATTCGGGCACACAGATAATGTCCCAACACAGGAGACTCTCCTCCCAACCCCCCGGAGCCGCAACACCCCACCAGGGAAGTATAGAATCCTTCTTCCCCGAGGCCAGCGGGACACATGGAGACACAGCCAAGATGGTGCCGGAATGGGGAGCAGACAGGACACGTGCAGAAGCCATCCAGACACATCAGCAAATAGCTGCATCCCTCTTTGCCTCTCACCCCTGTGACTCGGTGCCCCCTGTGTCCCCCTGCTCCAACATTTCTCAAGATATGGGGTCTGACATGTCGGACATTATAGGGGATAGAGACCTTAAGCAACATATGTGGTCTCTCCTGACTAAGGATGACCTGGAGTGATTTTCTAACAGGGAAGAAAAAGCATTTAAACAACATGTAAAACAGATACATCACAGTTGGGCAACAGATTGTAATCTCTTGAACAGAAATTTGAGGAAACATTGCCTGCCCTTCCACAACTTAAAGAAAAGTGCATGCAGCAGGACCAACGGATAGACACTTTACTGTGCCAATTAGACGACTGTGAAAACCATAGTCGCAGAGCCAATATCCGCATTAGAGGGCTACCTGAAGCGACGGCACCTAAGGATATTATTCCCACCCCATAAGGCATATTCTAGGACGTTTTGGGCCTATCTGCTTCGGATCCAGTGGAGATCCATTTAAACAAAAGAGAAGGATGGCGCTCAGGTGTGCACTTGTGATAAAAAAAGTACAAATGTGACCTCAGAGAATGGTCTTTGTGAAGGGCCTCAAAAGTTTAATAAACTCATAAACTCATACAATAAAAACTATTAAATCAATGGAAATACTTCCAAACCGGACTCTGAAGACTCTGGATCCTCTGGATCTCCTAGGGAGCTGTGGGAATCCCTGGTGGTAATCGTAGGACTCGCAATAACATCAGATGACTCAGATGAAAAAAGATGCTCCCTGATGGAAGGCTGGAACTTCCGATGGTAGTGGCTCACACGGTTCTGTGTGCGGCCGCAACACTGAACCGGGACCAGTGCATAGTTTGAAGCCGAGTCCTACGTGCGGACCGGAAGTGACGCATGGATGACGTCACCGGAAGTAGTTGGAAATGATGCCGCGGGGACACACAGAGGCCAGGCAAGGCGGATGAAGTATCGCAAATGCTTCAAAAGAGCTTCTGGTTGCCACAACTACATGTTTTGCTGTGTATAGCTTTATCAAGTTGTGGCAACTGGCAACCAGAAGCCTTAAGAAGCCTGTGGTGTGGGCGGGGATAGACCAACCAAACCAATTAGGATCTTTTTGAAAAAACTATAAGAAGGAAAGAAGTAAAACCAGGAGAAAAAAAAGAAGAAAGAAACACCGGAATTCTAATGGCATCCCATAAATGTAGGAGATCCAATATGCTCCATGGCTATACAAATAGCAAACAATAAAAGGTCATTAACACAACATATCTTTAAATTAAGATCATAAATGAATGTTAAAAATTAAATTAAAAATATAAAAATAGAGCAAGAGAAAATAGTTTAAGATACCGCTCAACAGTCCCTAATATCCAAATCAAACTAAACTGCTAAACTGTTGACCTCCAATTCTTCATTCAGACCATTGGGCGTCAAACAGTTAAATTTATAAATCCAATAAATTTCTCTTTTACATAGCAGAGAGAAACGTTCGTTATCAGTTAGGGTACTTTTAAGAACCGTCTCAATTGCCATGACCTCAAGTTTTCTAAAGTCCTTGTTATGCTTTTTCAGAAAATGACGAGGGACACTATGTTTGTCGCACCCCTTTTGGATAAATCTACGGTGCTCCCCTATGCGTTTTCATAAAGTGCGCATGGTGCGCCCCACGTAAATTAATCCACAAGGGCACCTCAACACATAGATCACATATTCAGTAGAACATGTGATAAATTGCTTAATAACGAAGGTGTCCTCTTTATTGACAATGGAATTACATGCATGGACTACTGATTGACAGGTCAAACAACCTCGTTTCCTACATTGGAAAATCCCAGTTCTATTATCAAAATAGGACCTGATATCATAAAGGGCCCGCGACTGGGATTTCAACTTACTCGGGGCTAAAATATAGTACGTGCCCATTTAAAGGTTCAGTTGGCTTTCTCAGATTTCAGTTCCAGTTGGAATCCTGGAAGCGGATCACTTACTAACTTCATATAGGTCTCCGCGTCCGCCAGGAGACGGCTGGCTTCACAGAGATAGTCAGTTTTGTTTTGGACTACCAAGCTACCCCCTTTATCAGCCTGTTTCACGATAATGTCCTTATTGTCTGTAAGATCCTTTAGAGCTTATTTTAGAGCTTATTTCTCTATCCTGCTTAAATTGCCTCGAAAGGCATCCCTGGGCGATTTGCAAAGTTTGCTGAGATCTCTATATACAGCTTGATAATAGGTTTCGATATAGGGACCCTTGGACTGTATTGGATTGAAGGAGGAGGTGGATTTAAAACTGCTGAATCTAATATCTGGAGCCATAAAAGACGTCATGGGGTGATTCTAGGGTATGGTTATCGGACCATAATTCCTCCAAGATATTCAGAGCCTGTTCATCTGATATAGCTGGAGAACCAGCCCCAGGAGTCTGAGATAGAGGAGGCTCTATTGGGTCAGATTTCGACTTATCAACCTGATTATTGGCATAATGCCTTTTGATCGTCAATTGACGAATAAATCTATTAAGTGTTTAAGACCCAGTGTATGCGAATCTGACGATGGGCCTATAGGAGGAACACTCCATCTGGAACAATAATCCATTTGCTCGGTATGTCGTCTATTATGGACGATATATCGATGATATTGTTCTCATTTGGAGTATGGGCGTAGATACCTTTGGAGCCTTTGTGGCCCACTGTAACGCCAACTCATTGGGTGTCTCATTCACATCGGTGGTTGATCCCAATGAGTTGGTGTTTTTGGATCTGGTCCTTTCCCACGATGGTCCATTGATCACAAGTAGGAATCACATGTGTCGCATGCAGGCCCAGTCACTGGTGGTGAAGTGGTGCTGATCCGCAGAGCCACTGACCCATGCATACTGCATCTGAAACTCCACTATCGCCCGCTGCTGCTCGCACAGTCTCTCCAGCATATGTAAGGTGGAGTTCCACCTGGTGGGCATGTCGCATATGAGGCGGTGAGCAGAAAGGCCGAAGTTACGCTGCAGCGCAGACAGGTGAGCAGCAGCAGGGTGAGAACGCCGAAAGCGCGCACATACGGATCGCACTTTCAGCAGCAACTTTGACATGTCTGGGTAGTTTTTAAGAAACTTCTGCACCACCAGATTGTGCACATGCGCCAGGCAAGGGATGTGCGTCAAACCGGCTAGTCCCAGAGCTGCAATGAGATTTCGCCCATTATCGCACACCACCAGGCCGGACTTGAGGCTCACAAACGCAACCAGTCATCAGTCTGCTGTTCTATGCCCCTTCAAAGCTTGTGTGCGGTGTGGGGTTTGTCACCCAAACACCAATAAAATCGCCTGCTGACGTTTACCCTGGGCTGTGCTGAAGTTGGGGGTGAGGTTCTTTTGATGACCGGATGTGGGGGTGGTAGAAGAGGAGTAGGAGGAGGATGATGCAGAGTAGGAGGAGGAAGCAACAAGAGGCAACGAATAATGCCCTGCGATCCTCGGTGGTGGAAGGACATGCGCCAAACCGCTATCCTCCTCAGGCCCAGCAGCCACTACGTTTACCCAGTGTGCAGTTAGGGAGATATAGCGACCCTGGCCGTGCTTACTGGTCCATGTATCTGTGGTTATGTGGACCTTGCTACAGATGGTGTTGCGCAGCGAACACTTGATTTCATCCTCCACTTGCTTGTGCAGGGAAGGGACGGCTCGCCTAAAAAAGTAGTGGCGGCTGGGAACAACGTACTGGGGGACAGCCACTGCCATCAGCTGTTTGAAACAGTCCGTCTCCACCAGACGGAATGACAGCATTTCAAAGGCCAGTAATTTTGAAATGCTGCCATTCGGGGCCTGGGCTCGAGGGTGGGTAGGTGGGTATTTCCTCCTTCTCTCCAATATTTGGGAGATTGACAGCTGAATTCTGCCATGTGACATGTTGGAGACTCTTGGTAAAGGTGTTGTATGTGGTGGTGTAGGTGGAACATCCTCTGTTTGCTGGTCGCCAGGTGCCACGGTGATGCCAGCGGTGGAGAGAGAGGCCTGGGCAGCAGCAGAAGAGGAAGCAGGAGGAGCATGAGAGAGTTCCTTGTTTTTAAGGTATTTACTCAAATGCAATTCATGCTTTGCATGTAGATGCCTGGTCATGCAGGTTGTGCTCAGGTTAAGAACGTTTATGCCTCGCTTCAGGCTCTGATGGCACAACATGCAAACCACTCATCTCTTGCCGTCAGGACATTGTGTGAAGAACTGCCACGCCAATGAACTTCTTGGAGCAGGCCTTGGTGTGCTCGGTGTCTGGGTGCGGTGGACAATAGCAGGCGTACTGTCTCTGGAATGGCCGCTGCGCTTTTGCACCCTGCTCCCTCTTTTGCTGTGATGTTGCCTCTGTGCGACCACCACCTCTTCCTCATAACTGCATGCCTCACTAGCACGACATTCAGTCCAATCTGGGTCTAGGACTTCATCATCTTCCACATCATCTTTCACCCATTTATGACCCCTCCCCTCCTCGTCAGTCTGCACATTTCAGAAAGCCACAGCAGTTGGCACCTGTGTTTCGTCATCATCAGAGACGTTTTGTGGCGATATTCCCATGTCCTCATCCTGCAACAAAAGTGGTTGAGCATCAGTGCATTCAAGGTCTTCATCTTCTGGGGCAGGGCTAGGTGGATGGGCCGGGGAAACCCTGGCTGTACGTCGGCTTGAAGAAGTGGTTGTACCGGGGTGATACCTGCAGATAGAGGCATAACCCCCGTGCCGTTTTTTAGAGCCGGTGGTCGGCTTTCTGAAGGCAATAACTGATGTGGCTCAGCAGCCACTCAGCCGTTATCCTATTGAGCGGGAGGGTGTGTCCCCCTTACGCGGCTCTGCCGGGTCTCATGACTAGAGATGTACAGAACTGTTCGCCGGCGGACAGTTCCCGGCGAACTTAGCATGTTCGCGTTCGCCGCTGCGGGTGAACATATGCGATGTTCGGTCCGCCCCCCATAATACATCATTGAGGCAAACTTTGACCCTGAACTTTACAGTCAGCAGGCACATTTCCAGCCAATCAGCATACCTCCCTCCCACACCCTCCCACCTCCTATAAATAAGCAAGGGCAGCATCCATCTTAGATCATTCTGAAGCAGTGTGTGTAGTGAGAGTAGGGAGAGCTGCTGCTGCTGCTGTTAAGCTAGGGACAGTTAGTCAGTGTTCCTGGTCTTGCAGTGTTCTTGGTCCACTACTGCTGTAAGGACAGCACCCCAAAAAGCCCTTCTAAGGGCTGGTATTTGTGTAATTTTTTTTTTATATATATATATATATATATATATATATATATATATATATTGTGGGAGATTAGCTCACAGGGATCACCTTTCACAGGAACTTAAGGCCAGCACGCAGGTAGTTTCTTTAAAGTCTGGTGGATTGCCAGCTTTATTTCAGCAGAGGTTTGCAAAGATACAAAAACAAAACAATAAAATAAATCCTTGCCGTCCGGCACTAAACTAAACAACGGTTATCCTCACTATACAGTGTGGGGCTGGTCCCCATCACCCACAAAAACACATAGTAAAGCAAACCTGTTCTTTTGAAAGTCCACACACAGCTCCTCTCTCAGATTCCCTTCTGAGCCTCAGGCAGGCCAGAGCATTTCTGTGCTCTTTTCCTGTTAATTTAAAGTCCACCTGAGCATGGACTCAGGTAACTCACAATCTCTGGACCGGAACCTAGCCTGTCACAGAGGCTGGAAAAACCCGGGCCGGATTCCGGTTCAGTCTCTCACGACAGAACGTATGCGAGGTGAAATATAGCGATTATCCACTATCTCACCTCGCATACCGTCACATATCTTCCCCCTCTGCTCAAGCGCCGGCGATTGAGCAATAGACCCAATCATACAGTGCATGCGGGAGAGGGCATCCGCATTGTTTTGGAGCTTGCCCGGCCTATGCTCTACTGTAAATTTGAACGGCTGTAGAGCCAGGAACCATCTTGTCACGCGGCCATTTTTCACCCGGTTGTCACACATCCACTTTAGGGGAGCATGGTCAGTGACCAACTTAAACGACCTCCCCAACAAGTAATACTTCAGGGAGTCCAAAGCCCACTTAACAGCAAGACATTCCTTCTCCACAATAGCATAGTTTTTTTCATGCTTGTTTAGCTTTCGGCTCAGGTATACAACCGGGTGCTCCTCACCACCTCTGTTCTGGGATGGTACAGCACCTAGGCCCACCTCGGAGGCGTCAGTCTGTACCACAAACTCCTTTGTGAAGTCCGGAGTCACCAGCACCGGCAGTCCACAAAGGGCCTGCTTTAACCTCTGAAACGCCTCCTCCGCTTCAGGATTCCATTTGACCATGACCGACCCTCTACCCTTCGTTAGGTCAGTCAGAGGGGCGGCAATGGTGGCAAAGTTAGGTATAAACCGCCGGTAATACCCCGTAATGCCTAGGAAGGCCCGAACTTGTTTTTTGTTTACCGGTTGGGGCCACTTTTGAATTGCCTCAATCTTATTGGTCTGAGGCTTGACCAGTCCCCGACCAATAACATACCCAAGGTATTTGGCCTCCTCCAGGCCTATGGCACACTTTTTTGGGTTGGCCGTGAGACCTGCTTCCCTAAGGGAATCTACCACTGCTTGTACTCGGGGCAGATGCGAGTCCCAATCTAGGCTATGGATGACCACATCGTCCAAATAAGCAGCTGCGTATGAGCGATGTGGTCTCAAAGTTTTGTCCATCATTCTCTGGAAGGATGCAGGGGCCCCATGTAGACCGAAAGGCATCCGCTTGTATTGAAACGAGCCCTCAGGAGTGGAAAAGGCAGTCTTCTCTTTGGCTGATTCAGTTAGGGGTATTTGCCAATAGCCTTTCGTTAGATCTAGGGTTGTTATGTAGCGGGCCTGTCCCAACCTGTCCACGAGTTCGTCGACCCGAGGCATCGGGTATGCATCGAACTTGGATACACTGTTGAGTTTCCTAAAATCATTACAAAACCTGATAGTGCCATCAGGTTTTGGGACCAATACTATGGGACTCGACCACTCACTGTGGGACTCTTCTATTACATCCAACTCTAACATATTTTTTATTTCCTTTGCGACTGCCTCTCGCCTGGCCTCTGGGATTCTATATGGCTTTAAATTTACGCGAACCCCTGGTTCTGTCACTATATCATGCTGGATCACATTGGTCAGTCCAGGTAAGGGGGAGAAAAAGTCTCTATTTTTGTACACAAACCCCCTAACATCATTTTGTTGTGCCACCAACAGGGAATCTGTTATGGGGACGTCAGGTGTCACCGGCACCCGGTCTGCTGGGGCCGGAGATGCAGCCAATAAAGTCTCTCTGTCCTTCCAGGGCTTTAAGAGATTCACATGATAAATTTGTTGTGGTTTCCTTTTCCCTGGTTGGTAGACTTTATAGTTGACCTCTCCTATCCTCTCGATAATTTCAAAGGGACCCTGCCACTTGGCTAGAAACTTACTTTCAACCGTGGGAACCAGTACCAACACTCTGTCCCCGGGGCTGAAAGTACGGACTCTGGCACCCCGATCATAGACCCTCCTCTGGGCCTCCTGCGCTCGCTCCATATGTTCTCGTACCAGTGGCAAGACAGCAGCGATTCTATCTTGCATCAGGGAGATATGCTCTATGACGCTTCTATATGGGGTGGCCTCACCTTCCCATGTTTCTTTGGCAACATCCAGCAGCCCCCTGGGATGTCTACCATACAAGAGCTCAAAGGGAGAATAGCCTGTGGATGCTTGCGGAACCTCTCGTATGGAAAACATAAGATATGGGAGCAAAAAATCCCAATTTCTCCCATCTTTGTCAACCACCTTTTTTAGCATACTTTTCAAGGTTTTATTAAATCTTTCGACCAAACCATCTGTTTGGGGGTGGTAGACAGAGGTACGGAGATGGGAGATTTTATATAATCTACACAGTTCCTTGGTAACCCTGGACATAAATGGGGCGCCCTGATCGGTTAAGATCTCTTTTGGGATTCCCACTCGACTAAACACCTGGACTAACTCCTTGGCGATAGCCTTAGCGGAAGTATTACGTAAGGGTATGGCCTCAGGATAGCGTGTCGCATAGTCTAGGATTACCAGAATATGCTGGTGACCCCGGGCAGACTTCACTACCGGCCCCACCAGGTCCATGCCGATCCTCTCAAAAGGAACCTCGATGATTGGTAGAGGGACCAGGGGACTGCGAAAATGGGGCGATGGTGCCGACATTTGGCATTCAGGGCATGATTCACAGTACCCCCTGACATCTGCATGCAACCCGGGCCAGAAAAATCTTTGGGTGATTCTCTCCCTGGTCTTTTCGATACCGAGATGTCCCCCCATTACATGACCATGGGCCAGGTCTAGGACCAACCTGCGGAAGGGTTTGGAAACCAGCAGCTGTTCAACCTCATCCTCTCCCCGTTTTATCACCTGATACAGTAAATTGTTTTTAATGGCCATGTAGGGAAAAGACACCGCCCAGTGAGGATCTACTGGTTCCCCATCCACCATCTTAGCGTTTTCTCTGGCTCTAAGGAGGGTGACATCTCGTAATTGCTCGGTACAGAAATCCTCTCTCCTGACTTCTAAGTCGGGTACCACATTCTGGCTACTCTCATTGTCAGGTCCAGAAATGTCCTCCTGTTCATTACCCTCTGGCTGGGAGCTAGCTTCCAGGTCCTCCGGGTCCCCAGCCATGACAGGGAAAGGAAGAGGATCTCCAGCTCCCTCGATTCCCCCAACAGGGTTTCCTTCCCTTTGGCAAAAAGGGTCTGGTGAGAGTTCCTGTGCTTCCGGAGCAGGGGGAGCTCTCTCCACCAGCCTCCCCTTGTTCTCCCACAACCTCCAAAAATGGGGGAAATCCCTCCCCACTAAAGCTTCATGAAGTAGCGAAGGCACCACCCCCACTGAATGGGTCACACTGCCCCAAGGGGTATCAACCTCAACCACTGCTGTCTGGTAGTCCCAAGTGTCCCCATGGATGCAAATGACCCCAATAGTGCTGGGGTGTAATTTTGTGGGATTTACACAATCAGTTCTGACTAGGGTCACTACACTTCCAGAGTCTAGCAGGGCTGTGAGCGGCTTTCCATCCACTGCAATAACACACATTTGCTTTTCAATGCGACTCTGACATGAAGCAGTATATGCGACCTGTGCAAACAAAGATATGGGTCTTTTCCTATAAGCAAAATCGCATTGCATAGGTTCATCATTTATAGGACAGTTTGCAGCAATATGCCCAAATGCATGGCAGCGGAAACACTGTATGTGCTCTATCCCCAGTCCTCTTAGCGGTCCCAAAGACCTTCCTGGCTTCTTTGGCCAGTCTCCAGGCCTAGGACCAACAGTCTCATTAGCGGTAACAACAGTCTTATCTAGTTTCCCCATGCACTTTAACCCTGGAACAGTCTTACCAGAACCGCTGGGCGATCTTGCACCCCTAGACACACTGAAGTGGGGCGTAGACGGGTTCACCAAGTCCTCCGTAGCACTGTACCTCTCCACTAGGTCCACCAATTTGGTTGCAGTTTTGGGGTCCCCCTGTCCGACCCACTTCCTCAGAGCAGCAGGGAGCGCGCGCAGGTACTGGTCCATTACCACACGCTCCACGATCTGGGGGCCCGTCAAGGTCTCTGGTTGCAACCACTTTTTGGTGAGGTGGACCAGGTCAAACATTTGAGAACGGGGTGGCTTGCTGCTGGAATAGGTCCACTGATACACGCGCTGGGCCCGGACTGCCATGGTGACACCCAAGCGCGCGAGTATCTCCACTTTCAGAGTCTCATAGTCCTGGGCCTTATCTGGGTCCAGGTCAAAATACGCTTTTTGCGATTCTCCTGTCAGAAATGGGGCTAACAGACCCGCCCACTGTTCGTTTGGCCAACCTTCACGGACAGCGACTCTCTCAAAAGTCGCCAGGTATGCTTCCACATCATCGGCCGGTGTCATCTTTTGCAGGTGGTACGAGGCACGTACCAATTTTGGTTCAGCTGGCACAGGAGATGCAACTTCTTTCTTTAACTCTAGCAGAGCCTCTGCAAACTGCCGGTTCATCTCCTGCTGGGCTGCATGTTGTGCTGCAGCAACCTCCTGTTGTGCTGCCTGTTGTGCTGCAGTAGCCTCCTGTTGTGCTGTCAGCTGTGCTGCAGTAGCCTCCTGTTGTGCTCTAGCGGCCTCTGCGATTTGGCCTTTAGCATTTCCTCCATCTTTAGAAAGTGCCCGCTGAGTCCACCACGTGGTTATGTAAAACATTGTTTACAACTTCTTTGATATCTTTATTCCTTAGGCTGTATATGAAAGGATTTACAAAGGGGGTAAAAACAGTGTACAACAATGATATCATCTTATTGGTGGTTTGTGATTGTCCTTCCTTTGGAATAAGATATGTGGCATTTAGGGTTCCATAAAATATAAACACAACAGTGAGATGGGAACTACAAGTGGAAAAGGATTTCAGTCTTCCAGGAAAGGAAGGTATCTTTAACAGAGTTACAACAATATAAGTGTAAGAAACTGCTATCAGAAGGAAGGGTAATACCATCACAGGTAAGCACAACAAGGTGGCTTCAATTTGAACTGTGGATGTATCTGAACAAGAAAGTTCCAGAAGAGGATTTAAATCACAATAGAAATGGTCAATAACATTTGGCCCACAGAATTCTAGTTGACATATGCTAAGTATAAAAATGAATACCAAAAAACAACTCAACAGCCAGGATGCAAGAACTAATTGAATACAAAGAGTTGGTTTCATAATGGAGACATAATGCAGAGGAGAGCAGATGGCTAGATAGCGGTCATAGGACATCACTGTCAGAAGGTAACATTCAAATACTTCTATTGTGCCAAAGACATAATATTGAGTGATGCAACCAGAAAAGGATATGGAGGTCCACTCATGTAGGACAATATTTAACATGTTAGGAGCAATATCTGTGGTCAGCATGATGTCAGATATAGAGAGTTGGGAGAGGAAGAAGTACATGGGAGAATGAAGGGTCTTGCTGTAATATACCAGCATGATGATCAAAACGTTTCCACATATTGTCCCAATGTATATAATAAGGATGAAGGTGAAAAGCAGAAGATTATATACAGCCATGCTCTTAGATCCCATGAAAAAAAATGTGATGACGTGACTTTCATGTGCGGTCTGTTTGACATAAGAAAAAAAATTAATAGCATAACATGTATTTATTATAGCAACAAAAAAATACAATTGTATGTTCACTTTGAAAAATGAATGAAAGCAAATAAGATGAAGTTGTGTTTACTGTCAATGCCCAATCAAGTTCAAGAGAAATTTTTAAAAAATAGGATTTTTTGTTGCAAATAATTGGTTGATTTACAGTAGGTTAACACGGCTTCATCCTATTTTGTGAGCTCAGTGAATATTCCCCTTGCTAAGTGGACAATTTCTATTCTTTAAACTTTTAGTAATACACTAAGCTATAGAATTTAATATTTGTCATAATAATTATAATTTTAATGAATAAGAGCATCATACCTTATTTAATGTATCCCAGAATTTAAATAAAATGTACTTACTCTATTCACTAATGATATCTGATGGAAATCCATATGTGAAAAAAAAATTAATTAAATACAAATAAACCAACAAAAACACAATTCAGATTTTTTTTTTAAATTATAACAGAACACTGCAATAAAAAAATGTAAATGTAGTTAAAAGTTCAATATCACATGGCTTGTCTTCATAGGAGTTTTTTCGGGCAGTGTTTCAATTTAAGATTTAAAAAGACAAACACAAATGAGTTCATAAATGGAAAACAAATAGAAAAAAAAATAGAGAGAAAATAATAAGTATTGTATACATCTATTGTACATTTAAAGTATATCACTGGATAAGCAGAGTTGTTCAAATAAGAAACCCTTTTTCACCCAAGCATTTATACAGTATACTGTGTATTTATTTGCAGATTAAAGATTCCATAGAGAATAACCAAGATCTCTTTGGGTTTATGTTTGTGACCTTGATTTAAAAAATAAGATTAATTTATTAATATGTTATTTTTAGAAAATGAAATACTGTAGTAAATATTTGCTCATAGATAGCAATGTAGCATTTTAAAGGAAACTCTCCACTGCTGACCTATGTTGTCCTTGTTCTCAGGCTTTCATGGTGATCCAATAGATTCAAAGCACAGAATCACCCAGTGATTTTTTCTATGGAATTGTTACATAAGGCGGGGCACAAAATAAAGAAAGAAGCTCAGGCTGCAATAAACACCTAAAGTCTGGTGCTATCCCCCACAGTACTTTTTTTTTTTGACCTCCGTAATCCTAAAATCTCAATCCAAAGGAGCATCTTAGGAATTGCAGGTGGCAGAGCATTGGTGGCATGACAATCAGTTCAGCTCTGCATTCATTAATACATTGTACATTGTGTTAATGAAAGTAGTGTTAGCACTTGAATGTGAAAAAAAGCATTAAAAAAATGTGTGTGTACAAAAAAACTTTTATTGAAATGTATTTTTAATTTATGTAACATACTTTCATCTGAGTAGTTCTGTGTCACCATAGTAACACTGTACTACTCTGGATGGGGAGTCAATTTGCCAGTCAAGTTCCTCCACCCCAAACTCACTCATCAATATCTTTATGGACCTTGCTTTGTGCACTGGTCCAAGTCATTTGGTGGAGGGGGGATTATGGTGTAGGGTTGTTTTTCAGGGGTTGGGCTTGGCCCCTTAGTTCCAGTGAAGCAAACTCTTAAGGCGTCATCATACCAATACATTTTCGACAATTTCATGCTCCCAATTTTGTGGGAACAGTTGGGGTTGGCCCTTCCTGTTCCAACATGACTGCGCACCAGTGCACAAAGCAAGGTCCATAAAGACATGGATGAGCAAGTTTGGGGTGGAGGAAATTGACTGGCTTGCACAGAGTCTTGGCCTCAACCCAATAGAACACCTTTGGGATGAATAAGAGCGGAGACTGCGAGCCAGGCCTTCTCGTCCAAAATCAGTGCCCGGCCTCACAAATGTGCTTCTGGAAGAATGGTCAAACACTCCCATAGACACACTCCTAAACCTTGTGGACAGCCTTTCCAGAAGAGTTGAAGCTGTTATAGCTGCAGAGGGTGGGCCAACTCAATATTGATCCATACGGCCTAAGACTGGGATGCTATTAAAGTTTATGTGCGTGTAAAGGCAGGCGTCCCAATACTTTTGACAATATAATTTATGTATATTGTGATATGTTTTTATCAGGACATATATAATGTCGAACATGTTTGATTTTAACTGTAATATGAAATCTTTCTTTTTGGTTCCTACAAGTTTTAGTTTTAGGGAGTTGTCATTGTCTTTACATCTGTGGCTCTCTTTTTCTTTTTTGTATATGTTCACCACTATTAAACTCTTCAGTTTGCTGTGTTGTACCACAACCATAGGCACTAATTTAGCACATGAAACAACAATTACTTACATTCCTGCTCGCTACTGCGCTCGTGTCTTTTACACACTACTCCACCTGAGGGGTTGCAATTCGGCATCTTTGCCCCGAGCACCATATAACCTTGTCCCGATACTGATGCTGGGGTATGTTCCTGACACTAAATAGAATGGAAAAAGAAGTTATGTAATAGAACAGTCCAGCTGAATGTGACTACCACTAATAGATATATCATGACCTGGATAAAAGAGGACATTCAGGGGGGCCATGGCCTGGACATGGAGGAGTGAGGCAGCAGGACGCCGGAGCTCTGATTTCACACCAGTCAGCTGAGCACTTACAGAGGATTGGAACAGCTGATTCGGGCACACAGATAATGTCCCAATACAGGAGACTCTCCTCCCAACCCCACAGAGCCGCAACACCCCACCAGGGAAGCATAGAATCCTTCTTCCCCGAAGCCAGCGGGACACATGGAGACACAGCCAAGATGGCGCCGGAATGGGGAGCAGACAGGACACGTGCAGAAGCCATCCAGCCACATCAGCAAATAGCTGCATCCCTCTTTGCCTCTCACCCCTGTGACTCGGCGCCCCCTGTGTCCCCCTGCTCCAACATTTCTCAAGATATGGGGTCTGACATGTCGGACATTATAGGGGATAGAGGCCTTAAGCAACATATATGGTCTCTCCTCACTAAGGATGACCTGGAGTGATTTTCTAACAGGGAAGAAAAAGCATTTAAACAACATGTAAAACAGCTTAAGGCAGATACATCACAGTTGGGCAACAGATTGTAGTCTCTTGAACAGAAATTTGAGGAAACATTGACTGCCCTTCCACAACTTAAAGAAAAGTGCATGCAGCAGGACCAATGGATAGACACTTTACTGTGCCAATTAGACGACCAAAAACCATAGTCGCAGAGCCAATATCCGCATTAGAGGGCTACCTGAAGCGACGGCACCTAAGGATATTATTCCCACCCCATAAGGCATATTCTGGGATGTTTTGGGCCTATCTGCTTCAGATCCAGTGGAGTTTGACAGTGGAGATCCATTTAAACAAAAGAAAAGGATGGCACTCAGGTGTGCACTTGTGATAAAAAAAAGTACAAATGTGGCCTCAGAGAATGGTCTTTGTGAAGGGCCTCAAAAGTTTAATAAACTCATACAATAAAAACTATGAAATCAATGGAAATACTTCCAAACTGGACTCTGAAGCCTCTGGAGCCTCTGGATCTCCTAGGGAGCTGTGGGAATCCCTGGTGGTAATCGTAGGACTCGCAATGACATCAGATGAAAAAAGATGCTCCCTGATGGAAGGCTGGAACTTCCGATGGTAGTGGCTCACACGGTTCTGTGTGCGGCCGCTACACTGAACCGGGGCCAGTGCATAGTTGGAAGCCGAGTCTTATTATTAACCTGAATTATTATCAGGTTGATAAGTCTAAATCTGACCCAATAGAGCCTCCTCTATCTCTGAGATCCAGAGGATCCAGAGGCTTCAGAGTCCGGTTTGGAAGTATTTCCATTGATTTAATAGTTTTTATTGTATGAGTTTATTAAACTTTTGAGGCCCTTCACAAAGACCATTCTCTGAGGTCACATTTGTACTTTTTTTATCACAAGTGCACACCTGAGCGCCATCCTTCTCTTTTGTTTAACTGTCTGCATACACCATCCTGTGTTAAGGATCGGGCGACAGTGGCGCACTTGGAGCATAGTCTTCACCAGTTTATAACTTTGGGGGTCAAGATACAACATGGAAATTGCATGTAGGACTGGCGCTTGAACTTTGTTTGTGGTATACAGTGGAGATCCGCCCACCATCGCAAGACCCAAACAACCCTAGAGATATAATCTGTAAGCTGCACAAATAAAACTTTTTATGACTTCAATGGAGTACGCCTCTTTTTCTACCAGGACCTTTCCAGAAGAACGCTAATGTAGCAGAGAGCGCTCCATCCCCTGCTGGAGGCTCTAACCACGGCAGGGATCACCTATACGTGGGCGTTCCCCTTTCATCTTCAAGCTAAAAAGGACAGAAAGTATGTCACCTTACACACCAAAGATGATTTGCCGCACTTCCTTTCCCAACGGGCCCTGGCCCTGTGGATTTTCCTGATTGGCGTATCTCCACGGATGTCCATCTGCCCTCGGCCATTCCACCTTGGCTACCAGCGTGCCCCAAAAGACGCTCCAGGGGCTGAAAGAGACAATCTTCACTTACTGCCTCACTCCCCACAATGGGGGAATAGGGGGCACTTGTTGATGACCTAAATTGCCTCAACCCTATCCCACAGCTAGAAGGGCCCCACCCCCAATGCCCATATTCCATACATTACCTTTTTGTCTATCCCTCTCTAATCAGTGGACTTTGCGACCCCATCAACCTTTCTGTGGCACCCCCGTGACTTCACTATGGAGATAGAAGGTGCCTGTGATTACAGTGAGATGCATTTAATACACCCCCCGTTAAAGTATGGAGGAAATACTAAGCAAACTTTGAGGTGTGAGGGCTCAGACCTGACCCACATACCTGACCGCGTTCCCCATGTAGGTCTCCCCCTCCAAGGGGATTGCCCTGGACAGGGCACCATGCTCACCCCTGGGGGACATGTCCTCTTGGATGGACCCCGAGGGTAGATCATGCAGTCTTATTATGACCTTAGGTCTCAAATACTCGTTGACTGTTCACTAGTGGTTCTTTATATGTTGATTTGAAAACCTGTTATTTATTTTGTTTTTGTTTTAGATGAAGTTCCTTTTTCCTGATATGTCGTAATTGGAGGTTCTGGTTTGGTCGTCTGGACGATTACTACCCCGCTTTCCATGGCTACGGTTAAGGTAGTGTCATATAAAACCTGTTAGAAGGTATAAACTCCGCGCTAACGGTCTATTTGGATGTAGATATAAAAATATGTGCAAAGGTAAATGAGAGATATGGGAATATAAAAATATAAAAATGAGTGGATGGTGATAAATATAATATGTGAAGAAATAAATATACATGTATGTATAGGCTGCAGCCTCCCTGAATATTAGTCCGGGGACTAAATGTGGAATAAATAGGAAGGTAGGGTAGTGGCCCTGGCTAAAATGGGAATGTTAGAAAATATAAATATAATATAAAAAATATCAGTGATGAAATACAGTATATAACGGTGATAACCTTATAAAGTGACTGGTGCAAAATAAATATATTATATATCAAAAAACAAATATTATAAACTGTAGTAGTGCATGCTTAAAGGTGCATATCAAATAAAGTGCTAACGTGCACGTGAAAACTCCCAACTATACCATACACTGTGATATATAGGTGCTATAAGGTGTCAATTAAATATAAAATAACAATTATATGCAGCGGATATATTCATAGACAGTCCAATGTTATAAAGTCTCTTAGGTCACATGCAGTGACTGTATGCAGTGTGAAGGATATCCACAGAAAATAAGTGAATAATAAGGTGACAACGCTCTACCAATGGCTTTAAGGAGTGACCCCGTGCTGGGCGGTGAGGTGCTGGGTGATCCTTCTGGTAAAAAAACTCACTCACAAGAAACACCCACCCCACACAGGGGTATAAGATGGGTGTGTAAAGGTATCCAGTGACCAGAGATCTCGGTATCTCCCCTACTTCTGGATTGAAGCTTCCTGGAAGTGGTCTCGGAGATCCTATATGGAGGTATCCCTGGAATAATGGCGGGTCTTAATGGGCTCCTATTAGCAGGAAATGGTCCAAGGTGTCCGCGGGAAATTGCTCATAACCGTATACCAGGGGATAATAAATAAACAAGGCACATAGCGTGATACCATCTAGGTAGTTTTAATAACGCAAAAATAGAGAGGTACTCCCATAACAGGATAGTATACAGGCATAAATTCGTGAGTCTGGAGCGCGATGCGGTCCAAGTCTCGATCTCGATCGTGCGGAACTGGAAGTGACGCGACACGCTGTACGCGTTTCGTAATGAATTTGGCTGCTGAAGACATATTTATTATAGCACCTATATACCACAGTTTATGGTATAGTTGGGAGTTTTCACGTGCACGTTAGCACTTTATTTGATATGCACCTTTAAGCATGCACTACTACAGTTTATAATATTTGTTTTTTGATATATAATATATTTATTTGCACCAGTCACTTTATAAGGTTATCACCGTTATATACTGTATTTTATCACTGATATTTTTAATATTATATTTATGTCATATAAAACCTGTGGTCTTTGCTCCCCTAATAAACGTAATAGGTTGTGGTTGGAGTTGAAGTGGCTGGGGTGCAGGTTCTTTTCTTGCAGGAAACTTACTTCACACACACTTCTATCCCTAAACTTCCTTTGCACCTTTTCCCCCAATGGTTTCTTAGTATCTCCCCAGTAGCGAAGTACCGTGGTACAGCCATCGCCATTCATAAACATTGCCCCTTTCACCAACAAGAGCATTGCGCAGATCCACAGGGTAGGTATGTTTTCCTGAAGGGGCCATACAGGGGCAAAAGTATGCTTTTGCAACCCTGTATGTGCCCAATACCCGCCAACTAACTTTCCTGGACTCGGTCCTGGAACGACTTGCAGAATTTAGGGAAGGTAAGCTTATTCTTGCGGGTGACTTTAATGTCAGCCCTGACCCTTCTCTAGACATTTTCCATACATGTCCGGTGTACTCGCACGCTTTCCTAAAACACTTTCGTAGGTCTTTACAAACAAATCTCCTAATAGACAGCTGGAGAGCATTACATGCATCCGACAGAGACTTTAATTATTATTCGAAGACACATGACACCTATACCAGAATTTACCTATTATTTGTGGACCATAATACCTTGGATGATCTGGTAGATTCTACTATAGAGAAGATCACCATCTCTGATCATGCCCCAATCACCGCTACACTCCTGTTGTCGGGCCCAGCATCCAGGACTTGGTTGTGGAGACTTAATGAAGGTCTCCAGTGTCGGATACTCTCACACATTTCTTGTCTGAGAATACTACGGGGGAAATCAGCTTTGGCACGATCTGGGAGTCCCGCAAGGCCGTGACTCGAGGAGTACTTATAGCTTTGGGGACGAAACTTTAAAAGGAGAGACAGGCAGACTTCAAAAGAGTCTTGTCAGCCCTTCAACTAGCGGAGCTGCAGCACAAACAACGGGCAACCCCGGAGGCTATGCAGAAGCTTACGGAACTTTGTGAATTCTTTTTTAGACTCCTTGATTCCAAATTAACCAACGGATGCGTTTTGTAGCTCATAAATTTTATGAGCACTGTAAAAAATGCAGTAGGATGATGGCTAGAGCCCTACATAAACAACGTACCTCCACTTGGGTACATAAGCTCCAAACCCTGCAAAATGCCACAGCGGTACAGACCACGAAAGTTGCATCCCTTTTCCGTGACTACTATGCAGCCCTATATGATTTGGACTCCCTCTGTCCCCATAGTGATCCAGAACTCAGGTTGGTGCATTTCCGAGACTACTTTACTTCTGCAGGACTTTCTTCTCTCTCCCAGGAGCAGAGAGATACATTAGAGTCTCCAATTACCCCTGAGGAATTACTGTCCACGCTAAAATCAATTCCCAATGGGAAAAGCCCTGGGCCGGACGGCAACACGAAAGCATACTACCTGAAATGTTTTACCCAACTCCATCCACACATGTGCCGGTACTTTAATTCGTTGACTAAAGGTGGTGATACTAATATATCACCGGAAGCCCCTCTGGCCCATATCACTGTACTCCCAAAGGAGAATAAGGACCACACACTGCCTCAAAAATACCACCACATATACTTAATACTGACCTGAAAATCTTCTCTGAGGTCCTGGCCAACTGTTTAACACACATACTCCCTTCAGTTAAACACCCTAATAAAGCTGGATTCATCGTGGGAAGGGAGGCCAGAGACAACCCTGTTAGGGCGATCCAGCTAACCCACTGGGCCCGGACACACCGCAAAAACGACACCTGATATCTGATATTATCTCCCGACGCTGAGGAAGCGTTCAATAGGGTTGATTGGCACTTCCTCATGGCGGTGCTACAGGGATTGGGCCTAGGCCCACATATTCTCTGCTGGATCGTCGCATTGTACTCATCCCCCACTGCTCAGATTAAGTTAAATGGCTATTTATCCACTAGGTTCCCCATCCGTAATGGTACAAGACAGGGATGTCATTTATCACCTCTCCTGTTTGCTCTTGTTCTGGAACCATTACTCCGCAGGGTAAGGGCTGGCAGGAACATAGGAGGAGTGAGAGTTGGCTCCATGGAACATTGGCTCACTGCCTACACTGATTGCATCCTGTTCCATGTCACAAATTCTCTGATCTCGCTGCCCAACTTGATGGAGGAACTAAAAGCCTTTGGTCAAGTCTCAAATTTTAAGATAAATTACTCGAAATCCGAGATACTATTGATTACTTTACCCCCGGACCTGGGGAGGTCTCTGTGGGGAGCATTTGACTCCCTAGGTGACTGTCCTCCCTAGGATCTTGTTTTTCCTGCAGATGATGCCTGTTCCCCTACCCGGTCACTTTTTTTCTCGAACTCCAATGGCTTTGCATACAATTTGTGTGGGCTGGCAAAAGACCACAGGTTGTCATGGCGATATTGAAAAGACCTAAGCAGACAGGGGGCCTAGGCATGCCAGATGTGAAGTCCTACTATAGAGCAGTGGCACTACAGTGGATTCTAATTTGGAGGTTTTACACCTCTTCTAAACTATGGGTTTCCCTGGAAACAACTCTGGCAGGTCACAACCTGACCCATGCCCCTTGGGCCGATGCAGCGGACAGGGGTCTCTCGGAATGGGTCTCAGCCTTGACTATCCACACACTTAAGTTATGGGATAAGCTAAAAGGCTCCATATCTCTGGCGCCACCACTCTCGCCTTTGGCTCCTATCGGGGGCTTCCCGTGGTTCCCCCTAGGGGAAAATATATTGGACTTAGGCACCAGGGCAGCGGATGGGACTGTTAGCCTGCAGAGGTTCTTGGAGGGTAAAGGACTTAGCGTCTTTAGACTCCCTGTGGGAGCGCTATGGCCCCTTCCCCTTGGATTTTTTGAGATACCACCAGCTCCGCCATTTCTTTTATACCCACGATGCCTGAGAATCACCTTAACTCCATTTCAGCGGCTTTGGTTAGTTAGCAAGCCCATCCCACATATGATCTTGACCCTGCACCGATTACTGCACCGATCCACTGCTGCACCAAGTAAGCCAGGATATATTGGGGACTGAGAACGTGACCTGCAGAGGGAGTTTACTGAAGTGCAGCTATCCCTTCTTTACCAATAAACCCATCCCACCTCATTAGATGCTAAGACCCAAGAAAACAATTAGAAGCTACTAACCAGGTGGTGTCGGGTTCCAACCAATTTAGCTCAAATATATCCCTCGACCTCTGACTGTGTTGGTGTGCCTGTGGCGCTCGCGGCTCATTGCTACATGTGTGGTGGGACTGCCCTTTAATAAAGCCATTTTGGGAAGAAATAAGGAATTGTATAAGCACTCTCTTGGAGGTTGACCTCCCACTGGTACCAGTCCACTTCCTGCTACATGTCCCCACAATCCCCATAACATAATATAAAAGGAGTGTTCTCCCCCCATTTACTCAATGCAGCAAATCTACTAATCCCGATCCATTGTAAGAACCCACATGTTACAAGCAGGGGGGACTGGGTCAAGAAGATGACTGATATTATGAAGGCTGAGGAGCAGATAGCCACCTGTAAAGGTAGAAAGGACCGCTTTAAATCCATCTGGATGCCTTGGATAGATTATATCGCTGGGATGCACCTGATGTCGTCCAGCCTGGACGATGCACTACTTGCACTAGCTGACCCTTCTTTATCGCAGCTAGCCCAGACAACCCATAAGACCCAAACCTCCAGTGTTTATGTCTAAGAAACCTTCGTTTTCCCGGCAGAGGGGCCCCTGGCCCCTCAGTCGGCAGCATAGAAGTGATGGAAAAGTTTGTTTGTTATGCTTTCTCAGCATAAATTATCTTTCTTCACTCACTTCACTCTGTTAACTGGTACCTCCTTTTTTTTTCTTTGGTAGGCCACCTTATTTTAAAAAAGGGGGGTTGTGTACCAGCGCTACGGAGTTTCAGTACAAAATCAATTAGTGGTGTAAGCTGCCTCCAACCTACCTCTGAGGTAGTAGATTAGGGAAAATGCAAGAAATGTTGGACCCGGCGCTACCACTTTTAAATTAGTATTGTGCAAATATGTGCTTTATGTGCTATGAAAGTGCATGTAGTGCAATCAATACAAAGAAAGTGCTACGTGCCGTTAAAAACATCAATAGGTTTAACCTGGGCTGTGCTCAGTGTACCACATTAAAAGTGTCATATATCATACATCTGCATAAAGTGCCAAGTGCTAATAATACCAAGTGCCACGTGTTGTGATCCGTGCTAAAAACAATATGTGGCGCCGGCGGATGGTCCACCAAAAAGCACCGCTGCTTACCGCACTCTTAAGCCTTTGACTCGACACTTCTTGGTCACTAGAACAAAGAATAAACCTCCATTGCGTAGCATATGTTGTGTATAGCAAAAGGGCGTGGCTTGTTTACGTCAATACGTCACTTCCGGGAATGGTGGTTTGAGCCGGTGGAACGCGGAAGCGGCCCAGCGAACACCTTTCAAACTGATAGTGAACTCCCCAAACTGTGAGTGGATGCTGTTATTTTGCTATACACAACATATGCTACGGCCAAGGTCTTGAAAATCAATGTCTCCAGTGTGGGAAGGAGTGTACCATGGAAACAGTTGTCTTTTCCCTGAAGAATGTCTAAGGCTACTGTAAGTGGCATCATGACAGTACAGTACTCCCTGATGAACTGATGCTCTTGTTCTATGATGGCTGTCATCCCCAACTTGGATGAGATGTTGCTCAGCTCACCGTTAGGAATCTCACAGATTCGAGCCAGCGCATCATAAAATGAATTCCATCTTGTTCTGCAAGGGACCATCAGCTTCTTTGCAATTATGTTATTCACGGTCTCTGCAGCCACCATTGAACGACTAGCCATGTTCCATAAGCCTGTACATTTTGTGGTAGCGCTTCTTTATATTGCTTTTGTTTGTGTTTTTGACAGTAACCACTTGTCAACATCAGTACATGATTAAAGTTTAAAGTGTGCACAGCACACCTCTGATGTGGCGGCAAAGTGATCACAATTTCATCATCACCACCATTTTGCAATACATCATTAATGTCCATAAATGTCACCTCCTCCTTATCATCCTTAGTTTCCTCCTCCTTGACTGGCTGCTGGCATCTTTTAAAGGCCTTGATGAAATTGGAGCCATTTTCCGTGAGAGTTGATGTAATTTTATGGGATATGTCATAGGATGAGTGAATGTTGTCAAGCTCATTTGCAATAATGTCATGAGTATGAAGACCCTTGAATCTTCTGTATGCTAGTGCTGCTTTTCCTCGCTTCATCCTGTTTGGATTTATCCAATGTGCGGTTACGCCAAGATTGCTTTTATTATATGTCGTCCAAATATTGGCTGTTGTGGAAATATATTCTACATATTCAAACATCTTTTTGAGGTCGGCATTCATTCTGGCATGTAGGTAATGAACTCCGCACTTATGGAATATATGGATGTGAATAAATATGCAAATGCTAGACTGCAGCCTCCCTAAATTATAGTCAAAAGACTATAAAAGGTATAAAAAGGGGGGTGGGGGGAATGGCGCTGTCTAGTAATGAGAAGCGTATATAAAAGCCTGTATGCCAAATAAAATGTGGCAATAAATAGGTAAAACTAGTAATAAAATGACAAGATAAAAGATAGAGGGGAAAACCGTAAAATGTGGGAATATGAACTGTATAAAAATAGGAAACAAATGTAAAAAAATCAAAAGTGCCAGGTGCATAAATGAATTAATATATATATATATATATGACCATCAACTTCAATCTAAAAAATGTAGTGGTGATAAAAAGTGCATAAGTGACCACAGGTGATGTAAAATATAAATAATAATAATACAAACTGTCATAAGCTCAAAGTGGCAAGTGCATATAATACAATAAGCAGAACACCATGGACTCAAAGTGCCAATTGCGTGAAAATACAAGGTTGGTGTGGGTGTATACCAACGTAAACTAGTGACGTAAATAAATAAATAAATAAATGGTGATAGTGTTTAAACCAGGAAAAAAGAGTCCAGTGTTTGAGTATACAGAATAAACTGGTGATAAAGTGACTGGAAATGTCCAAAAGGTGATAAATTGGTAAGTAGGTGACAATCTTTGTGTGGATTAAACACAATAAGTGACCCCGTGGTGGGCAGTGAGGTGCTCCGTGACCCCTCTGGTAAATAGCACACTCACCAGAAATACCCACCCCCCACAGTGGTATAGAGCGGGTATGAGTAATAATCCGGTGGAAGGATCCTATTCTCCTCTACAGGTCCTGGGTTGGACGTCTATGGGGATTCCCGGATGGGAGGATTCCTGGGGGGAGCTGGAGTCTGGTAGTGTCCCGGCTGTATGGGCTGGGTGCTCCAGATATCTGCGGGGTAACGGTGGAACAGGTGTTCAAAGTATAAAGGAAAGGCACATAGTGTAATATTGCCAAATTGGGGTTTATTTGCACTACCAGACCCCAGCTCTCCCCAGGAATCCTCCCATCCGGGAATCCCCATAGACATTCAACCCAGGACCTGTAGAGGAGAATAGGATCCATCCACCGGATTATTACTCATACCATGTCATTTTATTATTATTATTTTATTGTCATTTTATTACTAGTTTTACCTATTTATTGCCACATTTTATTTGGCATACAGGCTTTTATATCCTCTTCCCATTACTAGACAGCACCATTCCCCCCACCCCCCTTTTTATTCATTCTGGCATACTCGTCTTTTTGCATGGCGGGCCTACCCCCTGTCTCGCAGGTATTTTTGCAATGATTGCCCGGAAAAAATCCGACTCAACTGTCGACAATGGCAGCATCTCCTCAACTATATATTTGGAAATGATTTTGTTTCATTCTGTCTGCGTTATAAGAGTTTGCGGTGGTGAAAAATCAAGTTTCAGTTGCTTTGATGTTGTGGCTCCATCTCCTCCTTTGATAGCAGAGCTCACGTTATCAGCTGCGTTCTTGGCTACTAGTTTTGTGGCGGCATGTGACAATGTGAGTTGCTTCATTCGATTTGAATGACTTGCCACTGACGTGGAGAGACTCTTATTTCCTGTGCATAAGTTGCACATTACATAAACATTCTTTCCTTTCACCTCAATGAGGGAAAAGTAGTGCTTATACTTCCAGTTTGCGAAAGCTACCTTTGAACTCGTTGGATTTGCCATCGCTCTGACTCCTGGTCGTCGTCGTTGTGTGGAACTGTGTCTGTGTGTGTGTGTGTGTGTGTTAACTGAACAGTAACACAAAAAATTCTCTCAAAGGACTTGTAATAATAATAATAATTATGGTTCAATTAAGGTGCTGGAGATGATGAGGCTTTCATATTAAGAGCGTTTATATTAAGACGATAAAAAGTTGCTTCACACCATGGCATGGGTACATAGCCTTGCCCTTGATATGCACTCTCTACTGGCCATGAGATGGAATGATTGTAGCACCTGCTGTAGGTTGTGAGGTCAATAATATGGCCTGATGGATGGCCAAAATTGAGGCTGACTCATTTGCTGATGGCTGTGGGAGGGTATGGTGCCTCCAGAAGGGCCGTACTCTAGGACTGAGGAGCAGACAGCGGCAGGTTGAGAGCCTGGAGATGACTTCAGCTGATGTGACAGCGGGGGATCATAGAGAAGCATTCATATTGGTACTTTGTTTTCTACTACTAGTACTATCCTCTAGTGGTAGATTTGAAGTCTTCATAATTGTCTTGAGTCAGTACAATAACGCCGCATTTTAAACGCGGTAATGGTAACGGCGTTGTAATGGGGAAAACAGTAATTAATTTGATTACTCATTACTGAAAAAAGTAACGCCGTTAGTAACGCTGTTTATTTATAATGCCGTTATTCCCATCACTGATAATGAGGATGTCATTCCTTCAACTCCTCTCCTTTTGCACCAACACCCAAGTGAAAAAAAAGGAGGAGGGGGGAAGCTGCGCTAGGTGACACAAACATATATCAAGAGTCCAAAAAGTCCCAATGTTTGTTATAAAATTGTTGTTTGATTCAAAAAGTCCAATAAAGTATATATTCAACCGAATATCCACCCGTGCAAGAAAAATGAATAAATTTACTGCTTACCAGAAGTAGCAGTAAATTATGCCTTGAATAGGGATTGACCGAGCCAGATGAAAATCTACGAAGGATTCCTCCACAGCGATGGCCGTCCCAGGATCACGATATCTTATGTGTGTGGATGAAAAACAAATAAAACATAGCGTGATACTGTATAATATTCAGGTGAGTCACTCCCGAATGTACCAAAGGAAAAAAAGGAAGGTGCTAGTACAACCCACCACCAACACAGGCTGCTTACCAGATGTTGATATAAATAAACAAATACACAGCAGTTCAAAGGATGATAGAAGCTATGAATGCACCACCACCTTACGTGTTGTAATTAACAGATAGTTGTTAAATGAAGGCAGATCAATATAAAGGCAGATCAATATATAGCTCAAAGAAGGCCTTATGGATAAGCCACCACCTGGATCTAAATGCAATTACCAGATAATAGAAACAGATGTGCATAAAGAGTAACTTCCAATGAGCTGAGGACCCGCTAGGAAGCTTCACCAAAACAATCTGCTTACCAGAGATAAGCCAAATGAATGTCAAATCTTAGTTCCAGATGTCCCCGGGGAATATCCGATCTCCCAAACACTAGCGGTCCCTGATGGTGTAGAGGCCGACCCACAGAAATGGCTCCAACAATCATATAAAAGCAATGATGGAGATATCCATAGTGTAAACCGGTTTTATTAAAAATAAACAATAAAGTATTGCACTTACATAAAATGCTTAAAAACTGTGCTGAATCAGAGCTGCCGGCCAGACATATGAAGATCCTTCTCCCTTCTGCCTGGCTCCCTGTTGTGATCATCTACTCAGTTCCGGCTCACCCAGCGGCTCGGTCATCCTGTGACCCCCAGCAACGTCACAGATCTGGTTTGGAACACATTCTATTATGTTTTAATCGTCACTATATATTTTTTATAAATAAACTTTTCAAGGTTTTCCATCAAGCCTGCCTGAGTTACATTGTAGACTATGTACCGTGGGATAGCGCTGCTGCCCCACCCCCCATGCACTGACTTATGCTGAATCAGCATTAATTAGCAGCGGCACCACACGGTAATTTGACTTTATTCATTCCTGAGAGTGAGAGATATCACAGTTAGCGCTGGAAGTCCCTTTGTTGTTCAAACCACTTGCTACCCACCCGCCGTCAAATGATGGCAGAGTGGTGCAGCTATTGTTCTGGGACGCCATCATATGATGGCGCACCAGAACAGCCTCTCACGGAGCTGCGATCGAGGCCGTGCCGTGTTGCTAGGACACGGCGCGACCCCGATCTTGGTAAAGGTCAATGACATGACTCTTTACCCTTGTGATCGGCTGTGTCCAATCACAGCCGGTCACATGTAAATGAGGAAGTGCCGTTATTTGGCTCTCCTTGCCTCACACTGTCAGAGAGTGAGGCGAGGAGAGCCGATCAGCGGCTCCTCCTCACAGGGGAGACAAGCACAAGTAATCAGTGCACTGATCATCAGTGCCCTGATTACACAAAATGTAAATAATGTGCCAATTACTGCCCAGCATCAGTGCCCAAAATCAGTGCCCATAGTGCTGCCATTCAGTGCCCATCAGTGCCTGCTCATCTAGGCACTGATGGGCACTGATTGGCAGCACTATGGGCACTTATTTTGGGCACTGATGGTGCTGCCCATCAGTGTCCATCAGTGCCACCCATCAGTGCTCATCAGTGCCACCCGTGTCAGTGCCCATCAGTGCCACCCGTCAGTGTCCATCAGTGCCGCCTGTCAGTGCCCATCAGTGCCGCCCTCTAGTGCCACCTCTCAGTGCCCATCAGAGCTGCCTATCAGTGCTCATCAGTGCTCATCATTGCCGCCTATCAGTGCTACCTATCAGTGCCCATCAGTGCGGAATATTAGTACCTCCTCATCAGTGCCCATAAGTGCCACCTCATCAGTGCCCATAAGTGCCACATCATCAGTGCCCATCAGTGCCTTTTCATCGGCGCACATCAGTGAAGTAGAAAAATTATTTATTTTCAAAATTTACTCACAGAAAATAAGAAAAACTTTTTTTTTTCAAAATGTTCTGTCTTTTTTCTTTTTTTTTTTTTGTAAAAAAGCTCTATTTGTGTGAAAAAATGATAAAAATTTCATATGGGTATAGTTTAGCATGACCACGCAATAGTCATTGAAAATGTGAGATTGCTGAAAGCTGAAAATTGGCCTGGGCAGGAAGGGGGTGAACGTGCCCTGTAGGCAAGTGGTTGAACGTAATCATGGCACCAAAAAAAATAATTGATCAATGACCGTATATGATGACTGCCACATATCTGGACTGTAGAGAGGACTGTAAGTAAAATGTACAAAAAAAAAAAAATAGTTGAACGACTGTTGCTAAAACCTGGTGCTACTGTTACTATTGTCAAAGATGGTAATAGCTAAATGATAGGAAGGAGCTTCAAAACATTTCTATAAAACAATTATTCAATGTTGGAAGAGACACAAAAACTGTTATAAATTGGCCCAAACACAAAATGCTATATGGAAGTTTTAACATTCTATATCAGCATTTTCAAAAGTTTTAAACATTCTTTCTATCACCCCCCCCCCCTTTTTTTTTTCACCATAGCAAAACCCAACTTAAGAATCACCCAAAAATTAAGGTGATACAAGAAAAGAAAGAGAAACAGTTAAAAAAAAATTAAAATTAAATTAAATTTTTAAAAAAGTACAGATTTACTGCTGCTTCAACATGACATTTGCCCTACACCTTTCTCTTTAAATGAAAGTTAAAGAGCATTGAATCTGAATTTAGTTTTATAAAAAAAAATAAAAAATACAATTCAAACTGCTTCCAAACAGTGAAGCTATACAAAAGACATTCCCTCTCCGGTAGTGATTAACAAATTCATTGATCCTTTTTTAAAACAAATTTGTAAGTCAGGCAGGCTACAAAGAATTTAGTTAGGCCTGATCGCAATTACTCTAATTTAGAGGCTTTTCCTTAAAACAAATATAAAAACTATGCTTTAAAGTCCTCAGCTTTTTTCCTCAAAAGTCTATTGCCAAGTCTGTGTCATATCTGCCTTATCCACCAATGTTTTTTTGTTTTTTATTTCCTAAAATACAAAACTAAGAAACCATTAATAACACCTCATTCTACCTCTCTGAGAGGTTCCTAATGTACTAAAATAGTAGTGGATGCTTGGAACAGACTTCCAGCAGAGGAAATTAGTCAGTCAACAGTAAGTACCCACATATCTATACTATGGGAAAAAAAAGGTTATAGAAAAACTGGGTTTCTAAGTACTTGAAGTCTAGAACATCCACATGTAAACATATAAATTCCAATAGTGTGTTCACACTAGGCATCAACTGATTATTGGTTTGGCCGATAATCGATGACCGATATTCACTTTTTTGAAAGGATCGGCATCGGCCAAAAACGTGGCCGATATGACCGGTATTTTCTTAAGGTAGGGCCTATTGGGCTGCCTCCGGAGGGGAAGGGGGATGGGGATTAGAGCGCCGCCTGATTACAAAGAGCAGGGTTCTTCTGCTTACCCTGTGCGGGCACTGTCATGTGAAGTCCCGCCTCCTACCTATGATAGACAGCACACTGGTGACGTCTATCATAGAAGCCGGTCCAGGGCTTTGCATGACAGTGCCCTCGCCGGGAAAGCAGAAGAACCCTGCTCTGTGTAATCAGGCGGCGCTCTAATCCCCATGCACTGGTCACTCTGCATTGGATGGGGGCACTGGTCACTGGTTACACAAAATCTAAATACAAGCCAAAACTTTTGAACCTTTTCAACAAAAAACACAAGAGAAAACAAGAATATCATGGGTTTAAAAAAAAAAAAATTGCAAGATTTATTAACCCAGCAACAAAGACCACACATTTTCAGCGTCTTTAAAATAAAACATATACAGTGGGGATCGAAAGTTGTGGCACCCCAAGTAAAAATTTGTATTAATGTGCATAAAAAAGCCAAGGAAAGATGGAAAAATCTCCAAAAAGCATCAAATTACAGATTAGACATTCTTATAATATGTCAACAAAAGTTAGATTTTATTTCCATCATTTACACTTTCAAAATTACAGAAAACAAAAAAATGGTGTCTGCAAAAGTTTGGGCACCCTGCAGAGTTAATATCTTGTACTGCCCCCTTTGGCAAGTATCACAGCTTGTAAATGCTTTTTGTAGCCAGCCAAGAGTCTTTCAATTCTTGTTTGAGGTATCTTTGCCCATTCTTCCTTACAAGAGTCTTTCAGTTCTTTGAGATTTCTGGGCTGTCTGTCACGCACTGCTCTTTTATGGTCTATCCATAGATTTTCAATTATGTTGAGGTCAGGAGATTGTGAAGGCCATGGCAAAACCTTCAGTTTACGCCTCTTGATGTAATCCCCCGTGGATTTCGAGGTGTGTTTAGGATCATTATCCATTTGTAGAAGCCATCCTCTCTTTAATTTCAGCTTTTTCACAGATGGCATCAAGTTACCATCCAAAATTTGCTGAAATTTTATTGAATCCATTTTTCCTTCTACTCGTGAGATGTTCCCTGTTCCACTGGCTGCAATACAACCCCAAAGCATGATTGATCCACCCCCATGCTTAACAGTTGGACAGAGGTTCTTTTCATTAAATTCTGTGCCCCTTCTTCTCCAAATGTACCTTTGCTCATTCCAGCCAAAAAGTTCAATTTTAACCTCATCGGTCCACAGAACTTGTTTCCAAAATGCATCAGGTTTGTCTATATGTTCATTTGCAAAGTTCAAACGTGGATTTTTGTGGTGAGGATGTAGAAGAGGTTTTCTTCTGATGACTCTTCCATGAAGACCATATTTGTACAAGTATCTCTTTATAGTGGAATAGTGTACCACAACTCCAATGTCTGCCAGATCTTTCTGGAGGGATCGTGCAGTCAAACTTTTGAATTAAAAAACAAATTTAAACCCGCGCTACACAATAGTGTTAAATTATTAAATAGGTGAAACTGTGAAGGTGTGCAGCTGCTGCAGACACTAAGAAATTCTTAGAACAGATAAATAAAAACAAATTTATGCAGCGCTAGCATCTAAATAATGAACAAATAGAAACAAATATATACCATATAAATTCAGTATATATAAAGTGCTATAGTGCTATGATCTAAATAGATCAAATAATACCATGGTGGAGAATGATCTGGAAAGTCTGAAAATAAAAAATTCAAGGAAAAAAGAAGATATTGAAAGAGGCCTCAAATCCTTGGAAAAAAGAAAGGACATAGTAATTAGGGCCGCAGACAAAGGGGGCGGCCTTGTAATTTTGAACAAAAAAGACTATTTGGATTATCTCAATCGACTGGTTAATGATTATGAGACATATGAAAAATTAAAAGAGAACCCCACCAAGAAATACAAAGCAAAATTAATAAGATTAATAAAATGGGCAAAGAAAGAAAATATTATAAATAAGAAAGAAAGCAGATACTTGGTACCAGATGCGCCCAGAGTACCGGTAATATATCAATTACCGAAGATTCACAAAAACAAGGAACATCCGCCTGGTAGGCCCATTGTTAGTGGGGTGAATTCTCTTTTGTCACGTCTGGGTGAATACCTGGATTGTTTCTTCCAGCCGCTAGCACAGGAAGGCCAGGCCTATTTGCGTGATAGCAAACATCTAATGGAAATCATTAAAGATATTAAGATAGAGGAGAGTGACAATTCTAGTGGGAGTAGATGTCAATTCCCTCTATACAAATATCAAACAGGAGCACGCACTGAGAGCAGCAAAATGGGCCTTAGACCAAACTGAAATAAAAACTAAACAAAAATAATTTTTATTACAAGGATTGGACCTCGCAATGAGCCACAATTACTTCTGGCATGAGAAAAAGTACTACAGACAAAAGAAAGGAGTAGCTATGGGAGCAAAATATGCTCCCTCAATAGCCAATATTTTTATGCGAAAGTGGGAAAGTGAACAAATATTTAATAACAGACCAAAAGAGCTTATTAGCTACAAGAGATACATAGACAATATTTTTATTATTTGGAGAGGCACCCAGAACTCATTAAATCAATTTTTAAACTTTATGAGTAATAATCACTATGATATCTCCTTTTCCCACACCAGCAGCTCCGAAGGTATTAATTTTTTAGACTTAAATATTTTTAAGGATTTTAACAGACTTTGCACTAAGACTCACTTTAAAGAAGTGGATGCCAATGGTTACATCCCCATAGGCAGCTGCCACCATCCTAGATGGCTTAACACAATTCCTAATAGCCAGCTAATGAGGATTAGGAGAAATTGTGATAAAGAAAGCGATTATGAAGAACAAGCCAACTTAATTATAAAAAAATTCCAAGAAAAGGATATAGAAGAAAAGATCTCGAAAAGACCAAGAATAAAGTTAAAAACATCAAACGGAAGGACTTGTTCACTAAGAGAGAAAAGAAAAAGAAAGATTACAGTATGGCCTTTCTGACCAGTTTCTCGAGACAACATACACAAATGGAGAAGATCTTAAAAAAGCATTGGCACCTTCTATTAAAAGATAATGTTCTTAAAACCCTCCTTCCATCCAAGCCACAGTTTATATATACAAAACCCAAAACATTAAGGCTACAGCTAGCCCACAATGTAGTCAATCCGCCCACCAAAATTGGCACTTTCTGGGACCAGGAAGGGTTTTTTAGCTGTGGCAGGTGTATGATATGTAGGACCTCAAAATTCAAGAAAAGGAAAAATACGTTTTTTAAATCTGCTTTTAATGGGAAAACATATCAAATTAAAAAATGTATTACCTGTGCATCCACACATGTGACATACCTCCTCTCATGCCCTTGTGGGTTACAGTATGTGGGTAGGACCACTAGAGAATTGAGGATAAGACTCAGGGAACATGTTTCAAACATTAGAAAAGGTTTTAAAAACCACAGCCTCTCTCACCACTTTAAATTGGTCCACCAAAGTAATCCCACCCTATTATCTTTCTGTGCAATCGACAAAATTGAACCCCATTGGAGGGGCGGTAATTTAAAACAAGCAGTGGCGCAAAACGAAACACAGTGGATCCATCGATTGGAGACACTCCAGCCCAAAGGTTTGAATGTAGATGTAGATGTGAACTGCTTTTTATCTGATTGGTAGAATATTTATAAAAACATTTTTTATTAGATAATACATATTTTATAAACAATTATTCTAACCATAACATCCTTACATAAATATCATAATTTATAAAAATTTTCCCCTCCCATTTCAATAATGAAATATAAAATATATATATATGCATTCCTCCATTGTTGGTAGTGAACTAAAAACCATTTGAGAATATTAACATCTCCCTCCCCTCCTAAGAACCAATATTCCAAAAATAGTATAATATAAGTCATATATGATTTTATGCCTCCTCTTTATCGATTTTTTAATAAAATAATTTTAAAGTCCCTTTTTAATAAATTTTATAATAAAGTTATTTTATCATGAAAGTTGTTTTAAAATACTGTTGTTAATTTTTACTAAACCCCTGCTATGGAATAAATTTTAAGTATTTGTAAACAAAAGTCCTTTGATAACTATTTAATATATATCTATATACTTACAACATAGCGCCATTATAAGTATCAATTAAATCCTATTTGGATAAATTAAATTCAGTTTTATATAGCTCCCGGAATTAAAATGATTTGAGTTTATATAAGTTTTTATTGTATATCAGTATGCCGATTGTTTATTACGAATATATAATGGGATTCCATATTAATTTCTGGAAACAGGAAGTGACGCCCGGATATAGTAACGTCCACTAAAGTTACCAAATAAGTTTACTTGCAAATTTTAAATATAGTCGGTTATTGCCGCTATATTAAATATAGTCATGAGATTAATCAATTTGAAATGGATAAAGTAATGTTCCTATAATAAAATCCGGATATGATGAAGGAGAGGCTACGATATAAAGAGCCTCTGTCAACAGGAAGTGATGTCCTTTGAAGACGCTGTGTGTGACGGCGAAACGCGTTGACGCACTTCCGGTTGCGGGCGGAACGTCATTTCCGGTCGGGAACTTCCTGTATGTGGAATGCACGCCAAGAGCGGCGCCACACGTTTGTTCAGATTATATGCCCAATACATTTCTTAATCCTGTAAGTATTCAATTGACTTTTGGGAAATAAAATAGCCTTAACATACTTCACGATGTATGGTCCTCTCTCTGTTTAATGGTGATTGCGGAGACGAACCCATTTCGGAGGTCACATTGGAGGAGTCCTACACCAGATCCCGGGCTACTGTGCAATAAAGCTAAAGGGCCTTTATTTAATCTCAATCCGGTGAGTGGGGAACCAAGAGGGCACCTACCACTTTACAAGCACCTTTTCACTTGGCACTTTGGCACCTATTGGATCACAATCTAAGGACTTTATTTCACCTTATTTATTGGATATTAATTTATTGCACCTTAATACTATTATCACTTAAGGACTTTATATTTATTCCTTATTAGTTAATTGCACCTTTATACTACTATTACAAAAAAATGTATGCACTTTATATGGTATTATTTGATCTATTTAGATCATAGCACTATAGCACTTTATATATACTGAATTTATATGGTATATATTTGTTTCTATTTGTTCATTATTTAGATGCTAGTGCTGCATAAATTTGTTTTTATTTATTTTGTGGGTTTTGAATTGTTTTTCTCACAATCCTATTAAGTGTTCTGTCTGATATTTTTCTTGGTCTTCCAGATCTTGCTTTAACTTCCACTGTTCCTGATGACTGCCATTTCTTAATTACATCCCGAACAGAGGATATTGACATCTGAAAATGCTTTGCTATCTTCTTATAGCCTTCTCCAGCTTTGTGAGCGTCAACTATTTTCAGTTTTTTAGACAACTGCTTAGAAGATCCCATGGTGCTGATTGTGGGGCAAGGTCAGATGAGTCTGGGCATTTAAAACCTTTGAGATTGACATCACCTGGTCTTCCCAGACGATGACTGAGAGCAATCCATGACACTGGCAGGTCTCAGCCTTGCAAAGGGGGCAGTGCATGCTATAAATTCTGCAGGGTGCCCAAACTTTTGCAGACGCCATTTTTTTTGTTTTCTGTAATTTTGAAAGTGTCAATGATAGAAATGAAATCTAAATTTTGTTGACATATTATAAGAATGTCTAATCTGTAATTTGATGCCTTTTGGAGATTTGTCCATCTTTTCTTGGCTTCTTTATGCACATTAATACAAATTTTTACCTGGGGTGCCCAAACTTTCGATCCCCATGTACTCATACTCAAGCAACCTCAAGAAATGAACCTTGGTAAACACAACAGAAACAAACAAAGAAAAAAAAATTTCCCATTATCCTTCACATTATATTGCCCGGTTTGTAAGGGTTCTTCCAACATACTGTTCAACTATAAATAACACTGACTAAGAAAACAAAATTTGACCTATTTTTTTTTTCCCTAGATACAATTGCTGTGACCTCCAAACTACTGGTAAACTGAAACAATTTTAACCCGACCCAATAACCTTAATTTGTATTACACAAATCTCGGTATTGCTGTATTAACCACCTTAGCCCCGGAAGATTTTACCCCCTTCCTGATCAGGGCCTATTTTGCGATTCGGCACTGCGTGACTTTAACGGACAATTGCGCGGTCGTGCGACGCTGTACCTAAACTAATTTGACGTCCTTTTTTCCCCACAAATAAAGCTTTCTTTTGGTGGTATTTGATCACCTGTGCAATTTTTTGATGATGCGCTATAAACAAAAATGGAGCGTCAATTTTGCAAAAATAACAATATTTTTCAAATTTTTTTATAAGAAATTCCCCCCAAAAAAATGTAAAAATCAAAATTATTTAACATTTTTGGCCAATTTGTTTTATGCTACATATGTTTGGCAAATAAAAATCGCAAAAAGCGTATTTTGATTGGTTTGCGCAAAAGTTATCACGTTTACTAACAAAGGGAAAGATTTTTGTCATTTTTGTTGGGTTTTTTTAACGCGTAATGGCGGCGATCTGCGATTTTTTTTTGCGGTACTGCGACATTGCGGCGGACAGATCGGACCCTTGACTGACATTTTTGACACTTTTGGGGTTACCAGTGACATTTCTACAGTAATCAGTGCTATACATATGCACTGTTACTGTAAAATTACACTGGCAGTGAAGGGGTTAACTTTTTTTGAGAGGGAGGGGTGGTGTGTGTCCCTAGGAGCATGATTCTAACTGTGATTGGCTGTGGCTTGAGGTGTAGGAACAGTGATCAACGGTCCTACATAGTAGAACCGTATGATCAGTGTTTCTACACAGGGGAGAATGACAGGTGGCTTGTTTACATCAGCCGCCTGCCTTTCTCCCTCTGCACCGACGATCGCCGAGTGATCGCCGACATTGGGTCTGCCGGTCACACACGCGGGGGGTCAATGACCGCACGGGAGCGCGCCTTCAGGGGCGCGCGCTCGCTCCCTAGACCCTAGTACTACCCGTAGTACTACGTCGCTCTGCCTGTGAGGGGGTGACCGCCACAGTAAATAGTCGTGCGGCGGTCGGCAAGCGGTTAAATACTCTCAGTCCTGGTGTAACGATTCGTGGTCGCCAATTATATAGTTACATATTTACATAGTAGTTGAGGTTGAATAAATACAATAGTCCATCCAGTTCAAACTGTGTAGGTGTGTTTTGACGTAATCATTTTCCATACCCCTGAATGTTTTGATCCTTGAGATGGCCTATAATTTCCTGGGATATGCCTCTGTCCTTTTTTGAATATTGGTATCAGGTTAGCTTTCCTCCAGTCACATGGTACAGTTCCTGTCATAATACTATCTGCAAAGATCAGGAACAGTGGTCTAGATATAACCTTACTGAGTTCTTTGAGTACTCTCGGATGTACGCCATCCGGGCCTGGTGATTTATTTGTGTTAATTTTATCCAGCCTTTCCCTGATTTCACCCTCTGTTAGCCATAGGGGCAAGTCCTGTAAATTACTGCTAACCATACAGTCATGGTTAGTATACCCCTCCTTTTCCTGTGTAAAGTAGAGGAGAAGAAAGCATTAAACACGGTTGCCTTCTCTGTGTCCTCTGTAACCATTCTCCCATCATTGGTAATTATGTGTGAAACATGCTCTGACCTCGCTTTTTTGCTGTTGATATATTTAAAGAATTTCTTTTTACTTTCCTCTGCTATTTGTCTCTCAAAGTCGATTTTAGCCATCTTGAGTTCGTATTTACATTTCTTATTTGATTCCTTGTATTGCTGGAAAGCCGATATTGTGCCCTCCAAATTATATTTCTTGAAGGCCATTTTTTTTCCCTAATACGTTTTTTTACATTACGGTTTAGCCACCCTGGTGTGGCTTTGGCTCTTCTGAATTTATTTCCCATAGGAATGCACTGTGAGATGCTGTTGTTTAATATGTTCCTAAAGTATTCACATTTTTCCTCCGTGGTCAGTGTTCCTAGAGTTTGGTCCCAGTTTATTTTCTCTATCATTGAGCACAGTTTGGAAAAATTTGCCCTTCTGATTTTTAGGGTTCTTACGTTCCTCTCTTGCTTTGCTATATTGTGATTTACGCTAAATGTGATCATCCTGTGATAGCTAGAACCCAAGTTGTCCTGGACTCCTACATCTGAGATTAGATCTGGGTCATTAGTGATCAATAGATCCAGCACTGCATTTTTTCTAGTAGGAGAATCCTTATGTTACCCGTATGTTATATTTTGAGATTTCTGGTATCTCAGATATGGTTTGGGTTAAATGAGATTTCTTTGATCATGAGTGAAAGCTTTAACACAACAACAGAAATGTATTGGTAACTAGCAAGGAGGCCTAAACTAATACACAGCAATCTATCTATCGTACAGAAAAGGGAAAATAATCATAGGTTTAACTGAACAAATACAGAGCATATTCAAAATATTATGATATGAACAGCAAGACAGACAACACATAAGACAATCATGTATACATATAAGTGCTAGGAGGTGTCCTGATATTTACCAGTGGTATAAGATGCTATGGGGGTCCCCTTCTTCAGGTCAATGGCTCCTTCTACCTTCTCTGCTTAAACTTGAACTAATATCTTAACTAATATCTTATCCATAGACTTGCATAGGGTCGTTCCGACTGGTGGAGCTAGTTTGCCCCTCTCCTCCCTCTTGGCGTATCTCACGCAGGATTGGACAATATCCCCTTCTCCTATCTTTAGCATAACCCAGCCTGTCAATATCCCTCTTCTCTTTGGGGGGTGATTAATTATGGCAGGTCATCTCCTGGGCAAATTGTCCATCCCTGAACAGACAGCCACCTTCATTGCATATATAAAGAGGTCTTCTTTGAAGTGGCGGCAGAGATAACGAAAGATAGTGAAATGGTCTATTGTAAATTATTCTCTCAGTCCCGTAAAGTCTGCGAAAAGAAACTTAATTAAGGTGTTGTCCTTTCTGGCATACACATTTATGATGGATAAACAATAGACATCTGTAGGGACTCACACACACATGCTCAGCCCAACCCAACATTCCTGCACTTCAAAAGGACTTGGTAAATCAATTACTAATGCCTGCAGTCTGGGTTTACACAAATGGGTACATTTAACTTATATCAACTATTAGTAAAAACCAAAACCCAATATCTCATTAGTATATAAGTATATATATATACACACACATATCTATTTACAGTTGCTAATGGAGATTATGCATAAACTCCTCCTAAGGCAACTGTAGGAGATGGTCCTGGAACTTGCTGGACTTTATTTGGCACCCTGAAGCCTTCTTCTCAAATGCAGTGGAAATATTTTTTTATTGTAGGTAATCAATTAACACAGCGCTAGCATATATGAATAAAATGATAACATTCCTCACGTGACACAAAGTAATAAAAGCAGTAACAATATATATATATATATAAATGTCCAAAAAAATGTGGAATTAAAAAATCTCTAAGAAAGTGTCCAAATATATATAATCGGTGATAAAGTGCTCCAGTGCAAATCAAACACATGTGCTTCAAGTGGTGGTGACCCCTCCAGAACCCCTACTCTCCAGAACATGTGGACCCTGTGAGGGTCTAATGAGCTTGTGGACACTTAGATGTAAAAGACACCAGGGCTTCTCCTCAGAAATCAGGGGCTGGATGGACCTTCCCAACCATGAGTAATCCTAGATTTCCTCCAGACAGTGTTACCAAAAAAGAAAGGGGACCAGGAATAGTGAAGCCCGTTTGAGGAGTTTTATGGTATTAAAGCCAAAAAACATACTCACAGTAAGCAAATAAAGGAGCTGTGTCTTCCACCTCTGAAGACGTCATTACGCTCTGACGAAATGCGCGTCAGGTGGAACACACGCCGCACGCTTCCGGGTCGCCTGGTGGGACGCAAACCGGCAGTCGCCGCTCTCCATTCCCAGGCATTTACCCATAGCTGGCGTTTACTTGCTTTTACTTGATTTTTACTTTGTACACTATATTTTATCGGCAAATTATAATAAAAAACTACTTTTTAATGGTACTGCACTATCGGAGCACTTTGTTGTCCCCCTCTTGATTTGGACCTGGAGGATCGGTTTCCAAACACAGGAGTATCACGGACCATAGTGAACCACAGAGCCCAGCAGTTACTTACAGGCTTGGGAAGCCACAAGCTCGCAAGGTCTTGTTGCTATATGGTACTCAAGACCCACCAAGTCCGGTGAGTGTGCACCCCTTATGTTACAAGTTATGCCGATTACACCAGCAGTTGGAATATTGGAGAAACCTTATTAGGACAATATTTGCACAAGATCATGAAGGAACTTCACATTGGGACTTTTATAATATTCTGACAATTTTATTTTAATTATATTTAATTATTGATGTATTTTAGCTTCACTTCATCTAGCACTTTGCACTTTATTATATGTTTATATTTTTTGCTATCACCTTTAGGAAATAACTTTTCTTCACTTGATTGTTCACTATTTAGGTGTGTGAACAAGGAATTGCTCACCCCTGACTAATCAGAAGCAAGCGCTATATTAAATCTAACTAAAACTAAATCCCTAGGTGAGATAGTAGCACAGTCCCCACCCCTCCAAAATTCCTTTCACTGACATAAGAGTCGTAATAGTCACAGAGAAGACTCCACATTTTCAAATCCTGTATCGGCAGGGACAGTTCCATCAGACATCAACTGCCCACAAATGCATCTTCTCTTGTGAGGTGACAGGGAGGTACACAGCTTTGACCAATTGCATTGTCATGGTTACAGGAGGAGCAGTTTGGCCAAATTTACATTTATATCAATCCCTACCCTCTGGGAGCTTACAATCTAGGGTCCCTAACTCACATTCATGCATACATATACAAAGGCCAATTTAGACAGGAGCCAATCAACCTACCAGCGTGTTTTGGAGTGTGGAAGGAAACCAACACAAGCACAAGGAGAACAGGAAGATTCCATGCAGATGATGCCCTGGTTGGAATTAGACCTAGAGATGCCAGTGCTGCAAGGCAGGAGTGGTAAACACTAAGCCACTGTGCTGCTCATTTGCCATGAAACCATGGCAATGATGACCCTGAGCCTCCTCCCTGGTAAATTATTTTAACGAGAAGGTTTAACTAGAAGGTTAAAATAATTTACATTAAAAACACTAAAATCCACAGAACTCTATAAAAAATTTTGAACATAATTTGTTAAAAAAAAAAAAAAACTCTATTTTCTTCATCAGTAAGACTACATTTCTAGACTTAAACAACATGTACAGTAATGGAATCATAAAAGGAACATGAAGCAATATTTGGCAAACAGTTACACCCAGGGCTTTTTTTCAGCAGTAACGCGGGGAACAAGGAAGAACGCAATTCTGGCACCTCCTGCATGTAGGTGGCGAGGGGTGGTGAGCTGCAGTGTCTATTGATACTGGCTGCTGGGAGAATCTATTGTTGCTGGAGGGGATCCTTTTTTGCAGAGGGGACCATTTATTGCTGGTGAGGTCTATTGTTGCCAGTGGGGGATCTATTGTTGGGGGTAGGTCTTATGTTTCTGGGGGGTCAGTAGGGATCTACTGTTGGGGGGTCTATTTTTGTTGGCTGCAGGTGATTTGTTGTTGCTGTAGGGGGTCTATTGTTGATAGGGGATATTTTGTTGGAAGTGGCCCATTGTTGTTTGGGGGAAATGTTGTGGATGGAGGGTGGGGGGGGTCTGTTGTTGCTGGCTGTATGGGATCTATTTTACTATTTTTCTTATCATCATTGGCAAATTCCATATAAATTACTTAGCACCACAAATATAGTGGGTTCTGTATTCTCTAAAAGGGGTTTACTGGGAGGTAGGTAGGGGTTGTAACTGAGGGACGGTGCTCAAAGTTGGTTAGGGGTCGGAAACAAGGAGTGACTCTGAAAGGGGAAAGGGGCAGTTCCTGCACCTATTCTCTGAGAAAAAAGCCCTGGTTACACCAAACACATTGAATATGAAGGTATCAGGGTGAATCACATAGATAAACACACTCCTTAAAGTTGCTTTTGGGGGGGGGGCGTGGCTTATCAGCAGAGCGAGATGGCAGCTTGATTTTGGAGCTCTGCTATGCCAAGGGACTAGCATGACATTCCAGACAACACCTCCCTCCACAATCCTCCTCTATAGGGAGCTCAGTCTGCTGGGCCCCTGGTGGTCATGTTCCGCAAAAAGATCCTGGACCCTAAAAAAGAAAAAAGAGAGTTTTTCTCCCAGCCAGGTATGTCCTCCCAAGATGGCACCTCCTTTGGACATGCTACACAGGTCCATCCATTTCAGCAGTTGAATGAGCCTGCCATTCCCTCTGACTCAGAGCACTCTTACATGGAGTCTTCAGCTGCCCTGTCTCCACAGCCTGACCGACCCAAGAGAGCATTCTCTTCTCCAGCTATTTCATCCACTAAAGGTCTGGTGAGTAGGGTTGAGCGGACACCTAGATGTCCGTGTTCGACGGGTTCGGCCGAACTTTAAAAAAAAGTCCGGGTCCGTGTCCCGGACTTTTACCGAACTTTTCCCGGACACCGAACCCCATTGAAGTCAATGGGGACCCGAACTTTAAGGCACTAAAATGGCTCTAAAACACCAAAGGAAAGGGCTAGAGTGCTGCAAATGGCAGCAAAACGTAATTAAGAGCATGGCAAGTGCTCTGCAAACAAATGTGGATAGGGAAATAACTTAAAACAACAAAAAAAAACAGAAAAATAAAACAATGTTCTTCTTCATCTCTGAAGGACGAGGCCCATATGGAGTAGGAGGGAGGTTGAGGTGGTGGTGGATGTGGCGGTGACATAGGCGTGCGCACAGGGTGTGCTGGGTGTGCCTGGGCACACCCTAATCACCTAGGGCACATAGCATTGCCAGTGAGGAGATGGGAAAGATCTCCCTGGGACCTGCTCTGCTCTATTTCTCCTTGCCTACAGGTACATGGCCCCGATACATTACTCTCCCTGCTGGCAAACACATGCATGTGTATTTCAACTTTGGGGTGCACACCTTAATGCAATAGGCTGCGCACACCTATGGGCGGTGTAGGTGGAAGCGGCGGTGGAGGAGGACCAGGGCCGGATTAACAGCATCATGGGCTTGGTGCTGAGGATTTTGAAGGGCCTTAAGGGCCGTGCCTTGCCATGCACCCAGAGGAGGAAGGGTGCAGCCATGCATGCCTAATTCAACATGGGATGCTGTCTCTGAAGCCCATAAACACATCCATGCATCGCCAACTGTCCCTCCTTGTCCGGCCTTCACGCTGTGTGGGGAGGTTCTGAGGGTGCTGCCTGGGGAAGCGAGCATAGAAGCCAGACTTCTGTGTTTACAAGTGACAGAAGAGCGGTAACAGTGAATATGGCCAACCCGGGGCCTATATAAAAGGTAGGGGCCTGGAGCTGCAGCTCCAATAGCCCCTACATTAATCTGGCCCTGAGGAGGAGGACGAGGTAGCCAACACTGCTTCTTTTCAAAAATTTTAAATGAGGGTACACCCCAAAAGAGTGAGAAAGAGCAAAAATGGAACAATGGGTGGGTAAGGTCGGTATCCATTGCTATTCTGCATAAGGTACGGAAAAGTCCCGTGGGATCCATGCCTGGTTCATTTTAATGAACGTGAGCTTGTCCACATTGTCTCTGGACAGGCGGCTGCGCTTGTCTGTTATAACGCCCCCAGCCGTGCTAAATACCCGTTCAGATAATACACTGGCTGCAGGGCACGCCAGCACCTCCAAGGCGTAAAGGGCAAGCTCAGGCCATGTGCCCAATTTGGAGACCCAGAAGTTGAAGGGGGCAGACCCGTCATTCACTACATGTAGGCGTGTGCACACATACTGATCCACCATGTTGGTAAAATGCTGCCTCCTGCTAAGACGTTCCATCTGAGCTGCTGGTGCTGCTGTTTGTTGTGGCGTGCTGACAAAGCTTTTCCACATTTCGGCCATGCTAACCCTGCCTTCTGAGGTGCTGGCGGTGCCCTGGTTGTGTTGGCGACCTCCTCCTCCTCCTCCTCTGCCTTGTGCTTCCACTGTGGCCCCGCTGTCAGATGGGAATGCCAGCAGCATGGCGTCTACCAGCGTGCGCTTGTACTCGCGCATCTTGCGATCGCGCTCCAGTGAGTGAATTAAGGACGGTACGTTGTCCTTGTAACGGGGATCCAGAAGCGTGGCCACCCAGTAATCAGCACAAGTTAGAATGTGGGCAACTCGGCGGTCGTTGTGGAGACACTGCAGCATGTAATCGCTCATGTGTGCCAGGCTGCCCAGAGGCAACGAAAGGCTGTCCTCTGTGGGAGGTGTATCGTCCGTGTCCTCTGTATCCCCCCAGCCACGCACCAGTGATGGCCATGAGCTGGCCTGGGTGCCACCCTGCTGTGAACATGGTTCCATCTCCTCCTCCAGCTCCTCCTCCTCCTCCTCCTCCTCATCCTCCAGAACTGTGCCCCTGCTGGACAATTGCGTCCCTGGCGTTTGCGTGTGCAGGAACCCACCCTCGGAGCCCCTTGCGAATGACTGCCCTGAAAGCCTTGGAAATGTTACCTCTTCATCCTCCTCCTCCTCCTCATCCTGTGCCACATCCTCTTCCATCATCGCCCGAATTGTTTTTTCAAGGAGGCATAGAAGTGGGATAGTTAAGCTGAGAACGGCGTCATTGCCACTGGCCATGTTGGTGGAGTACTCAAAACAGCGCAACAAGGCACACAGGTCTCGCATGGAGGCCCAGTTATTGGTGGTGAAGTGGTGCTGTTCCGCAGAGCGACTCATGCGTGCGTGCTGCAGCTGAAACTCCACTATGGCCTGCTGCTGCTCGCACAGTCTTTCCAGCATGTGCAAGGTGGAGTTCCACCTTGTGGGCACGTCACATATGAGGCGGTGAGCGGGAAGGCCGAAGTTACGCTGCAGCGCTGCCAGGCGAGCAGCAGCAGGGTGAGAACGCCGAAAGTGCGCACAAACGGCCCGCACTTTCTGCAGCAGCTCTGACATATCGGGGTAGTTTTTAAGGAACCTCTGCACCACCAAATTCAGCACATGCGCCAGGCAAGGGATGTGCGTCAAACCGGCTAGGCCCAGAGCTGCTATGAGATTTCGCCCGTTATCGCACACCACCAGGCCGGGCTTGAGGCTCGCTGGCAGCAACCACTCATTTGTCTGCTGTTCCATGCTCCTCCACAACTCCTGCGCGGTGTGTGGTTTGTCCCCCAAACAGGCAAGTTGTAAAACTGCCGGCTGTCGTTTACCCCTGGCCGTGCTGAAGTTGGTGGTGAAGGTGTTACGCTGTCCGGATGAGGAGGCGGTAGAGGATGAGGAAGCGGAGTAGGAGGAGTTAGGAACAGGAGGCAAACTGAAGCGCCCTGCAATCCTCGGTGGTGGAAGGACATGCGCCAAATTGCTATCCGCCTCAGGCCCATCCGCCACTGCATTTACCCAGTGTGCCGTTAGGGAGATATAACGCCCCTGACCGTGCTTACTGGTCCACGTATCCGTAGTTAGGTGGACCTTGGCACAGATGGCGTTGCGCAGTGCACACCTGATATTTTCCCCCACTTGGTTGTGCAGGGAAGGGATGGCTTGCCTGGAAAAGTAGTGGCGGCTGGGCACGACGTACTGTGGGACAGCCACCGACATAAGGTTTTTAAAACTGTGCGTCTCCACCAGACGGAATGACAGCATTTCAAAGGCCAATAATTTTGAAATGCTGGCATTCAGGGCCAGGGATCGCGGGTGGGTAGGGGGGTACTTCCTCTTCCTCTCAAGTGTTTGGGAGATGGAAAGCTGAACGCTTCCACGGGACATTGTGGAGATGGTTGTTGGTGACCCAGGTGGTGGTGTTGCTGACAGATCGTCTGTTTGCGGGGTGGCAGGTGCCGGTATCACTACAGATGTGGCTGGAGCGGCCGAGACTGCAGCAGAAGAGGAAGCAGGATGAGCCAGAGACGTTTCTTGGTTTTGAAGGTGTGTACTCCACTGCAGCTCGTGCTTTGCACTTAGATGCCTGATCATGCAGGTTGTGCTCAGGTTGAGAAGGTTTATGCCTCGCTTCAAGCTCTGATTGCACAGGGTGCAAACCACTCGTGTCCTGTCATCAGCACATTTTCTAAAGAACTTCCACGCTAGAGAACTCCTTTGAGCTGACTTTGGTGCGCTCGTTCCCTTGCTGCGTTGGGCAGTAGTGGGCGTAGTGTCTAGGGCACGGCCGCTCCGCTTCTGCACCCTGCTCCCTCTTCTGCTGTGCTGGTGGCTCTGTGCGACCACCGCCTCTTCCTCCAAACTACTCAGGTCACCTGCATGACGTTCATTCCATGTGGGGTCGAGGACCTCATCGTCCTCCACATCATCTTCCACCCAGTCTTCACCCCTGCCCTCCTTGTCGGTCTCCACAATGCTGAACGCCGCAGCAGTTGGCACCTGCGTTTCGTCATCATCGGAGACGTGCTGCGATGATCCTTGCATGTACTCATCTTGAGAAATAAGTGGTTGGGCATCGCTGCACTCAATCTCTTCCACTTCTGGGGCAGGGCTAGGTGGATGGCCCTGGGAAACCCTGCTGACAGAGTCCTCAAAAAGAATAAGAGACTGCTGTATGGCTTGGGGCTCAGACTGCTGGCCTGATTTGCAAGGGGGTGAGGTGAAAGACGGTTGGACATTGGCTGCAGGTGCCAACTCTGACCTTTCTGCAGTAGACTGGGTGGGAGACAATGTGAAGGAACTGGAGGCACTGTCAGCAGCAAACCAATCTACTATCGCCTCAACTTGTTCTGGCCTCATCACTTCTAGGGGCGTTTGATGCCCTACCAAATACTGATGCAGGTTCTGTCGCCTACTCACACTTGAGGAAGGTGTTTCACTTGTGCGTGTAGCTGGCACAGATCGACCACGTCCTCTCCTTGCAACAGGAGCTCTACCAGCAGCACCACGACCCAGGCCACGGCCCTTATTTGACGGTCTCCTCATATTCCTGTAATTTAAGATCTTGCCCTAGAAAGGTTTTTATTGAATAGCGGAATAGGAAATATGATCCAAAAAAGTGTATGTATCTCGCACGTACAAAACCACACTAGGCCCCAATTACTATTGTTTCTACCCCTAAAAGGATGGATGAGGAGTAGGAGGAGTATGGAACAGACAGCACCCTCAAATCTTCAGAAGTATGAGATGAACCCCAAAAACTTGGAAAGGTGGATCTCACACGTACCGACACAGACTATCCCGCAATTCAATTGATCCTCAAAGGTTTTTATTGAATAGCGGAATAGGAAATATGATCAAAAAAAGTGTATGTATCTCGCACGTACACAACCACACTAGGCCCCAATTACTATTGTTTGTACCCCTAAAAGGATGGATGAGGAGTAGGAGGAGTATGGAACAGGCAGCACCCTCAAATCTTCAGAAGTATGAGATGAACCCCAAAAACTTGGAAAGGTGGATCTCACACGTACCGACACAGACTATCCCGCAATTCAATTGATCCTCAAAGGTTTTTATTGAAAAGCGGAATAGGAAATATGATCAAAAAAAGTGTATGTATCTCGCACGTACACAACCACACTAGGCCCCAATTACTATTGTTTGTACCCCTAAAAGGATGGATGAGGAGTAGGAGGAGGAGTATGGAACAGGCAGCACCCTCAAATCTTCAGAAGTATGAGATGAACCCCAAAAACTTGGAAAGGTGGATCTCACACGTACCAACACAGACTATCCCCCAATTTAACTGATCCCCAAAGGTTTTTGATTAAATAGCGGAATAGAAAATATGATCCAAAAAAAGTGTATGTATATCACACGTACACAACCACACTAGGCCCCAATTACTATTGTTTGTACCCCTAAAAGGCTAGGAGTAGGGGGAGTATGGAACAGGCAGCACCCTCAAACCTTCAGAAGTATGAGATGAACCCCAACAACTTGGAAAGGTGGATCTCTCTCACACGTACCAACACAGACTATCCCCCAATTTAACTGATCCCCAAAGGTTTTTGATTAAATAGCGGAATAGAAAATATGATCCAAAAAAAGTGTATGTATATCACACGTACACAACCACACTAGGCCCCAATTACTATTGTTTGTACCCCTAAAAGGCTAGGAGTAGGGGGAGTATGGAACAGGCAGCACCCTCAAACCTTCAGAAGTATGAGATGAACCCCAACAACTTGGAAAGGTGGATCTCTCTCACACGTACCAACACAGACTATCCCCCAATTTAACTGATCCCCAAAGGTTTTTGATTAAATAGCGGAATAGAAAATATGATCCAAAAAAAGTGTATGTATATCACACGTACACAACCACACTAGGCCCCAATTACTATTGTTTGTACCCCTAAAAGGCTAGGAGTAGGGGGAGTATGGAACAGGCAGCACCCTCAGACCTTCAGAAGTATGAGATGAACCCCAACAACTTGGAAAGGTGGATCTCTCTCACACGTACCAACACAGACTATCCCCCATTTTAACTGATCCCCAAAGGTTTTTGATTAAATAGCGGAATAGAAAATATGATCCAAAAAAAGTGTATGTATATCACACGTACACAACCACACTAGGCCCCAATTACTATTGTTTGTACCCCTAAAAGGCTAGGAGTAGGGGGAGTATGGAACAGGCAGCACCCTCAAACCTTCAGAAGTATGAGATGAACCCCAACAACTTGGAAAGGTGGATCTCTCTCACACGTACCAACACAGACTATCCCCCAATTTAACTGATCCCCAAAGGTTTTTGATTAAATAGCGGACTAGAAAATATGATCCAAAAAAAGTGTATGTATATCACACGTACACAACCACACTGGGCCCCAATTACTATTGTTTGTACCCCTAAAAGGCTAGATGAGGAGTAGGGGGAGTATGGAACAGGCAGCACCCTCAAACCTTCAGAAGTATGAGATGAACCCCAACAACTTGGAAAGGTGGATCTCTCTCACACGTACCAACACAGACTATCCCCCAATTTAACTGATCCCCAAAGGTTTTTGATTAAATAGCGGAATAGAAAATATGATCCAAAAAAAGTGTATGTATATCACACGTACACAACCACACTAGGCCCCAATTACTATTGTTTGTACCCCTAAAAGGCTAGGAGTAGGGGGAGTATGGAACAGGCAGCACCCTCAAACCTTCAGAAGTATGAGATGAACCCCAACAACTTGGAAAGGTGGATCTCTCTCACACGTACCAACACAGACTATCCCCCAATTTAACTGATCCCCAAAGGTTTTTGATTAAATAGCGGAATAGAAAATATGATCCAAAAAAAGTGTATGTATATCACACGTACACACCCACACTAGGCCCCAATTACTATTGTTTGTACCCCTAAAAGGCTAGGAGTAGGGGGAGTATGGAACAGGCAGCACCCTCAAACCTTCAGAAGTATGAGATGAAACCCAACAACTTGGAAAGGTGGATCTCTCTCACACGTACCAACACAGACTATCCCCCAATTTAACTGATCCCCAAAGGTTTTTGATTAAATAGCGGAATAGAAAATATGATCCAAAAAAAGTGTATGTATATCACACGTACACAACCACACTGGGCCCCAATTACTATTGTTTGTACCCCTAAAAGGCTAGATGAGGAGTAGGGGGAGTATGGAACAGGCAGCACCCTCAAACCTTCAGAAGTATGAGATGAACCCCAACAACTTGGAAAGGTGGATCTCTCTCACACGTACCAACACAGACTATCCCCCAATTTAACTGATCCCCAAAGGTTTTTGATTAAATAGCGGAATAGAAAATATGATCCAAAAAAAGTGTATGTATATCACACGTACACAACCACACTAGGCCCCAATTACTATTGTTTGTACCCCTAAAAGGCTAGGAGTAGGGGGAGTATGGAACAGGCAGCACCCTCAAACCTTCAGAAGTATGAGATGAACCCCAACAACTTGGAAAGGTGGATCTCTCTCACACGTACCAACACAGACTATCCCCCAATTTAACTGATCCCCAAAGGTTTTTGATTAAATAGCGGAATAGAAAATATGATCCAAAAAAAGTGTATGTATATCACACGTACACAACCACACTAGGCCCCAATTACTATTGTTTGTACCCCTAAAAGGCTAGATGAGGAGTAGGGGGGGTATGGAACAGGCAGCACCCTCAAACCTTCAGAAGTATGAGATGAACCCCAACAACTTGGAAAGGTGGATCTCTCTCACACGTACCAACACAGACTATCCCCCAATTTAACTGATCCCCAAAGGTTTTTGATTAAATAGCGGAATAGAAAATATGATCCAAAAAAAGTGTATGTATATCACACGTACACAACCACACTAGGCCCCAATTACTATTGTTTGTACCCCTAAAAGGCTAGGAGTAGGGGGAGTATGGAACAGGCAGCACCCTCAGACCTTTAGAAGTATGAGATGAACCCCAACAACTTGGAAAGGTGGATCTCTCTCACACGTACCAACACAGACTATCCCCCAATTTAACTGATCCCCAAAGGTTTTTGATTAAATAGCGGAATAGAAAATATGATCCAAAAAAAGTGTATGTATATCACACGTACACAACCACACTAGGCCCCAATTACTATTGTTTGTACCCCTAAAAGGCTAGGAGTAGGGGGAGTATGGAACAGGCAGCACCCTCAAACCTTCAGAAGTATGAGATGAACCCCAACAACTTGGAAAGGTGGATCTCTCTCACACGTACCAACACAGACTATCCCCCAATTTAACTGATCCCCAAAGGTTTTTGATTAAATAGCGGAATAGAAAATATGATCCAAAAAAAGTGTATGTATATCACACGTACACAACCACACTGGGCCCCAATTACTATTGTTTGTACCCCTAAAAGGCTAGATGAGGAGTAGGGGGAGTATGGAACAGGCAGCACCCTCAAACCTTCAGAAGTATGAGATGAACCCCAACAACTTGGAAAGGTGGATCTCTCTCACACATACCAACACAGACTATCCCCCAATTTAACTGATCCCCAAAGGTTTTTGATTAAATAGCGGAATAGAAAATATGATCCAAAAAAAGTGTATGTATATCACACGTACACAACCACACTAGGCCCCAATTACTATTGTTTGTACCCCTAAAAGGCTAGGAGTAGGGGGAGTATGGAACAGGCAGCACCCTCAAACCTTCAGAAGTATGAGATGAACCCCAACAACTTGGAAAGGTGGATCTCTCTCACACGTACCAACACAGACTATCCCCCAATTTAACTGATCCCCAAAGGTTTTTGATTAAATAGCGGAATAGAAAATATGATCCAAAAAAAGTGTATGTATATCACACGTACACAACCACACTAGGCCCCAATTACTATTGTTTGTACCCCTAAAAGGCTAGGAGTAGGGGGAGTATGGAACAGGCAGCACCCTCAAACCTTCAGAAGTATGAGATGAACCCCAACAACTTGGAAAGGTGGATCTCTCTCACACGTACCAACACAGACTATCCCCCAATTTAACTGATCCCCAAAGGTTTTTGATTAAATAGCGGAATAGAAAATATGATCCAAAAAAAGTGTATGTATATCACACGTACACAACCACACTGGGCCCCAATTACTATTGTTTGTACCCCTAAAAGGCTAGGAGTAGGGGGAGTATGGAACAGGCAGCACCCTCAGACCTTCAGAAGTATGAGATGAACCCCAACAACTTGGAAAGGTGGATCTCTCTCACACGTACCAACACAGACTATCCCCCAATTTAACTGATCCCCAAAGGTTTTTGATTAAATAGCGGAATAGAAAATATGATCCAAAAAAAGTGTATGTATATCACACGTACACAACCACACTAGGCCCCAATTACTATTGTTTGTACCCCTAAAAGGCTAGGAGTAGGGGGAGTATGGAACAGGCAGCACCCTCAAACCTTCAGAAGTATGAGATGAACCCCAACAACTTGGAAAGGTGGATCTCTCTCACACGTACCAACACAGACTATCCCCCAATTTAACTGATCCCCAAAGGTTTTTGATTAAATAGCGGAATAGAAAATATGATCCAAAAAAAGTGTATGTATATCACACGTACACAACCACACTAGGCCCCAATTACTATTGTTTGTACCCCTAAAAGGCTAGGAGTAGGGGGAGTATGGAACAGGCAGCACCCTCAAACCTTCAAAAGTATGAGATGAACCCCAACAACTTGGAAAGGTGGATCTCTCTCACACGTACCAACACAGACTATCCCCCAATTTAACTGATCCCCAAAGGTTTTTGATTAAATAGCGGAATAGAAAATATGATCCAAAAAAAGTGTATGTATATCACACGTACACAACCACACTAGGCCCCAATTACTATTGTTTGTACCCCTAAAAGGCTAGGAGTAGGGGGAGTATGGAACAGGCAGCACCCTCAGACCTTCAGAAGTATGAGATGAACCCCAACAACTTGGAAAGGTGGATCTCTCTCACACGTACCAACACAGACTATCCCCCAATTTAACTGATCCCCAAAGGTTTTTGATTAAATAGCGGAATAGAAAATATGATCCAAAAAAAGTGTATGTATATCACACGTACACAACCACACTAGGCCCCAATTACTATTGTTTGTACCCCTAAAAGGCTAGGAGTAGGGGGAGTATGGAACAGGCAGCACCCTCAAACCTTCAGAAGTATGAGATGAACCCCAACAACTTGGAAAGGTGGATCTCTCTCACACGTACCAACACAGACTATCCCCCAATTTAACTGATCCCCAAAGGTTTTTGATTAAATAGCGGAATAGAAAATATGATCCAAAAAAAGTGTATGTATATCACACGTACACAACCACACTAGGCCCCAATTACTATTGTTTGTACCCCTAAAAGGCTAGGAGTAGGGGGAGTATGGAACAGGCAGCACCCTCAAACCTTCAGAAGTATGAGATGAACCCCAACAACTTGGAAAGGTGGATCTCTCTCACACGTACCAACACAGACTATCCCCCAATTTAACTGATCCCCAAAGGTTTTTGATTAAATAGCGGAATAGAAAATATGATCCAAAAAAAGTGTATGTATATCACACGTACACAACCACACTGGGCCCCAATTACTATTGTTTGTACCCCTAAAAGGCTAGGAGTAGGGGGAGTATGGAACAGGCAGCACCCTCAGACCTTCAGAAGTATGAGATGAACCCCAACAACTTGGAAAGGTGGATCTCTCTCACACGTACCAACACAGACTATCCCCCAATTTAACTGATCCCCAAAGGTTTTTGATTAAATAGCGGAATAGAAAATATGATCCAAAAAAAGTGTATGTATATCACACGTACACAACCACACTAGGCCCCAATTACTATTGTTTGTACCCCTAAAAGGCTAGGAGTAGGGGGAGTATGGAACAGGCAGCACCCTCAAACCTTCAGAAGTATGAGATGAACCCCAACAACTTGGAAAGGTGGATCTCTCTCACACGTACCAACACAGACTATCCCCCAATTTAACTGATCCCCAAAGGTTTTTGATTAAATAGCGGAATAGAAAATATGATCCAAAAAAAGTGTATGTATATCACACGTACACAACCACACTAGGCCCCAATTACTATTGTTTGTACCCCTAAAAGGCTAGGAGTAGGGGGAGTATGGAACAGGCAGCACCCTCAGACCTTCAGAAGTATGAGATGAACCCCAACAACTTGGAAAGGTGGATCTCTCTCACACGTACCAACACAGACTATCCCCCAATTTAACTGATCCCCAAAGGTTTTTGATTAAATAGCGGAATAGAAAATATGATCCAAAAAAAGTGTATGTATATCACACGTACACAACCACACTAGGCCCCAATTACTATTGTTTGTACCCCTAAAAGGCTAGGAGTAGGGGGAGTATGGAACAGGCAGCACCCTCAGACCTTCAGAAGTATGAGATGAACCCCAACAACTTGGAAAGGTGGATCTCTCTCACACGTACCAACACAGACTATCCCCCAATTTAACTGATCCCCAAAGGTTTTTGATTAAATAGCGGAATAGAAAATATGATCCAAAAAAAGTGTATGTATATCACACGTACACAACCACACTAGGCCCCAATTACTATTGTTTGTACCCCTAAAAGGCTAGGAGTAGGGGGAGTATGGAACAGGCAGCACCCTCAAACCTTCAGAAGTATGAGATGAACCCCAACAACTTGGAAAGGTGGATCTCTCTCACACGTACCAACACAGACTATCCCCCAATTTAACTGATCCCCAAAGGTTTTTGATTAAATAGCGGAATAGAAAATATGATCCAAAAAAAGTGTATGTATATCACACGTACACAACCACACTGGGCCCCAATTACTATTGTTTGTACCCCTAAAAGGCTAGATGAGGAGTAGGGGGAGTATGGAACAGGCAGCACCCTCAAACCTTCAGAAGTATGAGATGAACCCCAACAACTTGGAAAGGTGGATCTCTCTCACACGTACCAACACAGACTATCCCCCAATTTAACTGATCCCCAAAGGTTTTTGATTAAATAGCGGAATAGAAAATATGATCCAAAAAAAGTGTATGTATATCACACGTACACAACCACACTAGGCCCCAATTACTATTGTTTGTACCCCTAAAAGGCTAGGAGTAGGGGGAGTATGGAACAGGCAGCACCCTCAAACCTTCAGAAGTATGAGATGAACCCCAACAACTTGGAAAGGTGGATCTCTCTCACACGTACCAACACAGACTATCCCCCAATTTAACTGATCCCCAAAGGTTTTTGATTAAATAGCGGAATAGAAAATATGATCCAAAAAAAGTGTATGTATATCACACGTACACAACCACACTAGGCCCCAATTACTATTGTTTGTACCCCTAAAAGGCTAGGAGTAGGGGGAGTATGGAACAGGCAGCACCCTCAAACCTTCAGAAGTATGAGATGAACCCCAACAACTTGGAAAGGTGGATCTCTCTCACACGTACCAACACAGACTATCCCCCAATTTAACTGATCCCCAAAGGTTTTTGATTAAATAGCGGAATAGAAAATATGATCCAAAAAAAGTGTATGTATATCACACGTACACAACCACACTGGGCCCCAATTACTATTGTTTGTACCCCTAAAAGGCTAGATGAGGAGTAGGGGGAGTATGGAACAGGCAGCACCCTCAAACCTTCAGAAGTATGAGATGAACCCCAACAACTTGGAAAGGTGGATCTCTCTCACACGTACCAACACAGACTATCCCCCAATTTAACTGATCCCCAAAGGTTTTTGATTAAATAGCGGAATAGAAAATATGATCCAAAAAAAGTGTATGTATATCACACGTACACAACCACACTAGGCCCCAATTACTATTGTTTGTACCCCTAAAAGGCTAGGAGTAGGGGGAGTATGGAACAGGCAGCACCCTCAAACCTTCAGAAGTATGAGATGAACCCCAACAACTTGGAAAGGTGGATCTCTCTCACACGTACCAACACAGACTATCCCCCAATTTAACTGATCCCCAAAGGTTTTTGATTAAATAGCAGAATAGAAAATATGATCCAAAAAAAGTGTATGTATATCACACGTACACAACCACACTAGGCCCCAATTACTATTGTTTGTACCCCTAAAAGGCTAGATGAGGAGTAGGGGGGGTATGGAACAGGCAGCACCCTCAAACCTTCAGAAGTATGAGATGAACCCCAACAACTTGGAAAGGTGGATCTCTCTCACACGTACCAACACAGACTATCCCCCAATTTAACTGATCCCCAAAGGTTTTTGATTAAATAGCGGAATAGAAAATATGATCCAAAAAAAGTGTATGTATATCACACGTACACAACCACACTAGGCCCCAATTACTATTGTTTGTACCCCTAAAAGGCTAGGAGTAGGGGGAGTATGGAACAGGCAGCACCCTCAAACCTTCAGAAGTATGAGATGAACCCCAACAACTTGGAAAGGTGGATCTCTCTCACACGTACCAACACAGACTATCCCCCAATTTAACTGATCCCCAAAGGTTTTTGATTAAATAGCGGAATAGAAAATATGATCCAAAAAAAGTGTATGTATATCACACGTACACAACCACACTAGGCCCCAATTACTATTGTTTGTACCCCTAAAAGGCTAGGAGTAGGGGGAGTATGGAACAGGCAGCACCCTCAAACCTTCAGAAGTATGAGATGAACCCCAACAACTTGGAAAGGTGGATCTCTCTCACACGTACCAACACAGACTATCCCCCAATTTAACTGATCCCCAAAGGTTTTTGATTAAATAGCGGAATAGAAAATATGATCCAAAAAAAGTGTATGTATATCACACGTACACAACCACACTAGGCCCCAATTACTATTGTTTGTACCCCTAAAAGGCTAGATGAGGAGTAGGGGGAGTATGGAACAGGCAGCACCCTCAAATCTTCAGAAGTATGAGATTGTGTTCACTGTACCCCACAAAGATTGAGTTCACTGCACCCCACAATGATTGTGTTCACTGCACCCCACAAAGATTGTGTTCACTGCACCTCACAAAGATTGTGTTCACTGTACCCCCCAAAGATTGTGTTCACTGCACCCCACAAAGATTCTGTTCACTGTACCCCACAAAGATTGTGTTCACTGCACCCTAAAAGGATGTTGTTCACTGCACCCCACAAAGATTGTGTTCACTGCACCCTAAAAGGATGTTGTTCACTGCACCCCAAAAAGATTGTGTTCACTGTACCCCCCCAAAGATTGTGTTCACTGCATCCCACAAAGATTGTGTTCACTGCACCCCAAAAAGATTGTGTTCACTGTACCCCCCAAAGATTGTGTTCACTGCACCCCAAAAAGATTGTGTTCACTGTACCCCCCAAAGATTGTGTTCACTGCACCCCACAAAGATTCTGTTCACTGTACCCCACAAAGATTGTGTTCACTGCACCCCAAAAAGATTGTGTTCACTGTACCCCCCCAAAGATTGTGTTCACTGCACCCCACAAAGATTCTGTTCACTGCACCCCACAAAGGATTTTGTTCACTGCACCCCAAAAAGATTGTGTTCACTGCACCCCAAAAAGGATTTTGATCACTGCACCCCAAAAAGGATGTTGTTCACTGCACCCCAAAAATGATTTTGTTCACTCCACCCCAAAAAGATTGTGTTCACTGCACCCCACAAAGATTGTGTTCACTGCACCCCAAAAAGATTGTGTTCACTGTACCCCCCAAAGATTGTGTTCACTGCACCCCACAAAGATTCTGTTCACTGTACCCCACAAAGATTGTGTTCACTGCACCCCAAAAAGATTGTGTTCACTGCACCCCAAAAAGGATGTTGTTCACTGCACCCCAAAAAGGATGTTGTTCACTCCACCCCAAAAAGATTGTGTTCACTGCACCCCACAAAGATTGTGTTCACTGCACCCCAAAAAGATTGTGTTCACTGCACCCCAAAAATGATTTTGTTCACTGCACCCCAAAAAGGATTTTGTTCACTGCACCCCAAAAAGGATGTTGTTCACTCCACCCCAAAAAGATTGTGTTCACTGCACCCCAAAAAGATTGTGTTCACTGCACCCCACAAAGGATTTTGTTCACTGCACCCCAAAAAGATTGTGTTCACTGCACCCCAAAAAGGATGTTGTTCACTGCACCCCAAAAAGGATTTTGTTCACTGCACCCCAAAAAGATTGTGTTCACTGCACCCCACAAAGGATTTTGTTCACTGCACCCCACAAAGATTGTGTTCACTGCACACCAAAAAGGATTGTGTTCACTGCACCCCAAAAAGATTTTGTTCACTGCACCCCAAAAAGATTGTGTTCACTGCAGCCCAAAAAGATTGTGTTCACTGCAGCCCAAAAAGATTGTGTTCACTGCAGCCCAAAAAGATTGTGTTCACTGCAGCTCACACACAGAAAAATGGATGTGGATCACTGACACCTGCCTATCTCCAATCCCACACCACACAGCAATATCGATTGTAGTTTGTAGAACACAGTTTCCCTAAAATTCAGCAGACTCTGTCCCTAACAGGATTGAGAAGAGATCGTAGATCAGGATTGAGTGCAGATTCACCCCACCCCCCACACAGCAATATCGATTGTAGTTTGTAGAAGACACTGACCCTATAATTCAGCAGACTCTATCCCTAAAATGCCTACAACTCGCCCTGCCTAAACACTCCGACCTGTCCCTCAATTCTATCCGGACACAAATGTTTTTTTCCTGCCTATCTTTCCCTAATCAGCAGCCAGCACATTGATGTGTGCTCTGTCCCTTAGCTAAGCAGCAGAATGACGCTGCTGCGGCGGCTGCCTCGAACTTATAAAGACTTGGTCACATGCTTCAGACGGCCAATCACAGCTACTAAGACATTTGCAGGCATGGCTGGGATGGCTTAAGGCACACCAGTTAAACGATTGTTGATTGGCTGTTGAAAGCCCGCCATGAAAAGAGCGCCAAAGCATGCAAAACCCGGAAATAAAACGACCGAACACGGATTTTTACCCGAACATACAGTAAAGTGTCCGTGTCCGTGTTCGGGTAAAAAAAATCCAATTATTCGGTACGAACACGAATAATACAGTCCGTGTTCGCTCAACACTACTGGTGAGTAATAAATAGCATTAAGCTCAATCTGATCATTCTCCTGTTGGGGAACATATAGTCTCTCTAGATACCGTTCCTGCCTCTGACAACCCTGCATCAGAGAATACACTGAAAAAACATGTTTTCGTCTTTGCAGAAAGACATGCAAAGAGAATTATGTTCTTCTATCTCACACATCCAAATTAAAATAGATCACATTGAGGAACCTACTGACCATATAGAAAGAACCACCTAGACACTCTCTCCGAGAACTGTTGCAGCCAATGTTCACCTAAACCTGATGGCTCTAGGTAGTTATGAAACCCCCCCCCCCCCCACACACACACACACACACACACACACACACACACACACATACACACATACACCCTCTCTGTCTTCTCTTTACATTTTGCTAATATTATTGTCTTAATTCCATCCCTCTATATTGGAAATTGTGCAGATCTAAGTGGCACCCCACTTGCCACCATTCAAAGTTGTTGTATTATGAACTTTCCAATAAAATCTATTGAAAAAAAGAAAGACAAATTGTGGAATTTGCCTCAGCTTACAATGATTTAGTTGATGCACATAGTGAGCACTCAGAGAATCACCAGTTTCTCAAAAATAAAAATGCAGTTCTGAAAGATCACTCCAGAAGAACTATTACAATTAGGGGCTTTTCTGACTCACTAAAACTCAGCGAGCTGAAGCAATACCTTTGTCAACTATTTATTAAGCTATGTACAAAGAGCCTCAGGCCGCGGAAGGATGTGGACCTCTAAAAAAACGCTTACACATTTCGGGCTGTTACCCCTTCATCAGAGCTAGTTGGGGGAATGAGTGGTAGGGCTTTTGTATTCTAAAGGTCACATGATCAAGTCCCAATGTTCCACCCCTTGTGGGTGGGTCAAAAACAATAATGACAATAAGGATGAAAAATAAAAACATCAATGATGATAATAGTAAGACCAACGCATATGCAAGTAAATTTGTAGCAAAAACAATAACAATAATAATAATATTAATAATTACCCTTGGTGGTCCCATATTGCTTACACTTGCCCATATTTTCACAATTGTCTTGTGAGTATAATGTGTACGTATAGTCATAGTCATAGTAGTGAATAGTGAGGTTGAATAAAGACAATGATGATGTCAATTACTTTGACGACACGCGTCAGGCGACCCTCATATCATTTCGCCATTTTGTGAGTACCAGTCTTATGTTTAATAAATGTTGATCCATGCAGTCTACACTATTGTCATCCTTCTTTGTTGAGGTTTATTGGAGTTGGGATCCTCTGAAACAGTCTCGGTGGTCTATCACTTCCTGGCATATCTACTTGAATATATACACCGCCCTGTTTTTAGCAGTATCTGGTAAGCGCATAGTGTGCTCATCACGATTGGGTGTTGGCTCTGTTTCATCTGCACAACCAGGATCTGGGACCTTACCTTTATCTTTCCCTTTCCAATTTATGAGACTTATTGGTCTTTTTATGGACATTTTTATCTGATATTTTACCTGCTATTTATTGATTGTTTGGCGCTACTACACTCCTTTCATATGAATAAAGACAATAGTCCATCTAGTTCAATCTGTGTAGGTGTATGTGGCCATAATCATCTCTCATACCCCTGAATGTTCTGATTCTTGAGATGTAAGTCTAAGAGTTTTTTGAAAGCCACCACACTTCCCGCAGAAACCACCTCTTGTGGTAGAGAATTCCACAATCTTGTAGCCCTAACAGTAAAGAACCCCCCACGTTGTCTGAGGTTAAAATGCTTCTCCTCTAATCGCATTGTATGCCCTCTAGTCCTCATGCAATCCTTTCGACTGAATAGCTTTTTTTCTATGCTGAGATCACCATTGAGGTATTTATAAATTGCTATCATGTCCCCTCTCAGGCGTCTCTTCTCCAGGGAGAATAAATCAAGCGATTGCAGACGCTCTTCATAATTAAGGTCCTCCAATCCCCTAATTAGTTTAGTTGCCCTTCTTTGGACTCTCTCCAGATCCAACACATCCCTCCTGAGGACCAGCGACCAGAACTGGACAGAATACTCCAGATGTGGTTGGACCAGAGTTTTATAAAGTGGAAGGATTATAGTTTTATCTCTGGAATACATCCGTTTCTTTATGCATGCTAATATTCTGCCGGCTTTGGCAGCTGCCGCTTGACATTGCATGCTATTGCTTAGTCTATCCTCTACCAGGACTCCCAGATCTTTCTCCATTTTTGATTCCCCCAAAGGTTCCCCCCCTAAAGTGTATTGTGCTTTTATGTTTTTAGTCCCCAAGTGCAAAACCTTACACTTCTCCACATTAAACCTCATTTGCCATGTTGTTGCCCACTCCGTTATTTTGTCCAGGTCATTCTGTAGGATATCTGCTTCATGCTGTGCAGTTATTGCCCTGCCCAATTTTGTGTCATCTGCAAAAACTGATATAGAGCTACTGATCCCATCCTCAATGCTGTTTATGAATAAATTGAACAAGATTGGTCCCAGGACTGAGTCTTGGAGGACGCCACTTACCACCTCAGACCAGTCTGAGTATGCGCTATTTATTACCACCTTTGGACACGCCCTTTTAGCCAGTTCCGTATCTAAGAGCAGACCTTGCGGTCGATGCCTGCAGACCTTATTTTATAAATTAAGCGCCTGTGGGGAACTGTATCAAACACCTTAGCGATATCCAGGTACACCACATCCACTGGTCTCCCCCTATCTAGCTCACAGCTCACCTCCTCTTAGAATGTTAAGAGATTGGTTTGACAAGAACGCCCATTTGTAAACCCGTGCTGATTACTGCTGATGACCTGTGCTGATTACTGCTGATGATGTTGTTGTCTTTAGCAAACTCTAAGATATAGTCCATTATCATCCCCTCCAGAAGTTTACATACTATCGATGTCACACTGACAGGCCTATAATTTCCCGGGACATGACTCTGCCCTTTTTTGAATATCGGTGTCACGCTAGCTTTCCTCCAATCCCCTGGTACATTTCCTGTCATAATACTGTCAGCAAAGATCAGGAACAGTGGTCTAGATATAGTCTTACTAAGTTCTTTGAGTACTCTCGGATGTACGCCATCTGGGCCTGGTGATTTATTTGTGTTAATTTTATCCAGCCTTTCCCTAATTTCACCCTCTGTTAGCCATAGTGGCAAGTCCTGTGTACTACTACTAACCATACAGTCATGGTCAGTGTACCCCTCCTTTTCCTGAGTAAAGACTGACGAGAAAAAGGCGTTCAGCACGGTTGCCTTTTCAGTGTCCTCTGTAACCATCCTCCCATCATCGTTAACTATGTGTGCAATATGCTCTGCCCTAGTTTTTTTGCTGTTGATATATTTAAAGAATTTATTTGGGTTCTTTTTACTATCCTCTGCTATTTGTCTCTAAAAGTTGATTTTAGCCATTTTGATTTCGTATTTACTTTTCTTATTTGCCTCCTTGTATTGCTTGAAAGCCGATACTGTGCCCTCTGATTTATATTTCTTGAAGGCCATTTTTTTTCCCTTAATAAGTTTTTAAACATTAAGGTTTAGCCAGCCAGGTTTGGCTTTGTCTCTTCTAATTTTATTTCCCATAGGAATGCACTGTGAGATGCATTTGTTTAATATATTCCTAAAGCATTCCCATTTTTCCTCCGTGGTCAGTGATCCCAGGGTTTGGTCCCAGTTTACCCTTTCCATCATGGAGCACAATTTGGGAAAGTTTGCCCTTCTGAAGTTTAGGGTTCTTAAGTTCCCCATTTGCCTTGTTATATTGTTATTTACGCTAAATGTGATCATCCTGTGATCGCTGGAGCCCAGGTTGTCCTGGACTCCTACCTCTGAGATTAGGTCTGGGTCATTAGTGATCAATAGATCCAGGACTGCATTTTCTCTAGTAGGAGAATGCACCAACTGAGACATGTAGTGTCCTGTAAGGTTTCCATGAATAGACGGGCCTTCTGTGAGTGTGTGTTCCCCTCTTCCCAGTCAATGTCGGGATAATTGAAGTCCCCCAATATGATGACTGATCCCAGTTTTGCCACTTTACCCAACAGTGATATAAATTCCAGCTCTACCTCCTCCCTTTGGTTGGGTGGCCAATAGCAAACCCCCACAATTACTTTTCTCTTTTCTTCTTCCCTGTGAAATTCTACCCACATGGATTCTAACTCCATAATCATCCCTTCCGTAATATCACTCCTCTCTATCACCGTTACATTATTCTTGACATAGAGACATACCCCTCCCCCTCTTTTTCCTACCCTATCCTTCCGGTACACCGAATACCCTTGGATATTGGCCAGCCAGTCATGTGAGGGGTCGAACCAAGTTTCCGTTATTCCCACAAGGTATATGTCCTCCTCATGTACTAACATTTCCAACTCATCCATTTTATTAGCTAGGCTCCTAGCATTTGCATATACCCCTCTCAGTTTTGTGTAAGTTGATAGTGAATGGTGATTATTTTTATTCCTGTTTGGTCTGAGGTTTTCCCGCACAGACCCCCCCCATTGACGTTATGGAACTACTGTCGCTGCTGACTCTAATACTGGCTTCTGTCCTTTGCTCCCTCCTAACTGACTCTACTTCTGAGCCCTCCCCCCTCTCCAAGTTTAAAAGCCCCTCCAACTTGGTGGCCATCTTTCTACCCAAAAGAGCTGTACCATCCCCATTAAGGTGCAGCCCCTCCTTAAATGTATGTTTATATTGTATGTTTACAATAAATAGTTTTAAAGATAATGTGCTATTTATTAAGCTATGCCCTGACTTGTCTCCTGCAGAGCTTCTCGTTGACTGAGCTCACAGAATTTTAAATCCCTTTTTTTTGCCATTCTCTGCACCTTGAGACATTTTGAGAACAGTTTATCGCAGCTGCCAGAGTCTCCCGATCTTTAACTGAGCCTAACACTCATAATATACTTTATGCAGGTCTCTCAGCTGTATCTTCTCAAAAATGAAAAGAGATTGTTGCAATCACCAACAAGCTCAGGGAGAACAACATCTCCATCTTGACTGCTGCGCTCCAAACCACCCACCAGGGTCTCTGATCCATGGTCTACAGCAGGAAAACTTTGTTCAACCTTCTATGTTTCCATGCTCAAATCATGTTTTATAAGGCGGGAAGACCCATATGTTTATTAGAGTTATCTTTAGCTAGCTGGCCCCCTAGATGTGTTGTATGCCAAGCATCATTTTTTCTGATGTTCTGTTTCTGGTTACTGTTTATCTATTATTATTTTTTCTATGAATCTTTTTACTCTCAGGGCTACAAATGCCATTACATTTTACATTGTCACTATTTGACTCATACATATTTCAAGGTGTAGCCTTTCTCAACAGTCAGTTGCATTCTCTATTTGGTTATCATTATGGCTATTATGATTACTACCCTTTTGCAGGCTCAACAGCCCTTTTAAGAGAGTGCTACTATGGAAAGAAGCTCTAAAGCTCAATACAGATATTTTATGTATGCATGAAACACACTTCTCTAATATCAAAGCTTCCACCTGTCAACACTGGCTTTTTCCTTACTGCTTCTCTGCTAATGCCTAGCAGAAAGGAGTAATGAATACAATATGCTCCTCTGTTTCTTTTTATTTACAGCATGTAGAGACAGATAGCCATGGTAGATTTGTTATTTTAACAGCTTCTTTTATTAACCACCCATTGAGTATAGCATCTACTGTACTTATGCCCCCAATTCCCACCAAAATAAGTTTTATAAGACCATCTTCGGCAAACCTAACCAATTTCCGTAGGATTGCTTTATAATCTGTGGCAATTTTAATGACATTGCTGATCCTATTTTAGACACTTCTAACATACTTAGAAGGGAATTTACTGCTCTATCCTTTTTGATGAGTACAGACCATCTTTATGATCCTTGGAGATGCCTTCATGACAGCGAGAAAAGCTACGCCTTTTATTTCTCTTCCCAACAGTCATACTCGTGAGTTCATCTGTTCCTGATGGATAAACATACCTTACAAGCCATTGTGGACTTATCACATGCTTGGACCACGCACCTGTCTCCATTATACCCATTCTTTCTATGATCTACTGATTCAATGTGCTTTGGAGACTTAACACATCTCTGCTTTATAAATCAGCTAATCGGGAACAGATCAATTCCAAGTAGTACTTTATCACAAATGTAGGCTCTGTTTCAGGCCCCGCTATCATATAGAACATCCATAAGTCATTTATCAGAGGGTTATTTATTAAAATTGGTTCCCAAGAAAAGAACAAGCGTAAAGCCCTCTTAACCACAATTTTGAACGACAGCCAAGTGTTGGAACGTCATAATAAACTTACTCCAAATCCCCAAGATTCAGGTGAGCTACGTAAACTTTTATACATTAACTTTGTACCCAACTTCACCAAAATTTTGACTATTATCTGAAAAGGCTCTGTACCACTTGGTATTACCAAGGGAATAAACTGGGAGTGATATTATCTGAACAATATAAGCGGAGAGTTGCACAATCTCAAATTTTGTATCTCCTTGATCTGCGAGTATGGAAGTTAATCAACCCTCAAGATATTGCCATGCATTTTAGCTCATTTTAATATGCAATATGACTTATAAATTCTTAAAAATTCCACATTAGAGCTCTCTCCCACTAGCGACATGATTAACCAGTTCTTAATGTCTGTCTTCCTTCCAGCAATAACACCCCAACAACTTGCTGATCTCTCCAGGGAATTCAGACTGAGGGAAAAACAGCTATTCATTCCCTCCCTATCAATAAATTTCAAAGTCCAGATGGTTTCAGCAAGAAAATAATAAAACATTTGCAGATTTCCTTCTCCCTCATGTATGTTCTACCTTTAATCAGCTTTCAACCTCTGGTCATGTTCTCAAGGAATTCCTTGAAACCTTAATTGTTAGTATACCGAAACCAGGGGGGGGGGGGGTGGGCGGATACAAATGAATGAACCAACAAATTATAGACCCATTCCCCTTTGGAATTCTTATATTAAAATCAATGCCAAGCTCCTCACAGCCTGTTTATCAAGGTATATTCCACTTCTCTGTAAAGATGACCAGGTGGAATTCATGGCTGGTGGACAAGCCTCTGATGGGATAAGAAGATTTATAGACCTCATTCAATGGGTGGAGCTTCATAAAATGCCTTCTCTGCTTCTTTCTTTAGATGCAGAAAGGGCATTTGATAGGGTTTGTTTGATAAATTTAAAGGAGGTCCTTCCAAAATTTGGCCTGTCGGGAACAATAGTCTGCCATCTCTGGTTTATACTCCACACTGTCTGCCAGAGTGTGGACTTCTGGGCTTCTCTTCCATCCTTTTCTCATATCCAATGGGTCCCGTCAGGGCTGCCCTTTATCCCCCATTATATTCGCTTTCATCATAGAGCCCTTAGCAGAATCTATATACTCTCACCAAGGTATTTTTGGGTGTTGCAGTCGGAAAGAGGGTCCACAAAGACTCTATGCAGACGACGTGTTAATTGTAATTACAGACTCTCTGAAATTACTGTGACAACTCTAAATCTAGTACGCTTGATATATGCCTATGTCTCACTGTTAAATCGCAAATCTCTACATATTCTCCCTTTCCTTAGGTACTGGGTTCCTCCTTTAAAGACCACATCTACTCCATCTGAACCTTACAAACCCCATTTGGAAATTTCAAGATATCTGTCAAAACCTCAGATCCATGAAAGACACTTGGGCTGGGCGTATAGTGCTCTCTAAAATGTTCTTACTCCCTCATATCTTGTGATTGTTCTGTATGCTCCCTGTCCCAATCCTCCCTTTGTAATTACACCAATGGCAGTTGCTCTTAAACTCCTTTATATGGGAAAATAAATGCCCACACATTCTAAGTGCCTTCCTCATTACACTGGTTTTGACTGGGGGGATGGGAGTCCACAAAATCACTGCCTATTACAAAGCAACTTTACTTGAGCAAGCAAAATCATGATTTTTCTCCTCTTTTCTAATCCAATGAATGCAAATTGAGCTTACAGCACTGCAAATCTCCTTTCCTCCAAAAGTAAATACAATTGTTGTATCAGATTTAACAAATACTTCTTGCCCCAGCACAAGTATCAAAGTTTTTTTTTTTTTTTTTTCTAAAAGTCCTCACTAAATCCTTCACAGAAACCTTTTTTTCAATGTCAACTCTACAGGAGCTTGGCTGTGCAGCAAATTTTTTCACCATTTTAGGCCAATATGTATTCTGCTACATATTTTTGGCACAAAAAATCCCAATAAGTGTACATTGATTGGTTTGTGCAAAAGTTATTGCGTCTACAAACTAGGGTAAAGATTTATGTCATTTTTATTAATTTTTTACTAGTAATGGCAGTGATCAGTGATTTTCAGCTGGTCTGCAACATTGCGGCAGACAGATCGGACAGCTAACTGACCTTTTTTACACTTTTGAGGGGACCAGTGACATTACAACAGTAGTCAATGCTAAAAATATGCACTTTTAGTGTACTAATGACACTGTCAGGGAAGGGGTTAACATTGGGGCGATCAAAGGGTAAATTTGTGCCTAGAGGGTGCTTTCTAACTGTGTGGAAGATAGGCTCACTGGATGAACACAGAGACCTTAATAAGAGGAACACAGGATCCCTGTGTTTATCATTCACAAAACAGCGGTCTGCCATGTCTACATCAGCAGACCGCCGTTCTGTCTGCATGGGGAGCGATCGTGGGTGCCCACCGGACATCACAGCCACCAGACCCACTCATTGGCTCCCCCTCTAGCCAATCAGTGCATGTTCGTGCCTCTGGAGGTGCATGTGCACCCACACTAACTGCTACAGGAAGCGATGTACATGTACGCCATTTTGCATAATAGAGCTGACCTGCCGTAGTAAGACAACAGCGGCTGGTCGGCAAGTGGTTGTAGGAGATGTACAGCCAAGCTTGATTGGCTGTACATCTCCTATGGATCACAGAAGTGCAGTTCCTTTTGCACTCCTGTGACCCATTTACAGCAGAGAGCAGACTTCAGTCTCCTCTCTGCTGATGTCACAGATGTCAGTCCAGGCACCGCATCATCACGACCATGGAGTCAGGACTCGCCAGGAACTGGCGAACTGGACCGACCTCCTGGCTCAGCTTGTCAGCGAGCCCCTGAGAGCCTGAGCCGGCTAACCCCTGGCCCTCCACAGCTCAGTGCTCCAATGAGCAAGGAGGAGACAGAACAGAGAGTCAGTCAGCAGCTCTCTGCTTGGGGAGCTGTCAGAACCGAGCGATCAGCGGTGTTTGATCGCTCAGTTCTCAGTGCAGAGGCACCGGGGAACAGACGCAGCTTCAGAGCATGCTGCATCCACCTAGGTAAGTATAAAGGGGAAAAAACATTGAATCCCATACATCTCCTTTAAGTGGTTATGTAGGAGGCCCATCACTGAAGCAGAAGTATGAATAGAAAATAAAACTCTTCCAGTTTCATAAGAATAATTGGAGGAACCAAAGAATGGTTGCTGCTGCCTTATGGTAGAATATATATTTTGGGATGCCAGTGTTTCTAAGCTACTTTGGGATCTATAAAAAAAAAAAAGATATATAATGTTTTAAAATTGCTTTATTACCATATTACTTTGTATTAAAATTACCTTTTGACAGCAGGGTCTGAGAACTAGGAGTGGATTTTTTTTAAAGGTTTTAAATAGTTATCTTTTTTTTTTTTTAATGTAAGAAATTGTTTACAATTTCTTTGATATCTTTATTCCTCAAGCAGTATATGAAAGGATTTACAAAGGGGGTAAAAACAGTGTATAACAATGATATTAACTTATTGGTGGTTTGTGATTGTCCTTCCTTTGGAATCATATATGTGGAAAGTAGGGTTCCATAAAATATAAACACAACAGTGAGATGGGAACTACAAGTGGAAAAGGATTTCAATCTTCCAGAAAAGGAAGGTATCTTTAACAGAGTTACTACAATATAAGTGTATGAAACTGCTATCAGAAGGAAGGGTAATACTATCACAGGTAAGCACAACAAGGTGGCTTCTATTTGAACTTTGGATGTATCTGAACAAGAAAGTTCCAGAACAGGATTTAAATCACAATAGAAATGGTCAATAACATTCGGTCCACAGAATTCTAGTTGACTTATGCCAAGTATAAAAATGAATGCAATAGAACAACTCAACAACCAGGATGCAAGAACTAATTGAATACAAAGTGTTGGTTTCATAATGGAGGTATAATGTAGAGGAGAGCAGATGGCTAGATAGCGGTCATAGGACATTATTGTCAGAAGGTAACATTCAAATGCTTCTATTGAACTAAAGGCAAAATACTGAGTAATGCAACCAGAAAAGGACATGGAGGTCCACTCATGTAGAAGAATATTTAACATGTTAGGAGCAATATCTGTGGTCAGCATAATGTCAGATATAGAGAGTTGGGAGAGGAAGAAGTACATGGGAGAATGGAGGGTCTTGCTGTAATATACCAGTATGATGATCAAAAGATTTCCACATATTGTCACAATGTATAGAATTAGGATGAAGGTGAAGAGCAACAGATTATATACATCCATGCTCTTAGATCCCATGAAAAAGAATGTGATGACATGACTTTCATGTGTGGTCTGTGTGACATAAGAAAATAAATTAATAATATAACATGTACAGTATTTATTTTAGCAAAAATAAATAAATAAATAAAAACATAAATTGTATGTTCACTTTGAGAAACCAATGAAAGCAAATAAGATGATGAAGTTGTGTTTACTGTCAATGCCCAATCAAGTTTAAGAGAAATTAAAAAAAAAAAAAAAAAGGATTTTTATTTGCACATATTTGGTTGATTGAAATTAACACGGCTTCATCTTATTTCCTGAGCTCAGTGAATATTTCCCTTGCTAAGTGGACAGTTTCTATTCTTTTAACTTTTAGTAAATTACTCTTTTAGTAAATCAGCCTCTGGCTCAGTGCCTTAAGCTATGGAATCAGTACACTAAGCTATAGAAATTAATATTTGTCATAATAATTATAATTTTAATGAATAAGAGCATCATAGCTTTATTAATGTATCCCAGAATTTAAAAACAAATGTACTTACTCTATTCACTAATGATAGCTGATGGAAATCCATATGTAAAAAAAAAAAAATAATAATTAAATACAAATAAACCAGCAAAAACACAATTCAGATTTTTTTTTAAAATCATAACAGAACACTGCAATAAAAAAATGTAAATGTAGTTAAAAGTTAAATATCACATTAATTGTTTTCATAGGAGTTTTTTCAGGCAGTGTTTCAATTTAAGATTTAAAAAGGCAAACACAAATGAATTCATAAATGGAAAACAAATAGAAAAAAAAGAAAAAATAGAGAGAAAATAATATGTATTGTATACATCTATTGTACATTTAAAGTGTATCAATGGATAAGCAGAGTTGTTCAAATAAGAAACCCTTTTTCACCCAAGCATTTATACAGTATGCTCTGTATTTCTTTGCAGTTTAAAGATTCCATTGAGAATAACCAAGATCTCTTTGGATTTATATTTGTGACCTTGATTTAAAAAAATAAGATACATTTATTAATATGTTATTTTTAGAAAATGAAATACTGCAGTAAATATTTGCTCATAGATAGCAATATAACATTTTAAAGAAAACCCTCTATTGCTGACCTCTGTTGTCCTAGTTCTCAGGCTTTCATGGTGATCCAATAGATTCAAAGCACAGAATCTCCCAGTGATTTTTTTCATGGATTAGGCGGGGCACAAATTAAAGAAAGAAGCTCAGGCTTCAATAAACACCTAAAGTCTGGAGCTATCCCCCACAGTACTTATTTTTTGACCTCCGAAATACTAAAATCTCAATCCAAAAGAGCATCTTAGGAATTGCAGGTGACAGATCGTTGGTGGTATGACAATCAGTTCAGCTCTGCATTTATTATTAATACATTGTACAACTTCCGGTTCCGGCTCGGAATGACGGGGTAGCTCCTTGCTGCAGCTCCGGCACCGAGCCACACAAAACAGCATATAAAGCCTCCCCAGCCACCCACCACGGTCCCGAACGTTCTCAGCAGTCTCCCCCGCAACCATGGAGCGTTTTGTGGAGAAAGGCGGTGCGCGATCACTCCCGCCCACCCAGCAAATTGAGATTGGGATGAGGCCTTGTACCATGCTGCAGCGGATATGCCGGTGTACTACCGAAAGTTTCAACTTGCCAAAAACTCCAACCACCCTCGTCACTTCCGCCGCGAGTGACTCGCGGCCAGGGCATTGCATTGACTTGCGGCGGAAGTGACGAGGGTGGTTGGAGTTTTCGGCAAGTTGAAACTTTCGGCAGTACACCAGCAATGGAGGTGAGTGGCGGACCCTCCCCCGCTTCCCTGCCACAAGGGGACAATAATACGCAGAACATTGCCAAAGCAGTGACTGCTATTCTGACTCCCACTATCACAGACACTGTGGAAAAAGCGATTAATGCTGCAATGCAGCTAATAAAGAAGGAGCTCGGGGACCATGTATCCCGCTTAAATGAGGCTGAAAATAGGATCTCTCGCATAGAGGATGAGCTCTATCAAGCTCAAGCCACTGAACAAAGACAAGATAAAACTAACCAGTACATACTGCAAAAGCTTGAAGACCTGGAGAATAGGTCCAGGTCCTGCGATTTGGTGGTGTACCTGAATCGCTGCAGTCCCCAGATATCGTGCACTTCTGCTCCACGCGCATACCGGAGGCCCTGGGTCTCGCCAGCCCCTGCACTGTGGAGCGTGCTCACCGCCTGGGCTCCCCCTCCTCTGAACGGACCATGCCACGTCCCATTATTGCCAAATTCCTTAACTATGCTGACAAGAATGTTATTTTACAGAAATATAGGCAATCTACCCCCATCACGGTGGATGGCGTTAAATTTTTGATTTTTGACTACTCCAGCGAAGTCTCTGAGAAGCAAAAAGCTTTTCAGCACATCTGCTCCAAGCTATACCACCACCACATGAAGTTCACCCTGGCATTCCCAGCAATCCTTCATCTTAAAGCCCCCAATGGTGAACAACTCACCTTCCAGAAACCCTCCGCAGCTAAAACCTACCTGCGCTCCATCACTCCCGATCATTCCAACACTCCATCTTCCCGAGCTCCACCACTTGCCCGATCATTGGATCAACGCAGTCCGCCCAAGGACTCCCCCAATCGTTTGAGATTCTCAGGCCCAACTTCCCGGCAAAACCAATGCTAAAACTCTGTGTACTGCAATTAATGCACTGTTTACTTTTTCAGAACCCTGACAGCCACTGTTGGCTTCAAAAGCTGAGACTTTTCAACAACCAGGTGATGTCATCTGTTATGCCATGATGTTCTTGGTTCCAACTCTCAGGTTTGTTACATTTAATATTAGTATGTATCCTTCTCCTTGTTCCTGGTATCACCAGACTGTCAGTATGGGCCGCTTTCCCCACTAAGTGTTTCCACAGCTCAGCATGGGGTTAACTCACATTTGGTTTGGGCTCATGGTTGCACTGGAGCTGGTCCATGGTGTTTGTCATGCGGAAAAAAGAGAAGTCCACTGGCTGTTGTATTTTCTCTGTGGTTATGTTGTTATTATTTCTTTTCCCTCATCCTTGAACTTCTCCTTACCATACCTACATTCTTTTGCCCCACTTCATTCAACAGATGCACTTTTTGCTTAATTTATCTCCCCTTATGTAAAGCTCACTACCATATCTGACATGCTTGTCACTCCTCTATGTCATCCTACATACTCGGCCCAGACCTCTCCCCGACTTAACTATATATGAAAATAGTCTTGTGGAACATCAAGGGGTTAAGATCCCCTATTAAACGCACTAAGATCTTCCGCCATCTCAAGTGGTTGAAAACCAATATAGCCCTTTTGCAAGAATCCCATCTGACATCGTCCGACTTTCACAGTTTGAAAACATTTTGGGTGGGGACGGTCGTTGGTTCAGACGCTGTGGGGCAGAAAGCAGGGGTCCTGATCCCGATCAACAAAAATCTCCCCTGTGAAATACTCTCGACAGAAACTGACAACTCGGGTCGATTTGTTTCATCTCACATTCGTATCTATAACAGGGACCTCCTCATTTCTAACGTGTATGCCCCCAACATTCTTACAACATCCACATCTCCCCCATATAGTGGGCGGCGATTTCAATTGCATTTTTTACAATACCGACGACTGCCCCCCCCCCCCCCAAATGGTCCACTGGCAACCCGGATTACGCAACTCCCACACCTCTTAGCTCTACTATGGACTCTCTGCAACTATTAGATACCTGGAGACTCTTTCACCCTGTCGACAGGGAATACACCTTTTACTCCAACCCTCACAATGTCCTCACCAGGATTGACTACATTTTCTGTACTGATAATGTCGTCCCCTCCATAACTGCAACGGACATCGATATAATAGCCATATATGACCATGCCCCTGTATTTGTCACATTAAACTACACTGACTCCACATCCAGTCACTCCACCTGGCGCTTTCCAGCCTTCCTCTACCGAAACGCAGACTTTAAAGCATATACCACCCAGGCATGGGAAGAATACACTGCCACTAATGCCCTTCACAGAGATAATCCCAATCTCTTCTGGGACATTGCAAAATCTTTCCTTAGAGGTAAGACAATCGCCTATGTGATCTCCCACAAAAGATCAGCTCTAACTAAATACAAACTAGGTAGCGCCAACCTACAACTGGCCCAACGTTCGCTTAGCAATGATCCCTCTGATGCGAACAAAGACCTATTGCACAAGACAAAACACGATTTTGACACTTGGGCGCAGGAACTAGAACTTACTCAGCGCTCGCACACAGATGCCATGTTTTTCAAACATGGCAATAAAGCGGGCAAACTACTGGCCCGACTTTGTAGGTGCCTGTATACCGCTACACACATTGTGGCCTTGAAAGACTCCACTGGTAACATTGAGAGAACCCCTGAAGGTGTCGCTAAAACTATGTATCAATTCTACTCCTCCTTATGTGCGTCCTTCCCAGGATCACACAGGCCCAAAGGGACACTCTTAACGCACCTATTACTGCCATCTAATTATCCACTACGATCTCCCATCTAGCCCCCAACAAAGCACCCGGCCCAGATGGATTCACGGGGGAGTTCTACAAGACCCACTGTGAACCATTGGAACCCACCCATCTCGAAGTCTACAATACTATTTGGTCGGGAGGTTCTTACTTACCACCTGGAAACCAAGTCACCATTAAACTCTTGAGTAAAAAGAATAAAGATCCATTAGAACCAGGTTCATATAGGCCCATCTCCCTTCTGAACACAGATGAAAAATTTTCTCCAAAATTGTATCCACGAGGCTTATGGACATTCTCCCCTCCCTAATCCACCCAGCCCAGTCTGGTTTCGTAAAAGGCAGAACAGGTACTCTCAACATACGAAAAGTACTGCTGTTCCTAGACTATGCTAAACATCACGCAGACCAAGATCTAGCCATTATAACTCTAGATGCGGAGAAAGCCTTTGACAATGTACATTTTCACTGGCTCTACATGGTCTTCTCCAAACTAGGCTTTTCTGGTCCTTTTATGTCTTTGATTCAATCCATGTACTCTAAGCCCACGGCCAGACTGATGGTGGCGGTTCTGCTTTTGGACGAATTCCGCCAGCACAAGGGCACCGGGCAGGGTTGTCCCCTGTCCCCACTGCTGTTCAATCTGGCCCTGGAACCCCTATCCAGATTCCTCCTAGATCACGCGCCCCTCCATGGCATTAATGTTGGTGGGCATGATGTCCGTACCGCTCTTTTTTACAGACAATGTCCTTATTTTTACTGCCAACCCAATGGCAGACATGCCCATCATAAAATGAACCGTTGATGAATTCAGAACCTACTCTGGTCTTTAAATACATTTTGGTAAAAGTGGGATACTTCACATAGGCGGTTCATCTACCCCAACTTGGTCAGCCTTATCCCTGTTTGCCTTGGCTAAATCACATATTACATATTTGGGTATTAAAATAGGGAAACTCCCCTCCTCTCTATACTCTTAAACTATCCACCTCTTCTACAAAAGATTGTTAGAGAACTTGACAACTGGATGGATCTCCCCCTCTCATTTCTGGGAAGATGTCACCTCTTCAAAATGGTCAGCCTTGCCTGTCTACTGTATCCGATGCAAACTATGCCTTTGCTCCTAAAACACGCAGACCTTTCATTTCTAAACAAAGCTCTCTTGAAAATTAAATGGCAAAGAAAACGGCCCCACATAGCCTTAAAGAAACTGTACCTTCCCAGAAATGAAGGGGGCATTAGTCTCCCCAATGTTAGACTCTATAATTTATCTGCACTGCTCAGGATAGGTCTCGACTGGGTCTCTGAATCTTCGATCTACTCTAACTTCCAACTGGAATTATCTATGGTACATCCATATTCATTAAATGCCCTTCTTCACTGCAAATTAACCACTATACCACGTAATTTGAGACAGAATGCAATCCTCAGGGACACATTTATCGCCTGGAAGGAATCACACAAACATCTTCAATTGAAGATTGCAAACTCTTAAGGCATCAGGATACTAAGACATTTTGGACAATTTCATGCTCCCAAATTTGTGGGAACAGTTTGGGGTTGGCCCTTTCTGTTCCAACATGACTGCACACCAGTGCAAAAAGCAAGGTCCAAAAAGACATGGATGAGCAAGTTTGGGGTGGAGGAAGCTGTTATAGTTGCAAAGGGTGGGCCAACTCAATATTGAACCCTACGGCCTAAGACTGGGATGCCATTAAAGTTTATGTGCATGTAAAGGCAGGCGTCCCGATACTTTTGACAATATAATGTATGTATATTGTAATATGTTTTTATCAGGAGTGGACATATATAATGTCGAACTTGCTTGATTTTAATTGTAATATGAAATTCATTTTCTATTGTTTTTTTAACAGATTGTTATCAATTTTATTTGGCACAACTCATCCCATGGGCAAATCTTTCTTTTTGGTTCCTACAAGTTTTAGTTTTAGGGAATTCTGCCATTGTCTTTACATCTGTGGCCCTCTTTTTTCTTTTTTGTATATGTTCACCACTATTAAACTCTTCAGTTTGCTGTGTTGTACCACAACCATTGGCATTATTTTAGCACATGACACAACAATTACATACAGTCAGGTCCATAAATATTGGGACATCAACACAATTCTAATCTTTTTGGCTCTATACACCACCACAGTGGAATTGAAATGCAACAAACAAGATGTGCTTTAACTGCAGACTTTCAGCTTTAATTTGAGGGTATTTACATCCAAATCAGGTGAACGTTGTACGAATTACAACAGTTTGTATATTTGCCTTCCACTTTTTAAGGGACCAAAAGTAATGGGACAGATTAACAATCATAAATCAAACTTTCACTTTTTAATACTTGGTTGCAAATCCTTTGCAGTCAATTACACCCTGAAGTATGCAATGCATAGACATCACCAGACACTGGGCTTCATCCCTAGTGATGCTCTGCCAGGCCTCTACTGCAACTGTCTTCAGTTCCTGCTTGTTCTTGGGGCATTTTCCCTTCAGTTTTGTCTTCAGCAAGTGAAATGCATGCTCAATCAGATTCAGGTCAGGTGATTGACTTGGCCATTGCATAACATTCCACTTCTTTCCCTTAAAAAACTCTTTGGTTGCTTTTGCAGTATGCTTCTGGTCATTGTCCATCTGCACTGTGAAGCGCCGTCCAATGAGTTCTGAAGCATTTGGCTGAATATGAACAGATAATATTGCCTGAAACACTTCAGAATTCACCCTGCTGCTTTTGTCAGCAGTCACATCATCAATAAATATAAGAGAACCAGTTCCATTGGCAGCCATACATGCCTATGCCATGACACTACCACCACCATGCTTCACTGATGAGGTGGTATGCTTTGGATCATGAGCAGTTCCTTTCCTTCTCCATACTCTTCTCCTCCCATCACTCTGGTACAAGTTGATCTTGGTCTCATCTGTCCATAGGATGTTGTTCCAGAACTGTGTAGGCTTTTTTAGATGTTGTTTGGCAAACTCTAATCTGGCCTTCTTGTTTTTGAGGCTCACCAATGGTTTACATCTTGTGGTGAACCCTCTGTATTCACTCTGGTGAAGTCTTCTCTTGATTGTTTGACTTTGACACACATACACCTACCTCCTGGAGAGTGTTTTTGATCTGGCCAACTGTTGTAAAGGCTGTTTTCTTCACCAGGGAAAGAATTCTTCGGTCATCCAGCACAGTTGTTTTCCGTGGTCTTCCGGGTCTTTTGGTGTTGCTGAGCTCACCGGTGCGTTCTTTCTTTTTACAGATGTTCCAAACAGTTGATTTGGTCACACCTAATGTTTTTGCTATCTCTCTGATGGGTTTGTTTTGTTTTTTTCAGCCTAATGATGGCTTGCTTCACTGATAGTGACAGCTCTTTGGATCTCATATTGAGAGTTGACAGCAAGAGATTCCAAATGCAAATAGCAAACTTGAAATGAACTCTGGACCTTTTATCTGCTCCTTGTAAATGGCATAATGAGGGAAAAACACACACCTGGCCATGGAACAGCTGAGCAGCCAATTTTCCCATTACTTTTGGTCCCTTAAAAAAATGGGACGCACATATACAAACTGTTGTAATTCCTACACCTTTCACCTGATTTTGATGTAAATACCCTCAAATTAAAGCTGGAAGTTGGCAGTTAAAAGCACATCTTGTTTGTTTCATTTCAAATCCACTCTGGTGGTGTATATAGGCAAAAAGATTAGAATTGTGTTGATTTGCCAATATTTATCGACCTGACTGTACATTTCTGCTCGCTGCTGCGCTCATGTCTTTTAGCCCAACACACTACTCCACCTGGTGGGTTTCAATTTGACATCTTTGCCCTGAGCACCGTATAACCTTGTCCCTATACTGATGCTGGGGTATGTTCCTGACACTTAATGGAACGGAAGAAGTAGCTTGGAGAAGCTATGAAATGTCTTTATTGTAAAAGAACAGTCCAGCTGAATGTGACTACCAATAATAGATATATCATGATCTGGATAAAAGAGGACCTTCAGGGAGGGCCGTGGCCGTGGAGTTGATTCGGACACACAAATAATGTCCCAACACAGGAGAGCCTCCTACCAACCCTGCAGAGCCGCAACACCCTGCCAGGGAAGCATATAATCCTTCTTCCCCAAGGTTGGTGGGACATGTGGAGATACAGCCAAGATGGCGCCAGAACGGGGAGCAGACAGGACACATGCAGCAGCCATCCAGACACTTCAGCGAATAGCTGCATCCCCCATAGCCTCTCCTATATTGGTGAGTAACTTGGCGCCCCCTGTGTCCCCCTGCTCCAACATTTCTTAAGATATGGGGTCTGACATGTCAGACATTATAGGGGATAGAGACCTTAAGCAACATATATGGTCTCTCCCCACTAAGGATGACCTGGAGCGATTTGCTAACAGGGTGGAAAAAGCATTGAAACAAGATATAGAACAGCGTAAGGCAGATACATCACAGTTGGGCAACAGATTGGAGTCTCTTGAACAGAAGTTTGAGGAAACATTGCCTGCCCTTTCACAACTTAAAGAAAAGTGCATGCAGCAGGACCAACGGATAGACACTTTACTGTGCCAATTAGACCATTATGAAAACCATAGTCGCAGAGCCAATATCTGCATTAGAGGGCTACTTGAAGCGACAGCACCTAAGGATATTGTTCCCACCCTACAAGGCATATTCCGGGACATTTTGGGCCTATCTGCTTCGGATCCAGTGGAGATTGACAATGGAGATCCGCCCACCGTCGCAAGACCCGAACAACCCTAGAGACATAATCTGTAAGCTGCACAAATACACCTTTAAAGAATGCATAATGCAATAAATGAGGAAAAAAAACGTTTTATGACTTTGATGGAGCATGCCTCTTTTTCTACCAGGACCTTTCCAGAAGATTGCTAATGCAGCACAGAGCGCTCCATCATTAGTGGAGGCACTAACCACAGCAGGAATCACCTATACGTGGGGGTTCCCTTTTCACCTGCAAGCTAAAAAGGATGGAAAGTATGTCACCTTACACACCAAAGACGATTTGCTGCACTTCCTCTCCCAACTGGGCCTTGGCCCTGTGGATTTTCCTGTTTGGCGTATCTCCACACATTTCCAGCTGCCCTCGGCCATTCCACCTTGGCTAACAGAGTGCCCCAAACGACGCTCCAGGGGCTTTCTGCCTCATCCCCCACAATGGGGTAATAGGGGGCACTCCTAGCCCAGCAACTTCTTGATGACCTAAATTGCCTGAACCCTATCCAACAGCTAGAAGGGCTGCACCACCAATGCCCATGTTCCACACACTATACATTACCTATTTGTCTATCCCTCTCGAATCAGTGGACTTTGTGAGTCTACCAACCTTTCTGTGGCACCCCTGTGACTTCATTATGGCACTGAACTGTGTAGATTCTGATAGAAGGTGGCGGTGATTACAGTAAGATGTATTTAATACACCCCCGGTTAAAGTATGAACAAAATACTAAGCCAACTTTGAGGTGTGAGGGCTCAGTCCTGACCCACATACCTGACTGCATTCCCCATGTAGATCTACCCTCCAAGGGGATTGCCCTGGACAGGGCACCATGCTCGCCCCTGGGGGGCATGTCCTCTTGAATGGACCCCGAGGGGCGATCATGCAGTCTTTTTATGACCTTAGGTCTCAAATGCTCGTTGACTGTTCACTAGTGGTTCTTTATATGTTTGGTTTGAAGTTCCTTTTCCCTGATATGTCATAATTGGAGGTTCTGATTCGGTCATCTGGACGATTACTACCGTGCTTTCTGTGGCTACGGTTAAGGTAGTCTCATCTAACACCCGTGGCCTTTGCTCCCCTAGCAAGCGTAATAGGTTGTGGTTGGAGTTGAAGCGGCGGGGGGGCACAGGTTCTTTTCTTGCAGGAAACTCACTTCACACACACTTCTGTCCCTTATCTTCCTACGCACCTTTCCCCCCAATGGTTTCTTAGTAGCGAAGTCCAGTGGTACAGCCATCGCCATCCATAAACATTGCCCCTTTCATCCACAAGAGCATTACGCAGACCCACAGGGTAGATATGTTTTCCTGAAGGGGACCATACAGCGGCAAACGTATACTTTTGCAACCCTGTATGCATCCAATGCCCGCCAACTAACTTTCCTGGACTCTGTCCTGGAACGACTTGCAGACTTTAGGGAAGGTAAGCTTATTCTTGGGGGTGACTTTAATGTCAGCCCTGACCCTTCTGTAGACATTTCCCACACATGTCCGGTGCGCTCGCACACTTTCCTGAAACACTTTTGTAGGTCTATACAAATAAATCTCCTAATAGACAGCTGGAGAGCATTACATGCATCCGACAGAAACTTTAGTAATTTTTTGAAGACACATGACACCTATACCAGAATTTACCTATTATTTGTGAACCCTAAAACCTTGGACGATCTGGTATATTCCTCTATAGAGTAGATCACCATCTCTGATCATGCCCCCATCACCGCTACACTCCTGTTGTCGGGGCCGGCGTCCAGGACTTGGTCGTAGAGACTTAATGAAGGTCTTCTGGACAATGCTTCTGTCGTTGCAAAGGTGTCAGATACTCTCACACATTTTTTTGTCTGAGAACACTACGGGGGAGATCAGCGATGGCACGATCTGGGAGTCCCACAAGGCTGTGACTCGAGGAGTACTTATAGCTTTGGGGACGAAACTTAAAAATGAGATACAGGCAGACTTCAAAAGAGTCTTGTCAGCCCTGCAACTAGCGGAACTGCAGCACAAACAACGGGCAACCCCGGAGGCTTTGCAGAAGCTTACGGAACTTTGTGAACTCTTTTCTAGACTTCTTGACCACCGAATTAACTCACGGATGTGTTTTGTTGCTTATAAATATTATGAGCGGTAGGATGATGACTAGAGCCCTGCGTAAACAATGTACTTCCACTTGGGTACATAAGCTCCAAACCCGCAAGCTGCCACAGTGGTACAGACCACGAAAATTGTGTCCCTTTTCCATGACTACTACGCAGCCCTATATGATTTGGACTCCATCTGTCCCCATAGAGATCCAGAAGGTTGTCGCATATCCGAGACTACTTGGCTTCTTCAGGACTTCCTTCTCTCTCCCAGGAACAGAGAGATACATTAGAGTCTCCAATTACTCCTGAGGAATAATTGTCCATGGTAAAATCGATTCCCAATGGGAAAAGCCCTGGGCCGGATGGCTACACGAAAGCATACTACCTGAAATTTTTTACCCAGCTCCATCCACACATGTGCCGGTACTTTGATTCCTTGACTAAAGGTGGTGATACTAATATACCACCGGAAGCCCTTCTGGCCCATATCACTGTACTCCCAAAGGAGAATAAGAACAACACACTGCCTCAAAATTACCGCCCCATATCTCTACTTAATACTGACCTGAAAATCTTCTCTAAGGTCCTGGCCAACCGTTTAACACACATATTCCCTTCAGTTATACACCCTCATCAGGCTAGATTCATCATGGGGAGGGAGGCCAGAGACAACTCTGTTAGGGAGATCCAGTTGACCCACTGGACCCAGACACACCGCAAACACCACATCCTATCTGATATTATCCTAGGCCCACATATGCTCCGCTGAATCACCGCATTGTACTCATCCCCCACTGCTCAGGTTAAGGTAAATGGCTATTTATCCACTAGGTTCCCCATCCGGAACAGTACGAGACAGGGATGTCCCTTATCACCTCTCCTGTTTGCTCTTGTTCTGGAACCATTACTCCGCAGGGTGAGGGCTGACAGGAACATAGGAAGAGTGAGAGTTGACTCCATGGAGCATAAGCTCACTGCCTACATTGATGGCATCCTGTTCCATGTCACAAATCCCCTGATCTCGCTGCCCAACTTGATGCAGGAACTAAAAGCATTAAATTTTAAGATAAATTACTCAAAATCCGAGATACTATCGATTACTTTACCCCCGGACCTGGAGAGGTCTCTGCGGGGAGCACTTCCCTTTGCCTGGGCAAGCAAATCACTGACATATTTGGGAATTCAACTCACTAAACAATTTAAATCTCTATATACAGACAACTACCTTACTTAATAAAATCTGCACCGACCTCCAATCGTGGTCTAAGATAGCCTTTACTTAGCTAGGACGCACGAATATACTTAAGATGACTGTCCTCCCTAGGATCTTGTTTTTTTTCTGCAGATGGTGCCTTTTACCCTACCCGATCGCTTTTTTCTCGAACTCCAATGGCTTTTCATACAATTTGTGTGGCCTGGCAAAAGACCACAGAAGGCCATGGTGATATTGAAAAGACCTAAACAGACAGGGGGCCTAGGCATGCCAGATGTGAGGTCCTACTATAGAGCAATGGCACTACAGTGGATTCTAAATGTCTAAAGTATGGGTTTCCCTGGAAACAATTCTGGCATGTCACAACCTTGCCCATGTACCTTGGGCCAATGCAGCAGACAGGGGTCTCTCGGTATTGGTCTCACCCTTGGCTATCCACACACTTAAGTTACGGGATAAGCTAAATAGCTCCCTATCTCTGGCACCACCGCTCTCGCATTTGGCTCCCATTGGGGGCTTCCCATGGTCCCCCCCCGGGTAAAAGATATTGGCTTAGGCACCTGGGCAATGGAAGGGACTGTTAGCCTGCAGAGGTTCTTGGAGGGTGAGGACTTAGTGTCTTTAGCCTCCCTGGGGGAGCGCTGTGGCCCCTTCCCCTTGGATTTTTGGAGACACCACCAGCTCCACCATTTCTTTTATACCCAATGGTCCTCATGATGCCTGAGAATCACCTTCACTCGATTTAAGCGGCTTTGGTCAGTTAGCAAGCCCATCCCACATATGATCTTGAGCCTGCACTGATTACTCCTCTCCACCACTGCACCAAGTAAGCCAGGATTAGGGTTGAGCGAACACGGACTGTATTATTCGTGTTCGTACCGAATAATTGTTTTTTTGTTACCCGAACACGGACCCGAAAACTTTACTGTATGTTCGGGTAAAAATCCGTGTTCGGTCGTTTTATTTCCGGGTTTTGCATGCATTGGTGCGCTTTTCATGGCGGGCTTTCAACAGCCAATCAACAAGCGTTTAACTGGTGTGCCTTAAGCCATCCCAGCCATGCCTACAAATGTATTAGTAGCTGTGATTGGCCATCTGAAGCATGTGACCAAGTCTTTATAAGTTCCAGCCAGCGCCGTGCGGCGTCATTCTGCAGTGTACTAGTTCAGGGACAGAGCACACATCATACGTGCTGGCTGCTGATTAGGGACAGACAGGCAGGCAAAACTCATTTGTGTCCGCATAGAATTGAGGGACAGGTCGGAGTGTGTTAGGCAGGGCGAGTTGTAGGCATTTTAGGGAGAGGCTGCTGCTGATTTTTAGGGTCAGTTTTCTACGATCGATTTTGCTGTGTGGGAGGGGTTTGCAGTGACCGATCTACGATCTTATCAATCCTTTTAGGGAGAGGCTGCTGCTGATTTTTAGGGTCAGTTTTCTACGATCGATTTTGCTGTGTGGGAGGGGTTTGCAGTGACCGATCTACGATCTTATCAATCCTTTTAGGGAGAGGCTGCTGCTGATTTTTAGGGTCAGTTTTCTACGATCGATTTTGCTGTGTGGGAGGGGTTTGCAGTGACCGATCTACGATCTTATCAATCCTTTTAGGGAGAGGCTGCTGCTGATTTTTAGGGTCAGTTTTCTACGATCGATTTTGCTGTGTGGGAGGGGTTTGCAGTGACCGATCTACGATCTTATCAATCCTTTTAGGGAGAGGCTGCTGCTGATTTTTAGGGTCAGTTTTCTACGATCGATTTTGCTGTGTGGGAGGGGTTTGCAGTGACCGATCTACGATCTTATCAATCCATTTAGGGAGAGGCTGGAGATAGGCAGGTGTCAGTGGTCCACATCGATTTTGCTGTGTGTGGGGTGCAGTGAACACAATTTTTTTTGCCCACTGAGGAGGAGGGAGAAAAGTATTTTTCTATCAGTCACTGTGTGCAGCGTTTTTCCTTCAGCTGTGCTGTGCTGACTGATCATACACTCCTGTGTTCAGTGTTCAGTTCACATGTGCTATTATTGAGTGGTTTCAAAAATCATACACTTTTTTCTATTCCACTATTCAATATACAGCCTTGGGTTAAAAAAAATTAAATTGTGGCCTGCAGCAGAGCTGAATGATATTTGGGGTTTTTGAGGTTCATCTCATACTTCTGAAGATTTGAGGGTGCTGCCTGTTCCAAACTCCTCCTACTCCTCATCCAGCCTTTTAGGGGTACAAACAATAGTAACTGGGGCCTAGTGTGGTTTTGTACGTGTGAGATACATACACTTTTTTTGATCATATTTTCTATTCCGCTATTCAATAAAAACCTTTGGGAATCAATTAAATTGCGGGATAGTCTGTGTTGGTACGTGTGAGATCCACCTTTCCAAGTTTTTGGGGTTCATCTCATACTTCTGAAGATTTGAGGGTGCTGCCTGTTCCAAACTCCTCCTACTCCTCATCCAGCCTTTTAGGGGTACAAACAATAGTAATTGGGACCTAGTGTGTTTTTGTACGTGTGAGATACATACACTTTTTTTGATCATATTTTCTATTCCACTATTCAATAAAAACCTTTGGGTATAAACAATTAAATTGCGTGATAGTCTGTGTCGGTACGTGTGAGATACACCTTTCCAATTTTTTGGGCGCATCTCATACTGCAGAGGATTTGAGGGTGCTTCAGTCTGCCTCCTGCCTGTTCCGAACTCCTCCTACTCCTCATCCTGCCTTTAGGGTCGAAAAAATTGTAATCTGGGTCTAGTTTGTGTTTGTACGTGTGAGATACACCGTTTTGTAAAATTTGTCCTATTCCGCTATTCAATATACACCCTGTTTGAGTTTAAAAAATTAAATTGCGGGATAGTCTGTATCGGTACATGTGAGATACACCTTTTTAAATTTGTTTGACGCATCTCCTTCTACCGCCGAGAATTGCAGGGCGCTTCAGTTTGCCTCCTGTTCCCAACTCCTCCTACTCATCTTCCTCATCCTGCCTTTAGGGTACAAAAAATTGTAATTGGGGGCCTAGTCTGTGTTTGTACGTGTGAGATACACTGTATTATAAAATTTTTCCTATTCCGCTATTCCATATACACCCTTTTGGAGTGTAAAAAATTTAATTACGGCATAGTCTGTATCGGTACGTGTGAGATACACTTTTTAAATTTGTTTGGCGCATCTCTTTCCCCCACCAAGGATTGCAGGGCGCTTCAGTTTGCCTCCTGTTCCTAACTCCTCCTACTCCTCTTCCTCATCCTCCCTTTAGGGTACAAAAAATTTTAATCGGGGCCTAGTCTGTGTTTGTACGTGTGAGATACACCGTTTTTTATCCTTTTCCACTATTCAATATACACCCTTTTGGGGTAAAAAACATTAAATTGCGGCATAGTTTGCATATTTGACTGTGAGATACACCCGTGCGATGCTGTTGTTGTTTTGTTCCGCTATTCAATAAACACCTTTCTAGGGCAAGATCTTAAATTACAGAAATATGAGGAGACCATCAAATAGTGGCCGTGGCCTGGGTCGTGGTGCTGCTGGTAGAGCTCCTGTTGCAAGGAGAGGACGTGGTCGATCTGTGCCAGCTACACGCACAAGTGAAACACCTTCCTCAAGTGTTAGTAGGCGACAGAACCTGCATCAGTATTTGGTAGGGCATCATACGCCTCTAAAAGTGATGAGGCCAGAACACAGAGAGGCGATAGTAGATTGGTTTGCTGCTGACAGTGCCTCCAGTTCCTTCACATTGTCTCCCACCCAGTCTACTGCAGAAAGGTCAGAGTTGGCACCTGCAGCCGATGTCCAACCGTCTTTCACCTCACCCCCTTGCAAATCAGGCAAGCAGTCTGAGCCCCAAGCCATACAGCAGTCTCTTCTTCTTTTTGAGGACTCTGTCAGCAGGGTTTCCCAGGGCCATCCACCTAACCCTGCCCCAGAAGTGGAAGAGATTGAGTGCAGCGATGCCCAACCACTTATTTCTCAAGATGAGTACATGCAAGGACCATCGCAGCACGTCTCCGATGATGACGAAACGCAGGTGCCAACTGCTGCGGCGTTCAGAATTGTGGAGACCGACAAGGAGGGCAGGGGTGAAGACTGGGTGGAAGATGATGTGGAGGACGATGAGGTCCTCAACCCCACATGGAATGAACGTCATGCAGGTGACCTGAGTAGTTTGGAGGAAGAGGCGGTGGTCGCACAGAGCCACCAGCACAGCAGAAGAGGGAGCAGGGTGCAGAAGCGGAGCGGCCGTGCCCTAGACACTACGCCTGCTACTGCCTAACACACAGCAAGGGAACGAGCGCACCAAAGTTAGCTCAAAGGAGTTCTCTAGCGTGGAAGTTCTTCAGAAAATGTGCTAAAGACAGGACACGAGTGGTTTGTACCCTGTGCAATCAGAGCCTGAAGCGAGGCATAAACCTTCTCAACCTGAGCACAACCTGCATGATCAGGCATCTAAGTGCAAAGCACGAGCTGCAGTGGAGTGGACACCTTCAAAACCAAGAAACGTCTCTGGCTCATCCTGCTTCCTCTTCTGCTGCAGTCTCGGCAGCTCCAGCCACATCTGTAGTGATACCGGCACCTGCCACCCCGCAAACAGAGGATCTGTCAGCAACACCACCACCTGGGTCACCAACCATCTCCACAATGTCCCGTGGAAGCGTTCAGCTTTCCATCTCCCAAACACTTGAGAGGAAGAGGAAGTACCCCCCTACCCACCCGCGATCCCTGGCCCTGAATGCCAGCATTTCAAAATTCTTGGCGTTTGAAATGCTGTCATTCCTTCTGGTGGAGACGCACAGTTTTAAAAACCTTATGTCGGTGGCTGTCCCACAGTACGTCGTGCCCAGCCGCCACTACTTTTCCAGGCAAGCCATCCCTTCCCTGCACAACCAAGTGGGGGAAAAATCAGGTGTGCACTGCGCAACACCATCTGTGCCAAGGTCCACCTAACTACCGATACGTGGACCAGTAAGCACGGTCAGGGGCGTTATATCTCCCTAACGGCACACTGGGTAAATGCAGTGGCGGATGGGCCTGAGGCGGATAGCAATTTGGCGCATGTCTTTTCACCACCGAGGATTGCAGGGCGCTTCAGTTTGCCTCCTGTTCCTAACTCCTCCTACTCCGCTTCCTCATCCTCTACCGCCTCCTCATCCGCACAGCGTAACACCTTCACCACCAACTTCAGCACGGCCAGGGGTAAACGACAGCAGGCAGTTTTAAAACTTGCCTGTTTGGGGGAAAAAAACACACACCGCGCAGGAGTTGTGGAGGAGCATGGAACAGCAGACAAATGAGTGGTTGCTGCCAGCGAGCCTCAAGCCCGGCCTGGTGGTGTGCGATAACGGGCGAAATCTCATAGCAGCTCTGGGCCTAGCCGGTTTGACGCACATCCCTTGCCTGGCGCATGTGCTGAATTTGGTGGTGCAGAGGTTCCTTAAAAACTACCCCGATATGTCAGAGCTGCTGCAGAAAGTGCGGGCCATCTGTGCGCACTTTCGGCGTTCTCACCCTTCTGCTGCTCGCCTGTCAGCGCTGCAGCGTAACTTCGGCCTTCCCGCTCATCGCCTCATATGTGACGTGCCCACAAGGTGGAACTCCACCTTGCACATGCTGGAAAGACTGTAACATTTTCAGGGCAGTCATTCGCAAGGGGCTCCGAGGGTGGGTTCCTGCACACACAAACGCCAGGGACACAATTGTCCAGCAGGGGCACAGTTCTGGAGGATGAGGAGGAGGAGCTGGAGGAGGAGCTGGAGGAGGAGATGGAACCATGTTCACAGCACCCAGGTGAACATTGCACCCAGGCCAGCTCATGGCCATCACTGGTGCGTGGCTGGGGGGATACAGAGGACACGGACGATACACCTCCCACAGAGGACAGCCTTTCGTTGCCTCTGGGCAGCCTGGCACACATGAGCGATTACATGCTGCAGTGTTTCCACAACGACCGCCGAGTTGCCCACATTCTAACTTGTGCTGATTACTGGGTGGACACGCTGCTGGATCCCCGTTACAAGGACAACGTACCGTCCTTAATTCACTTACTGGAGTGCAATCGCAAGATGCGCGAGTACAAGCGCACGCTGGTAGACGCGATGCTGCTGGCATTCCCACCTGACAGCGGGGCCACAGTGGAAGCACAAGGCAGAGGAGGAGGAGGAGGAGGAAGAGGTCGCCAACGCAACCAGGGCACCGCCAGCACCTCAGAAGGCAGGGTTAGCATGGCCGAAATGTGGAAAAGCTTTGTCAGCACGCCACAACAAACAGCAGCACCAGCAGCTCAGATGGAACGTCTTAGCAGGAGGCAGCATTTCACCAACATGGTGGAGCAGTATGTGTGCACATGCCTAGGCGTACTGAATGAGGGGTCTGCCCCCTTCAACTTCTGGGTCTCCAAGTTGGGCACATGGCCTGAGCTTGCCCTTTACGCCTTGGAGGTGCTGGCGTGCCCTGCAGCCAGTGTATTATCTGAACGGGTATTTAGCACGGCTGGGGGCGTTATCACAGACAAGCGCAGCCGCCTGTCCAGAGACAATGTGGACAAGCTCACGTTCATTAAAATGAACCAGGCATGGATCCCACGGGACTTTTCCGTACCTTGTGCAGAATAGCGATGGATACCGACCTTACCCAGCCATTGTTCCATTTTTGCTCTTTCTCACTCTTTTGGGGTGTACCCTCATTTAAAATTTGTGAAAAGAAGCAGTGTTGGCTACCTCGTCCTCCTCAGGGCCAGATTAACGTAGGGGCTATTGGAGCTTCAGCTCCAGGCCCCTACCTTTATATAGGCCCCGGGTTGGCCATATTCACTGTTACCGCTCTTCTGTCACTTGTAAACACAGAAGTCTGGCTTCTATGCTCGCTTCCCCAGGCAGCTCCCTCAGAACCTCCCCACACAGCTCGAAGGCTGGACAAGGAGGGACAGTTGCCGATGCATGGATGTGTTTATGGGCTTCAGAGACAGCATCCCATGTTGAATTAGGCATGCATGGCTGCACCCTTCCTCCTCTGGGTGCATGCCAAGGCACGGCATTTAAGGCCCTTCAAAATCCTCAGCACCAAGCCCATGATGCTCTTAATCCGGCCCTGGTCCTCCTCCACCGCCGCTTCCACCTACACCGCCCATAGGTGTGCGCAGCCTATTGCATTAGGGTGTGCACCCTAATGCAATAGGCTGTGCACCCTAATGCAATAGGCTGCGCACACCTATGGGCAGTTTAAATACACATGCATGTGTTTGCCTACATGTACATGGCCCCGATACATTACTCTCCCTGCTGGCAAAGAGAAATAGAGCAGAGCAGGTCCGAGGGAGATCTTTCCCATCTCCTCACTGGCAAACAGAGCGATAATGCTATGTGCCCTAGGTGATTAGGGTGTGCCCACGTACACCCGGCACACCCTGTGTGCACGCCTATGACACCGCCACATCCACCACCACCTTAACCTCCCTCCTACTCCATATGGGCCTCGTCCTTCAGAGATGAAGAACATTGTTTTATTTTTCTCTTTTTTTTGTTGTTTTAAGTTATTTCCCTATCCACATTTGTTTGCAGAGCACTTGCCATGCTCTTAACTACGTTTTGCTGCCATTTGCAGCACTCTAGCCCTTTCCATTGGTGTTTTAGAGCCATTTTAGTGCCTGAAAGTTTGGGTCCCAATTGACTTCAATGGGGTTCGGTGTCCGGGAAAAGTTCGGCAAAAGTCCGGAACACGGATCCGGACTTTTTTTTAAAGTTCGGCCGAACCCGCTGAACACGGACATCCAGGTGTCCGCTCTAGCCAGGATATATTGGGGACTGGGAACGTGACCTGCAGAGGGAGTTTACTGAAGAGCAGCTATCCCATCTTTACCAATTAACCCATGCTAAGACCCAAGAAACCAATTAGAAGCTACTAACCAGGTGGTATCGGGTTCCAACCGATTTAGCTCAAATATATCCCTCGACCTCTGACCTGTGTTGGCGTAGCTGTAACCACCGTGGCTCATTGCTACATGTGTGGTGGGACTGCCCTTTAACCAGTTTAATACAGGGCACTTCCCTCCCTTCCTGCCCAGGCCAATTTTCCCCTTTTAGCGCTGTTGCATTTTGAATGACAATTGCGCGGTCATGCAACACTGTACTTACACCAAATTTATGTCATTTTCCCCCCACAAATAGAGCTTTCTTTTGGTGGTATTTGATCACCTGTGCGATTTTTACTTTTTGCTAAACAAATAAAAAAACACCGAAAAGTTTGAAAAAAAATTTTTTTTGTTTATGTTATACAATTTTGTAAATAAATAAGTTTTTTCCTGCACTGATGAGCACTGATGAGACTGCACTGACAGGCACTGATGAGGAGGCACTGATGGGGTGGCACTGATGGGGTGGCACTGATGGGGTGGCACTAATAGGCGGCACTGATAGGCGGCACTGATATGCGGCACTGATAGGCACTGATATGTGGCACTGATAGGTAGCACAGATATGCAGCATTGGTGGGCACTGATAGGCGGCACTGGTGGGCACTGATAGGCGGCATTGATGGACACTGATAGGTGGCACTGACGGGCACTGACAGGTGGCACCGACAGGCACTAATGGGCACTGATAGGCGGCACTGGTGGGCACTGATGGGCACTAATGGGCGGCACTGATCGGCACTGATGGGCGGCACTGATGGGCACTAATGGGCACTGATAGGCGGCACTGCTGGGCAATAATGGGCACTGGTGGGCGACACTAAAGGATGGCAATGATGGGCACTTGTGGGCAGCACTGATAGGGAGGACACTGGTGGGCATCACTGATGGGGAGGGCAATGGGGGGCTCCCTGAGCCCTGATTGCCATCCCTGGTGGCCATAGTGGGCATCCCTGGGGTCATAGTGGGCATCCCTGGGGTCATAGTGGGCATCCCTGGTGGATCTAGTGGCATCCCCCCCCAAGGGTCTGCACTGGTAATCAATGATCTGATTACCAGTGCCGACCCCCCCCCTGTCAGGGGAGCCGCCGATCGGCGCTCCTTTACTCGTGCCTGTCAGGCACGAACTAAGGAATGCCGATCAACGGCTGTTCCTGTTTATGATGTGACCAGCCCTGATTGGACACGGCTGATCACATGGTAAAGAGCTACGTCAGTAGTCTCTTTACCGAGATCGGAGGTGCAGGGTGTCAGACTGACACCTCGCATCACCGATCGCCACTCTGCGCGCCCCCGGGGGGCGCCCAGAGCTGTGTTATCCTGCCGCCGTCATATGACGTCCGGTCAGGATAACTCAACCACATTCCCTCATTTTGTAATAGGGCGGGCGGGAAGTGGTTAATAAAGCCATTTTGGCAAGAAATAAGGAATTGTATAAACACTGTCTTGGAGGTTGACCTCCTACTAGTACTGGTCCACTTTCTGCCCCCACAATCCCCATAACAAAATTTGCTCCCCATTTGCTCAATGCAGCAAAACGACTAATCCCGATCCATTGGAAGAACCCCCATGTTCTGAGCAGGGGGGACTGGGTCAAGAAGGTGACCGATATTATGGAGGCTGAGGAGTGGATAGCCACCTGTAAAGGTAGAAAGGACCGCTTTGAATCCATCTGGACGCCCTGGATAGATTATATTGCCAGGACAGACCCAATGTTGTCAAGCCTGGACGTTGCACTACTTGCACTACTTACACTAGCTAACCGTTATTGCAGCTAGCTCAGACGACCTATAAGACCTGAACCTCTGGTGCTTATGTCTAAGAAACCTCAGTTTTCCCAGCAGAGGGGCCGCTGGCCCCTCAGTCAGCGACATAGAAGTGATGGGAAAAGTTTGTTGTTAGGCTTTCTCAACATAAATTATCTTTCCTCGCTCACTTCTTTCTGTTAACTGATACCTCCTTTTTTTTTTTTTCTTTGGTAGGACACCTTATTTCATACTCCCTGTGAAGCAGGGCGTCTTTACATGCCATTTTACACAAGACTTCTGGTGCACATAGACCATTGTCCCAACATGGTAGTCTTCCGGCAGTGACCTTGTGTGCACATTTACAGCCAGTCATCGTGGGTGGGGGCCCCCGATTCGTCCGCCACCATAGCGGTTAGGTGGCGGCAAGGGGGTCGTTTTGACTCGACTGCCAAGATAGACGCCTATTGCCAATGGGCACTGTGGCGCTGTGCTCTAGATGTTCAGAACTTCAAACTGGCAACAATTATATATAACCACAGAGCAAGGATGGATCTCATATCTATTTTCTGTCTTGTTGAACCCTTTGTTTTATTTTTTCTTTATTTTTCCTGTTGTAACTCTTTATGATGACTCATTCTTTAATATTTCTGTACTATGTATGGCCTTGCTCTATACAAGTTAATGCTGTATCATCACACAATTTTATATTTTTGTTACCTTTCGCTACTGAAACTTAAATAAAAATGATATAAAAAAAAAAGAGGACCTTAACAGACAATGAGCAATGTTGTTTACAGGGATTTCTGGGGTCAATTTTAAAGGGTGCATTTGTACATGTTTTCATTCATTCATCCTGTAAAGTGTTACTAAACCCAGGAGCCTGCATTCACTATATCTGGTCTCCCACAGTACACAGACCATGGAAATGCAATTATTTTAGTAAATTTAAACTGCTAAATACCTTTTCTCATCACTAGTATACAGGTGCATCTCATGAAATTAGAATCTCATCAAACAATTCATTTATTTCAGTAATTCAATTCAAAGTGAAACTAATTTTTTTTATGAGCATGGGAATAAAAATATTAAGTATTTAGCCAAAGCATTGAGAGATGTAAGATCAGCTACTCACATTTCACAGATTAAAACTTCCGATAATAAGTTGGCAGTTAAGACAGAACAGAAAGCATCTGAATTTCAGCATTTTTATTTCAAAACTATATAATATCTTCCCATCTCATAAACCCTCATGCTTGGAAGGTGACAGGGGGCGAATAATTCAACAGTATCTAGAAAACAGCGGACTTCCCAGGCTGTCACAGCTGGAAACTCTAGAACTTGATCGACCAATTGAGATTGCAGAACTCACACGTGTAATTAAATCCCTGAAACCTGGGAAGAGCCTGGGCCTGGATGGTTTGTCAGGCATTTATTATAAAACATTTTGCCCCCTTTTGACAACCCATTTGCTTAAAGCATTGAACTCCCTACAGGATTCCCAAAAGTTAATGTCATCATTTACTTTGGCCTATATTACCGTATTGCATAAACCTAGCAAGGATCCTGCTGATTGTTCAAGCTACAGGCCGATATCATTACTCAATCTTGATATCAAATTGTTAGCGAAAATTTTGGCTATGAGATTTGGGAAATTTCTGCCTAAGCTTATAGGTCCGGAACAAGCAGGGTTTATGCCTGGGGGGAGACACGAGATAATATCACAAAGGCAATGAATTTCATTCATGGGTTGAGGGGATCAGAAGAAAGCCTTCTCCTATCAACTGATGTGGAATAGGCCTTTGATAAGATAGCGTGGGATTTTATGTTCTCAGTTTGCAAATATATAGGGATATATATATATCTAATATGATGGCTTGGTTGGCGGCAATGTATCAATCCCCTACTGCCAGATTGAAAATCAATGGCACTCTTTCCGAAACAGTAAAGATATATAATGGAACAAGACAGGAAAGCCCACTTTCACCTGTCTTGTTCATTCTTTTTCTGGAACCAAGAATGATTAATAGCAATCCCTCTATTAGGGATATTGCTATAAATCGTCAACATTATAAGCTAGCAGCATATGCCGATGATCTCCTTTTTGTCTTAACACAACCTCATGTTACAATACTGAATCTTATGAAAGAATTGGATACCTTTAGATATCTTTTTAACTTTAAAATTAATATCCACAAATCTGAAGCACTTAATATTATCATTAAGTAAGTCATTATTACAACAGATTCAGAAAAACTGCTCTTTCAAATGGGTTTCTTCGCAACTAAAATACCTGAGAATTATATTGCTTTCTAATGTGGCGGATATTTACACAAACATTTTCTTCCCTTATTGCAAAAGTTAGGAGAGGATGTTAAGAATTGGAATGCGAAGCCACTTTCGTGGTTTGGTAGAGCTGCAGCAGTAAAAATGGTAGTATTACCAAGGGTGCTGTATCTTTTCCATAGCTTACCCATCAGAATACCTATGCTTTTTTTCTATCTTTGAATGCTATTATAGGCAAATTTATTTGGGCAGGTAAAAAGCCTAGAATAAGTTTGCAAATCCTATCTAGGCCGAAAGCTGCGGGAGGTATAAATTTACCAAATCTTTTACATTATTATTATGCATCACACCTAGTGAGGATCATTGAATGGAACTGAGATGCTGAGCATAAAGATTGGGTACTTATGAAAAATTTGCAAACTAGGTTACCACTTAGATTCATACCTTGGATACCCTTTAAGCTTAACCCAGCAGAAGTGAAATTGCATCCAACTATTGGGCCGATTGCAATATTCCATAAAGTAGCTGAGAATTATAATTTGGCATCACTCCCAGGCCCCTTGATACCTGTAGAGCACATGATGGAATGGACACAAAACAGGAAGGTGCCCTCCTCAATTCAGGATGAAACCCCAATACCCCTGACTGCATATTTCTATATGAGTGCGGTGAAACTTAAGTCATACAATCAGTTGCAATCTGAGCTTTTAGGCAGTCGTTTTAAGTATTGACAATATATTCAGTGTTCTGTCCAGCCAGGGTTTCATAACCATTTGCCATAGTCTGTCAATAATAGAGTTCGTTAGCTAGGTTATAGCACCATCTAGTGGTGTTAAGTTGTACCACATCTTGTTTTTCTTGTTGTAATAATTCTGCCTTGTGGGTGGTGCTACTCATCGTGGGTTCTTGCAAGGCACTCTGGGAAGGGGAAGGGGGCAGTCCTCAGTCTCCTGGACACAGAATCAGAGCTGTTTCTTCATGTCTCTCTTCTAGAACTCCACCATCTGTGTAACAGCATATCTGGTGAGTCACTTACCTCTGTAACTAGGGCATCTTAGTATGCAGAGCTGTGCAGTTGTTTGTATTACTACTCAGAAAAGTTAACTGTGTAGATGTTAGACTGTTAGCTAGCCATGCAGTCCTATGTACAGGCAGTCATTGTACCATGTGCTTCACTGTTATGTAATGTATGATGCATGCGGTTCGTATACTCTATACTGATAGATGTCCTTTGTATTCTTATAGTTTTACCATATTTCTACAACCCTGTTTTTGCCATCACATAATAAACCTGTTAAACTACAAACAACAGGCCTCTTATTTGGGAGACAGGAATGGTTAATGCTGAATGTTGGAATACATACTGTATGAACGTGTAAGAAGACAGAACAGTAAAACAGATTCTAGTCACCAGCGATAGTGGATCTGACTATACGGAGCCGCCATCAGCCACGCGGTCCCGCGCACATGATTGCAGCAGTTGCCACACAGTCACAAGAAGTGAGAGTGTAACCCCCAGCAAGCACAGATCAGCCATTCCACACTGAAGTCTGTTCTTACCTAGGCTGAGCCTGCACGGAGTCACTAAGCAGCCAGCAACACAAACACCATGTCCACCAGCCAGACATCAACATGCAGGACAAGGTCACAAGCGAGCCACTCTAGCAAGTCCTCCATAAAAGAAATGGCTGCTCTCGCCCGTGCAGAAGCTGAGGCCGCTAAAGTAAGGGCTTCCTTTGCTGCACAAGAGATGCAACTAAAGATATCACTGGAAAAACGTGCAGTAGAGAAAGAAGTGGCAACCGCAACAGCCAAAGCAGAGTGCTTAGAAGCCATAGATTGTTCAGAATCTGAGAAACACAGCCAAGTACTCGGACCAGACTTAGATCAACAAGATCCAGCACAGCGCATCTCAGAATATGTCTACCAGCATCCCAAGACAGATGACACCTACGATCCGGTATATCAGCCAGCGTATACAGTGTGTCAAAGACCCTACCTTGAATCACAGTACCTCGAGCAAGACGGTATGCGGCAAAGTGATCCCGACCACAACTACCGCTCTACAGGACAAAGGCTACGACCTTCGCTTCAACTTAAAGGGACACCCTTCGCGTCAGAGCGGTATTATACAGACTTTCCTAAGCCAGAAACATCCAAAAGGTATGGTGATACACCACACACGCAGCATAACAGCACACCGTGTAGTGTTGGCGCCAACCATGCGGTCATGAACTTTGCTAAGTTCTTTGCTAAATGGGAACTGGTTACCAGGGGACTTATAAAGTTCACTGATCGACCTGATAACTACAGGTCATGGCGAGCCTCCTTCCAGAACGCCATACGGGACTTAGACCTTTCCTGTAGCGAAGAGTTAGATCTCTTGGTAAAATGGCTTGGAAATGAATCTGCTGAACATGCCAAAAGAATCAGAGACATTAACATAAACTACCTGGGCAAAGGTCTAAATATGGTGTGGAAAAGACTTGATGAATGTTACGGTCAATAGAAGCTATAGAAAATGCTTTATATAAAAGAATTGAAACTTTTCCCAGAGTAGCTGGTAGGAGCTACCAAAGGCTCAGGGAACTCAGTGACTTGTTAATAGAGTTACAGGTTGCTCAGGCAGAAGGAGATCTACCAGGGCTAGCATTCCTGGACACTGCCAGAGGTGTTAATCCGATTGTCCAAAAACTTCCTTATAACTTACAGGAGAAGTGGATCACACATGGTTCTCATTATAAACAGTCTCATAATGTACCATTTCCTCCCTTCAGGGTGTTTGTAGACTTTGTTGCTCAACAGGCAAGGATCAGGAATGATCCCAATTTTGATCTTACACTGTCATGTCCCACTGCCCCTGGTGTCAAACCTCACAAAACGCCAGTGGCAGTCCACAAAACTAATGTTGCTTCCACAGGTTCTCCTTTCAGGTCGTTCAAGCCTTATCAAGAAGGGAACAAACTGGAAGACATTAGCAAGCAATGCCCCTTGCACAAGAAACCACATCCTCTACTGAAATGCAGAGCCTTCAGGGAGAAGTCTTTAGAGGACCTCAAAGAATTCCTCAAAGAGAATAACATCTGCTTCAGGTGCTGCACTACAACAACACACTTCGCCAGGAACTGTAAGGTCAGTGTGACATGCACAGAATGTGGGAGCACGGAACACAACACGGCTTTGCACCCTGGACCACCCTCTCAGGTATCATCCCAGGCAGAGGAGCATGACAGAAAGCAGATAGACACCGACGTAGACGCTGCAATAGTCACTTCTCAGTGTACAGAGATATGTAAAGGACTTACAGGAGGGAAGTCCTGCTCAAAAATCTGCCTTACCAAGACAAGGCGATCAAGGTATACGCAATCTTGGATGACCAAAGCAACAGGTCTCTAGCTAAATCCACCTTCTTCAACACATTCAACATCGTAGGGCCTGGTTCTCCCTACTCCTTGAGAACATGTGCAGGTACCGTTGAGACGGCGGGGAGGAAGGAAGCTGGGTACAAGGTAGAGTCCATAGATGGTCAGACCTGCTTGTCTCTGCCAACCATACTGGAGTGTAATCACATTCCTGACAACCGATCTGAGATACCTACACCTGAGGTAGCAGCACTCCACCCCCACTTGAAGTGTATAGCTCACCTGATACCGGAGCTGGACCCAGAAGCTCCAATAGTCCTACTCCTTGGAAGAGACATACTACAAGTTCAAAAGGCTAGAGGAAAAATGAATGGACCCCAAAACGCTCCATACGCCCAGAGACTTGACCTAGGATGGGTCATCATAGGAGACGTCTGTCTAGGAGGGGTACATAAGCTGACCTTGGTCTACAGTATGCTCACCAACACACTTGAGAATGGACGTCCATCCCTATTCCAGCCATGTCAGAGTAGTTTCCTGATAAAAGAATTTCCACACAGCGATCCTGTGCCTTGCCCTTACGTGGATTCCTCCTGTGAAGATCATGCCTGTGATGGTGAGCAAGATCACCTAGGGTGTACAGTCTTCCACAGAATAAGAGAAGACAACAGGGTTGCAATGTCCATAGAAGACAGGCTGTTCTTGGATATCATGGATCAAGGAATAGTAAAAGACAAATCAAATAGCTGGGTCGCACCTCTACCGTTTAGACCCCAAAGACGGCGCCTACCTAACAACAAGGAACTTGTTTACAATCGATTTATCTCCCTCAGACACAAACTCCAGAGGAACCTAGTGATGAAAGAACATTTCTTCACCTTCATGGAAATAATATTTCAGAACAACCACGCAGAGGTGGCACCCCCCTACAAGATTCAGAAGAGTGTTGGTACTTACCCATATTCGGTGTGTATCATCCGAAAAAAACCAGGACAGATAAGAGCAGTATTCGACTCAAGTGCCAAGTGCGAAGGTGTCTCGCTAAACTATGTCTTACTGTCTGGTCCAGACCTCAACAACAAGCTTCTGGAGGTACTTCTACGCTTCCGCAAAGATTCTGTAGCATTTATGGCCGACATACAACAAATGTTCCACTGTTTCCTTGTCAAGGAAGAACACAGAAACTACCTGAGGTTCTTCTGGTACCGCAACAACGACCCCACTGAGGACATTGTAGAATACCGAATGAGAGTACACATTTTCGGAAACAGTCCTTCCCTTGCAGTTGCTACCTACAGTCTCAGACATTCAGCCCGAGAGGGTGAAACTTCCCATGGAGAAAAAAGACCTGTGGACAGGATGGACAGGATGGAGAAAGTCTCTTGAAGGTTTGTCCAGCCTTCAGGTAGCATGACCATATGCTTCCGTGTCATCAACTAAAGTCAAGATGCAAAGACTGTATATTTTCTGCGATGCTTCAGTCAAGGCGATTGCAGCTGTAGCGTACCTAAAGACTATAGATGTCAAAGAACAATGCCATGTGGGTTTCGTTATGAGCAGGACCAAACTGGCACCACTCCGCGAGCACACGATACCCAGATTGGAACTCTGTGCTGCAGTGCTTGCAGTGGAGTTGGCTGAACTTATAACAACAGGACTACATCTGGAAATCGAAGAAGTCGAGTTCTACACAGACAGCAAGGTAGTCCTAGGATACATTTGCAACAAAATAAGACGCTTCTATGTCTATTTCAGCAATCGGGTACTTAGGATCAGGATTCCAACTTGTCCTAAACAGTGGCACTATGTGTCCACACACCATAATCCTGCAGACCATGCGACCAGATCTGTCGCAGCAAGCCATCTTAAAGACACAACATGGTTTACGGGGCCCTGCATTCCTGTACTGTTCTATGTCTTGCAACATCGAATCTGACTTGTTCGACTTAGTAGACCTGGATGCGGATGAAGAAATCTGACCCGGAGTAACGGTTCTACATACGGTGACTTCAGACCACCAACTCAAGTCTCATCGTTTCGAAAGGTTCTCCACCTGGATGTCACTTGTTCCTGCTATAGCCTGTCTTGTTCATAAATCGCAATCATACAAGTCGACATTTCCGGTGAACCAGAAGCCATTCAAAGGTTGGCATCACTGTAAGCACGCATTTACTGTTCCAAATATGGAAAGGTCCAAAGACTTAATAATTCACACTATACAAGGTGAATGTTATGCTAAAGAGAGAGACTACCTCAACAAAGGCCAAAGGATAGCGCTTTGAAGAAGTTTGATCCCATCATTGACAAAAATGGGCTGCTCAGAATAGGAGGCCGTCTTCAAGAAGCCAAAGTGGAATTTGGGGAGAAACATCCTGTAATAATTCCCGGACATCATCACGTCACGACCTTGCTTGTACGGCACCATCACATTCAAGTGAAACATCAAGGCCGATTGTTTACCGAAGGGAATCTACGAGCTGCAGGACTATGGATAGTAAGCTCTAAGAGGTGTGTGAGCAAGCTCATCTTTAACTGTGTCACCTGTCGCAAACTTCGTGGCATGTTCCAGAATCCGAAGATGGCCAGTCTTCCAATTGAGAGGCTCAGTACAGATCCTCCTTTCACCAACATTGGTATAGATATATTTGGTCCTTGGTCAGTGGCTACCCGACACACTAGAGGTAGTCATGCCAGCGCAAAACGTTGGGCGGTCATGTTTACTTGTATGTCCAGCAGAGCTGTTCATATAGAAGTGGTTGAATCCATGGACACTTCAAGTTTCATAAATGCACTTCGACGGTTTATTGCCATCAGAGGGCCCGTAAAGCATATTCACTCAGACAGAGGCACGAATTTCGTTGGAGCAGTCTGGGAAAGGATGATAGGGATAGCGAGGAAGATATTGGATTCCATCTTCTTGCAGGTGGGGAGCTCAAGACTCACACACAAAAGCTTGACCACTTTCTTGGCAGAAGTTTCGGCTATCATGAATGCAAGACCGTTGACTACTCTTTCCAAGGACCCTGAAGATTTGACCATCCTTACTCCTGCCATGTTACTTACGCAGAAGACCAGCATTCCGAGTGCTCCTCTTGGAGATTTCAATGACAAAGACCTCTACAGACGACAATGGAGACAAGTGCAAAGTCTTTCTAATGCCTTCTGGGACAGGTGGAGGAAACAGTATATCTCTACCCTTCAATCGAGAAGGAAGTGGCAAACTAACAAGCCGAACATCAGACCTGGGGATGTCGTGCTCATGAAAGACAACCAGTTGCATTGAAATGAGTGGCCATTGGGCCTCATCACCAACACATTCCCAAGCAAAGATGGGAACGTACGCAAAGCTGAAGTCAAAGTGTGGAAGCTTGGCGAGTGCAAGTTATTCCTTAGGCCAATGGCGGAACTTGTTTTGTTGTTTTCACCTAATCTACCTAGTAGTGGCGTCAGTTGACACCAGGCGGGGAGTGTTCTGTCCAGCCAGGGTTTCATAACCATTTGCCATAGTCTGTCAATAATAGAGTTCGTTAGCTAGGTTATAGCACCATCTAGTGGTGTTAAGTTGTACTACATCTTGTTTTTCTTGTTGTAATAATTCTGCCTTGTGGGTGGTGCTACTCATCGTGGGTTCTTGCAAGGCACTCTGGGAAGGGGAAGGGGGCAGTCCTCAGTCTCCTGGACACAGAATCAGAGCTGTTTCTTCATGTCTCTCTTCTAGAACTCCACCATCTGTGTAACAGCATATCTGGTGAGTCACTTACCTCTGTAACTAGGGCATCTTAGTATGCAGAGCTGTGCAGTTGTTTGTATTACTACTCAGAGAAGTTAACTGTGTAGATGTTAGACTGTTAGCTAGCCATGCAGTCCTATGGACAGGCAGTCATTGTACCATGTGCTTCACTGTTATGTAATGTATGATGCATGCGGTTCGTATACTCTATACGGATACATGTCCTTTGTATTCTTATAGTTTTACCATATTTCTACAACCCTGTTTTTGCCATCACATAATAAACATGTTAAACTACAAACAACAGGCCTCTTATTTGGGAGACAGGAATGGTTTATGCTGAATGTTGGAATACACACTGTATGAACGTGTACGAAGACAGAACATTCAGCTTCATAGCTATATCCACAGAGCGACTAATTTGCCCAATTTTTTTCAGGCAGCTGACACATTTGGAGAGCATGGGTATCAAGGGAAACCCAATAGAGAAGCCTACTTCTAGAATGTATGATTGGATACAGACACACAGTAAAGATTTACATTCTAAATATAAGAGAGAGCGGGAATCAGCCCTGCATAAAACATTTACAGATGTCTAATGGTCGAATGCATGTATCATGTCTCACCAGTGTTCGGTTAGTTCTAACATTCAGGAGACGGCATTTAAAATATTGACAAATTGGTACTATATGCCAGCAAAGTTGCATGCGTGGTTCTTTGATACCTCAGACATTTGTTGGAGGTGCGGCAAAGAGAGTGGCACGATGCTACACATATGGTGGCAATGTGCATATTTACAGAAGTTTTGGAAAGAAGTGTCCACTCAGATTCACACTATTACCAAAACTACGCTTGACCTTACCCCAGAATGCTCCCTTCTGAATGTTTCTAATTGTCCATTGAGGATGTATAAAAAGACATTGACTGGGCAGCTACTAAATGCAGCTAAGTCTATAATTCCTAAGCACTGGAAATCAACAAGAATGCCTACCCTAATGGAGCGGTTGGGCGTGATGAATTCGCTGTATGAAATGGAAGAGCTGGTTGCGGTAGCGGCCGAGAACATTGAAAATTTTAAAAAGATGTGGGAACCTTGGGTATTATTTAGGTCCTCAGATACCTATGCAAATTTACAGATGGCAGAATGAATATAGCTACTGAATAGGATGTGCATATAACTGATGTTAATGAATATGTAGATTAGTGATGAGCTGAATAGTGATGGACAAACATCGGCCAGGGCGGTTCGCGAACGTTAGCCGCAAATTTTCTCAAATGTCCGCGAACCACAAGTTCGCGGCAGGCCCCATTGACTTAAATGGGAGGTGAACTTTAAAAACCTTTAGGTCATATTTGCAGCCACAAAATACTTACTAGCTGTGCACAAATAGTCCCACCACATGGACACTGTCATAACAGAAGTACAGGCGGTCACAGGGTTACAAACAAGATAGGAACTGTAGGTTTGTACTTAAGTCGAATTTGTTTGTAAGTCGAAACAGGTACATTTTTTAAGTTTAGCTCCAGCCAAAAGAATCATTTTTAAGTTTTTTTGGATAGCATAGGGAAGGGTTAACACCCCTGTACCATTTGTTTTGCTGTCTGTACAACTGTCCAGAATATTTCACCTCACTTTCTGTCCTTGTCACAAATGGATTTTGAAAATTTTTGGTAGTTGTGGAAACAAGGATTAGAGATGGGGGGCCGGATTTAAAGAAACTGCAGCTTCAAACATCTATGACGTGTTTCAGTTTCGCCGCGTTCAAATCAATTAACTGGCGCTGCGGCGAATTGGCTAGTGAAACAGCAATAATGAATTCCGCCGTCAGCGGGATTCACTTACGATCGCGGCTTCGCCAATTCGCAAACTTATGTCTTTGTGCTTATAGCAGTTTCACATAGCGATGTGGGCTAGTGGATTAGTGCACACATCACACGTCTGTAATTCATCTCCCTCTGCTGTAGGTTCGAGGCTTACCATCTCCACCTACTTTTTTTATTTTCTTTTTTTGTTTATATTGCTAAAATGTAACGGATTACATCATATATATTGCTAAATAATGTTACACTCAGAAGCGCTTGCAAGCTTACACCATTTTAAGTGTTTTTTTGATCTTGTCTGTGTGTCAAATCGATCTTATGATTGAAAGTACCAAAGGCAAGTGACCAAACCCCTACCCTACTTCAGGGCAAGATGAAACCTCACAATTTTACCATGTTCTTCTTCCCACATTCCATACAATGTTTAGTTCTTTAGCTATATGTGCTTTTTAGCCTTAACACACTCCTTTTTTTCCACCATACAGCTTTATTCTGCACAATAGCTAAGTGCTTTGCAACTTCACTGCAGTTAACAACGTCATGGGTTCAAATCACATCACTACACTTGGGATCTCTTTTCACTCTCATTTTTTTTAACAGTTTTTTTTAACTATCTTGAATTTGGGGGGGGGGGGGGTGTCCTACCCAAATTTCAAGCACATCAATGGAAACAACACAATTTTGATTTTATGAGTGTGGTCCTAGTTTTATCGAGATGCAATTCTTTACATATTTACCATGGTTCTTACAATTTCTTGACCAATAAACATAGGTGTCTGATATTGGACTCTCTCCATATTTCAACAACACAGACCCTCATAGTCCAACACTACATTTGCCTCACACCTCAACACAACACTGTCACATCCCTACTCTACATTACAACCCCTCACATCACCAGTACAAGCAGCATGCAAAGTGCAAAACTCCGGCCTTGGCAGCTTAATGGGCCATACACTAACAATTTGTCTAGACTTTTTCCTGTAGACTTAACCAAACCATATAATATAAGCTCAAACCTCAACACTTTCAATTTGGATGCAATCAGGCAGGCCCTTGCACTACATAGAAAATGTCAATCTGAAGGATAAAGTCTTCTCTAAATCTTACAGTGTGGATGGCCCTTTTGTCTGTAGGCACCCACACAAAACAAAAAAACACATGTTCAATTCTAAAGTCTTTATTTATTTGAGAATGACAGCAGAAGGAGGGATGCAGCAAAATAATATTGTCACTCTCCAGTCCGTGTGCCTTTACAGCGCCAGACCACGATCTTTGCTCCATGGCTACGGGATTCTGATGTCTTCCACAACTTCAGGCAGAGTTCAGAATCCATTCTGCACCTCTACCAGCTCATAGGGGACAGGCATGGCAAGGTTGCTGGTCAGCTTCCAAGCCACTTTCGAAGTTCCAGGGTGTTCATGTTGGTCATTGGCCATGTGCCTTACCAAATATCCACTGACCACAAAAGAAGATGAGTGGAGTCCATCAAGGTGGGTTTCTACCACCTACACCCGCAAGCAGTACCACTCCTGGAAAAATAAAACAAAGGATAAGACATTTCATTATGAAAATCACATCTTAATGCCTGTTTGCTTCATTCTGAACTTCATTTAATTTCGACATCACGAGTGAAATAACACATTTTATGCCAACTTACACAAACCAGAAATCATTAATGTAAACATTTGAATACACACCTGTGACGCCAGACAGCCCATCACCACAGGCTTCCCATGGTACGTGCCATGATTCCAAGATGTTGATGTTCTGGAAAATTACAACACCATAAGATACCAAGCAGCCGTTCATGTTATCAATAACTACACAGGTGGCATAGACACAAATAAACACCTGCCAGCTCTTCTCAGCCCTTTACACTATTCACAATACCAACATGTTTATGGTTAGAGGTGCATGTTTTTGCTCAAGTAACACAATTTTACCAATGTTGACTACACTTTATCTACAATGGCAAGTGTCATTGGCAGATGATAATGACCCTCTGTCTCCCTGTGAGTGGCACCTCTGCTAACTAGCTAATTAATACACATGCCCTATCTTGACCGGTTACAGTACTTACATGTAAAGTGGCTAGCAACCAGGGTATTCCGGGTGGCCATACCGGCAGCGGTGCTCCGCCGCCTGGGGGCCGCCGGCTGACGGACCTCTGGCTCCCTCTCCTCCGTCAGCTCCCAAGATTCATCCCGGGCAACGCACATGTTGTGCAACACGCAGCACGCCAGGATGATCTTGGAAGCCTTTGTAGGAGAGTACAGGAGTTCACCCCCAGGCCGGGCCAAGCAGAGAAACCGGGACTTGAGAAGACCTATGGTCAACTCAATGATACTCCGGCTTCTCCGCAAGGCCCTGTTGTAATTCCTCTCTGCTGGGCCCTGGGGGTACCTGATTGGAGCCATCAGCCACGTCAGCTGCGGGTAACCAGCATCCCCTGAAAAATAAGAAAAATATACATTAGTTCTTCCTATTATGTGACTTTAGATGACTCCTCAAAATGGGAGACAATTAGGCATTTTACTAAACAACCTGCTCGTCTGTTTGCAAAAAATCATATGAAACATCTCAACTCTGTCTAACTGCCTAAATCACTAATACAAATGGGAAAAAGGACACACAAAGTGGTGGGTTTCTCTTGCAAGTTACAACTTGGCCCCTATTTTGTTCCTATTACATTAGCCTAGGTCTTACTTCTGGAATATATCTGCAACTAGAGTGAGGAAACCAATATTGACTCACTTATGCAAAGTACTTTGGGGATATGGCAATACCATTGGAATCATTTGTAGGTTTTCTTTGGGTGGCTAGAGGACACCATTTACACATTGGTTAACCACCTTCATTGGACTCAAAGACAACTTTGCAAATCTTTCTTTTGTGAGCTGCTAAGCTGCTGATCTGGTTGTGTGTGAACAGCCTGACAACTCCTAACACATCCATTTTAGGTAGGCTTTGCTTAAATCAGGGTGTACACTGATGTAGCTTATTCCTATGTCTATGTAATCTTACAGTTTATGTTGTTAAGACAAAATACTTTACCAATAAGCCACCCTTCGGGCATTTGTCCACTTTCAAACACCTCGTACAGAGTACTGGTTCTTAACATACTGGAATCATGGCACGACCCTGGGTGACCAGTGTTGACACTCATGATGCGCTGTTTGGCGTCACACACTAATTGGACGTTCACAGAGTGGTACTGCTTGCGGTTCCGGTACTCACTTTCGTGGCTCCTTGGTGGCCTAATGGCTATGTGGGTGCCATCGATTGCCCCTAGGATTTGCGGCATGTGTGCCCGCAGGTAGAAACCCAACTTGACTTCATTCCACTCATTTTCATTCTGTGGCCAGTGGATAAAATTGGGCACTATATCCACTATGGCATTAATGACCAACATGAACACCCTTGAAACTGTGGGCTGGCTAATGCCCATGATACTTCCCGAAGTGGCTTGGAAGCTGCCACGCCCTAAAATATACAAAGTGGCCAGCAATCTGGCCATGCCGGGCACCGCATGGCCGCGCTGTGTGTCCGGGTCAATTTTGTCTGCTATGAGCTGGTAGAGGTGTAGAATAGTTCCTCGCTCGAGCCGGAACTTCCTCCTGACATCAGAATCCCGCAGCTTGTCCAAATAGATCCTTGGAGCAAAAATGCGTGGCTGGCGAGGTAAGGGCACACGGACTGGAGGTGCTGCTGCTGGAGGTGCTGCTGCTGCTGCTGCAGCTTCCCCACCTTCTGCTGCAGCTTCCCCACCTTCTGCTGCCTCCTGTGCCAGGGCCTCCTCAAACAAGGCACCGATAAATGCCAGCATTGCACCAACTAATGCGTCTGGGATATCGTCCTCCATTTTGAACGCGCAAATTCGCGAATGCGCAGATATATATAGAAACGGCCGCTAATTATCACACCTGTGAGCCAGCTATAAAAGGAGCACATGGCCAATATGGCTGCTGGATGTTATAGATCGATGTTTCTTATGTGCTAGCAAGACCCTGTGACCCACAACCTACATTATCTGGAGGTAAGACAATTGTATCTCTCTCTCCCAAAAAAAAGGAAGGAGAGAATTTGTACTTATCTTGGGTGTGCTTAAGTTGTCTATGGTGAATCCCCTCCAACCCACAATAGCTTGGGAACCCCTCAAGTGTCTTTTAATCATTGGCAGTTGGCCCCATGTGCATGTGGTTTGGACATGTGTTTTCTCATGTTTGTTAAAGGTGTGCAGTCTAGATTTGGCATCTAAACCTGTCCCCTTACCTTCCCAGCTTCCAAAGACACCATTTTTGCTTTCCTGATAACTGTAATTTATTATGTGCACGTATGTAGGTCATGCGATTTCTCATGTATGTTTAATGTTTGCAGCCTCCTTTTGCCTATAAAGGATTACACCACCCCCCCTCCACCAAGTCTGTTTGTGCCATTAGGTAAGTGTTTGGAGGGCCTTGTGTGATTTGTACCCATATGCGTTTTCTTATGTGTTTTTTTTTTCCATTTCTTTGCAGCCTCTTCTGCTTTTTTTGCCACCACCACCACCACCACCGTGTTTGTGCCATTAGGTAAGTGTTTGGAGGGCCTTGTGTGATTTGTACCCATATGCGTTTTCTTATGTGTTTTTTGTTTTACATTTCTTTGCAACCTCTTCTGCTTTTTTTGCCACCACCACCACCACCGTGTTTGTGCCATTAGGTAAGTGTTTGGAGGGCCTCGTGTGATTTGTACCCATATGCGTTTTCTTATGTGTTTTTTTTTTCTATTTCTTTGCAGCCTCTTCTGCTCTTTGCCACCACCACCACCACCACCGTTTGTGCCATTAGGTAAGTGTTTGGAGGGCCTCGTGTGATTTGTACCCATATGCGTTTTCTTATGTGTTTTTTGTTTTACATTTCTTTGCAACCTCTTCTGCTTTTTTTGCCACCACCACCACCACCGTGTTTGTGCCATTAGGTAAGTGTTTGGAGGGCCTCGTGTGATTTGTACCCATATGCGTTTTCTTATGTGTTTTTTTTTTCTATTTCTTTGCAGCCTCTTCTGCTCTTTGCCACCACCACCGTGTTTGTGCCATTAGGTAAGTGTTTGGAGGGCCTCGTGTGATTTGTACCCATATGCGTTTTCTTATGTGTTTTTTTTTTCCATTTCTTTGCAGCCTCTTCTGCTCTTTGCCCACTACTACCACCACCACCACCACCACCACCAAGTCTGTTTGTGCCATTAGGTAAGTGTGTTCTGTAACTGTTCACTAATTATACTGTATATGAAGAGCAATCTGCAAATCCTGTTTTTTCTGTTTTCTCTTTTGTCATTTCAGATTTAGGAGTTTGGGGCTCTTTGCTGCTGCTGGACAGCCAGATTCTCTGCCCACCTCGTGCTCCCATGGCCCCACCCACTGGAAGGATGAGAAGGGGCAGGGTGGCCAGGGTGGCCAGGGTGGCCAGGGTGGCCAGGGGGGGCAGGGGGGGCAGGGGGGGCAGGGTGGGCAGATCGTCTGGCTCTGGTGTGAGGGAGGCTCCAGCTGTATCCATGAGGGAGTCCACCATCCCCATCCCGGAGGAGGAAGCCGGGGGAGGTGGTAACACACCAAGTGGACAAGCTGGCTCTTCTGAAAGTAGTCCTGGAGCGGGTCCGTCCACCAGAGTCAGCTTGTCCACATTATCCCGGCTTCCCCGTTTCACCCACAATCAGTGCTGTGCCCTGGTCCACGCCTATATGGCCAGATATCAGGCGATACATGGGACCAGGGCCGCGTCTTACTCAGTAACAGAGAAGAACAGATTGTGGGATGAAATCCGGGATGCTGTAAATGCACTGGGTGAAGCACCTCGCCACCGTGACAGTGTGCGGAAGAAGGTCAACGACATCTGTGGGTCCGTTCGGAAGAAGCTAATTGCATGGGCTGCGGAGGGTCTTTATGACCGACAAGGTCGGCTGGATGAACGTGCACGAAGTTCTCTCTGGGATTATCAATTACCTTTCTTGAACATCATAGGACCTGATACCATCTTTACCAGAGAGGACTTAGATTCGGATGCTTTGCACCGAGGTAGGATATTATCTTGGATGTCAATTGTGTGAGTTGTTTGGAAAAGATTAACTACTATCCTATGTGTGACATTAATAGAATGTGATACTTGCCCTTCCAATTGTCCTTTTTTTGTTTTCCCCAACCTGCAATTTGTTCATCTGTAGCACGGATCTCAGCCCCTCCACAGCCCATGCAGCTTGGCGAACCAGACGGACTCACAGGTGTTGACATCAGTGCTGACCCTCCTCCTGGTAGGTCCAATATCATACTGTGCCAAACAATGTAGATGTTTTTTTTTTTCCCAAGATAGCTCATATTGCTATGTCCTTTACAGAAGATCCGCAGCAGGGAACACACCCAGTGCAGCTAGGCCTGGAGGAAGGTGTTGGTATGTCTAGCCAAATAATGTTTTTTGGAATCTTATTAACCCCATTAACACACATGTTTTTTCTTATGAAAGAGTGTTGCCTTTTAGATGTTTACCCTGCAAAACACAGTTGACAGCATTAATGGGTGCCGTCATTAGTACGCAGACCAAGCCTTCTTAACCTTTGGGAGGGTTTAGCAAGTGTCCTATGAGCCCAGGAAAGCACTTTTGAATGTTTGGCCTCAATGCTTCATTCATGAAGCTAGGAGGGCAATCTGGCCATAATCATTACTGACTAAGGTTATGTACTAAACATGTTTTTTTTTTTTTTGTTTTTAAAAGAACATCAGGCCCCTCTTGACGTTGCAGCTGGAGTTGGATCAGGAGCTGGCGACGATTCTGCATCCAGTGCTGTGGTATGTGATATAAGGGAACAAGGTGCACATGTAACATTTCAATGGTAGCATTGATTTTGGACTAGATGTGGCTTACATTGTGTGTGTTAAATTAGTGCTATGACATTCTGACGATGCACCAGCACAACAAGAGTTCTATCTTGAACATCAGGGAATTATGTTATAATTTGGTGTGCCACTAATGTTCCAAAAACATCCAGGATCTTTAAAGTCCGGCCCGTCTTTGATTTTCCAGGTCCAAATTCATGGGTATCGTTTGGTTGGGTTGTCCTCTAGCCGATTGATGGCAAGATTTTAGACAACATACGTAGATGTATAAAGTCATTGGTGTAGTAACAGATTTACCAAAAGCATAAACAACCTACCACACCAGGGTTAATTGGGAACACCTTCATGTTGAATCTTTTTTGCCTTTGTCATATTAGTCCTACCAATATAATATGTACCCATTATCAGAAGTGTTGCTAGCTTGGATAATCTTACAATGAACAAGTACTCATTAGAAGCACATCAAACTTTTCAACGTTCTGCTTGGGGTGTTAAGTTGTCAAACTAATCTGAAATATTTAGTCATGATGTTTGATAATGATTTGGTCTATTTCTTCTGCTTTCAGGTAGCCTTAGATGCAGAGGGATTGTCACCTACCCAACTTCGTCCATCTATGCTGGATGTAGCCGAGAGGCTGCTTGATGAGTATCAGGTCCAAAATGAGTTAAGGAGGCGTACTCAGCAATCTACTGAGGCAGTACGTCTGCTCGGGCTCATACAGGAATCTGTAGCAACAATGGTACAGGTTCACCAGGATATGTTACAGGTTCAACAGGATATGCGTAACAGCTTGGTAAGTTTAGCAGACCAGCATCAACGGGATCGGCAAAGTGTTGACACTCAGGTGCTGGCCACACGCCAATGCCTGTTTGGATCTGAAGATGCCCCATTGGCAGAGCCCTCCCAAACATCTCACTCACCTGCCACTGCAGGTTGTGGTAGTGGGAGGGTAATGCCAGTGTTGGCCACTTGTCAGGCAGCTGGGGATGGGACAATTCCTCCTGTAGCCACTCCTAGCACTTCACACTCCGTTCGGACTCCCACACCCCTCAATGAGCAATCCTCCTGCACAACCTCAATGCGCACTGGTTCCACAGTACCCCTTCCACCTGACTACATTCCCTCCACACCTTTATCACTTCACTCCTCCCCAGGCCGTTCTTCTTTTTTGTCACCAATGCGACATGTCGTTTGCCCCCGCACCGTGGACCACAACAACCAATCAACCACCACTCCCCACACATCTTCACAACCCTTGCACCACCAGCAGCATCAAATAGCCTTGGAGCAGCAACGATCCCATCTCATGTTAATGGCACACGTTGCCCAAATTCTTAGGCTGACCCCAGAGCAGATGAGACTATTGGCACAACATCTTCTGTCTGGGACATTTCCAAGGTTCAACACCCTGCATCATCAGCAGCCTCAGACACAAGATATGATCCTAATGGGCCACTTGACCACAACTCTACAGCTAACCCCAGACCAGATGGAACTATTGGCCCACCATTTGATGGCAGGAACCTTAACAGTGCTCACCACACTGCTTCAGGCACCACCACCAACTTAATTTTTTGTTTTTTTGTTTAATTTGGTTTAGTTTTGTTAATGATTGTTACATTGGCCAATTTGTTGGGCCATTTTTTTTTTTAATTTGAGGGTGGCACAATATGATTTATTATAGTGCTTCTTTTGGGGATGAAATAAAATTGTATGCAAAATGATTAGTTTGTGTTTGCTCTTTGGTTTTTTAGGAGTGTTGGTGGCCAAGTAATGGACCTGGTTAATGTAGGCATTTATACACACGTGCTTCTCGATCTCCAAACATATGATTTCATGTAAATTTAGATAACTCAATGTTCACATAACGACCCAAGAAAAGGTCTCCCTTCAAATGTAGCTTCAAAACAAGTCTCAAGGCTAACATAAACCAAAGCCAACATACTAACAATTACAGACCACACCACTCGACTAAACAAATACAACACAAAAGACATTCGATGTGTACACCAAAAAGAAAACTTGGGTAATAAAATAAATTTTTTAATAACACATGTGGGTGTCTACCAACTGTAGCGTACAAAAAATATATTACAATATATAATAGAATGAACTAAATTGCCAATGTAACATTTGTGTTGCAAAGAGCAACATACTTTAATTTTATTTAGATAAACATATTTTGTGTTCCAAAATTTTTTTTGAGGTTTTCACTAAAACAAGTCTTTTTTGTAAACATTTTTGGTTTAGTTTGTTACCAAAAACAACAAGGCTTTTTTGTAAACATTTTTGGTTTTTTCCGTTGCCAAAAACAACAAGTCTTTTTTGTAAACATTTTTGGTTTTTTCCGTTGCCAAAAACAAGTCTTTTTTGTAAACATTTTTGGTTTTTTCTGTTGCCAAAAACAACAAGGCTTTTTTGTAAACATTTTTGGTTTAGTTTGTTACCAAAAACAACAAGGCTTTTTTGTAAACATTTTTGGTTTAGTTTGTTACCAAAAACAACAAGGCTTTTTTGTAAACATTTTTGGTTTAGTTTGTTACCAAAAACAACAAGGCTTTTTTGTAAACATTTTTGGTTTAGTTTGTTACCAAAAACAACAAGGCTTTTTTGTAAACATTTTTGGTTTAGTTTGTTACCAAAAACAACAAGTCTTTTTTGTAAACATTTTTGGTTTAGTTTGTTACCAAAAACAACAAGGCTTTTTTGTAAACATTTTTGTTTTTTTCCGTTGCCAAAAACAACAAGTCTTTTTTGTAAACATTTTTGTTTTTTTCCGTTGCCAAAAACAACAAGTCTTTTTTGTAAACATTTTTGGTTTTTGCCATTGCCAAAAACAACAAGTCTTTTTTGTAAACATTTTTGGTTTTTTCCGTTGCCAAAAACAACAAGTCTTTTTTGTAAACATTTTTGGTTTATTTTGTTACCAACAACAACAAGGCTTTTTTGTAAACATTTTTGGTTTAGTTTGTTACCAAAAACAACAAGGCTTTTTTGTAAACATTCTTGGTTTAGTTTGTTACCAAAAACAACAAGGCTTTTTTGTAAACATTTTTGGTTTAGTTTGTTACCAAAAACAACAAGGCTTTTTTGTAAACATTTTTGGTTTAGTTTGTTACCAAAAACAACAAGGCTTTTTTGTAAACATTTTTGGTTTAGTTTGTTACCAAAAACAACAAGGCTTTTTTGTAAACATTTTTGGTTTAGTTTGTTACCAAAAACAACAAGGCTTTTTTGTAAACATTTTTGGTTTAGTTTGTTACCAAAAACAACAAGGCTTTTTTGTAAACATTTTTGGTTTAGTTTGTTACCAAAAACAACAAGGCTTTTTTGTAAACATTTTTGGTTTAGTTTGTTACCAAAAACAACAAGGCTTTTTTGTAAACATTTTTGGTTTAGTTTGTTACCAAAAACAAGGCTTTTTTGTAAACATTTTTGGTTTAGTTTGTTACCAAAAACAACAAGGCTTTTTTGTAAACATTTTTGGTTTTTTCCGTTGCCAAAAACAACAAGTCTTTTTTGTAAACATTTTTGTTTTTTTCCGTTGCCAAAAACAACAAGTCTTTTTTGTAAACATTTTTGGTTTTTTCCGTTGCCAAAAACAACAAGTCTTTTTTGTAAACATTTTTGGTTTAGTTTGTTACCAAAAACAACAAGGCTTTTTTGTAAACATTTTTGGTTTAGTTTGTTACCAAAAACAACAAGGCTTTTTTGTAAACATTTTTGGTTTAGTTTGTTACCAAAAACAACAAGGCTTTTTTGTAAACATTTTTGGTTTTTTTGTAAACATTTTTGTAAACATTTTTGGTTTTTTCCGTTGCCAAAAACAACAAGTCTTTTTTGTAAACATTTTTGGTTTTTTCCGTTGCCAAAAACAACAAGGCTTTTTTGTAAACATTTTTGGTTTAGTTTGTTACCAAAAACAACAAGGCTTTTTTGTAAACATTTTTGGTTTAGTTTGTTACCAAAAACAACAAGGCTTTTTTGTAAACATTTTTGGTTTAGTTTGTTACCAAAAACAACAAGGCTTTTTTGTAAACATTTTTGGTTTAGTTTGTTACCAAAAACAACAAGGCTTTTTTGTAAACATTTTTGGTTTAGTTTGTTACCAAAAACAACAAGGCTTTTTTGTAAACATTTTTGGTTTAGTTTGTTACCAAAAACAAGGCTTTTTTTGTTTTTTTGGGTCCCATAAAAAGGGGTTTTTTAAAATTTTTATATTTTTTTTGGTTGCCAAAAACAAGGCTTTTTTTGTTTTTTTTTGTTTTTTTGGGTCCCAAAAAAAGGGGTTTTTTAAAATTTTTATATTTTTTTTGGTTGCCAAAAACAAGGCTTTTTTTGTTTTTTTTTGTTTTTTTGGGTCCCAAAAAAAGGGGTTTTTTTAAAATTTTTATATTTTTTTTGGTTGCCAAAAACAAGGCTTTTTTTGTTTTTTTTGTTTTTTTGGGTCCCAAAAAAGGGGTTTTTTTTAAATTTTTATATTTTTTTTGGTTGCCAAAAACAAGGCTTTTTTTGTTTTTTTTTTGTTTTTTTTGGGTCCCAAAAAAAGGGGTTTTTTAAAATTTTTATATTTTTTTTGGTTGCCAAAAACAAGGCTTTTTTTTTTTTTTTTTTGTTTTTTTGGGTCCCAAAAAAAGGGGTTTTTAATTTTTTTTTTTTAATTATAATTTTTTTTTTAAGGGAGAAATGTCACATTGCTGGGTACAATAACAAAACCAATGAAAAAAAACTATGATCTTTTTAACGGGGTGACATTCCGCACAAATGGCTCCTTTGGGTCTGGAGCAACCCCCGAAATGTTTTCTAAAACTAGAATTCGGTCAATACACCATGTCACATACTCCAAAAGATCCTCATATGTGAGGTGGGTGTGCCCTGGGTAGAAAAAGACATAACAATTAGTTTTAGCCAAAATGATCCAAACAACGATTGTAATTAATGTGCCTCAACAAATATGCTTAGGAGTCTATTGTTTGGCTTTTATCAACACTCTGAAGCAAATATGCTAAATTGCTGTTGTAAACCTTGAACTCAAACTTTCACAGCAAATTGGTCAAAAGGTTACATAAGATGGCTTGGAATGTTAGTAGCAGTTCCACCAAAGCTAAGTAAAAGGCTTTTCTTCATGTCAACACAAGCAATCATTTAGAAGAATGTAAGGTGTTTTGGGTTCAATTGGTCAACACGATACATGTGCACACATTTATCTCTATCACCATTGGAGTTTGTGTAGCGTTCTCTCTCCCTCTTACTGTCTATAGATTGAACCTGACACATAGTAGAGACTTACCCTTTGGAATTCGGAGGGCCAGTTCTGGCCGGAGGAGATATGTCTGCTCCCCTTTATGTTTTTCCGCCATCCCAGCTGTGTTAAGAGAAAATAAAAAATGTATCTAAAAATCGAATCACGCTAACTGTAGGTTACGCAGTCATGAAAACGCTCTAACACCCACTCATTACCCCTCCACATTTCCCTGACAGTTAGATTTAGACTTTGATATGGTGGTGATGCAGATTTGTACAGTGCAAGCGTCATTCTACTGGGTGAAGCTTGTAGCGTTAAGGATACGTACTCCCTGCTTTGGTGCTGATTGTGTTTTTCGGATGTTTTTTGTGCCTCAGCCCTGCCTGTTCTAAGTGTTGGAAACATATCATTTTGGGAGGGCTGCGGAAAACTAATCAGGTTAGACTTACACTCTCTAGGTTTTTGGGGACAAGAGAAATAACAATCCTCCTTTTTACATGGCCCCTGTACACACCTCTAGGCACCTCCCTCCTGTTGTTTGACCCCACAGCAGGCAGCTTGCTATGGAGGCACATGAGATGAAGCCAAGCACCCTGTGCCTGTTCAGGCACTAGGCTGTGAGCCAGCCTTGCCCCCTCCCTTCCAATGGTCTCAATGATTAGGAGTGACAGCATCAGGAGGCAATATTGGCATGCTGTCACCTCAGTTAAGGAGGAGGGGGAGTCTGTTCCAGACAAGTATTAGTGCAAAAATTTGGACCGTAAAAAATGGTCCCAGTAAGTCTTAGGGGGAATATGCACACCTATCACTTGGAATACTAATGCATAGAATGCATTCACATAAAGAACCTGCTGCCTTTAGAACAACTTGAAGCCTGAGCGGGGACATACACAGTTAGCATTTCTCCACTTACTAAGTAGACACATTACTGGAAAAGCACACAACTTACCATCATCAGGTTTTTTTGGGGCCCCTGAAGTGGATGGCGTGGCTGGCTCTGGAGAAACTGCACAAAAAGAACACAAATTGTGAACTGGAATGTGTTACATTACCGAGGAAGAGTATTTATGAAAGATTGACAAACACACATTTTCAGTGTTGACTAAATCAGGACATGATTAAATTACAATGTCCACAAAAAATTTACAAGTACAAAGCACACCATTTCCAATGTAGAGAAACTAACACCAATTTAGTTGAAAAAGGTGAGTTTTTGGATCTTATAGTGGAAAGTTAGGTAGTCATTTCTGCCACCATCCCGAGAGAATATTGTGTAGGTTGTGATGCCTCAGGTCAGGTATGGGATTTTAAGGGCAGGAGTAAAGGAGGTATGCAGTAGTAAATAAAATAAAATTTATTATACAGTGTATTTATATACAACAGAGGAGTGAATATATGGGTAAAGTCCCATTGTGCAGGTGAAGAGGAAATATAGGTTGTGTTACAAGTGATAAGTACGTGACTTGAAAGTATCGTGGATAGGTCCAGCTCTGCAGTTCCTCTTGTCAAAGGACAGGGATTGGTGCAGAGAGGGGACCTGATCGGTAATCCGACATGTTTCGGTCTATCAAGGCCTTTATCAAGGATGTGTCACCGATTCTGAGAATAATTGAGAATAAATATATATAAATATCAAATCATGATATCATGGTGATTCAAAAACAATTGATATAAAGTATGGTTGAACATACATATTTGTCCACTTCTTAGGGTATTGCCTCCCCAAAGTTTCTCCAGGTGCTACAGGAACAGTGTGCTGTGTTGGTGAGAAAATGGCGATTTTAGAAGGGAATTGGGTATACAGAGATTTGCTCATAAATAAAATAGTGATAATTACTTCTTGGGTAGCATGTCTGGTCCCAGGGTCCTATGTGGTTGAGGTTAGGGAAATTCCCACATTGATAGTAATCGTCTGTAATTATAGGTGTATAGACTTAATTACATGCCGATGATAGTAGGTACATAAAATGTTGGGAAAAAGTTAGGTTTGGTTTAGGAGATATAATAAGTCTCCCACCAAATCTAAACTTACATTTTGGTTGGTTCCTGAATGGTAAAGTAACCGTTGCAGGATCTTAGTCCGTTTGGGGACGATTCCTGTGCACAAAGTGATGAACAGCCGTTGTCTGCAAGGTCCGTGTTCCTCCCTGGGTTCGGGAGAGACTGAGACATTGCAGTGTTCCCCGGCCTTTTATGGGCAGTCACGCATGCGCAGTCGTGCGCTGTGTGATGCCGATGGGCGGAGTCCGTGATACGGTGTGATGCGCGCCTGCATGAGGCTGGAAACCGCATCCCTTGTAACCGTGCGGACGTGCCTTCGTGGCCGCCGACACGGAGTAGAAGCCGAGATCCCTGACAGGGATAGAGGAAGGTAGAGAGACCCCCCCATCGGTTTCAGATGCCCCGATCCCGGAGGATTCGGGGCTTACCGTGCCGGGCGCTCCTGGAGATTAAGGGAAGGAGGCAAAAGGAAGTTGGACAATCTGGTTAAAGAACTTGATTATGCGATGGTGCACTGTGCAACAGTGTCATCACATATAAATACATAATACGTATTATAATATTGTAACATTAATTAGGACATAAAATGAAATGAAAATTGCAGCATATATATTAAGAAGAAACGTCTGTGAGAGAATGTGGGTGGGTCGGAGGGAGAGATTGTGGTCGGTCTAGCCAGTTAAAAGATACTGGGTAAAAGATACTGGGTAGAATAGCCCAATGATGTTGTATGGGATTCAAAAAGGTCTATGGTGAACCATAGCGGAGTCAGGGGTGCAGATTGTATGAATCTTGGAGGGGGAAATGTCAGTTGAGATTATGCATATACTTTTGGGGGTTCCAGGGCCGGTTCTGTGTCTTGGTAGGGGTTTAATCTTTCTTCCCCGATGAAAAGCCTTGTAAGAAAGGACGGAAGCTTTGTGCTTCATTTAACCCAGGCGGGATAGTAGCTTTAAGTCGCGAAATCCATCGCATTTCCAATTGCAATAAGGTTTTATTCCAATCACCCCCTCGTAGCGGGATGTGGATCCTGTCCAGGGCCATGAATTTGATTTTAGGCATTTTGTAGTTGTGGTATTCTTTTACGTGTCTCCCTAGTGGGACATAAAAGTTGCCAACATGCATGGTCTGAAGATGTTGACTTACTCGTTTGCCAAACTCCTGTCGGGTTTTCCCTATATAGAAGGACCCGCATTCGCAGGTCATCATGTAGACTATTCCCCTGGTCTTGCAGTTGCAAAAATGTTTCGGGTGAAATGGGTCACCATTGGGTAGTATGGTATTGATCGTTTGGGAAATAACGTAACATTGGGCACAGGACCCGCAGGGGAACGTGCCTTTTGTTTTGCAGGGGTCTTTTTTGGATCCTTCTTTGAATTCACTTTTTACCAATTGTTGTTGTAGCGAGCCGGCTTTTCTGAAGGTGATGGGTGGATGTTGAGGTAGGAGTTTAGAGGTGCTGGGTTCTTCCAAGAGGATGGACCAATTTTTTGTGAGGATATTTCTGATTTCCTGGTGTTCGTTAGTGAATCTGATGATTATTCGGGTATCTGGTTCAGTTTGAGTTGGTTTTTTATTTTTAAAGAGCAGTGTTTCTCTGTCTTGTTGATTGGCACGATTAAAGGCCTTGCGTAGTGATGTTTTGGTGTAGCCTCTTTGTGATAGTCGAGTAGTTAGTGCATTGGCTTCTATTTGGAATTTTGCTGGATCTGAGCAGTTCCTTTTAAGCCTTAAGTATTGGCTATAGGGTATTGAGTTGATTAGAGGTTGAGGGTGAAAACTTGAGGCATGGAGAATCGAGTTGCCTGCTGTATCCTTTCTGAACAGTGTGGTGGAGATTTTGCCCATAGTATCTTTATATATTAAGGTGTCGAGGAAAGATACTTGATGTTTGTTATAGGTCATCGTGAAGAACATATTATGTTCGTTCTGGTTCATCTTGGATAATAGGTCTTTTATCATGTATTCCGGTCCATTCCATATAATCAATATATCGTCAATATATCTTTGCCATATAAGGATTTTGTCAGTGTAGATGGTGTTTGCCTCGTTTGATAAAAATTCTTGCTCCCATGAGCCTAGGTAGATATTGGCATAAGATGGGGCGCAGCTGGTTCCCATGGCTACCCCACATGTTTGGATGTAGTAGTTGCCGCCAAAGGTGAAGATGTTATGGTTGAGTATATAATCCAGCATGTCAATGATGAATTTATTGAAGTTTTGGTCTCGTTCACTATGGCAATGAAGTATGTTTTCAACTGCCTGTAGTCCTTTGGTGTGGGGTATGTTGTTGTATAATGATTCGACGTCTATAGTGATTAGGTAAGTTTCTTCTGGAACAGTGATGTCGTTGAGTATCCTCAGGAGATGAAGGGTATCTTGGGTATATGAAGGTAGTTCTTTGACATGAGGGCGTAAGTATCTGTCTATGACCCTGCTCATAGATTCTGAAATGCTTCCATTTCCCGAGATGATAGGTCTTCCCGGTGGATCATGCAGGTTCTTGTGTAGTTTCGGTAGGGCGTATAGTGTGGGGATTCTTGGATGCGGTGTTCTGATATATTCCCACAATGTTTGGGAGATGATGCCATTCTTGAATGCATTGTCGATTTTGGAGTAGAAAATTTCTTCATAGGATTTTGTCATTATGGGAAGGATCTTCTTGTAGCATTTAGTATTCGACAATATTGTATGACACATGTGTTTATATTTTTCTTTGTTCATGATGACTACATTTCCTCCCTTGTCTGAGGGTTTGATGATAATGTCATCATTATTTCTAAGTTCCTGGAGGGCTTGCTTTTGCTTGTTTGTTAAGTTCGACGTGTGTTTTTTCTCTTTAATTGATTCTATATCTTTGGTGGTTTGTCGGACGAAGAGTGCAATTGCTGGGTTAAGGTTGAGGGATGGGAATTTATTAGATTTCCTTTTGAAGGACAGTTGGTCAGGGGGTGTTTCCCGTTCATCTTCGTCAGGTTCTTTATCAGATTCAGTTGGATCGTCCCAATCATCTAGGTCACTTTCCTGAAGTAGTAGATTGAGGTCGCGGATGGCTCTGAACTCAGCCGCGGTTAATGTGGATGCAGGTTGTGAGGGTTGAGGTTGTTTTTGATAAAAGGTTTTGAGTAGTAAATTTCTGGCAAATAGGTTCACATCTTTGATGGTTTCGAATCTATCCAGGTTGGTATTTGGGCAAAAAGAGAGTCCTAAAGATAGTACTTCTTTTTGGTCATTCGTCAGTGTATGCGATGAAAGATTTATGACCGTTTTTCTTCCTCCCGTTTCTTCTCTGATTGGTGTTTCTTTGGCGGTTTCGGAGTTGTTTTCCCTAAAAAAACCCCTTGTTGTTGTTTGGGGTCCACTTTGGATCTTGTAAAGAAATTATGGGGTTTGAGGGGTGGGTTCATGTTTCCCGAGTGTGTTCCTTGTTCCTCTGCAGGATTGGTTTCTTGGGGTTCCGTTTCCTGGTAGTTATCCTCATTAGTTTTATGTTGAGCTTCATGTTGTTTTGAGGGTGCCCTTCTTCTATTTTTATAGTGTTCAGTCCCAGAGTTATAGGAAGATGAATCCGATGAGTAGTATGGTTGTCCCATTCTATCTGTGGGTTTGCCATACTGATTTCTTCGGTTGGAGCGTTGATTGGCCCATCTATAGGCTCTGCCTTGGGCAAAGGCGTTCTTATCGCGCCAATATTTTCTTTCTTTTTTCCTGAGGATATCCTTACCATAGTCTTCTAAATGTGATTTAAGTTTATTTTCTTGTTCACTGTATAGTTGTGCCTTTTTGAGAGGGGCTAGTTGTTCGTAGGTTTTTTTAATGTCAAGATCTAGGGTTTTTATTTGTCTTAAATATTCTTCTTGCAAAAGGATCATTAAATTCCGTGAACACTCGTTTAGTTGGTTTTCCCATTCTTTTTTGAGTTGGGTTGTGATGTTTTCCATAGTAGGGAAAATTTGGATTCTCAAACCTACAGGGTTGATTTTCTCGCTGATATAGCGTTCAAAGGTCTTAATGTGCCAGTGAAGCGCAGACTTTCTCTCCAGGTGTTTTTGGAGTGTCCTGAATAGTGCCAGGATATCTGATTCAGTTTGTTCTTTGACTTTAAAACTGGTTTGGATGCCCGACATGAGGGTCTCCCATTCATCGCCAACCAGATCTCCCACATCTTTTTCTTCTTCTTCAGTCATCCTTTCTTTGTAGGAGAAAGGTGTTGGTAGAAAACAGGTTTAAACAATGCCTTACTGAAACTGTGGAGGAAGTTCCACAATGAAGGCTATGTTAGCCTGGATTAGGTAGGTAGGTGCTTGCTGCCTAGCAACCAAGAATTGTAGTTTAGTGCAATATAGTGTTTCCAAAGATCCGAGAGGACGTGGATGTGTTATCCATCCGGGGTATTCGTTGAAAAAGGTGAGTTTTTGGATCTTATAGTGGAAAGTTAGGTAGTCATTTCTGCCACCATCCCGAGAGAATATTGTGTAGGTTGTGATGCCTCAGGTCAGGTATGGGATTTTAAGGGCAGGAGTAAAGGAGGTATGCAGTAGTAAATAAAATAAAATTTATTATACAGTGTATTTATATACAACAGAGGAGTGAATATATGGGTAAAGTCCCATTGTGCAGGTGAAGAGGAAATATAGGTTGTGTTACAAGTGATAAGTCAACATCTTCAGACCATGCATGTTGGCAACTTTTATGTCCCACTAGGGAGACACGTAAAAGAATACCACAACTACAAAATGCCTAAAATCAAATTCATGGCCCTGGACAGGATCCACATCCCGCTACGAGGGGGTGATTGGAATAAAACCTTATTGCAATTGGAAATGCGATGGATTTCGCGACTTAAAGCTACTATCCCGCCTGGGTTAAATGAAGCACAAAGCTTCCGTCCTTTCTTACAAGGCTTTTCATCGGGGAAGAAAGATTAAACCCCTACCAAGACACAGAACCGGCCCTGGAACCCCCAAAAGTATATGCATAATCTCAACTGACATTTCCCCCTCCAAGATTCATACAATCTGCACCCCTGACTCCGCTATGGTTCACCATAGACCTTTTTGAATCCCATACAACATCATTGGGCTATTCTACCCAGTATCTTTTACCCAGTATCTTTTAACTGGCTAGACCGACCACAATCTCTCCCTCCGACCCACCCACATTCTCTCACAGACGTTTCTTCTTAATATATATGCTGCAATTTTCATTTCATTTTATGTCCTAATTAATGTTACAATATTATAATACGTATTATGTATTTATATGTGATGACACTGTTGCACAGTGCACCATCGCATAATCAAGTTCTTTAACCAGATTGTCCAACTTCCTTTTGCCTCCTTCCCTTAATCTCCAGGAGCGCCCGGCACGGTAAGCCCCGAATCCTCCGGGATCGGGGCATCTGAAACCGATGGGGGGGTCTCTCTACCTTCCTCTATCCCTGTCAGGGATCTCGGCTTCTACTCCGTGTCGGCGGCCACGAAGGCACGTCCGCACGGTTACAAGGGATGCGGTTTCCAGCCTCATGCAGGCGCGCATCACACCGTATCACGGACTCCGCCCATCGGCATCACACAGCGCACGACTGCGCATGCGTGACTGCCCATAAAAGGCCGGGGAACACTGCAATGTCTCAGTCTCTCCCGAACCCAGGGAGGAACACGGACCTTGCAGACAACGGCTGTTCATCACTTTGTGCACAGGAATCGTCCCCAAACGGACTAAGATCCTGCAACGGTTACTTTACCATTCAGGAACCAACCAAAATGTAAGTTTAGATTTGGTGGGAGACTTATTATATCTCCTAAACCAAACCTAACTTTTTCCCAACATTTTATGTACCTACTATCATCGGCATGTAATTAAGTCTATACACCTATAATTACAGACGATTACTATCAATGTGGGAATTTCCCTAACCTCAACCACATAGGACCCTGGGACCAGACATGCTACCCAAGAAGTAATTATCACTATTTTATTTATGAGCAAATCTCTGTATACCCAATTCCCTTCTAAAATCGCCATTTTCTCACCAACACAGCACACTGTTCCTGTAGCACCTGGAGAAACTTTGGGGAGGCAATACCCTAAGAAGTGGACAAATATGTATGTTCAACCATACTTTATATCAATTGTTTTTGAATCACCATGATATCATGATTTGATATTTATATATATTTATTCTCAATTATTCTCAGAATCGGTGACACATCCTTGATAAAGGCCTTGATAGGCCGAAACATGTCGGATTACCGATCAGGTCCCCTCTCTGCACCAATCCCTGTCCTTTGACAAGAGGAACTGCAGAGCTGGACCTATCCACGATACTTTCAAGTCACGTACTTATCACTTGTAACACAACCTATATTTCCTCTTCACCTGCACAATGGGACTTTACCCATATATTCACTCCTCTGTTGTATATAAATACACTGTATAATAAATTTTATTTTATTTACTACTGCATACCTCCTTTACTCCTGCCCTTAAAATCCCATACCTGACCTGAGGCATCACAACCTACACTAACACCAATTTAGAATAGGGTGGCTTGAGATAACTTACAAAAGATAACATGTCCTGTAAAGCTCCCCAAAACCACCTTTCAAACATGAAGGTTAAGCAAGAGTGTTTCATGACCAACCTTCCTGTCACATATAGCAAAACTACACTTGCTTAGACTCCAACTTAGATTATCCTAGATACACATCATCCTAGCACACACAATTCATGTGAGAATCTAATTTTAGGTACTTACAGACTAGTTCAGGGGAGCCTGGAGTGGGGGAGGATGGGGGAGACCCTACATGGGGGGATGGTGTCCCTTCATGGGGGATGGCGTCGTATCTCCTAGAAACACAAAGACACAAATACAATCCTTGAACCAAAGCTATTTGATAAAGGCACACAGAAAGTAGTTGGGAAACATTGAAGGTAGTAGTTACTTTGGACTGGGTAAGCAGCAGCCCCTCTTCACCAGTCCTCCACAACTAACATCCTCAATGTCAGCTGCTACATAACCCCAATGGCAAAATATAGATATTACAGCCCTTAGATTTCCCAGGACACATTGAACACACAAACACATGTAGAATACTTACTTCCCATTTGAGGAGAGCCCAGGTCCTCATCCGGTTCAGACCAATTGGCCTCTTCTTGGGCACCAATGTGTTCCTGGCCCGGATCCAGGCGACTTGGCCCTGCCTGAGGCTCCTCTCTTGCTGAAATTACATCAACCACAAAAGAAAACAAAACAAACAATCATTCCTCCAAGTTCGACCTAATACACAACACACCAGCACATCCACATTACTTACAGGGGGCCTGAGAAGGCTGAGCCTCCACATCCTGATCACTGGTTTCTAAAATAAAAGAAAAACATTATATATTATTTATGGACACAAATAGGCAGTAACCTCTCATCATGCTAGCACCATACTCAATGCCCCTACAATTCAGAACATAGAAGTGCACTTACACCAATGAGATGCATTGACCATGTTTTAAAACAGGAGGGCACCATGCAAATTAAGCGGGCGCCTAAGGCCTCGCACCTACAGGGGCCTTGCGGCCAGTGGCGGAGCACCAACATTTCGAAGGGCGCAGTCAGGGAAATCTCCCAAGTAAAAGATTGCTTTCAATCCTCGGATCAAAAAGTTGCAGCAGTGTGCTGCAGTCCCTTCACTGCGTCTGCCAGGTGTCTGTTGTCCGCTGACACTTACTCCTCCTTCTCTGCCTGGGGATTGGCCGTCTGATCATGTTATCCTAAGATGTGGAGGAATCGGTAGGTGTGTACCTGCACCAGTAGGAAGTGACTGGCCGGTCAACTCACTCTGCTATCATCAGTTGTTGCTCTGGGAGGAAAGCTCCGCCCTGGACCCGGAACATACAGGTAACCAGGCCCAGACTTGATATTTTGCAGGCTGGTCATAGATTTGTTGTGTCCACTATGCAAAGTGGTTGAGTAGCCCCAGGGAAGTTGGAAGAGTCTGAAAATGGTTGGTGGAGGAGGAGGAGAAGAAGGCCCTGGGTGGCTGGGGGACAAGGAGAGGGCCCCTGGGGGTTTTCTAGAGGAGGAAAGATCCACAATGACGCCAGAGTCAATTGCCAAGGAAGAGAGTGGAGCTGAGCAAGTCCTGCCTATCTGACATGAAAGCCAAACATGGTGTAGATGGAGCCCTTTGCCCTACACAATGACAGCACTGGAGGTGGAAGGTGAGTGGTAGCGGGTATTTGACATTATAGAGCATATGGACTCTGTCCATTATTGGTAGTTTTGTTTGGAGTTGTCCTTTAGATGTTTAACTGTGTTGTTTTTGACCCGAGCTGTGAGGGACTGAGGTATGACAGCCCACTATGCTGAGACTTATAGTGCCCTAGAATGTTGAGGACTGAGGAATCCTTAGTCACTAACAGAGGGCACTACAAGTCTTAGCATAGCAGGCAGTAGTTCCTCATTCCCCTACAGAGAGCATTACAAGTCCAAGCAGGTAGCCTTCTGCAGTGGGACTTGTTGTGCCCTTGACTGTGGTGGACTGAGGAAGGGAAGTGTAAGAGGGTCTCTGTAAGCTCAGATTTATGGGGGAGTTTTGGGGACCACAGAGTTCCCTTTTACACCAGAGTCCACAGCTTCCCCCCTCAAATAATGGTTCCCAGAACTCTCATTACATCAGAGTCTTCACACTTCCCTCTTACAGTGTAGTAAGTCTGGAGACTCCGATGTAAAGGGGGCTCTGTAAAATGTGATTAGAGATTTGAAATTTCTACCATTTTTATTTTCTACTTACGATCCACAATTTTCAGCTGCTCAAATGGCTCGCTGTCTCTGAAGGCATATTGGAGTGTGGCCGTCCTCCTCCTCCCCTTCTTCACCAAAAGCACAAGAGGGTGCCGGCCGTCCGCTTTGGCTAGAAGCAGAAGAAAAAAAAAAAACATAAAAAATACGAATGTACATAGTAGTATTAAAGGTTGTGAAGAGACACTTGATGGAGGTAGGAAAGGTAGGAGCGAGAGGGAGGGGGGGGGGGTGTGTTGGTATTAGTGTTGTTGCATAGCTAAACACATGTCCACCTACCCAAAAAATTGTAACCTATCTGGTCACATGTAATGTATATTTTTACTTACCGGAGATTTGCTCCACAGCCTTTATCAGGAGCCTGGGTGAGCGCCTTTTGGCATCACTCCAGGCCCGCTGCAGATCCACCATATCAGCCTGGAACTGAAATCTCCGCTGCAGCCTCATCCGGACACGACACATCATCTTGTGCTTTTGGTGAAGATGCATGTTCACCTTATCATACCCCCAGAGGAGGAGGAGCTGTGGAAAGAGCAGTGTATGTTTGAGTCCAAGTATGTCCAAAATAGTACAGTCTTCAAATAACATGCTAGGTCGTCTTTGAGATATTGTAGAACAAAGAATTCCATTTCTGGTGATACATATACATCGATGTCCAAATCTACCTCCATGACATAGGTTGCCCCACACTGGTGATTTCCTCTACATGATATAGCCATTTTCTCAATTGGCCTTTCATGACACACCCAGGGCCGCCATCAGGGGGGGACAGGCAGTCACTGTATTTACAACCTTATTGCTGTCCATTTAGCAGGGTGAAAGTAAAGGCCCGTACACACGTACCGATCGTCGGCATACAAACGTCGGCGGACGAAGGATCTGCCGATTGTACGCGTGTTAGTATGGTGCCTCCGACAGATGTCTGCGCACAATCCGCAGACAAAAGTCTTTCTTGCAAACATGAAAATTTTTGTATGCCGACACCAGAACGGACGATTGTTCGCCTGTCAGTACACAATTCGGCCGACACACAGCTACAAATCCCAACACGCATGATCAAACCAAATGAGTTCCCGGAAGAATTTTCTCTAGTAAACTCAACATTTTATTCAGAAAGAACTTTCGGCTCGCGGAAGTCCAAGAAATAGGTGAAATGCGGAGCACATGCTCATCTTGATAAATGTGAGAAGAAGGAAGATGCTGCTCATAATGCCATACTTTTCTAATAAAAAGGCATGTGTTCTGTTATGATGAAGATAATGTTTGTCTATTCTATCTGTTCTATCAAATTTTATAATTAAATAATTTGAACTCTTCACCATTATTTTTGTATTTTCACACCAAAGATCTAACTATTGATATGACCCTTTATTCTTGTATGAATTAATGTCTAAAACATATTTTTCAGGTTATGCACAATATTAAACATGTTAACAAATTCAGATAGGCCATTTTTTATTTTCATTTTCTTTATTTTTTGGATCTCAGCAAAAAAAACCAAAGCAAACATCAATACTTTCCGTATAATAAACTAAACATAAAAAAGTTCCATTTGGACAAAATTAAACTAGAAACTGGCAAACAGGGGTAAAATAAATAATAGGGGGTTACAAAAATTAAAGTTGCTGGTAACTGTAATCAGGTTGCCATGAGGGCAGGTTTGGATCCTGCTGGCCATATTGCCACTGGCCATGTGGCATTTGGCGAGGTGGTGGGTGTTGTGGAGGTGGAGGTGGAGGGCACGGGTGCTCCTGGCATGCATGGCTGTGCTCAGTAAGTATGCCGTTTTCAGCCTTTTGCAGCACATCAAGAATAATTTTTCTGGCATACTGACACTGCCTGAGGTCCACCTTATCCAAAATTTTTGCCGTCATGTTGCCGAAGGACTCATTGGCCTCCGGTTTCCGACGTAGGGCTATGGTGGCCTCCTGGATAAATTCATCGGTTATGTCATCCACGTGCTTCCTCTTTTGCCTCCGTTTGGCAGGAGGAGGTGGTGGTGGAAATAGTTCCACAGGCTCCTCAGGCTCCGCAGGCTCCCCAGGCTCCTGGCTGCAACCTGGCTCCTCCTCAGTGACACTTCCCTGTTGATGAAATGAACAATTGATTAGAATGTTATAGTGTATATAAAAATGCATGTTTGTTATATTATTGTGAACAAATAGCAGACTTTACATACAGTGGCGTATCTAGGGTCTCCAGTGCCCTTGTTGAGGAGCTGTATTTGGCAACAACCCCCCCCCCCCAAGATCAATGTAAAACTGTAACCCACCCCCCCAAAAAAAAATTAAAGGGCATTAAAAGTTTCTAATTTGCCCCTTGTTTGCCCAGTGTAGAGCTCTCTAGTGGGCAATCATTGTCTCAGGTGTGAAAAAGAAAGAGAGGGTTGAGAGATAGAGAGAGGGAGAGAAAGAGGGGGTGTGAGAGAGAGAGGAGGGGGTTGCAGAGAGAGAGGGGCCTGAACTTGCAGAGGGCTTGATGTAGGGCATTGAGGGTGAAGCAGTGCAGGGAAACAGGAATAAGGAAGCCACCTGCCTTGCTGACCCAGAGTGAGAGACCAGAGACATGGAAGCAAGGATGGATGTATCATTTGCAGGAGCTGTTAGTTTTGTATTAAAAAAGGTTGAGCCAGAGGAATGCTGAGGCTACAGCAGTGTTTGTTAGGACCAGAGGTGTGCTGGGGATGCAGCAGTGTTTGTAAGACCAGAGGTGTGCTGGGGATGCAGCAGTGTTTGTAAGACCAGAGGTGTGCTGGGGATGCAGTGAGAGGCAGTCTCAGTCTCCTGGTCTTTTGGCTCAGCTGCTCTCAATGTTTTACACCTGCATGAAGCAGCTCTCAATGTTTTACACCTGCATGAAGCAGCTCTCAATGTTTTACACCTGCATGAAGCTGCTCTCAATGTTTTACACCTGCATGAATCCGCCTGCAAACTGGGGGTTCTGGGGTGTGCAGGCTGAGTGGATTGTTAAAATAAACAATAAAACAATGCCAATGTTTTTGTGACCCACCCCCCTTGGCCTGCGCCCCTGGCGGTTGCCTGTCATGCCAACCCCTTGCTATGCCCGTTTACATAAAGGGTCAATTATGGTTTAGCTTATAATTTTGTTACATGATTACATTTTAGCAGACAATCTATTGTGAAATGCCATACCTGAGTAAAACTCTCCTCCAGGAAATCCTCATCCTGGCTTGGATCAACCGACACTGAGCCCTCTGCCGAAGTAGAAGGCAGTGTTGAAATTGACGGCCTGGATTCCATGGTGTCTGCCAGGAATCGCATGTTATCATAGTACCACAGCCGTGGTACATATACATTTCGTGCACCTGCTCCAGACTGGGTGGACTCCTCTATTTTTTTTAACTCCCGCCTGTAGGCAGTGCGAATGCTGTTTATTTTTTTGCGGATATAATTAAAATTTGCCCCAGGACAGACGGGCTTGTAGAAGGCCACCAAATGTTCCATGGCCTGTTTTCTGAGTTTTCTATTTTTATAATCTGCGGACTTGACTTGCCACAAACAGGGCAGTTGCCTGAATTCATCAATGAAACTGATGAGAAAGTTGTGGGTGGTGAAATTGTCCACCATATTGCAGGACAGTATATGCCTGCAAGACACAAAACAACACAAAACATATTAAAATAGCATGTATTTTGGCACATAATAAAGATATTCCTAATAAAAGCTGTATAGGGCCCAAAACACACACTTTCTATTAAAAGAGTCGTACCTTTGTTTGTGGGGAAAAGTCGTGATTCGCCGCTCGATCGTGCTCCAACTCTCGATATGTCCGCTAGCGAATCGTCGGCCGAACGATCTGGCGTCCTTTAAATACAGCGCAGGCGTCAACTCCTCCTCCAGTGGCGGGCTTGTGCAGGGGTGTGTACGTGCCGAAGATCAGGCCTACATGCGACACTCACACCTGAAGCAGTGGAAAAATCTTGTAATCAAGAATAATGTCTCAACAATCTGGGAGCTCAATTAGTGTGGGCCGAAGTGATTGGGCCACCCGAAAATCAAGGGCTACACCCATGTCAAAGCCAGAAATGGTGGAGATGGTCTCCATTTTAGAAAAAATGGATTATGATGGCAAGTTGGCAAATTACGATCGGCCCAATGCCAGGAAAGATGGCATCATGGATAAGGTGGTGGCCTGTTTGGTAAAAAAATTCGGTGTGGAGCGATCGAAAGATCAGATTAGGAAACGGTGGTCTGACCTGAAACACCGTGAGCAGGATCAGCTGGGCCAAATCCATAGGATTTTGAAAAAAAGTAAGTTTTATTTATTAATTTTTTTTTTAATCATGCAATATGTTTTTTATAATTTTGTGTATGTTGTATTAACATGTCTAGATTATAATGTCTATGTAAAAAGTTAGATTACTCATTTTAGTTGTCATGTCGTGATTAGATCGATCTATTGATGATGTTTTAGTATATGACATTAAAAGTCAGGAAGCCATAGTTAAAAATATATGTATTGTGTTGCAACGAACGTTCTTTCCTGCACGAATCTTCTCAGCAAACATTCCTATTAATCACAGATTATTATTCAAACCTTTAAATAGGAGAAAAACGTAAACTCCGTGCCAAACAATGGGAAAGGAGGAGGAGAGGTTTGGCAGCTCCATCGGCAGTTGTGGAAGAAGAGGAGGACATGGGCCCAGATGGTGGCACAGATTCCACTAAAGGTAATTGGTTCCTATGCACTGTCAAACATTAATGTACCATATTTTTCGTAGATAACCATGTACATGTCTTCATATTTGTTACTAAAAGAGCTATCAAGCAGGGCACCATGTCCTAACAAATGTACCTCTTGTGACTTTTATGATACGGCCAATGTTTTGTATTATGTAGATGAAGACATTATTCCTGAACTTATTCTGGTGGAGCCAACAAGTGATGAGACACCAGAGCAACATGAAGGTTTGTAGGCACAGATTTTTGTGTAGTGGGATCATAGAAATATGTGTATTTGCAATGATTGTTTAACCTTATATTCTTGTATTCCCTTACAAATTTGTAAGGGAATACAAGAATATAAGGTTAAACAATCATTGCAAATACACATATTTCTATGATCCCACTACACAAAAATCTGTGCCTACAAACCTTCATGTTGCTCTGGTGTCTCATCACTTGTTGGCTCCACCAGAATAAGTTCAGGAATAATGTCTTCATCTACATAATACAAAACATTGGCCGTATCATAAAAGTCACAAGAGGTACATTTGTTAGGACATGGTGCCCTGCTTGATAGCTCTTTTAGTAACAAATATGAAGACATGTTTTGTATTATGTAGATGAAGACATTATTCCTGAACTTATTCTGGTGGAGCCAACAAGTGATGAGACACCAGAGCAACATGAAGGTTTGTAGGCACAGATTTTTGTGTAGTGGGATCATAGAAATATGTGTATTTGCAATGATTGTTTAACCTTATATTCTTGTATTCCCTTACAAATTTACATTGCAGATGTTGCATCATGCCAGGATGTGGCATCCCCAGCCATGTCAGAACCCCGATCTCCTGGCAACTTGGCAAGCAGCGTGGAAGCCACTTCCGAAAATGTGGAGGATCCAGGACCAAGTGTCAGAGAGCCAATTGTGTGCCCACGTAGGTTTTTTCATAATGATTTTTATCAGTGTTTTTTTAGCCTCCAATTGTCAACACTAGTTCCCTATGGGAGCCTCTTTATTTGAATGGAAGTGGCACCGTAAGTCGGATCAGGATGCTCTGACTTGCGGGGCCACTTGCGCTGTGAAGATTTTTGAGGGGGAAGTACACAGACAAATTGAAGAACCCACCGTGGGTGTCCACCCCAAGTTTACAACCAGGCCTTTTGTGTGTGGTATTGAGTTTGAGGGTATGCCCACAACAAAAAGACAGCGTGGGTTACCCCCAAAACCCCTACCAGACCCTTATCCAAGCATGCAGCTTGTCAGGCCAGGAAAGAGAACGAGCAAGCGGACCAAACACCCCCTGGACCACAGCAGGACACATGCCCTCAACATGGGGGGGTTTTGTTGCTTTGGGCCAGGGGGCCTCTGCACCGCACACACAAAAGCACCTTGCTCCCATGTAGAGGAGGACAAGGGCCTCATCCCCACAACCCTGTCTGGTGGTTTTGGGGGGTCATGCGGCCAGGGGGTTCCTAGGACTTTGGAAGCAACCTTTAACAAAGGGTGGCCCCCAGATCCCAGACCCCAATCCCTATGTGAATGGGTATGGGGTACATAGTACCCCTACACATTAACCACATAAATGGAAGTGTATGTGAATAACGACAGGAGACGTTTATGAAATGTTCTTAAATATCTTCATCCGGTCTTCTCCACTCTGCTCTTTGGATCTTCTCCTCTCCACTCTTCTGCTGTCCAATCTTCTGCTCTTATGTTGTCTGCTCTTTTGCCCTAGGCTCTTCTTCTTCCTCCTGTCCTCCTCCGATGCTGTTGCCGTGCATTCTGCCCGTCTCTGGTCTCTGCATCTTAATATATATACATTACGACCATGCCCTCACAATGACGTCATCATGCGTTCACACCCCTAATAAATCTATAGTAAGCTCAGGAGACCGGCAGAATCATCAGCAACAGCATCGGAGGAGGACAGGAGGAAGAAGAAGAGCCTAGGGCAAAAGAGCATAAGAACAGGGTAGGTATTAACTCGAGAGGAATTTAAGATTACCTGGACACCAAATGTTTCTCTATTATTATGACCTCATGTAGGTGATTCACATTGACTCATTTTTTTTTATTTTTTACAGACCATGTTTTACATAGTTGCACATTAGCCAAATTGACCCGTGAGGCTCTCCAATGCTGCGCAGACCTGGAACAAATAAAGGAGACTGCAACGGCATTACAAATCAAAATGCGCAATTTTGTGGACATGATTGGCAAATTTTAAGCCACAATTTTACTACGTTTTTAATGTTTGTATTGGGATGTTCCTGATGTTACAAATTTTTTATAATGTTTTATGGCATTTTAATTACACTCAGATGTTAAAGAGTGTACCCAAGTTTGGGAAAAGCACTTTACAACACCCTAACCCTAACCCTAACCCTAACCCTAACCCTGTGAATGTTTGATACTAAAACGTTTTTACATTCAACAATGTGTGTTCAATTCTTTATTAGACTTTCGTTGGGGGGTCGAGGTCTAAAGCTGTGTAAAGAAGCACTAAATGTATGATGGCTGTCCTATTCCCATATTTACATGTTAATGAAAGCATTTTGGACACTGCCATATGCGAGTTGCTGGAGGTGTCAATGAAATGTTAAAGATACCCCCAGTTTTAACGCATATCACAGTGCGATCTGACATTTCACACAGGATCGGATCACACAAGTTTGAACGACTGTGCGATCCTATCCTGATGCGGCTGAATAAATGCATCATGTGCGACTTTTGTGCGAGTGCAGTGCGAATTGAGCCATACAAACTGTATAGCTGATTTTCGCATGAACATCTGATCGCATGTAATAAAGGAGCAGTGCGCTACGATATTACATGCCATCAGATGTGCAGTGTGAATTGAGACATACACTTTGTATGGCTACATTCGCACTGAACACGCATACAAGTCGCACATGACCCTTTATTTCTGATGTATCTGGATTGGATCGCACAGTGCTTAACACTTGTGGAATACAATCCTGTGCAAAAAGTAAGTGGCGGGTCACCCTTATGCAATGCTGGAAGGCTGCAAAGTCGCAGACTTCCCGCATCGCATAAGTGTGACTCAACACTCAAGGTACTAGCAGTCCTAGGATTCAATATGGCATTGATATTGCCAGTAGCAATCAGTGTAGGGAGATCAGTGTAATCTATAGTGTATTGCTTGTTCGTTGCTCTAGTTCACTTTCCATTACCTATATATATAACACTTTGAGATGAACAATGATCAAGTTTCACATAACACTGACATATCCTAACATTGGTGGGCAGTGAGAAGGATGTCATAAATGAACACAACATAACAGGTGTAGGTACTTTGTTAATACCCTAATGTATTATATGAAATATATAGTATGGGCAACTTCTGGACAATGAACACCAATGTAAGGTGACATTAGATGAACCTTGGGTGTGACCTAGTTCTCAATGTGACAGGGTTTGTGTACATTTTGTGGGGTGCAGAAGGCCCTTGTATTTACACCACTGGCTAAAAAATAACACATGGCCATCATCACTTTGGATCAGCTGGTGAGAGACTACAGTCAAGAAACACACTGATGAATGTATTAACCCTTCCAAAGTCACACATATATAACACATGATTAACCCAAATAATTGTGTTTGGCATATGTGCCCAAATGATTATAATCCACAATACAGAATCATTGCAATTTTTGTTTAATGTGTTGAAAAATAATATATCTCTGACATTTATCTTGTGTGTCCAATCTTTAACAAGATTAATGGGTGTGTGACAGTGATTGCTGCCAGGACACAGCTCCTCTCCCCACGAAATAGTCCAGATATTCCTGGCGGATCTGACGGGCCCTGTGTGATGCCAATGCTGACCGTCCAACTTCCATTGACGTCATGGACTCCACTTGGTTAGAAGGTTGGGCCTCTCCACTTGTACCTGGCATAGCAGGGTCAGTATCCAGTTGCTGCAATACATAATTTTGTGCATTCCTGCGTAGGAAGTTGTGCAAAATGCAGCAACACAAGACCACATTATCCACTTTGTACAGTGCCAGGTTTATGGACGTCAGGAATATCCGGAACCGGTTGGCCATTATCCCGAAGGCATTCTCCACAACTCTGTGAGCTCTGGACAACCGGTAGTTGTAAATCCTTTGGTCTGGGGTGAGGTTCCTCTGAGGGTAGGGCTTCATGAGATGCTCCCCAAGCGCAAAAGCCTCATCTGCGATAAACACAAAGCTCATACCCTCAACAGTTTGCTCCCTGGATGGCAGGTTCAGAGTGCCGTTCTTTAGACGACGAGCGAACTCTGTCTGATCAATAACTCCCCCATCCGAATTGCGGCCATTTTTGCCAATATCCAAAAAAATAAACTCATAGTTTGCATTAACTATGGCTAGCATGACTATACTAAAAAAACCTTTATAATTATAAAAAAATGTGCCGGAATTCGGAGGGGGGACAATGCGGACGTGCTTCCCATCAATAGCACCCCCACAATTGGGAAAATTCCACTTCTCCAGAAATTGATCAGAAATCTCCAGCCATTGCTCTGCGTTTGAAGGAAACTGTGGGGAAAAAATAAAAAAAATAAAATTAGTGCTTGAGCACATCACATTATTAATTACACACACAGTTGTCTGTTAAATGCTTATGCAACTTGCTAAAAAAATATACAACAGGAAGGCAAAGGTTTGGATATGGGGATGTAACATCTACATACATTTATTTTCAACCTCCTATTGTTCTTATATTGTAAAGGGCCATACACACTAGAAGATTCTCTGAAGACTTTTTCGTGCAGATTTACCTTTTCTATGTAGTGCAAGGGCCTACCAGATTGCATAGGATTTGAAAGTGTTTGTTGGACCTCATATTATTTGGTTTTGGTAAATCGGAAGGATAAATTGTTCTGACAATCTTCTAGTGTGTATGGCCCATTATACTCACCAGCTAGAGCTGAGATTTACAAACTACGGCCATCCAGCTGTTGCAGAACTACACATCCCATGAGGCCTTGTAATTCTCTGACATTCACAGACATGACTAGGCATGATGGAAATTGAAGTTCGTGAACAACTGGTGGGCCATAGTTTGAAGACCTCTGAACTTGAGCTTTGGTATATGCTGACTTTGAGATTTAGCATGTGGGTGGGGGATGGGTAAGTAAAACTGGGCATTTATACATCAATAAGGGCTTGTGGTCAGTGAAGGTTTTAACATCATTACATAAACATACAGAATCATAGGTGGGAATGGATGGACTGATGTATTTTAGATAAATCATTAACTAGGTACTAAAACATTGGCCAAGGAATAATTGTTTGAGGGAAAGCAATAAAATTTGAAAAATTCGACATACTGTTAACAGGCAATGCGTTTAGGGACACATAGGAGAGAATGGTGGGGTGGTTAGTGGGTAATTTTACAAATGGTTAAAGATAATCTACATCTTTACTACTATGTGCATGCGGACAGAGGGTAGTTTACAAATAATGGCCTGTGTCAATTGCTGTACATCCAAAAACATCATAATTCGGGTGAAACTAGTAATACATGTAATGTAATGTAAAAAATCAAACATACCTTGATATAATCCTTCTGCAAGACCTTGATGATGGCAGAGCAGGTCTCAGGGATGATGATACCAAGAGCTTGGGGGGAGATGCCTGTGGTGAACTTCAGATCCTGCAGGCTTCTCCCTGTTGCAAGATACCTCAACGTCGCAATTAACCTTTGCTCAGGAGTAATTGCAAGCCGCATACAAGTATCCTGCTTCAGAATATAGGGGGACACCAGGGCAAGAAGACGGTAAAAGATGGGATCCGTCATCCTCAAATAATTCCTGAAGTCATCAGGATTATTTTCCTGGAGCTCCCTCAGCAAGGACATATGAGAAAATTGATCACGGTTAAGCAACCAATTTTTCGTCCAGGAGGTCCGCTTCTTCTTCCTATTGCTCGTACGTCGTCTCAGAGCCAAAACTCCAACACTAACGACAGCAACGGACGAATTCACGGTCGCCATAATAAATTCTCGAACGATGTCTCGGAAAATAGCGAAATGTCGTCAACCAAACAAATGCTACCGAAATCAGCGCGAGATGCCCAGAAGGGTCACGGCCAAACACTCACTTCCTCTTTTGTAGCGGCGAACGTGCGTGGAACGTAGTGACGTCATTTTCTGTCGGCAGACAAATGTCCTGGGCAAGTTTTGAGCACTTTTCAACAGACAAACAACAAACACACCAGCCGCGAACATTTGTAGGACGTTCTGTCGGCCGACGATCGGTACGTGTGTACGGGGCTTAACTTTACACACATGTAGCATAGGTATCAACTTTTGTCACCATGTTAAAAGGACAGCAGTATGGGTAGCATTACAGTGACTGTTATTAGTCCAGGCTCACTAAACTAGCCAATGCTTGGAAAAGCAAGCCATGCAGATTGCTTTTCAGGTCCCTTTTAACATGAGCTGTCTGATTGGGTGTGGCTGTTAATTTTTGACGCAGACCTGATAAGCCCCTCAATTCTCCTTTATGGAGTGTTATATGTAAATGGGATTGCTTCATTTGAGATGCAGATTTAAACTATGTATGGCCAGGCTGAAGGTACCCAAGTGGATTGCTCGATCACCTGGAGGACAACGTACAACCAGTCTGTCAGATTTTACACACACTTATCGCTAGCATCTCTTGTAGCCACTAGCAATAATCACTGTGTTTTCCTGGCAGGGGCAGCACCGGGTGAACACAATGGCTCCGCAGGAGGGTTTCCCCTGTCTGTGTTGATGGTGGAATCAAGGCAAAATGTTTTTCCTGCAAGCCACGGGACAAACAAAGATAGTTTTGTAATTAATCCATGATTTTGCCAAAATGGAAAAAAAAGAGGTTTGCTTTGTATATTCTTAAGTTTGCTACATAACTAGAACATGTAACAGTGTTATATCATTGCATGAGATTTCCCCTCACTTCCTGTCTTGGTGTCACCACGACAGGAAATGAGGGAATCTCCCGTGGGGATATAGCCAGCAATTCTTTCCTTTTATATATACTATGGACATTATAAGGCAACAATTGCAAGCTATTTCCCCACAGTGATATTCCCCTCACTTCCTGTCTTGGTGACACTAAGACAGGAAGTGAGGGGAAATCTCATGCAATGATATCACCCTATTAGAAATTGGAGTTCCGTCTAAAAAGTATACATAAAGTAAGCACTTGGTTTCCAAAGTGGCAAAATTATGGAGGAGTTAAAACCCCATAGTGTGATTGGGGAATCTGACGCTGTGCTCCTACACTCCTCAATGTGTCTGTTCATTATGCTGTGCTGAATTATCCTTGATTCGCAATTCCTGCAAGAGTTGCACATGGTATGTGGGAGATGCGAATTTAAGGTGGCATAATTATCCACACAATCACACATAATCCTTTTTAAAGGTCCCCAGCAGAATTTGATGGCATAGTGGTTCACAGCAGTGCCATCAAATTCCAGTTAGATCTGTAAATTAACAAAGCAATGTGATCTGGGGGTGTATTTAACTTGCAATGGACACCCCCATTCATTATCATATGGCAGTGTGAGATGGGTGTGTTGGGAATGTGATCCATTAAGAAAAGTGATTATACACTCATGTGTTTCTTTTAGAGGTGATTTGTTCAAGGCAATCCTTTGAAGACATGACCATTCCAGATTTTTGGGATCACTGATTCCATCTCAGGTGAACCAATTAGCTGCTGTGTGCAGATCCAGCTTATGATGGTAAGAGTGTCAGACAAGACAAACGGGGCCGAGCTTGCAGTGTGTATGGATGTATGTAAGGCAATAATTTTTGGCATTATGCATTTAGGGAATATAATAATGTTTCTAATCTTGCATATATGAAAAGGGTCAATACATTTGTCTTTATCTAGACAGATTCCAAAGCGTCAGAGCAATCTGTCACAGATAATTGTGTTTCATTTTGTGTAAACGTTGAAACTAATCAAATCTATCTATATACAGGCATAGCCCACTTTAAGTACACAATGGGACCAGGGCATGTATGTAAACTGAAAATGTACTTAAAGTGAAGCAATCCCTTTTTTCTTTTCTCAATGCATGAAAATACACTAGCTCCATTGTAAATTTTGGCCACATTGACATAGCCTTACTCCGAAACCATGTGGGAGCATGTTAAGGGGATCCAGGACTATGACATGATAGATTACCTAGGCAAGCTGCCCAGCCACAAAATGGATATGGTGTAGTCCTGGGTACCCTCTCGTTGCTCCCTAAGTTTGTTATCCCTGTCACTTATGGTTTGTGAGCAGTGTCATGGCAAGCTGAACAAGCTGTGTCCTTACTCACGATTGTATATAAAGTGAGTGTACTTAAAGCAGGGTATGCCTATCTATATCTATATAGAAAGATCAGAGATGTGAACCTGTTCCCTATTATATACACTAATATATGGTATATAACATATTCTATAATGTATATATTGTATATAATGTATATATTGTATATATGTGTATATATATATATATATATATATATATACACAAAATATATATTATAGAAAATATATATATTCGAGACAATATATATATATATATATATATATATATATATATATATATACATATATATATATATACACACATACACACATATATATATATATATACACATACATACATTATATATATATATATATATAGGGAACAGGTTCACATCTAGGAAGTTTCTATAACAGGAAGCTTCTAGATCACGTCTAATAGGCAGAAAGTGCATGCGCAGATCAGCAGACCAAAAGTTTCTTGCACACCCGCTAGATAAGCGACCCACCCAGCCACCCACCATCCCCCATCCCGCACATTCACACCCCCTCCTTACCTTACACACAAATGCCACAATTTCGGACGTGTAGAGCGCAGGAGCCATGATTGCGATAAGGGCCGGGACAATTTCCGGAAACGTGTGCACGCACCAAAAGTTTCGTATCCGGTTTCATGTATAAATGTGAGAATGTGGGTTTGTATATTCGCGAATAGTCACCATACACAACCATTAAGCATATTTAACTTAGAAAAAGAAATACAAATACATACATTTGTGGACACCAGAAAACTTTATTTAGACACATGAAGACATTTGTAAAAAAGATTGTAAACATGCTGTTTAATACACAAATACACAGCTCAAACATTTCACATGACATATTTTTGGCACAGTCTCCACAGTATCCCATTGAAGCCACAGATTTGTATTTTTCAAACAAAAACAACCTTTGTACAACATTTAGACCATATACATCGACAAAGAGCCCATAATCAACAGATGCATGTGCAGATTGACAGAATTATGTTAACAGCAATAAATACTTACAGAGAGTCAACACACAACACAGCCAAATCTCACCTCCATAAATAACAAAGGGCCACAAATGTGAACCATAAAGCATGTGACACACAAATATTTTGGACCTCTTCGTAGGTCAAATCTTTCCTGATGTCTGAGTGAGCTATATATAATCCAAGCAAACACACACCCAGAATGGTAACGCCCAGTCCAAAAATTAACTGTGTGTGTCCTGTGTGTTTTGGAGCATGCTCAGTTGCCAAAACAAGGGAAATAGAAATGAGGAGGAGGAGAGAGACCTAAACTGCCCAAATCCATGTATGTATGTATGTAGGTGTGTATAGTATATGTGAATTGATAAAATTCTCTCTTCAAGTTTGCTAGTCATTATTTAGAATGTTTAGATACAGGAATACATACATATATATACAATTACATGAGAGAGCGAGAGAGAGAGAGAAATATATATTTAGGGAAACAATTGAAACACACCTTTTGGGATTTGGGAAGTGAGATTGTGACGATTGAACAGATATGTAAGCCAACAATCTGACTCATCACTCATGAACATCCCTAAATTTGGCGTGGCAATTATATCAGGCGTTCTTATGTGCGTTTTGGCTGGCGTTTTCACAGGCGTTTTGACATGCATTTTTTGGGCAGGCATTGTTATATGAAATCACCTAAAAAAGCCCCAAAAACAGACCACAAACACCTACATGTGAACGTAGCCCGTTTGGGGGCGTTTGAGGGGGATTTGTCCAGCTCAAGGATCAACTCCCAAAACAGGCAAAAAATCCAATCCTATTCAGTTCAATGGCCCCTTTTCCCATGTGAGCATTTTGCCGGCATGAGGAAAACACCCAACGCTCACTGAGAAATAGCACAATGATTAGGGAGTCTGCCTTCCTGCTGTAGGTTTGTAAGTTCGAATCCGGAAGGAGCCCTCTGTATGGGCAACACTTGGATATCTCCAATTCTCCAAATGTTGACATCAATAATTTTGTTCATGTTTGAAAAAGGCATGTGTATCAGCAAACTTTTAATCTAAAGACATGAACAAAATACAAAAGATGCCAGTCAATATGTAGCAATATCGTGAGCTAAAGCTCTATTTGTTTGTTGGGCATACTTTGCTAATTAGCCAAGTATGAGATATATATATATATACCTTCAGTTAAATGTGTATTAAAATGGTAACACTTGGCCATACCCATATGGAAGAAAATGTAGTATTTGCAATATATTTCTAAAAAAATTCTTTGGAAACACATAAAATATTGTCAAAATTGTGACATTTCCTTGATATGTGTGAAATGCTAATAATCTTTCTTTGAAATATGTTTTACATCTATTTTTTTTATATCTGACGACCAATTCCCCAATGTAATATTTTGTGGGTTTTTTCCGATAATGTGGAGGTTCTATATAAACACTGTAGATTTGACTGCTATGATTTCTGAGTTAGCAGGAAAGGTGTATGGAATGTGATGGTGTTTACTAAGGGATCCCTTGTTGGAAGTGTGCATGTTTTTCCAATTCCGCCGGTTTTTGCCATTTTCTATGGGCGAGACAGCGGATTTCCAAGCGGTATTCAAAAAAAATTTGACCCAAAATCGCGCTGGCGAAATTTTTGGAGCCTATTTGGCGTTGCGCATGCGCACATTCGCGCGTTCGCAGCTCGAGGCTGGAGGAGCTGTTTAACCTTTCTACACTTTCGCAGATATCTCTCTTTCTAAGTCAGTTTTTGACATTTTTTAAACGCAAGTCATCTCCAAATTGACTTCCACACCTTCCACAGTGATTTGGGATTTTTGGGGGTACAGGGGAAAATTTGGCTAAACTTTAGTCGAGCTTTTAGCTGGCGTGGTTTTAAGTCGCGCTCTGACCATATTGCATCTTAATGAATCTCACACTAGGCGCTATTTTCCGCCCGCCGTTCTTTGAATGCCAATTTCAGACTTAAATAATCGCCGGTTCGCAAAATCCCGCCGAAACGCCAATTCGCCGTACTATGAATTAGGCCCAAAGCTTCAGTGGAGACACCTTTTTCCCATGATAACTCTTACAGGTGTGAATTTCCCTTCCTAGGGGTAAATTTCTCCTCACTTCCTGTTGTCTCCCTCCTTTTGTAAGTAGGAGTCATTTGTAGGTTGGATGTTTGTAACCCGGGGACCGCCTGTATTGCAATTGGAAAAGTTGCCCTAAAAATGATTATTATTTTTTTTTACAGCAAAAAACTTTTTTTTTTTTCCTAAATCAGCCAGAACTGACAGTCGGTAAATACATGTCAAATACATATACACAATTTCGCGGAACGTTTGAGACCCATTGATTTTCAATTCCAGTCTGAAAGAGGCATTCACAGGATGAAGAAATAAGTGTCGGCCAGTACAGCTCCAAAAATTAGCCCACATGCGTTTACCTGACAGCTAAGAACGTTGTATTCTGTGGCTGGAGGTACATTAGGCATTCACAGGATACAGAAGTAAGTGTCGGCCAGTATAGGCCCCAAAAATTAGCCCACATGGGTTTACCTGACAGCTAAGAAAGTTGTATTCTCTGACTGAAGGTACATTAGGCATTCACAGGATAAATAAGTAAGTGTTGGCCAGTATAGGCCCCAAAAATTAGACAATATGGGTTTACCTGACAGCTAAGAATGTTGTGTTCTGTGGCTGGAGGTACATTAGGCATTGACAGAAAAAATAATTGTCGGCCATAAAGGCCCCAAAAATTAGGCATTCAATGGACATGAAATGCCTTTTATTTGTGGCCTGTCATGAGGAATTGTAATCAAACATGGTCTACTGGTCACATGTGTTGAATTCCTCAGAGATCCACGCCTAATTCATTTTTATAAATGTGAGGTAGTCAACACTGTCATGAGCTAGGCGAGTGCGCTTATCGGTCACGATCCCCCCTGCTGCGCTGAACGTCCTTTTGGACAGGGCACTGGACGGGGGGCAAGCCAACAGTTCCATTGCAAATTGTGCAAGCTCTGGCCAGAGGTCAAGCCTGCCCACCCAGTAGTCCAGGGGTTCATCACTCCTCAGAGCGTCCACATCGGCTGTTAACCCGATGTAGTCAGACACCTGTCGGTCTAGGCGTTCCCTGATGCTGGATCCGGAGTACAGCTGTCGATGAAAGAAGGATCTCGTATCTGAAGTGACCAACACATCTTCAAACCGTTCTCTTCTTGCAGGTGCTACCCGCAACTGTTTCTCTGTGAGTGGAAATTCCTCTGCCAGCGCACGCAAAAGCAGAATGCAGCATTTCTCACAGCAAGGCCTGGAAGTGCTGCATTCTGACCGCCCTCTGTGATGGTGGTAACATTTCCACCATTTTTTGTTTGTACCGGGGCTCTAAGTATGTTGCCACCCAGTACTGGTCCTTGCCCTTTATGCTTTTTATATGGGGGGCCCCCTTAAAACACTGGAGCATGAAGGCTCCCATTCGCACTAAACTGGATGCGGTGTAGTGGCCTGGCTCCTGCTCATCATCCAGGATAATGTCGTCCTCGTTTTCCTCCCCCCATCCACGGATAACACCAGGGATCCCAGAAAGGTTTAAAGCATGCTCTTCTTGCTCCTCCTCAGCCCCAGCACCATCCTCCTCTGACTCCTCTTCAGCATTCTGTTGTTGACTTGTCTCAGATGGAGTAGCACCCCCTGGGAATTCATCCAACATTGCGACTTCCTCATCTTCCTGCTCCTCGACGGCTTGATCAATGACACGACGCAATGCACGCTCCAGAAAGAAGCCGCAAGGTACAATGTTACTGATGGCTGTGACTGACCAGTTTGCTGATCTCTTTGAATGGCCGCAGAAGTCTGCATGTGTCGTGCATGAGCAGCCACTGGCAAGGTGAAAAAACCCAAGCTCCCCAGAACCTGTCCCGCCGTGGAGTTCGTACAGGTAGTCGTTAACTGCACATTTCTGCTGGAGCAGCCTATCAAGCATATACAACGTTGAGTTCCATCACGTCGGGCAGTCACAAATAAGATGCCTGATGGGCAGGTTGTGTCGCCGCTGAATGTCAGAAAGGCGAGCCATGGCTGTGTAAGATCTTCTGAAATGGCCCGAGATTTTCCTGGCCTGCCGCAAGACGTCCTGGACCCCAGGGTATTTGGCAATGAACCATTGCATGACCAAGTTCAGGACAAGTACCATGCATGGCACGTGTGTAATTTTGCCCTGTTTGAGCACGTTCAGCAGATTGTTGCACACCACTTTACCAACTGTCAAATTGAGCGGTGTCGGCCACTGATCTGCCTGTGAACGCAAAGCTGAAAGGAGTGCAGGACCAGTGTGGCTCTTGGCTTCCAGGCACAACAGACGCAGCACAGCATGGCAATGTCTCACCTGGCATGTGGAGTAGGTTCTGGGGATCTTGGGCGGCGCAGCAGAAGAGACGGTAGCAGCGGAAAAGGAGGAGTCAGTCGAGGAGGAGAGGGAGCATTGAGTAGGAGGAGGAGAAGAAGAGGCAGGCCTGTATGCAACCCGTGGTGGTAAAACCAAATCTACACGGGTGCCACGGGTTACATGCTTGACGGCCATTAGAAGGTTCACCCAGTGGGCAATAAAAGTTATATACCTTCCCTGCCCGTGCTAGACCATGTATCTGTGGTCAGATGTGTCTTGGCACCGACACTGTGTGCCAGAAATACATTCACTTGCCGCTGAACATGGCCCTACAGCTCTGGAATGCCCTTTTGCGAGAAATATTTCCTGCCTGGGACCTTCCATTGTGGTGTTCCAATGGCCACAAAATTCTGAAAGGCCTCCGAGTCCACCAGTTGATATGGCACTAGTTGGCGGGCTATCAGTTCCGACAAGCCAGCAGTCAAACGTTGTGCAAGAGGGTTATCCGGCATCATCATTTTTTTTACGCTCCAACATTTGGGCCACGGAAGCCTGCCTTTTTCCAGAACAACGTGAGGATGGCATGATGGAAGGTGGAGTGGAGGACAATTGTGAGGAGAGAACCTGGAGTGTGGCTTTGTGGGTTCTGACGGAGTTGCTCCCACTGGGCTCGGTGATGGGAGTTTAGGTGCCTTCTTAAGCCGATCGTCCCTAGGTGAGTGTTGGGCTTACCGCAATTTATGCATTGACAGCAAAGGCAGATGGCAACACTATTGTCAGCAGCGGACACATTAAAAAAGCCCACACTGCGGAGCCATGTGCTGGCGTCCTGGGAGTGCAAGTATGACTGTACATGGTTGATGGCTTGCTTCTGATACATTTTCAGTCTGCTTTGTCCCTCCTGTGCAATGCAAGTTCCGCCTGCTTATCCTCCCTATCTGCTGATCCGTCTCTCCCTTGAACTCCCCTCCTCTTCCTCTCTTGTGGCCACCCATGTGACGCCCATAGACACATCGTCATCATCGACGTCACCTTCCACTCCACTAATAATCGAGATCTCGGAGTAGGCAGCAATAGTGGGGACCAACCTCCTTGGGCTGATCTGGGTACTGTCGTCAGACTGCTGAGTGGTGGCTGTTGCTACCTCCTTATCCGATGCCAAGAATGGCTGTGCATCGCAAATGTCTTGTGATGGATTGGAAAATAATTCCAGTGACTCAAGCGGAGGGTATATGGTGGTGGTGGTGGTGTGCAGAGTGAAGAGGGTGCAGATAGAGAGGATGAGGAGAGTGCAGAAGAGGAAGGCTGAGTGAGCCACTCAAACAAGTCTGGTGCATCCTTTGACGTAATCAAACGCACCTTCTGAAGCTTCACACTTTGGCTCTGGTCTACTGCTCCTGCCCTACCCCTACCACCACTGCATAAGGGCCTGCCTCTTCCTCTGCCTGTCATTTTTTAAATTACCCTGTGACAAAAGTCTCTATAGAAGCACAGTATATGTGGAAGAAGGTATATAACACCCCGCTTCAATCTGTGGTATTGGGGGGCCACTGGTTTATCACACCAGTTCTACAAAAAATTGGCCAGTAACTGTTGTCACTGTGTGTAGCACAGTTAACGCAACAATGGAGGCCAAATTTTTGTAGGAATAAAATACTCTGTTATAAAAGTATACTGTTAAATAACACCCCACTTCAATCTGTGGTATTGGGGGGCCACTGGTTTATCACACAAGTAGTACAAAAAATTGCCCAGTAAGTTTGGCACTGTTTGTAGCAGAGTTAATGCAGCAAAAGAGGCAATATTGTTGCATGACACAAATACACTTCTAAAAGTATACTCAGATAACACCCCACTTCAATATGTGGTATTGGGGGACCACTGGTCTATAACACCAGTTGTACAAAAAATTGGCCAGTAAGTTTGACACTGTGTGTAGCAGAGTTAACACAGCAAAAGAGGCAATATTGTTGCATTACACAAATACATTTCTAAAAGTATACTCAGATAACACTCCACTTCAATCTGGGGTATTGGGGGGCCACTGGTTTATCGCACCAGTTGTACAAAAAATTGGCCAGTAAGTTTGACACTGTGTGTAGCAGAGTTAACGCAGCAAAAGAGGCAATATTTTTGCAGGACACAAATACACTTCTAAAAGTATACTCAGATAACACCCCACTTCAATCTGTGGTATTGGGGGGCCACTGATCTATCACATCAGTTATAATACATTTTTAAAAGTGCTTTTGTCACTGTTTGTAGTATTGCTGCAGAATCGCACCAGTCACAATGCTGCACAGTGCACAATACAAATCCACTATAATATGGTTTCTATATTTAAGAAAGTATATTATAAGTGTATTACACCCCTATATAGTGCGCTGCACACCAAAGAATAGTACACCTATACCAAATACCAGTCCTTGAAAGGACTTTTGTGGACCTTAACAGAGAGATTTGTGTCACTGATGATCTGTCCCTGGTGCACACAGCCAACCTCTCCCTACACTGACAAAAAGCAGAATGTAAAATGGCTGCCAGGTCAGGTCTGTTTATAAGGTAGGGGGTACGTCCATGTGCTGAAATTTGCTGTCCCGTTCCACCTGATGGCTGTGTCATGGGTCAAAGTTCTCCCCAATGTAAATAATTATGGCCGCCGCAAACAACACCACATGTTCGAAAAATCGGCAGGCTGCGAACGAGCAAAGTTCCCCGCGAACCGACTGCCGGGCGAACTGCAAGGCCATCCCTAGAGCTGAACACCCCCCGGTTCGGTTCGCACCAGAACACCGCGAACAGAGGAAAAGTTTGTTCGAACAAACAAACCCCATTGAAGTCTATGGGACTCGAACCTCGAAAATCAAACGGCCTCATTTTGAATGCTTAAATGCAAGTTATTGCCCCAAAATAGTGTATGGGGGTCCCGTTCCTGACCTGGAGAACATGTAGCAATGAAAAAAAAGTTTTTAAAAACAATAGTTTTTAAAGGAGCACTGATTTACTGATTTTAATGAGGCTCAAAGTGAAACTATAAAAATGAAAAATTCCTTCAATATCGTGCCTGGGGGGTCCCCTGAATGTGCCTGTAAAGTAGTGCTTCTCTATGATGTATGTAGCCTGCTACAGTTATACTGACATTTCTGAAACAAAAAATGTCATACACAAATATACATTCAAATTTCAAATCGCATGTACTTGTCATACTGGTGCAGAAAAATTGGGCCTTGGTTGTTGGTGGTGCCTAAACACCGTAACCCCTTGCAGTTACTCTGCTGGATGCAGAAATGGGCCCTGCTGGTAAGATTTCCATGCAAATTTGAAATCGCACGTGCTATACAAGTTCCAAAAATTGGGCCTTTGCTGTATATGGTGCCTGAACACCGTAACCAAGGCCTCGTAGTTACTCTTGCTGGGTGCAGGGACGGGACCTGCTGGTAAGAATTTCATGCAAATTTGAATTTGCATGTGCTGTACAAGTGCCAAAAATTTCTGCCTTTGTGGAAGGTGGTGCCTGAACACCATAACCAAGGCCTCGTAGTTACTCTTGCTTGGTGCAGGAATGGGACCTGCTGGTAAGAATTCCATGCAAATTTGAAATCGCATGTGCTATACAAGTGCCAAAAATTGGGCCTTTGTGGAAGGTGGTGCCTGAACACCATAACCAAGGCCTAGTAGTAACTCTTGCTTGGTGAAGGAATGGGACCTGCTGGTAAGAATTCCATGCAAATTTGAAATCGCATGTGCAATACAAGTGTCAAAAACTGGGCCTTTGTGGAAGGTGGAGCCTGAACACCATAACCAAGGCCTCATAGTTACTCTTGCTTGGTGCATGAATGGGACCTGCTGGTAAGAATTCCATGCAAATTTGAAATCGCATGTGCTATACAAGTGCCAAAAATTGGGCCTTTGTGGAAGGTGATGCTTGAACACCGTAACCAAGGCCTTGTAGTTACTCTTGCTTGGTGCAGGAATGGGACCTGCTGGTAAGAATTCCATGCAAATTTGAAATTGCATGTGCTATACAAGTGCCAAAAATTGGGCCTTTGTGGAAGGTGATGCTTGAACACCGTAACCAAGGCCTCGTAGTTACTATTGCTTGATGCAGGAATGGGACCTGCTGGTAAGAATTCCATGCAAATTTGAAATCGCATGTGCTATACAAGTGCCAAAAATTGGGCCTTTGTGGAAGGTGGAGCCTGAAAACCGTAGCCAAGGCCTCATAGTTACTCTTGCTTGGTGCAGGAATGGGACCTGCTGGTAAGAATTTCATGCAAATTTGAAATTGCATGTGCTATGCTTGTGCCAAAAATTGGCCTTTGTGGAAGGTGGTGCCTGAACACCGTAACCAGGGTATCGCAGTTACTCTTGCTTGGTGAAGGAATGGGACCTGCTGGTAAGACTTCTATGCAAATTTGAAATTGCATGTGCTATACAAGTGCCAAAAATTGTAAACACTGTAACCCCTCACAGTTAGCAGGGCACAGGGACGGGGCCTGCTGTTAAAAGTGACATACGACATTTAAATTGTATGCACCTGTCATACAAGTGCTGAAAAATTAGGCCTTGGGGGTTGGTAGTGACCTAAACCAAAAGTATTGTTGGAAGCTAGCAGAATCAAGGTAGAGGAATAGGATAGGCAGCATATGCAGTCTTCAAGGGATGGCAGACCCCTAGCAAATTCAATCTGTTACATCAGCATCAGGGGCCTGATAGCTCTTGTTGATCCAGGACTGGTTCATTTTGATGAAAGTCAGCTGATCAACAGAGTCTGTGCACAGACGCACTCTTTTGTCTGTCACAAAACCTCCAGCGGCACTTAACGTCCGTTCGGAAAGCACACTGGAAGCAGGACAGGCCAGTAGCTCCATTGCATATTGAGCAAGTTCTGGCCAGTGGTCCATCATCAAGACCCAGTAAGCCAGTGGATGGGCAGCTGGAAAGGTCTCCAAGTCTGCTCTTGGGCCTAGATAATCATGCACCATATGATGTAGACACTGGCGATGGTTGCTTAAACCACCCTGGGTGTTGCTGAGGACAATAGAACTGTTTAAAGGCATCGGTCAGACGGCCGCCTTCTCCACCGCTCCTCCTTTGGCGGAACAATGCCTCAGAAACACGTCCACAGAATGTTGACCTCCCAGTGTCTGAAAAGGCGGTACACAATTTCTTTTCAAGGCCTCCTCAAGATGTTTGATCCTCTGCTCCTTCTGCAAAGGCAGGATGAGCTCTGCAACTTTACCCTTGTAACGTGGATCAAGAAGGGTTGCCTACCAGTAATTATCCCTCTCCTTGATAGTACGAATCCTCGGATCCTTTCGCAGGCTTTGCAGCATCAGGGAGCCCATGCAACGTAAGTTGGAGGAGGCATGAGCTTCTGAGTCCTCTGGGTCACTAAGGATGACATTGTCAGCAGGAGCAACCTCTCCACAACCACGTACAACTCCTGGGGTTTCTGGGGAATCCAAACCATCCCTTGAAGACTGCTGTATCCTATTCTATTCCTCTACATGCATTCTGCCGAAATTCTCATCCTCCTCCTCCTCCTCTTCCTCCTGTGTGTTTTGTGGCCCTGCAGGAATGATATCTGCATAAAGGGGGCCTTGTGAGGAAAGGAAGTCCTCCTCTTCCTGCCGCTGTTCTGCCTCAAGTGCCCTGTCCATGATTCCACACAGTGTGTGCTCCAGCAGGTAGACTAACAGGATAGTGTCACTGATGCATGCATCGTCCCGGCTCTTCAAATGGTGATAGGGCGATGCATGCATCCTTAATCAAAAGCCACTGGCGTGAAGAAAAAAAGCCAAGCTCCCCTGACCCTGTCCTTGCGCCATACTCACACAGGTACTCATTGATGGCCCTCTGCTGCATGTGTAGCTGCAGCATTGCCAACGTTGAGTTCCACCTGGTGGGCATGTCAAAAATGAGGCGGTTGGCGGGCAGTTTGAATTCCCGTCGAATGTCAGATAAGCGAGCACTGGCATTGAACGAACGGCCAAAATGGCCACAAACTTTCCTAGCCTGCCTCAGGAGATCTTGAAAGCCCCGGTATCTGCTCAAGAAATGCTGCACCACCAGATTCAGAACATGTGTCAAGCATGGAACATGTCAAGTGTCCCTGTAGGAGGGCGAAGAGAAGGTTGGTGCCATTATCACACACAACCATTCCTGGTTCAAGCTGTCATGGCGTCAACCATCTCTGAGCCTGCCCCTGCAGAGCTGACAGAATCTCTGCATTGGTGTGACTCATATCCCCTAGACAGACCAACTGAAGCACAGAGGTCCCTCTGGCTCCTGGCCACTGGCGGTTGCACCCTTCCTTTCACCCTTTACTCTGCTCTTACAACTCCCTCTTAACCACCCTATTCTGCACTGCTGTCCCTTCCCTCACCCAAGTGTCTTCTCTTTTCTTCTTACCCCAAGCTTTTTCTCTATTCCTTTCTGGTGACCCCCCTTTCTGCACGTCATTCACGGTCTGCCGCTGCACACTTTCTCTTACACTCTTCCCCCCGCGTCTCTAGTCGTGTGAAACCTACTGTGAGCTGTTTTATCCCTATCTCACCCCTTTCGGGGCATGGAGCCCCCATATCCAGGCAGAATTATCCTCTTGCCTATGCTTTCATCAGCTTGGGGTAGGTACGCATTGCAATGTCTCAGGGTTTGTACTGTTTTGCACTGTGCATATACTACTGGGCTCTGCCCCTACAGAGTTACATAGTTTGATGATGCTTACGGTTATGCATTGTAATTTTGGTTTATTTTATGCTGTTACATGATTAAGCACACTATACTTGTATGTTACGGTATGTACTGCTTTTCTTATTTCTGAGTTCCTCCAATTATAGACCTCCTCCTCTATCTCCCTGGCGACATACAGCCAGGTTGTAAGAGACACCACTACTCAAGTTGTTACCTGCTGTCCCCCCATGCCGTACAGTACAACGGTTGTTTTTTGTTCATTTCCAGACCCTCTTCCCCACATCAACAGTTGTTTGGGTTTTTCCCATGCTCCTGTTGACCCCGGGCACTTTGTGCGCTTCTCCTCTCCCCGCTTTCCTTAAGCTTGGCCAGCAGCTCTGGTAAGCTTAGCGGGGGCCTTTCTCTCTATCTTCTCCTTTCTTGCTCCTTTCCCCCCTCCTTTCTCCTCCACGCCCCCTCTTATCACTTCTTACTTCTTTTTCTCGCCCTTTCTCGCCCTTCTCACTCTCTTACCCCCTTTTCTCCCGTCTTCCCCTTCTGCTTCCCTTCCTACTTTGCTACACCTTTCTACCCTCACCGCTTTCTTTTCCCTACTTATTTTTCTCCTCCATCTCTGATCCCTCGCCCCCCTTTTTTTTTTCCTCCCCTCCTTTTTCTTTGTGTGTATTCGTCTGAACTTCCCGATCCCTCCCACTATGTCCGTTCCTGAAGTGGTGCGATTCCAAAAGAGAGTAAAAATCCTTTCACTTAATGTCACTTAAGGCCTAAATGTGCCTGAAAAACATTTCCAATTGCTAGCGGAAGCACATAGGCTGAGGGCGCAAATCCTCCTATTCCAGGAAACCCATTTCAGGTCAAGAGATCCGGTATTTCTCTCCAACAAACGCTTCCCAATGGGATACCATGCTACAAATGAAGGCTCCAAATCACGTGGGGTCTCGATTCTTCTTGCTCGCCAACTGGATTTCAAACTACTAGACATTAAAAGAGACCCTAATGGCAGGTTCATTTTTATCAAGGGCCACCTCGCGTCTCACCCAGTTACGATTGCCAATATCTATGCAGCTAATTGCAAACAGGTCGCTTTCTTTCGGTCCGTCATTCATGAGCTTTGGGACTTCACGTCCGGTCTCCTGATTCTCGAAGGCGACTTCAATGCACCTATGAACCCCCTACTTGATTCCTCCACGGGTTCCTCAGGACTTCCATACAGGGCACTGCCCCAAATAGCCACCCAGCTTCAATATCTCCGCCTTCACGATTCCTGGAGATTGCTACACCCGGAAGTTAGGGACTACACCTTCTGCTCCTCTCCCCACTCGAAATTCTCCACAATCGACTATCTCTTTATTTCCCAACCTGATTTACCTTTTCTCTATTCTGCCACTATTGAACGCAGAGTTTTCTTGGACCACAACCTGATTACTATGTCCCTTAAATTTCCAGAATTTGAATTGAGATGCAAATCTTAGAGGCTTAACTCTTCTCTTCTGCGGAACAAAGTAGTGGTCAATAAGCTCCAAAACAAACTGTCGGACTACTTTACACTAAACGACACCCCTGATACCACTGCGTCGTTGTCATTGTCCAATCTTAAAATAAATGACTCGAAGTCCATGGCCCTCAATGTCTCTCTTCCGCACTCTGAAGTGGAGCGATGCCAGCGCAACTTCCCCTTCTTTTGGACCACGTCCTCGCTTCCATATTTAGGCATACACATTCCATGGGCTCTCTCGAGTCTCTATGACTCCAACTATCAGGCCCTGCTGACCACCATTTGCTCTGATTTAAAATCTTGGAGAAACCTTTGAATCTCCTGGTTTGGTAGGTCTGCTCTACTTAAAATGTTCATTCTCCCAAAACTATTATATCTTCCAAATGATCCCTATACATCTACCTCCCTCCTTCTTCACCTCTCTTCGATCCCAATGGCTGAAATTCATTTGGCAAGACAAGCCACCCAGAATCAAGTTCTCTCGCCTTACGGCCCCCAAGCATAGAGGTGGACTGGGTTTGCCAGACATCCCCAGTTACCACAAAGCCTGCCTTCTCAGTGGAATAGTGGATTGGAATTTACAAGCAGCACAAAAGGCGGTTGTTGGGGTGGAAAATGCCTTGTCCACCACCCCGTTGAACCTCCTCTCCTGGTTTCCTATTTCCGCCATCCAGCAATCCCTTAGATCGCAACCCCTTATTGGCTAGCTCATAATAAATGGTGCAAGAAACTGAAAATCGACCCCCGCTGTGGTCCCTTGACATCTCTCCGTCTCAACCCGGCATTCCCGCTAGGGTTGTCTGTTGGCTTCTTTTGTTCCTGCTGGCCGCACCAAGAGGTCCTCGCCAAGCATTTTTTCAAAAAAGGCACCCCTATCACCTGGGAAGCATTTAATTTCACTCTTCGTCCTCCAGGCCTGCCACTTTGGACGTTCTTTCAAATTCGTCACTTTCTTTCATCCAGCCACACTTCTTCCAAGTGGATGAGGCCCCCAGACTCTACTTGATAACATTTGCGAGAGAGAACGCGCCTTCAACGCCACATAATCTCGGAATTGTATAGCCATATACTCGACGCCCCTTCGGTCACCTCATCCGTTCATCCTCGACGTTCATCCAGGCATGGTCGAGAGACCTGCAACTGACCCTCTCTGATGGTGACTGGGAATCAATTTGCTGTTCGCCTCACCACTTGTCGATTAATGTTACTGCCCAGGAAAACGGTTATAAGATTCTGACCCGCTGATACAGGACTCCTGCGAAAATTCACAAATTTGCTCCGGAAGTCCCTGACACTTGCTGAAGATGCAATGCAGGTACTGGAACCATGCTCCACATTTGGTGGACATGTCCTGCTTTGCAACCCTTTTGGGAAATCGTACACAAAATCGTGACTAAGGTCACGTCTAGATCCATACCTTACTCTCCAGAACAGTTCCTACTTAAATTCTCTCCGCGCAGTGTTCCCTCTGTTAAAACCAGCCTTGCATGCCATATGCTGACCGCCGCTAAATTGTGTGTCCCTTTCCACTGGCGCTCGACTTCGATCCCCTCGACTTTTGAATGGTTCCATAGGCTGAATAGGATCGAGGAGGTAGAGAAACTGATTTTTATCTCAGGGGACAACATCTCTAAATTTTGTACCGAATGGTTTGATTGGCTTTGATTCAAGGAGACTGATTTGTACAAATTGATCATTGAATCTTCTTGAGCATCCATTCCATATGGGATTCCCCAAGACTGCGATGACCGCACGCTCAACTCTGCTCTCGACGACCAGACCACTTCATCTCTGCTATGCCTGCTGACACCTCATATGTAGGATTCCCCACTACAGCCTTCCTCCTCCAACCCATTTTTTTATTATTTCTCCCCCCCCCCCCGTCCTGCTCCTCGTCACTCCTCACTTTCTCTACTGCTTCTCTTATTTCTTTCTAACTCCCTTGTGCCTACAGACCCACCTCCCCATGGACTATACTCATGATAACGGAGCCCCTGTGTGAGACATGTGGACCCTTTGGACCACAGGAATTGCAGAATTCTCATCCAACCTGGCTGTTTGTCTTCCACCATCTCTCTTTGGTTCCACTGGGGTACATGTATTCAGATTTCTGACAAATATTGTCCAGGTTGGCCTGCCTACTCCGCCCTGCTCTATTTGTATAGGGGTATCACTGCTGCCTCTTTTCCTGAATGTACCTCTGACTGCGTCCAGTGAAGTATACTCCAGTTTGTTACATTGTATGAGAATTCTTGTCTTTTTCATGCCATCTTTGTATTATTACTCTGAGGAAAATGTTTATACTCAGTCTGTTCTCTGATGTACCTTCTTTTATTTTCAATAAAAGGTTTATGGAAAAAAAAGGCTTTTTATGTCCGTTGAATGCCTAATTTTTGGGGCCTGTAATGGCTGACACTTATTTATCCTGTGAATGCCTAATGTACCTTCAGCCACAGAAAACCAAGTTCTCTGTTGTCAGGTGAACGCCTGTGGGCTAATTTGTGGGGCCAGTACTGGCCGACACTTACTTCTATATCCTGTAAATGCCTAATGTACCTTCAGCCACAGAATACAAAGTTCTCTGCCGTCAGGCGAATGCCTGTGGGCTAATTTTTGGGGCCTGTACTGGTCGACACTTACTTCTGTATCCTGTAAATGCCTAATGTACCTCCAGCCACAGAATACAAAGTTCTCTGCTGTCAGGGGAACGCCTGTGGGATAATTTTTGGGGCCTGTACTGGCCGACACTTACTTCTGTATCCTGTAAATGCCTAATGTACCTCCAGCCACAGAATACAAAGTTCTCTGCTGTCAGGGGAACGCCTGTGGGCTAATTTTTGGGGCCTGTACTGGCTGACACTTACTTCTGTATCCTGTAAATGCCTAAAGAACCTCCAGCCACAGAATACAAAGTTCTCTGCTGTCAGGGGAACACCTGTGGGCTAATTTTTGGGGCCTGTACTGGCCGACACTTACTTCTGTATCCTGTAAATGCCTAATGTACCTTCAGCCACAGAATACAAAGTTCTCTGCTGTCAGGGGAATGCCTGTGGGCTAATTTATGGGGCCTGTACTGGCCGAAACTTACTTCTATATCCTGTAAATGCCTAATGTACCTTCAGCCACAAAATACAAAGTTCTGTGCTGTCAGGCGAATGCCTGTGGGCTAATTTTTGGGGCCTGTATTGGTCAACACTTACTTCTGTATCCTGTAAATGCCTAATGTACCTCCAGCCACAGAATACCAAGTTCTCTGTTGTCAGATGAACGCCTGTGGGCTAATTTGTGGGGCCAGTACTGGCCGACACTTACTTCTATATCCTGTAAATGCCTAATGTACCTCCAGCCACAGAATTCAAAGTTCTCTGCTGTCAGGGGAATGCCTGTGGGCTAATTTTTGGGGCCTGTACTGGCCGAAACTTACTTCTGTATCCTGTAAATGCTTAATGTGCCTTCAGCCACAGAATACAAAGTTCTGTGCTGTCAGGCGAATGCCTGTGGGCTAATTTTTGGGGCCTTTACTGGTCAACACTTACTTCTGTATCCTGTAAATGCCTAATGTACCTCCAGCCACAGAATACAAAGTTCTCTGCTGTCAGGCGAACGCCTGTGGGATAATTTTTGGGACCTGTACTGGCCGACACTTACTTCTTTTATGGCAACTATTCCAATAGCAATACTTCTGGTATGTCAGTGTCCATGTTGTGGGACTATGTACCCAGCTAGTAATTGTTTTGTGGCTGCAAATATGACCTGGAGGTTTTTAATGTTCGCCTGCCATTAAAGTGAATGGGGTCCGCTGTGAACTTGCGGTTTGCGAACATTTGAGAAAGTTTCGGATGGCGTTCGCGAACCACCACCATCCAATGTTCATCCATCACTATGTGGCAACATGACTGCTGGTCTCTTGTTTGTCATTGTCACCCCCCCTCTCTCTAGGCTCATGTTTTCCCTTCATCAACCTGGGAGACAACATCACAGCTTTCAAATTGCTGCGCATCCTCCAGGAGCATGTCACTAACACTATGTTTGAATAGTTCAAGTGACTCCTCCATGCATGATGGTGGGGCACCTGAAGGAGTAGCTGTGGATAAGGAGCCTGTGGAACGGGCCACTTTGGCAGCTGCGGTGGAAGGAAAACTACTGGGAGCATGGGTGTCAGAGGAAGAGGATGAGGATGGCTTATTGATCCACTCCACCAACTCTTCCACATGTTGTGGATGAATAGCACGGGCAGCAGCGGAAATAAATTTTGAGTGTGCCCTGCCTGCAGAGGATGCCGTATGTTGATTGTGACCACCACTTTTCACAATCGACACAGAGGCTGCTTGCCCTCTTTTCATGGCCTGTGAGCGCCGGCCTCTCCTTGACGGCCTTTCGGACATTATGTTGATACAGATCAATATAGGGTGTACGCAACTGACCAATAGATACTCAATGACCGAATATGATGTAATTGATAGCCCTATAGATGAGCTGTGGTGGTTATAGATGTATGCAACTGACCGATTATCAATACTCTAAGTGATATCTGTAATGTAATCTATAATCCTATAGATGGATGATCTGTGATCCCTATAGATAAATCCACAACTGAGTGCAAATGTTACTGTGGCTGATATCTGCAGTAATGTCTATTCCCACAGCTATGTGACCCTATAGAAAAAAACACAACTGAGCGCAAAGGTTACTGTGGCTGATATCTGCAGTGATGTCTATAAAGATTTTAGAATGTTGCAGAAACTGACTGATGAACAATGCTGGTACTGGTATCTGATGTAAAGAAATTAATCTTTCCCTCACACAGGAACCTTGACCCTCCCTACACTGTCTGATATGATGTAAAGGAATCAGTCTATCCCTACCTCACACAGGAACCTTGGACCTCCCTACACTGTCTGATATGATGTAAAGAAATCAATCTATTCCTACCTCACACAGGAACCTCGCCCTCCCTACACTGCTACAAATGTTTCTCTGCACTGTCTGACTCCAAAAAAACAACTACTCTCTCCCTGCCTGAATCGCGTGCCTGTCCCTGTCTGATTGCCGCACAAAAACACTACATGCTGCGGCTGCGCGAGCAGCCTTTTATGTAGTGTGGGGCATGAACATGTCCCCTGAGCCATGATTGGATAAAGGCAGCCTGCCTTTAGTGGAATCATGGCAGAGATCATTTGATTGGCAAAAGCATGAGGTCAGGGTGCATGCTTTGGCCAATCACTTAATGCGCTGCACGCGCGGCACGCATACAGTGCATTATGGGAAACTAGAATTTCCCGCTAAGAAGCACATTTGTTCATCATTCGACGAACTATTGAATGACCAATGTTTGAGTCAAACTTAGCCTCGACTCAAACTCGAAGCTCATCCCTACTCTCTAGATACCGTTCCTGCCTCTGACAACCCTGCATCAGACAATACACTGAAAAAACATGTTGTCGTCTTTGCAGAAAGACCTGCAAAGAGAATTATGTTCTTCTATCTCACACATCCAAATTAAAATAGACCACATTGAGGAACCTACTGTCCATATAGAAAGAACCACTTAGAGACTCTTCCAGAACTGTTGCAGCCAATGATCACCTAAACCTGATGGCTCTAGGTAGTTATGTAACCCCTCCCCCCCTTACCCTCTCTGTCTTCTCTTTACATTTTGCCAATATTATTGTCTTAATTCCATCCCTCTATATTGAAAATTGTGCAGATCTAAGTGGCACCCCACTTGCCACCATGCAAAGTTTTTGTATTATGATTTTTCCATTAAGATCTATTGAAAAAAAAAAAAGAAAGACAAATGGTGGAATTTCCCTTAGCTTACAATGATTGAGTTGATGAACATAGCGAGCACTGGGAGGATCACCAGTTTCTCAAAAATAAAAATGCAGTTCTGAAGGATCACTCCAGAAGAACTATTACAATTAGGGGCTTTTCTGACTCACTAAAACTCAGCGAGCTGAAGCAATATCTTTGTCAACTATTTATTAAGCTATGCCCTGACTTGTCTCCTGCAGAGCTTCTCATTGGCTGAGCTCACAGAATTTTCAAACCCTTGTATTTGCCATTCCCTGTACCTGGAGACATTTTGAGAACAGTTTATTGCAGCTGCCAGAGCCTTCAAATCTTTACCCTAGCCTAACACTTATAATATACTTTATGCAGGTCTCTCAGCTGCAACTTCTCAAAAATGAAAAGAGATTGTCCCAATCACCAACACGCTCAAGGAGAACAACATCTCCATCTCGACTGCTGCGCTCCAAACCACCCACCAGGGTTTCTGATCCATGGTCTACAGCAGGGAAACTTTGTTCAACCTTCTATGTTTCCATGTTCATATCATGTTTTATAAGGCGGGAAGACCCATATGTTTATTAGAGTTATCTTTAGCTAGCTGGTCCCCTAGATGTGTTGTATGCCAAGCATCTATTTTTCTGATGTTCTGTTTCTGGTTACTGTTTATCTATTATTATTTTTTCTATGAATCTTTTTACTCTCAGGGTTACTAATGTCTTTACATTTTACATTGTCAATATATCCCTCATAGATATTTCAAGGTGTAGCCTTTCTCAACAGTCAGTAGCATTCCCTATTTGGTTATCATTATGGCTATTGCGATTACTACCCTTTTGCGGGCTCAACAGCCCTTTTAAGAGAGTGCTACTATGGAAAGAAGCTCTAAAGCTCAATACAGATATTTTATGTATGCAGGAAACACACTTCTCTAATACCAAAGCTTCCACCTGTCAACAGTGGCTTTTTGCTTACTGCTTCTCTGCTAATGCCGAGCAGAAAGGAGTAATGATCACAATATGCTCCTCTGTTTCTTTTCATTTACAGCATGTAGACACAGATAGCCATGGTAGATTTGTTTTTAACAGCTTCTTTTAAACACCCATTGAGTATAGCATCTACTATATTTATGCCCCCAATTCCCACCAAAATAAGTTTTATAAGACCATCTTCGGCAAACCTAACCAATTTCCAGGGGATTGCATTATAATCTGTGCCAATTTTAATAACATTTTCGATCCTATTTTAGAAATTTCTAACATACTTAGAAGGAAATCTACTGCTCTATCCTTTTTAATGAGTACAGATGATCTTTATGATCCTTGGAGATGCCTTCATGAAAGCGAGAAAGACTACACCTTTTATTTCTCTCCCCAACAGTCATACTCGTGAGTTCATCTGTTCCTGATGGATAAACATACCTTACAAGCCATTGTGGACTTATCACATGCTTGGACCACGTACCTGTCTCTATTATACTCATTCTTTCTATGACCTACTGATCCAATGTGCTTTGGAGACTTAACACATCTCTGCTTTCTAACTCAGTCAATCGGGAACAGATCACTTCCAAGTAGAAAAATTACTTTATCACAAATGTAGGCTCCGTTTCAGGCCCCGCTATCATAAATAAATGTCCATAAGTCATTTATCAGAGGGCTATTTATTAAAATGGGTGCCCAAGAAAAGAAAAAGCGTAGAGCCCTTTTAACCACAATTTTGACCGACAGCTAAGTGTTGGAACATCATAATAAACTTACTCCAAATCTCCAAGATTCATGTGAGCTATGTAAACTTTTACACATTAACTTTGTACCCAACTTCACAAAAATTTAGACTTTTCTCTGAAGACGCTATGTACTACTTGGTATTATCAAGGGAAAAAAAATGGGAGTGATATTAGCTGAACTAAGCAGAGAGTTGCACAATCTAGAATTTTGTATCTCCTTGATCCGTGAGTATGGAAGTTAATCAACCCTCAAGATATTGCCATGCATTTTAGCTAATTTTATTATGCCTTATACAGTCTTAAAGATTCCACATTAGAGCTGCTCTCTCCCACTAGCGACATGATTAAACAGTTCTTAATGTCTGTCTTCCTTCCAGCAATAACACCCAAACAACTTGCTGATCTCTCCAGGGAATTCAGACTGAGGTTAAAACAGCTATTCATTCCCTCCCTATCAATAAATCTCCAGGTCCAGATGGTTTCAGAAATGCAAATAATAAAACATTTGCAGATTCTCTTCTCCCTCCGGAATGTTCAACCTTTAATCAGCTTCCAACCTCTGGTCATATTCTCAAGGAATTCCTTGAAACCTTAATTGTTAGTATACTGAAACCAGGGAAAAATAAAAATGGATGAACCAACAAATTATAGACCCATTTCCCTTTAGAATTATCATATTAAAATCAATGCCAAGCTCCTCGCAGCCTGTTTATCAAAATATATTTCACTTCACGGCAAAGATGACCAGGTGGAATTCATGGCTGTTGGACAAGCCTCTGATGGGATAAGAAGATTTATAGACCTCATTCAATGGGTGGAGCTTCATCAAATGCCTTCTCTGCTCCTTTCTTTAGATGCAGAGAGGGCATTTGATAGGGTTTGTTTGATAAATTTAAAAGAGGTCCTTCCTAAATTTGGCCTGTCGGGTACAATATTCTGCCATCTCAGGTTTATACCCCACATTGTTTGCCAGAGTGTGGACTTTTGGGCTTCTCTTCAATCCTTTTCTCACATTCAATGGGTCCCGTCAAGGCTGCCCTTTATCCCCCATTATATTTGCTTTCGTCATATGGCCCTTAGCAGAATCTATATACTCTCACCCAGGTATTTTCGGGGGTGTTGCAGTCGAAAAGAGGGTCCACAAAGGCTCTATGCAGAGTACGTGTTAATAGTAATTACAGACCCTCTGAACTCACTCTGAGAACTCAGGTCACGCGTTTCCTCTGATAGGATATAATCATAGGATAATTGCGGCAATTCTCCTATGATTACATCCTATAGGATGAAAAGCGTCAGGAACCTCATTCTTCCATCTCTTCATTACATGCATTACCTTACATGATGACTTTGTAAGTGTATTTCTTTCTTTTAATACATTTTTGGTAAAACAGTTTTACACTATGTTTGCACCATTTGGTTACTTTCATGTATACACCATCCGTTTGGGAGTCTGGGTGTCGTTCTGCTGAATATCCTGGTCATCCTGGCATTTACATCTGGCAATTGTATGCTGCTTGAAGAGACGTGCTACCATAATCTGCTCTGAACGACCCATATTCTATATGGAATTTTGGGTCCATTATTTCCGGTGAGCGCATTTATATTACCTTTCTGGTGTTGGGATTTATCACTATCATCACAATTTTTAAAATATAGAAGTTTGTAGGCCAAAGAAGGGGGCTATCACGGTGCTAGTTAATCCCGACCCAGGAGACAAAGGATTTTATTCAGACAAAATAAATGTAAAAAACCTTTATTTGAAGATACATCATATAAAATTATACGTAATAGACGTACATTATTACAATCACCAACAACATATATCTAAAATAACATATATGTGGACCTCCATGAAACACCTTCCCCACACCCATCCACCACCTAGGTACAAGTAAAGTTAGCCTACAGTGGTGCAGGGTAGGGGTCTCCAATGCATTTTGCCTGTATGGCTTCTTCAGGGAAAGGTAGGTGCAAAAGGTTCACAGAAGTTCAGAAAGTTGTTTGTAAGATCACAGATGGTCCCACATATGTAGGGGTCAATCGAGTGTCTAAGGACATTTAGGGGCTAAGTTAACCATAAATAGGATCGGGTTTCCACAGATAAAATTATATCCTGCACGGATTCTCAGAACAGTTATCCAACCATTATAGTCCAAAAAGAAGCCTGGGAAGGTGTCAGGAGCTTTTAAGTCAGTTGGACCATCCTATGATAGCCAAGTCCCCCCTACATTGAAAGCAATTCAGCTCTCCAGATATATTACTTCCCCAGATACAATGGAATGCTTTAGTTGCTGCAGTGTGTTTTCAATGTAGGAGGGACTTGGCTATGATAGGATGGTTAACTTAGCCCCTAAATGCCCTTAGACACTCGATTGACCCCTACATATGTGGGACCATCTTTGATCTTACAAACAACTTTCTGAACTTCTGTGAACCTTTTGCACCTACCTTTCCCTGAAGAAGCCATACAGGCGAAATGCATTGGAGACCCCTACCCTGCACCACTGTAGGCTAACTTTACTTGTACCTAGGTGGTGGATGGGTGTGGGGAAGGTGTTTCACTGAGGTCCACATATATGTTATTTTAGATATATGTTGTTGGTGATTGTAATAATGTACATCTATTACGTATAATTTTATATAATGTATCTTTAAATAAAGTTTTTTTGCATTTATTTTGTCTGAATAAAATCCTTTGTCTCCTGGGTCAGGATTAACTAGCACCATGATAGCTATCTTCTTTTGCCTACAAACTTGTATATTTTATCGATTTTAGGGTGATGGTGCAGTTGCCGACTGTTGGAACACAATCTTTTTTGTTCCTACAATTTTTAAAATAAGTCACCTTTTCACTTGTGACTCTTTTGTTATTATATGGACTTTTTTTTAAAAAAAGACTTCACTTCCTTTGTTATTTCATCAATGAGGATTGTTGATTTCTGTTTGTGACACTGTTTTTACAAGTTTCACTTTATTCACTTATATATATAGCCCCTAGTGCTGCACTTATCCTATTTATGATTTGTTATTACTACTTATGTCAAGTTGAAGAGCTGGCAGCTTTCACAGACCATTTAGTTATCGCGGTGTGATTTCACTACTTACAGAAAGTGTTAAATAATTTCTTCTCTTTAGTCTTCACAAAATAATCGGGGGGGGGGGGGGGGGGCTACACTAACCCAGCTTGTAATGCTAAACTAAATAATACACCTCAGGAAGTACCCCCATGGATGACAGAAGATAGACTTAGAACTAAACTAGAGAAACTTAACATAAATAAGTCACCGGGACCGGATGGCTTGCCCCCGAGGGTTCTTAAGGAACTCAGCCAGGTGATAGCCAGACCATTATTCTTGATCTTTAAGGATACTCTACAGATGGGAATGGTTGGAAAAAAAGAAAACGTGGTACCAATATTTAAAAAAGGACCAAGATATATCCCGGGTAACTATAGACCTGTCAGCCTAACATCTGTAGTCTGCAAGATTTTGCAGGGGATGTTAAGGGACTATATACAAGACTTTAGTAATGAAAACTGTATTATTAGTAGTAATCAACATGGATTCATGAAAAATTGTTTTTGTGGAAAGTGGGGTCCCCCAAGGTTCTGTCCTGGGACCAATCCTGTTTAATTTATTCATAAATGATCTAGAGGAGGGGATATCTAGTACAATCTCAGTATTTGCAGATGATACTAAACTAAGTATGCCAATATCTTCTATGCAGAATGTGGAAACCTTACAAGCAAACCTGAACAAAATAATGGGGTGGGCAACTACATGGCAGATGAGGTTTAACCACTTAACGACCGGCGCACGACGATCTACGTCGGCACTCAGCCCCGGCCAGGCAAACTGACGTAGGCCTACGTCAGCACTTTTTGCCGGCCCTGTGCGCGCTCCCGCGCCCCGCCGCCGCCGCCGATGACTCGATTGGGTTCAGAACCGATCAGTCATCAGGTCCAGGCCAATCATTTTTGGTCTGGACCTGTTGATCGGTCCTGCCCAATCAGATCATCCTCTAAGCCTGTGAAATGTAAACACAGGCTTAGAGGAGATGTGCCCTCCCCCCACAACGGTCTTTTTGGATCCAGCGTGAGAGGAGAGCACATCTTACTGTGAGTATTGCACCAAGCACACCCACACACAGTTAGATAGGCACATTTCACCCCCGATTGCCCCCCCCAATTAACCCCTACAGCACCTGACACAACACACACTATATACAGCATATAGCATATACCTATATACCTGTATAAGTGTGATTTGTGAACAGGTGTAGCCCTTGCGACCCCCCCTTTTCCACTCAAATTACCCCCCACCCCCCCTAATAAAGATTTAACCCACTGATCCCCCCTGAACCCCCCCTGATCACCGCCGTTAACCCCTACACCCTCTGTCACATCAGCACTAATACAAACGCAATATACGGTGTTATTGTATTTTTGTATTAGTGTCATTGTGATCAGAATTAGCGCAGGCGACTAAGTTTCTGTCCGAAGAAGGTTTAGGGTCCCCGCCACCCGCCCAATAAAGATTTAAGCCCCTGACCCCCCCCTGATCACCCCTACACCCCCTGCCATAACACACACCGTATACAGTATATAGCATTTTGCTATATACCCGTATAAGTGTGATTTGTGGTCAGGTCTAGCGCTTGCGACCCCCCCTTTTCCACTTGAATTACCCGCCACCCCCCCCTAATAAAGATTTGAGCCCCTGATCCCCCCTGATCCCCTCCTGATCACCGCTAGTTAACCCCTACACCCTCTGTCACATCAGCACTAATACAAACGTAATATACTGTGTTTTTGTATTTTTGTATTAGTGTGATTGTGATCAGAATTAGCGCAGGCGACTAAGTTTGTGTCCCAAGCAGGTTTAGGGTCCCCCCCACCCGCCCAATAAAGATTTAATCCCCTGATCCCCCCCTGATCACCCCTACACCCCCTGCCACAACGCACACTGTATACAGTATATAGCATTTTCTATATACCTGTATAAGTGTGACTTGTGACCAGGTTTAGCGCTTGCCACCATTCCTTTTATCCTTAGGATACCCGCCAGCCCCTTCCAATAAAGATTTAAACCCCTGATCCCCCCCTGATCACATCCCGTTAACCCCTACACCCTCTGTCACATTAGCACTAATACACACATAATATACTGTTTTTACTGTATTTTGTATTGGTGTCATTGTGACTTGAGGTTGTGCTAGCTAGCTAGTTTCTTTCCCAAAGGAGGTTTAGGGTCCCCGCCACCCCCCCCCCAGATCCCCAGCACATAGTTTAGAAATAACCCCTTGATTGCCACACACACACGCACGCACGCACATACACTTCCATTTCTAGTATAGTGTTTGAACAGATCAATATCTGATCTGATCAGAACTATACTAGCGCCCCCATAGTTTAGGGTTCCCAAAACGCAGTGTTTGCACGATCAGCACTGATTCCTGCCAGCACCTGCGTTTAACCCTTTCACCCAGGTAAGTGTAGTAATCAACAGATTACTGTCACTTACAAAAAAACACAAGACACAAAACCGCTGTGTTAGCAGAGTCAGGCCTGATCCCTGCTAGCATTAGCAGTTTTTTTGGTAGCGCTTGAAATAATCTTCGACAACCAGGTGCTTTTATTACCTGTGAGTCGCATCACTGTACGGGTAAATTTAGTTACCAAAATGTCTAAACGTTCGTACAGTGATGAAGCTATTTACAGTATAATGACCATGTCAGGTGAGAGCGATGGGGAAGCCTCACCGGCAGAATCAGGGTCAGTATACGAACCAAATGACAGCAGCGGCTCCCTGACAGATATCTCCGACGACAGATGGGTCCCTGTTAGACCCAGGCGTACCCGACCCCATTCTGGAGTTGTTGAGATGCAGGAATCGCAGGGTGCTCGTATGGAGCAGAGTGTGGGTACTAGTGCCGCTCATCCTTCTGGCGACCTGGAAAGCGCCAGCGGCCTAGTACACCCTGGACCTAGTACAACCAACACTGCAGTAAGACCTGGTGACGTGGCGAGTCCCCTAAGTGCAGTTGAAGCTGGTGCGGTGGCTAGCACAAGTAGTGGCCCGCAGCCACCGCGTATTCGAAGACAGGCCCGTAGAGCCCATAGTGCCCTCCCTGATGCGCTGGCATTTCCTAATTGGCAACCCACTGATACTACAGCGCCAGTACTTCCCCCATTCACCGCCCAACCTGGAATCCACGTGGAGACAGCTGGTTTTACGCCCCTGAACTTTTTTGAGCTGTTCTTCACGGAAGATCTTTTCAGATCTATTGTGGATCAATCAAATTTATATGCACAACAATTCATCGCCGCCAACCCAAATTCGCCCCTTGCCAGACAATTCGGCTGGAAACCTTTAACGGTTTCTGAATTTAAGATCTTTCTGGGCCTTTCCCTCCACATGGGCATAACTAAACAGAGTGAATTGCGGCTATATTGGTCCACTAGCCCACTTCACCATATGCGCATGTACTCTGCCTCCATGTCCAGGGCGAGATATGAGCAAATTCTGCGATTTATGCATTTCAGCGACAATGAAATCTGTCGTCCTCGGGGAGACCCTGCATACGATCGGCTCCACAAAATTCGGCACCTCATAGACCACATCAATCAGCGGTTTGCAGCCTTGTTTACCGAACAAGTTGTCTGCGTTGACGAGTCCCTGATTAAATTTACTGGCCGCCTTGCTATGAAACAGTACCTCCCCAGCAAGCGTGCCAGATACGGGGTCAAACTGTATAAATTGTGTGACAGGGCCACAGGCTATACAGTTAGTTTCCGGGTCTATGAGGGAAAAGATAGCACTGTGGAGCCCCCCAACTGCCCAGACTACATAGGGAGCAGCGGTAAGATCGTTTGGGACTTGGTGTCACCCTTATCCGGAAAGGGGTACCATTTGTACGTGGACAACTTTTATACAAGCGTGCCACTATTTAGTCACCTGCTCGAATTACAAATTGGCGCATGTGGCACCGTGCGACCTAATCGCCGGGGCTTCCCCCAACGGCTTGTAGATTCCCGTCTTAGTCGGGGGGCGAGAGCCTGCTTGAAAACGGACAAATTACTTGCGGTGAAGTGGAAGGATACACGGGATGTTTATGTTCTGTCCTCCCTTCACGCAGACACGACAATCCAAATCACTACGGCAACTGGCGTTGTGGAGAAACCCCTCTGTGTCCACGAATATAACCTTAACATGGGAGGGGTGGACCTTAACGACCAGATTTTGGCGCCGTATTTAGTTGCCCGTAAAGCCAGACGCTGGTACAAAAAAGTGTCTGTTTATTTATTCCAATTGGCGATGCTGAACGCCTTTGTCCTATACAAGGCGTCAGGACGAACTGGATCTTTCCGGGAATTCCAGGAAGAGATCATCCTTGCCTACCTGTACCCAGGAGGCATGCCTGCCCAACTTCCCCTTCCAGATGCAGTGAGCCGGCTGCATGAGAGGCATTTTCCTTATGCCCTCCCGAGTACCCCTACCCAAAGATGGCCCCAAAGAAGATGTCGTGTCTGTCGCAGGCGCGGATTTAGGCGTGACACCCGTTATTATTGTCCCAAATGTCCTGACCAACCTGGTCTCTGCATCGGGGAATGTTTTGAGCGCTACCATACACTAGTGGAGTATTAGTGTAGGGTACAGCACGACACAGTGTAGGGCACACAAAAACAGGGTCTCGAAGGATGTTGGATGTCCATCGACATTTTGAGAGACCCAAGCTGGAAGAGAAGATCGCAGAAGATCGCAGTCCCAAATCAAGACATGAAGAAACAGTTAGAAAGAAAAATAAAAGGATCCAAAAACTGTTGTTGTGTCAGTCATTTTATATGTCCTTCTACTCTTCTTACTGTACATTTAAATGTCCTTTGTTTGTTTTTTCATTCTTTTGTGACCTGTTTCTCCTGCAGGTACTCGTCGGCTACCACGCATTGATTTTATATATTCTGACACAAACAGTGTTTGCGCTCAGCATATATGGATACCTTTGCTGATAGCAGCTGTGGTGATTTTCTGATTTCAGCACTGCAGTTAAAATCCTATTTTGGTATACGTGGATAGTGCCGTGTATACCCATCATTAAATTCAGTGGGTGGTTGTTTGGGCGGTTAATGATGAGAATCCAAAAACTTTTGTTGTTGTCAGTCATTTTATATGTCCTACTCTTCCTACTGTACTTTTTTTTAATGTACTTTGTTTTTTCATTCTTTTGTGACCTGTTTCTCTTGCAGGTACTTGTCGGCTACCACGCATTGATTTTATATATTCTGACACAAACAGTGTTTGCGCTCAGCATATATGGATACCTTTGCTGATAGCAGCTGTGGTGATTTTCTGATTTCAGCACTGCAGTTAAAATCCTATTTTGGTATACGTGGATAGTGCCGTGTATACCCATCATTAAATTCAGTGGGTGGTTGTTTGGGCGGTTAATGATGAGTAATACTACGCATTATTCCTGTGCTGATTTCTGATAGGTTCTCTTTTTTTCCGTTCAGCCCACAGGCTGCATGAAAAAAAAAAAAACCTATATGCCAAACAAGGACTAGCAATGTACTGGTACGTTGCTGGACTTTGAGTGGTTATACCAGGATGATGCCTGCAGATTTAGGCATCATCTTGGTATCGTTTTTTACAGCCAGCGGTCGGCTTACATGTAAAAGCAATCCTAGCAGGTAATTGGCCGCTAGACTGCTTTTACATGCAGTGGGAGGGGCCTCCCCCCCCCACCGCCGCCTTCTGCAGCCTTCCGTGGTTTTTCTCGGGCTCTCCTGTCCCACCGGTTAACCCGAGAGTGCAGCCGGTGGTTCAGTTATCTAACCATAGAGCTAATTGAAGATTAGAATGGCTCCAATCATCTCTATGGCCTAAGATGCCGGAGGCTACGAGCATTTCATGACTTCTTTTTCGCCAGAAATAAACAGGGCCATTGGGAAATTGGGAAAGTATTTTATCACACCAATTTTGGCGTGGTCAGAAGCATTAAGGTCAGAGGAGAGATCTAGAGTATAAAAGACCCCAATTTTTAAAAAAAAGAGTACCTGTCACTACCGATTGCTATCATAGGGGATATCTAAATTCACTGTGATAGCAATAAAAATGATTTAAAAAAAAAAAATAAAGGAAAGGTGTCAAAATAACATAAAAGAGCAAAAAAAAAAAAAAATCGAGCTCCGCCCCCTTTCCCCCGTACTTGCGCGCAATGGCACACGAAAGCGTTGGTCTAGTGTCATATGTAAACCGCAATTTCAGCATGCATGTGAGGTATCGCCGCGATCGCCAGATCGAGTGCAGTAATTCTTGCAGTAGACCTCCTCTGTAAGTCTAAAGTGGTAACCTGTAGAGACTTTTAAAGGTTTTTAAAAATGTACGTACGTTTTTGCCGCTGCGCAGGTGTGCGCAATTTTTAAAGCATGTCATGTCAGGTGTCTATGAACTCGGCATAAGATCATCTTTTAAATTTTACCAAACAAATTGGAATTATATAGTGTATTTGTGCAATAAATTTAAAAAAAATGTATTTTTTTCACAAAAATTGCGTTTGGAAAATCTGTGCGCAAATACCGTGTGACAAAAAAAATTGCAACATCCACCATTTTATTCTATAGGGCCTCTGCTTTAAAGAAATATATAATGTTTGGGGGTTCAAAGTAATTTTCTAGTAAAAAAAAAATATTTTTTCATGTAAACAAAAAGGCACAGAAAAGGCTTGGTTTTCAAGTGGTTAGAAGAGTGGGTGATGTGTGGCTAAGATTGAGCGTAAAATGCCGGGACTGTTCAAACACCCCCCAAATGACCCCTTTTTGAAAAGTAGACACCCAAAGCTATTAGCTGAGAGGCATGGTGAGTCCATGGAATATTTTATATTTTGCTACAAGTGTCGGGAAAATTATTATTTCTTTTTTTGTTGTTGTTTTTTTACAGAAAGTTGTCACTAAATGATATATTGCTCACACATGCCATGTGTATATGTGAAATGACACCCCAAAATACATTCTGCTGCTTATCCTGAGTACAGGGATACCCCATGTGTGAAACTTTTTTGCAGTCTAGCCGAGTACAGGTCCCCGAAAACCAGTCCCCACTTTCAGGCTTTCCAAAGGCGTAAATTGTTGATTTCACTCCTGACTACCTATCACAGTTTCGGAGGCCCTAAAATTCCAAGATAGCACAAAACCCCCCCAAATGACCCCATTTTGGAAAGTAGACACCCCAAGCTGTTTGCTGAGAGGCATGGTGAGTCCATGGAATATTTTATATTTTGCCACAAGTTCCGGGAAATATATATATATATATATATATATATATTTTTTTTTTTTTACACAAAGCTGTCAGTAAATGATATATTGCTCACACATGCCATGGGTATATGTGAAATGACACCCCAAAATACATTCTGCTGCTTCTCCTGAGTACAGGGATACCCCATGTGTGAGACTTTTTTGCAGTCTAGCCGAGTACAGGACCCCGAAATCCAACCTCCACTTTCAGGCTTTCCAAGGGCGTAAATTGTTGATTTCACTCCTGACTACCTATCACAGTTTCGGAGGCCCTAAAATTCCAAGATAGCACAAAACCCCCCCAAATGACCCCATTTTGGAAAGTAGACACCCCAAGCTGTTTGCTGAGAGGCATGATGAGTCCATGGAATATTTTATATTTTACCACAAGTTCCGGGAAATATATATATATATATATATTTTTTTCTTTTACACAAAGCTGTCAGTAAATGATATATTGCTCACACATGCCACGGGTATATGTGAAATGACACCCCAAAATACATTCTGCTGCTTCTCCTGAGTACAGGGATACCCCATGTGTGAGACTTTTTTGCAGTCTAGCCGAGTACAGGACCCCGAAAACCAACCTCCACTTTCAGGCTTTCCAAGGGCGTAAATTGTTGATTTCACTCCTGACTACCTATCACAGTTTCGGAGGCCCTAAAATTCCAAGATAGCACAAAACCCCCCCAAATGACCCCATTTTGGAAAGTAGACACCCTGAGCTATTTGCAGAGAGGCATGTTGAGTGTTTTGCAGATCTCACTTTTTGTCACAAAGTTTTGGAAATTGAAAAAAGAGGAAAAAAAATGCATTTTCCTGTTTTTTCTTCATTTTCCCAAAAAAATGAGAGCTGCAAAATACTCACCATGCCTCTCAGCAAATAGATTGGAGTGTCTACTTTGCAAAATGGGGTCATTTGGGGGGGTTTTGTGCCATCTTGGCCTTTTATGGACTTCAAAAGTGTGATAGGTAGTAAGGAGTGAGATCAACAATTTACGCCCTTAGAAAGCCAGAAGGTGCAGATTGGTTTTCCGGGTCCTGTACGCGGCTAGACTGCAAAAAAGTCTCACACATGGGGTATCCTTGTACTCAGGAGAAGCAGCAGAATGTATTTTGGGGTGTCATTTCACATATACCCATGGCATGTGTGAGCAATATATCATTTACTGACAACTTTGTGTAAAAAAAAAATATATATATATATATATATATATATATATATATATTTCCCGGAACTTGTGGCAAAATATAAAATATTCCATGGACTCACCATGCCTCTCAGCAAATAGCTTGGGGTGTCTACTTTGCAAAATGGGGTCATTTGGGGGGGTTTTGTGCTATTTTGGAATTTTAGGGCCTCCGAAACTGCGACAGGTAGTGCAGAGGTGACATGAACAATTTACGCCATTAGAAAACCTGAGAGTGTTGATTGGTTTTCGCGGTCCTGTACACAGCTAGGCTCCCAAAAAGTCTCACACATGGGGCATCCCCATACTCAGGAGAAGTGGCAGAATGTATTTTGGGGTGTCATTCCACATATACCCATGTCATGTGTGAGAAATTTATCTTTTAGTGACAACGTTGTGTAAAAAAAAAAAAATAAAAAATAAAATTGTAATTTTCCCGAAACTTGTGGCAAAATATAAAATATTCCATGGACTCACCATGCCTCTCAGCAAACAGCTTGGGGTGTCTACTTTCCAAAATGGGGTCATTTGGGGGGGTTTTGTGGTATCTTGACATTTCAGGGCCTCCAAAACCGTTATAGGTAGTGAGAAAATGCAATGAAAAATGTACGCCCTTTGAAATTCTGATGGTGGTGATTTGTTTTCCGGCTCCCGTACACAGCTACGCTCCCAAAAAGTCTCACATATGTGGTATCCCTGTACTCAGGAGAAGCAGCAGAATATATTTTGGGGTGTAATTACACATATACCCATGGCATGTGTGAGCAATATATCATTTCAATGACAACTTTGTGTAAAAAAAAAAAAAAAATTATTTTTGTCATTTTTCAAACACCTGTGACAAAAAAATAAAATATTCAATGAGCTCAACATGCCCCTCAGAACATTCCTTAGGATGTCTACTTTCCAAAAAGTGGTAGTTTGGGGGGGTTTTGTACTGCCCCGCCATTTTAGCACTTCATGAAATGAGATAGGCAGTCAGAAATTAAAGCTTCGTAAATTTCAGTATTTACACCATAGTTTGTAGACGCTATAACTTTTGCGCAAACCAATAAAAATACGCTTATTGATTTTTTTTTTGTCAAAGACATGTAGCTAAATATATTTTGGCCAAAAAAAATGACATAAATTGAGTATATTGGATATTTTTTAAAAGACAAAGTTGAAAATGTCATTTTTTTGCAAAATTTTCGCTCTTTTTTTATTAATATCGCAAAAAATAAAAAGCGCAGAGGCGATCAAATACCACCAAAAGAAAGCTCTGTTTGTGGGAAAAAAAGGACGTAAATTTCTTTTAGGTACTGCATTGCATGACCGCGCAATTATCAGTTAAAGTCACGAAGTGCCAAGTTGAAAAAAGGGGTCTGGACCTTTAGCAGCCAAATCCTCCGGGGCTTAAGTGGTTAATGTTGAAAAATGTAAAGTAATGCACTTGGGCGTCAGAAACATGAAAGCAAGCTACTCACTAGGGGGAACCTCTGGGTGAATCTAAGATGGAAAAGGACCTGGGGGTACTAGTGGACAACAGGCTTGGCAGTGGCATTCAATGTCAAGCCGCTTAAAGCAAAGCCAGCAAAATACTGGCATGTATAAAAAAGGGGATTCACTCCAGAAATAAAGAGATTATTCTCCCACTCTACAAGATTCTGGTCTGGCCATCTGGAGTATTCCATCCAATTCTGGGCACTGGTCCTCAGAAAGCATGTGCTAGAACTGGAGAGAGTCCAGAAAAGGGCAACAAAAATAATTAGGGTAATGGAGGAAATCAGAAGAGACGCTTGAGGGGGGGATATGATATCAATGTACAAATACTGTACTGGTGATGACCCTAGCATAAGGAACACACTTTTCAGAGAAAGGGAATACAATAAGACACGTAGCTATTCACTAAAACTAGAGGAAAAACGGTTTAACCTTAAAATACGTAAGGGGTTCTTTACTGTCAGAGCAGTAAGGATGTGGAATTCTCTTCCACAAGCAGTAGTATCAGCAGGGAGCATCGATCGTTTCAAAAACTATTAGATGGGCACCTTAAAGACCACAACATAAAGGGGTATACATTGTACGGTTAACAGTAAACACACAGACACACATCATAGGTTGAACTGGAGGGACTGATGTATTTTTTTAACCTCACAAGCTATGTAACTATATAACTATGTAAGGGGCGATCAAAGGGTTAAATGTGTGCCTAGATGGTGCTTTCTAATTTTGGGAGGGATGTGCTCACTGGATAAACACAAAGACCTAAATAGGAGGAACACAGACAGGATCCCTGTGTTCATCACTCGCAGAACAGTGGTCTGCCATGTCTACATCAGCAGACTGCTGTTCTGTCTCCATGGGGAGCGATTGCGGGTGCCTGGTGGACATCGCGGTCGCCGGACCTGCTCATTGGCTCTGCCTATAGCCAATCGGGATGCCCACACTAACTGCTACACGAAGCGATGTACATGTACGCCATTTTACGTAACAGAGCAGATCTGCCAAAACTAGTTTGGCTGTATATCTACTATGGATCACAGGAGTGCAGTTCGTTCTGCAATCCTGTGACCCATTTTCATTACAACCACGGAGTTGGGTTCAGCTCAGCCTGTCAGCGAGCCGCTGAGAGCCTGAGCTGGCCGCCCCCCCTCCCCTTCACAGCTCAGCGCTCCAATGAGCGAGGATGGGGCAGAGCAGGGAGCCGTTGACTGTCAGAACCGAGCGATCGGCGGTGTTCACTCCGCTCAGTTACCAGTGCAGAGGCACCGGGGGACAGATGCAGCATCGGAGCAATACTGCATCCACCTAGGTAAGTATAAAGGAGGTAAAAAAAATGAATCCCATACATCTCCTTTAAGTGATTATGTAGGGGGCCCTTCACTAAAACAGTAGTATGAATAGAAAATAAAGTTCTTCCAGTTTCATCAGAATAATTGGAGGAACCAAAGAATGGTTGTTGCTGCTTTATGGTAGAATATATATTTTGGGATACCAGTGTTTCTAAGATATTTTGGGATCTATAAATAAATATATATATATATATATATATATATATATATATATATATAATGTATTAAAATTACCAATTAGTTATTGCCATATTACTGTGTATTAAAAATAACTTTTGACAGAAGGGTCTGAGAACTGGGAGTGGATTTTTATTAAAAGTTTTAAATATTTATCTTTTGGTTATGTAAAACATTGTTTACAATTTCTTTGATATCTTTATTCCTTAAGCTGTATATGAAAGGATTTACAAAGGGGGTAAAAACAGTGTACAACAATGATATCATCTTACTGGTGGTTTGTGATTGTCCTTCCTTTGGAATCAAATATGTGGCCATTAGGGTTCCATAAAATATAAACACAACAGTGAGATGGGAACTACAAGTGGAAAAGGATTTCAGTCTTCCTGAAAAGGAAGGTATCTTTAACAGAGTTACAACAATATAAGTGTATGAAACTGCTATCAGAAGGAAGGGTAATATTAGAACGGGAATGCACAACAAGGCGGCTTCTATTTGAACTTTAGATATATCTGAACAAGAAAGTTCCAGAAGAGGATTTAAATCACAATAGAAATGGTCAATAACATTTGGCCCACAGAATTCTAGTTGACATATGCTAAGTGTAAGCATGAATGTCAAAAAACAACTCAACAGCCAGGATGCAAAAACGAATTGAATGCAAAGTGTTGGTTTCATAATGGAGACATAATGCAGAGGAGAGCAGATGGCTAGATAGCGGTCATAGGACATCACTGTCAGAAGGTAACATTCAAATGCTTCTACTGAACTAAAGACATAATATTGAGTGATGCAACCAGAAAAGGATATGGAGGTCCGCTCATGTAGAACAATATTTAACATGTTAGGAACAATATCTGTGGTCAGCATGATGTCAGATATAGAGAGTTGGGAGAGGAAGAAGTACATGGGAGAATGAAGGGTCTTGCTGTAATATACCAGCATGATGATCAAAAAGTTTCCACATATTGTCCCAATGTATAGAATTAGGATGAAGGTGAAGAGCAGCAGATTATATACAGCCATGCTCTTAGATCCCATGAAAAAGAATGTGATGACATGACCTTTATGTGCGGTCTGTGTGACATAAGAAAATAAATTAATAATATAACATGTATTTATTTTAGCAAAAAAAAAAAAAAAAAATTGTATGTTCACTTTAAAAAACAAATGAAATATAATTAAGATGAAGTTGTGTTTACTGTCAATGCCCAATCAAGTTCAAGAGAAATAAAAAAAAAAAGGATCTTTAGTTGCACATATTTGGTTGATTGAAGTTAACACAGCTTCATCTTATTTCCTGAGCTCAGTAAATATTCCCCTTATTGGACAATATTCCCCTAAGTGGACAGTTTCTGCTAAGTGGACAGTTTCTATTCTTTTAACTTTTAGTAAATTACTCTTTTAGTAAATCAGCCCCTGGCTCGGTGCACTAAGTTATTGAATCAGTACACTAAGCTATAGAATTGAATATTTGCCATAATGAATATAATTGTAATCAATAAAAGCACCATAGGGGACGTGGTCTGGCCACACTGGAAGATGGCTGCTTGACACCGGAGCTCCCGCTGCCACGAACCTAAACTCTCATTTGCTGGAGACATTTCACTCACCCAGTACGCGGTAAGAATGGGATCCACTGCCCGCTCATCCTCTGCCACCAGATCCCACTCCCCGCGGGATACCGGACACAGAATTAGCCCAAGCATCCCGGAGATCTTCCGCTCCCAGGCAGCCAATATGGCGCTGACAGGCCATGGATCGCCTCATGCCCCCAATCCACCACCATCTACCCGTTCCTATGCGGCGGTAGCTCAGGGGACCCTGATCTCAACACCCCGCATCCTCCTGTGCCTCCGCAGCTCTGTATGAATGATCTGTGGGCCATTGCAGCGGATATAAAAAACACCCTGGGGGCAGCCATATCTGAACTGAGAGCTGATATACATTCCCTCTCGGGCAGGAGGCAAGAGGTAGAGAGGATTGCATCCCACCATGATAAGGTTCTCCGTTCTGTCACATATAAGACTGATTGCCATACTCTTCAATTGAGATACCTCAAACGCCACATTGAAGACTTAGACAATCAGGGGAGGCGCCACCACCTCCGCATTCGCAGATTGCCTGAATCTGTAGACAATAATCAGCTATCACCCACCATCATTTGCCTATTCAACCACCACCTTGATAGACCCCCACAATCCCCGATTGATATGGAGCGTATACATCACGCACTGAGACCTAGGGGTAGGGAGGGGGACCCTCCTAGGGATGTGATATACTGCCTGGTGGACTAAAGACTGAAGGAGGATATACTACGTAAGACAAGGGATAGAAACCAAATCGAGCATTAGGGGGCGAGACCTCTCTAGCATTACCCTCCAACATCGCAGAGAACTGAGACCCCTTCCAGAAGCCCTATGCACCAAGGGCATCACATACAAATGAAAATTTCCATTCTGTCTTTCTGCCACTACACAAGGCCGCATTGCACTTTTAGGAGTCCCCGAGGACCTCCCTCACTTTTGCTCCACTATGGGCATACAACATATGGATCTCCCTAATTGGTACACAGAGTTCAGAGGTACTCCTCCCTACGATGGCACCCACAGGGAGGTACCCATGGAAGCCCAGGACGTCAGGTCCAGACATCAGCGATCCCCCTCTGGCACTAGATCTTTTTCTCTGCATGAGGGTCAACAACATGCCACCAGCCCCACCAGGCCACCGCAGCATCTGAGGGCCCGCAGAGGGGACTGAAGCCTGCACAACATCTCCTGTTTGTTCTGCTATCTACTTAGTTTCACGCAAATTGAACATGGTCATTTTCATTATTGTATTTGCCTATGCTGACATTTGTTTGTTTGTTTTTTTTGCTTTCTACTGTGCTGCTCCCTTGTCTGCATGGATGCTACATGGTTGCTGATCCGCCAGAACTATACACGAGCTGCTCTTCATCACCTGCATCAACTGAACAGTACTGGTAACGTTACGCCTTAACCCTTGTTATTCCCCTCTTCATACTGACGGTTCAATGCGTCCAATATCTCCTGGAATAAAAAAAAATAACTCTCAACATGTTAGAGAAATGACAGTGGACTTGTCACCTCGCATCCCCTCCACCCTGCTCACTGTCATTTTTCAGCAGTGCACTCCCACACCCCCCCCCCTTTTTTTTTAATCTGGGGATGACAATACTTGCTCTCATTGCTGGCTCAATAGCTGCAACCACTGTACTGTTGATGCTTCCTGCTTGTCTTGGCCTTTTACCTCATGCATTAACAATGTGCGCATACACCAAATGGCTATGTCTCAAAAACATATCCCTGGCTTGCAGTAATGTGGATGGCCACCCTTTATGGTATCTTTTGTGTGGTTTCTCCCCAGTTAGTCTCTACTTGGGAAACACAATGTTTGCTGTTCAATTTCCACTTTTTTTTATATAATTAACATTGTTCATTCATATACTAGTATCTATTGTCCATGACGCATGCCCATGCCCTGCTCTTTATTTGTTCCTCATTGCCCTATACCCGCTGCCAACACTATGCACAATGTGTATAAAATTAAATAAGTGCGCAGGATCAATAGTGTGAATAGCTGCAACCTTCGAACCAAATGGTGATAAAATTGTGTAGTAAAAAAATCAGGTGCGCTAAAATTCACTAGTGTCACAAATCAGGAAAAGGTGTGACACTATAATGAGTGTCCCCCATATACCTGTGATGTGTTTCAAAAATTGATGTGCACTTGAACGGGTGTACAGTAAATACTATGCACCCTGGTGCATATACTTGGATGTGTTATGGTGAATAGGTGATGATAAATGGATAATGTGATACCAACATAAACCAACAAAGTGCACAAGTAATTCAAAGAAAAAGTGTCCAATATTTCAATGGTTGCCACCTCAGTGTATAGTCCATATACATATAAAAGTGCATAAAGTCCCAATCGTCCCCTCACAGGCTAAAGTAAAATCCACTCTGTGGGTTCCTCTAGATCCGTGGGGTGCAGATGGGTTCCACCACCTTTGTGGGGATTAGCCCCTTACCATAGAGAAAAGAGGTTAAGGACGGATAATCAGCCCAGTAGTGTCTTGGGAATTCAGGGAGGTCACCGTGAAATAATCAGATAGTAAGTGTGGCCTCTTACCGGATCGCTCAAACCAAAAGGCGACTGTCTCACTGATCTTTCGGTGTCTCAACCCAATCCCGGTCCACTCTTGTTCTGGGTGTTACTCTCCGCACAGGTGAGGGCTTCCACGTGTATCTCACAGAAACAGAATCAGACCATAGCGCAGTACCTTTGACAATTTATTAAAACAAAAGTATCCAGTGCACTTACAGTTAGATGTTAACTAATGGACACAGGAAACCGATACCAATAATGGAGAGGCCGTGGCCGCCTGCAGTGCGGTCCTCGGCAACTTGCAATGACGATGCGGCGCTCCTCTGTGACGCGTTTCCACTAAACAGTCGTCTACGGAAATAGGAGTAAGCCAGCACCGCCATCATCCGCCCTTAAATATCCTGATGTACGCCGAACTTCCGGTGTCTGCAATGTATGTCTTTCCCAGTGCACACAGGAAGTGACCTCACATCCGGGTCTGCCTAGGAGACTTCCTGTCTCTGAAGGGGATAAACATCCGGGTCAAAGGCCGGGGATGTCAGTCTTCCCCAGTGCACACAGGAAGTGACTTCACACTCGGGTCTGCCTAGGAGACTTCCTGTCTTTGAAGAAGGTAAACATCCGGGTTAAAGGCCGGGGATGTCACCGTTCTCCTGAGCCTATCAGCAGCTGAATTGTAGGCTGAATAGGACTTGCAGTGACCGGAAGCTGGGTCTTAAGGAACTGAATGTATACATAAAAAAGGTAATCTAAAGCACGATATTCCATTCCGCTGTTTTGCAATACAGCGGTGGAACATACTCTGCTAATTAAGTAACATACACCAATTAAAATCATAAAACAATAAAACAATATACCAATATAAAAATTGCCTTGTATTATATCTTAAGCTTAATAGGCAATGGATAAAGCTCTAAGAAAATATGAAAGCCAATTGGGACCAATTCATCCGATTAATCGAATGGAATGTCCTAATGTAAGGTGGGGAAGATGTTATGAGCGACTATTCTAATCGATCTGGTACGTGTTCAGCTATTGTTGATAAATGCATTAATGTCCAGATCTACATTATGTCCTAAGGGGCGGGAGCTCTTTAGCTGATATATCCAGAAGGTTTCCCTTCTGGATATGGTCCTCTTCAAATTGCTTCCTCGCCAGTGGGGGGTGTATTTTTCTATTACTATCACCTCCAAATCTTGATGGTTTTTGTGGTGATGTGTGGCACAATGCTTAGATAAGCTATGACCTGGGAAGCCTTTCCGGATGTTTGCCAGATGTTCACAGACACGGATATTGGCTGTTCTAATGGTCCTGCCTACATACTGTTTCTTACAACTGCATGTCACGAGGTATATGACCCCTTTGGTGTGGCAGGTGATAAAGTCTTTTATGGGGAAACTTTCTCCAGTGACGGTTGACACGAAGGAATTGGTTTTCTTGGTTTTGGCACTTCTACATAGATTGCGGCTCCTGCAGGGAAAATATCCCTTCAAGTTGGGGAAAAACTTAGGAATCGGAGGTGGTTCTACAGGTGTCCGGGCTATTGTTTCTTTCAGGTTTTTATCTCTTCTGAAGATCATCTGTGGTCCTGTCGGAAGGACTGGGCCCAGGATCTTGTCCTGCTTTAGTATGTTCCAATGTTTACGAAAAACATGGTTCATCCACCTATAGTTGCTGGAGAACTGTGTAACGAAGGCGAAGTCAAAACTTTTCTTGACTACTTCTTCGCTACGTTGAATAACCAGTTCTTCTTGTTTGCAATCTTCCAAATCCTTCATCTCACTCTCTAGGGTTTTCCGATCGTATCCCTTCTCTATAAAGCGCTGTTTCAAGATCCCCGCTTGTGTACAGTAGTCGGAGCGTTCCGTGCAATTCCTTCGTATCCGCCTGAATTGCCCTCTGGGGATGGACTTTAGCCATGCTGGATGATGGCAGCTATCAAGGGAAATAAACCCGTTTTTATCAGTGGGCTTATGGTAAGCACTTGTTACAAATCTATTCCCTCTTCTTAAGATGACCAGATCAAGATAGTGTACTGCCTCCGTACTCCAGGAATAGGTGAACCTAATACCCCAACTGTTACGGTTATAAATTGATGTAAACTCTCCTCATTTCCTCTCCAGATGAAGATGGCATCATCTATGTAACGCCGCCAGAATAACAATTCCTGTATCCTGTCAGAGAAGATGTTCCTATCCTCCCAAAGTGCCACTACGTAAGACAAGGGATAGAAACCAAATCGAGCATGAGGGGGCGAGACCTCTCTAGCATTACCCTCCAACATCATTAACATTGTTCATTCATATACTAGTATCTATTGTCCATGACGCATGCCCATGCCCTGCTCTTTATTTGTTCCTCATTGCCCTATACCCGCTGCCAACACTATGCACAATCTTGGATGGCTTAAGTACAAAGCAATAATGTAGAGTGAGTTTTCTCACTTTGCTCTTTCTCTCGCGTCCATTGCTCTTGTCAATGTTGGATATTGCACTCCTGGTATATGTAACAGATGGCAATCAGTGCCCGGGGAATAATATTGGCAATTCTGCTTGTACCTACCGCTCCATTGCGTGTGCTTATACTCAGGTATTGTTTTACTGTCTACTATTGCTCCTCTAAGTCTCATGCTATGTTCATAAGTATCCTGATCCCCTCTGTCCCCTCTACCCTAGAATACAGGTTGACTCGATTTGACTCCCTATCTTGATTTGCATGTCCATACTCTTTGGTTGACGTCCACCAACTGTTCCCCTCTTGCTTCCTTATTCCACTTTCTAAGATAGCCTCCCATTCTTATCTACTCCGATGCTACTATATATCATAGTCCCCTCCAAAAGTTTACAACTTTCTCCCACTGGTTCATGGCGGGGGGAGACCCATTAGTAGGCCGCCACTAACTTCTTTCTTCCGGTTAGGTCTACTCCAACCCCCTTATAGTAACTCCACTTCTCAATTACATTCCACACCAGTCTCTGACACATCCATTATACCCCCTCTTTCCTGGTCCCGCTCTCTACAGGATTGGCAGGCCTACCCTGTCGGTGGAATATCCCTTCCCCTGCCACTCATCCTAGTTTCCCAAACTCCCTGTACCTAAGGTTTCTGTGACCCCCGCACTTTCCACACACCCCCCAGCTTTTTTCCCCTTCCTCTCCTCCTCCTCTCTCCCCCTTTTTTTTTCTTCCCTCTCTGGTCTTACTCTCTATCCTACTCTTTGCTCCTCTTCCACTCATGACCTCCTCATCTACCTCACCTCCTGATGATGCCTCCCTGGTAAACTCCCCAACGTGCATACTCAAACTCTACTCTTTAAATGCCAAAGGCTTAAATATTCCGGAAAAGCGCTCTAAGCTTCTTCTCTCCCTATGCAAACCTAACCTAGACATAGTATTCCTACAGGAAACCCATTTCAAAACAGACAACATCCCTAAACTATTCAGCAAACAATTCCCCACTGGTCTTCACGTCTCTATGAGTGAGTGCAAATCCAAGGGTGTCTCCATACTGTTTTCAAAATACTGCCCCTTTGTGACTCAGGATTCCTTGGCGGACAAGGAAGGCAGGTTCCTCTTTGTGAAGGGCACCTTACACGGTCAGCCCCTCACGATAGCCAACATTTACGCACCCAATAAGAACCTGGTTCCCTTCTTCCTCTCCTCGCTTCTCCAACTAACCAACTTCTACAATGGCATGCTCATTGTCGGAGGTGACTTCAACGTTGCTCTCTCTCCACTCCTTGATACCTCTTCAGGTTCTTCGTCCCTTCCGTACACAGCACTGCGGTCAAAACCCAACTGTCTGAACTGCTCCTTAGCGCAGTCCTGAGAGAAGGAACGAAAAAATAAATAAATAATACTGTGACGATAAGTCAGCGTGGGTTGTGCCGGGAACTTGGGCCTGAGAATATTAAGTGCTTGGGGGAGTCATTTCATGGGCTGCGCTGGTCCAGAGAACGGGCGAGTGGTGCAGCTCGGGAGGACGGAGCATTATGTTGATCAGATGTGATGGAGTGAAGGAAGGTTTCTGCCGTGGATGTGTCTTGGAAGGTGAGTTGTTCACCGTTGGGTGCTGTTAATCAAAGGATGGCTGGGAATGCCAAAGTGAATTTTATGTGTCATTGAAACATCTCTGAGCAAATATGCTTGAAAGCTTTCCGCTGCTTGGAGACCTCACTTGAATAATCTGCGAATATTAGGACTTTAATGCCATCCACATGAAGAGGGCTGGATTGCCTGAATTTTTGAAGTATTGCAGCTTTGTCAGCGTAGTTGAGATACTTGGCGATAATAGGACGTGGTGTTGTTTGCTCCGCAGAGGGAGAGCACAGGCGGTGGGCCCACTCCACAGTGCAGGGGCCTGTGAGATCCAAGGCTTCTGGAATATGCTTGGCACAGAAACTTGTGATATCCTGCGGTTGCAGCAATTCAGGAATGCCCACAAATCACAGGTTACTGCGTCTGGACCTATTCTCTAGGTCTTCTAGTTTCTGCAAGATGTACTGATTAGTTTTATCTAGCTTTTGCTCTGTGGCTTGGGTCTGATAAAGTTCGTCCTCAATACTAGAAATTCTATGTTCAGCTTCATTCAAGCATGAGACATGTTCACTAAGCTCCTTTTTGATCATCAACATGGCAGTATTCATGGCTTTTTCTACTGAGGCGTGATGGTGGGGGCTAAGATAGCAGCTACTGCCTGGGCTATGTGTTGATTATTGTAATCCCCCTGCTGTAAGGGAGTGGGGGTGGGACCGGCACTCACCTCCATGGCGGGCGGGTCCGCTGCGGTGGAAGACCGGGCCGCATCCCCGGGCTCGATTTGAGAAGGAGGCAGGAGCGATCGCGCCCCGTTTTTTCTAGAAAGCGCTCCACGGCTGGGGCAGAAGTGCCTCTAAGCAGCTGGGACCTCGGCAGGTGAGGGGGGTGACTTTATATGCCGTTTTATGGGTCGGACTGCGGGAGCCAAGGTGAAGCGTTACTCCCTCATGCCGTGCCAGAACCGGAAGTTAGCTGAACTGCTCCTTCACAACTCCTGGCATACCCCGATACTAAAGATTTTACTTATTTCTCAGCCCCTCACGATTGATATTCTTGAATCGACTATTTTTTCATTTTCCAGAACCTCCTTCCATCTCTCACCTTGGCCTCAATTGACCCTATGTTCATCTCCGACCACAACCCTATTGGCATTACACTGACTTCCAATACCCGCCCGTCCCACATATGGCGCTTAGATAACTCCCTACTATCCAACCCCCTATATGTCTCAGTGCTCAGCAACAGCCTGTCTCAATACTTCACAGAAAATGTTTCCCCTGAGATTACCCCCACCACTTTATGGGCTGCTCACAAATGTGTCGTTAGAGGTGAATTTATAGCCCTAGCCTCAAAGCGTAAAAAAGCTCACCAGGCACATGTCGATGCACTAACGCAACGGATTAGATCCCTAGAACACCTACACAAACAGTCACTGGCCACTCGCACCTTAACCGAACTTACGCTTGCACGTAGGAACTACTAGAGGAACTAGGGAAATCAGTTAGTCGTAAGTTCTCCCTATCTCACCACCTCTTTTACGAATTTGGTAACAAATCCGGCAAGCTATTGGCTAGAGCACTCCAAACGAGAAAGGAAGCCAACACCATCCACTCTCTCTCTGATCCAATGGGTAACAAAATCACATCTAGTGTGGAAATTGCCCACAAATTTGTTAAATATTATTCCTCCCTGGATAATATCCATCCGGGGGAATCACAAGAATCCAAAGATATGAGACTGGGGATGATCAGACGATTCCTACAAAAATTTTCCCCTCCACCTTTATCCCCGGAAATGGCCTATACCCTCAACGGCCCTATTACGTTAGAAGAAACCCATACGGCACTCTTGCAACTTAAACCGGATAAATGCCCTGGTCCTGACGGCTTAACAATAGGATACTACAAAACCTTCTCTGATATCCTGCTGCCCCATCTAATTCAGACTTTTAACGCCTTCCCAACGTCCCCGAACATAGGTCCAGACATTTTAGAAGCCCACATCACTGTTATTCCCAAGCTGGGCAAAGACCCGGCCTTAGGCTGGCCATACATGATCCAATTTTCTTACAATTTTCTGTCCAATTTTCTTGAAATTTACCTTCAAGTATGTAGTACGAAGGCCTGCCTAATTAGATACAAGTGAATGTGCTGTTTAGCTTTGAACTCAGATTATGTGGTTTGTGGTAGATCTACCAGAAAATTGTACAACAAAAGTTGAACATGTATGGCCAGCCTTAGTCTCCAATTATAGGCTGATATCCCTCCTAAATGTGGATGTAAAGCTTTATGCCAAAATACTTGCTAATCGCATCCTCCCCGTCATCCCCGACATAGTCTCTCTAGATCAGGTGAGATTTGTCCCAGGACGAGAGGCCAGGGACAACACCATCAAGGCCCTGCACATCCATCATTGGCTTACATCCTCTTGTACCCCAAGCTTCTTCCTGTCCCTTGACGCGGAGAAGGCATTCGACAGGGTAGCTTGGGACTACATGTCCAAATCTCTTACTACACTCGGGATATCCGGCCAAATGCTACAATTTATAGCTGCCTTATACTCTGCCCCCCACGGCGAGAGTGCGAGTCAATAATCACCTGTCGGATGCCTTCTCGGTGTTGAACGGAACGAGACAGGGATGTCCATTGTCCCCACTCATTTTCATTCTCACACTAAAACCATTGCTTTACCAACTTAAGCCAAACCCGGACATTAAAGGAGTGAAAATTGCAGGTAAAACGTATAAATTACGCTGATGATATTCTAATGTTTCTCATGGATCCCATAATCACTATCCCTAACCTCCTAAAGGACTTACATGAGTTCCAAGACATTTCCAACTTTAAAATAAACTTTTCAAAATCATGGGCACTTGATGTATCCCTTCCCACCCAACTCCTAAACCAATGCCAATTGAATTTCCCCTTCCGGTGGGACCCGCAGTCCATCACCTATCTAGGAATACAACTCCCCAGCAAATTGTCAGATCTTTACACCAAAAACGTCCTCCCGATTTTGACTACCATTAAAGCTGATTTTTGAAAATGGACTCATGGCCCCTTTTCCTGGTTTGGCAGATTAGCAATCATAAAAATGAACATTCCCCCTAGACTCCTTTATGTTCTCCAAACTATCCCCATTAAGCTTCCTCCAGCATTCTTTCAGACTTATAAACGTCTTTACTCGGACTTCATATGGCGCTCTAAATGTCCTAGGTTAAACTGGGATATGCTCACCTCCCCCAAGATGAAAGGAGGACTTGGCCTTCCACATTTACTGAAGTACCATTGGGGCTGTCACCTATCCAGGATTGAGGACTGGCACACGCACTCCTGCACTAAGGACTGGGTGAGCCTTGAAAACGCCGTGTCCAAAATTCCTGCTAATCACCTCCCTTGAATCAAACCAACCTCACTTCCTAAAGAATGCCTCCAACATCCTTTGACCAGCTCTACCCCGTGGATCTTTAGGTTGGTCTGTAAAAACATTGGACTTCCCCTCAGGCCTCTCTTTTTTCTCCGCAGATGACCCCCATCCTGGTGTACCCTATAGAGCCAAACACTTTCTCAATAAGACTTCTTTTATGTCCTATGAGAATCTCCTAATGCGATTCCGAAACGTTAAAATTCCATTCTACAATTTCTTACAAATTAGAAACTTCCTGTCCAAATCCCAGGGGTTCTCGGGCTGGCCCAGGGCCTATACTCCCTTTGAGGCACTCTGCAGCAAACCTGGACCCCAACGCCATCTGATCTCATCAGTATACTCCATCCTTTTCACACCACTCAGCTCAAAGACGAATGTCGTGTGCCTCCAATGGGAGAGGGACTTGGCCCTGGACCTTTCCGAGGGCGACTGGGAACGCATTTACTATCACATACATAAGGGCTCCACAAATGTATCTGCCCAAGAAAATTATGTTAAAATCTACACCAAATGGTATAGGACCCCTGACAATCTACAAAAAACCTCTGCGGATCTCTCCCCTAACTGTTGGCGCTGCTCTCAACAGCAGGGAACTTTATTGCACATATGGTGGGAGTGCCCTCTCATTCAACCTTGCTGGAAGAAGGTACACTCGCACATATCTTGCATCACAACATTCACCCCTGACTTTACCCCGGCACAATATCTCCTCCACTACACCTTTCTGTCCCAAGCCACGTATAAAAAATCCCTCATCCTGCACCTCATTAATGCAGCCAAAATGTGTATACCTTGTCACTGGTTATCCACCACTCCCCCCTCCATTGCAGAATAGCTTAAATGCGTCCAACGGGTCGCCGATATGGAAGACCTTATGCTTCAAGCCAAAGATTCCCCAGACAAATTCTACAACACTTGGGCCCCCTGGATAGACTTCACATATTCGGACGAATACCTTACGCTAATTGAACAATTACCTTTAACCCTTTTCCCAACTACATTGATCTCCACATAACCAGGCCCTACTTTAGGCCCCCTTTCTTTCTTCCTTGCTCCCTTCTACTATCCTCTCCTCCCTCCCCCCAATTCTTTTTTTTTCCTTTCTCCCCATCTCCCGTTGTCCATTCAAACACTATGCAGATTCCTCCCCACATACAATACTTCTACCACCTACCAGCATAATACTGTAATTGGCGGCCCCTTGCCAAGGCTGTCATTGCCTCCCCCCCCCTCCCCTACCTCTTACAAATAATAACCTTCTGCTGTATTGTTTGAGGCAAGCACCTAATGCCATCCCCAGCCATGCACCCCTCTTATTGGTCGGTGACTTCTCTCTGGCCTCTGACACAGCATGTTCCCCTCTGGTAGTGTCAGAGCCCAGATCGAGTCGCCAACTCACCATACACTTTTTGTATCTCACACTTTCCCCCCGTTGCACCATTGGGTGCAAGTGTAGCAATTCATGATTTCATGATTGCTACACTTGCACCATCTCGATGTTTGTTATAACTGCGCCATCTTGACACACACCCGTATTTACAATAGTCATGTTTTCTCTACCTGGATTTTTTTTCATGTTTATCTATGGCTTTGTTCACACTGTTGCTGTTTGTACTACCTGAAATATTTCAATAAAATGTTTTAACAAAAAAAATAAGAGCACCATAGCTTAATTAATGTATCCCAAAATTTAAAAAAAATGTACTTACTCTATTCACTAATGATATATGATGTAGATCCATATGTGAAAAAAAATTACATTAAATACAAATAAACCAGCAAAAACACAATTCAGATTTTTTAAATTATAACAGAGCACTGCAATAAAAAAATGTAGTTAAAAGTTCAATATCACATGACTTGTCTTCATAGGCGTTTTTCTGGGCAGTAATTCAATTTATGACTAACACAAATGAGTTCATAAATGAAAAACAAATAGAAAAAAAAAAAAAAACTAGAGAGAAAATAATAAGTATTGTATACATCTATTGTACATTTAAAGTGTATCAATGGATAAGCAGAGTTGTTCAAATAAGGAACCCTTTTTCACCCAAGCATTTATACAGTATACTGTGTATTTTTTTGCAGATTAAAGATTCCATAGAGAATAACCAAGATCTCTTTGGGTTTATGTTTGTGACCTTGATTTAAAAAAATAAGATGAATTTATTAATATGTTATTTTTAGAAAATGAAATACTGTAGTAAATATTTGCTCATAGATAGCAATATAACATTTTAAAGGAAACCCTCCACTGCTGACCTCTGTTGTCTTTGTTCTCAGGCTTTCATGGTGATCAAATAGATTCAAAGTACAGAATCTCCAAGTGATTTTTTTAATGGAATTGCTACCTAAGACGGGGCAAAATATAAAGAAAGAACCTCAGGCTGCAAAAAAAAAAAAGAAAAAAAAAACCTAAAGTCATGAGCTATCCCCCACAGTACTTCTTTTTTTACCTCCAAAATCCTAGAATCTCAATCCAAAAGAGTATCTTTTTTTTTTTTTTTTTTAATATATTATTGAAATTTTTAACAAATACAAAGTGTAAGAAATGTCTTATATATCGTGGTCCATACAACATAGGAGTATCAAAATAGAGTCATACTATTCAATACAGAAAAACATAGCAGTAGCTTCCTCACTGGAAATGCTGGGGGGAGAAAACCACGTAAACTATAAGAGGTTGGGGTCTGGATGACAACACATAAAACATACTTTAGTTACCATAGTAGCAATCAATTTGAATAGCAGGATATAGAACATAAACATCATAGCTAGGGCAAGACCTTGCAGTCCGTATCTGTTTAGGTTAACTTGATTTTAACTAAAGTGTTACTCAGATCGGCCTTGCAGTACCATTCTGAGTATTGAAAGGGGGTCATCAAAGAAGAAATTTCAGAAAATGTGAATACTTGTTCCATGTATGCTCTCCATCTGGCAAAGAAGCGCTCGGAGGTATCACGTTCTTGAAGGATTGTATCAAGTTTTTCCATGTGTAGGAGGGTCGGGAGATCCTTTTTGACCATAGGAAGGGTTGGTGGGTTTGTATCCGTCCAAGACCAATCCATCCAAGAACATTTTGCTGCACTGAAGTAGGACAAGGTACGCCATGCTCAATGCAGAAGTCCCGTAAGGTTATGTGGTAGAACATAAGAAACCTCAAGAGTGAAGTTAGAGCATTAAGAGGATCCTGTCAGCCAGTCAAGGCAGTATCTGAGAAGGCAGGCTAGGTTGTACAAACAAACGTTAGGCAGGCCTACGCCCCCATCACTCTTCGGGAGATGCAAGCCTTTTCATAGCAATGCGGGGTCTTTTGTTGTTCCATATAAAGGTTTGGAAGTCTCTATTCAAGGTTTGCACATCTTTATTTTGCAGAAGAAGGGGTAGGGTTTGTACTGCATACAGTAGGCAAGGAAAGCTCACCATAATTGAATGGCATCTACCGAAGAGCGAGAGAGGAAGTGTCCCTTTGGACCACAGGAATTACAGAATTCTCATCCAACCTGGCTGTTCGCCTTCCACCGTTTCTCTTTGGTACCACTGGGGTACATGTATTCAGATTCCTGACAAATATTGTCCAGGTTGGCCTGCCTACTCCGCCCTCCTCTATTTGTGTAGGGCTATCACTGCTGCCTCTTTTCCTGAATGTACCTCTGACAGTGAAGTATAGTCCAGTTTGTTACATTGTATGAGAATTCTTGTCTTTTTCATGCCATCTTTGTACTATTACTCTGAGGAAAATGTTTATACTCAGTCTGTTCTCCGATGTACCTTCTTTTATTTTCAATACAATGTTTATGGAAAAAAAAGGCCTTTTATGTCCGTTGAATGCCTAATTTTTGGGGCCTGTAATGGCTGACACTTATTTATCCTGTGAATGCCTAATGTACCTCCAGACACAGAATACCAAGTTCTTTGCTGTCAGGTGAACCCCTGTTGGCTAATTTTTGGGGCCTGTACTGGCCGACACTTACTTCTGTATCCTGTAAATGCCTAATGTACCTCCAGCCACAGAATACAAAGTTCTTTGCTGTCAGGGGAACACCTGTGGGCTAATTTTTGGGGCCTGTACTGGCCGACACTTACTTCTGTATCCTGTAAATGCCTAATGTACCTCCAGCCACAGAATACAAAGTTCTCTGCTGTCAGGCGAATGCCTGTGGGTTAATTTTTGGGGCCTGTACTGGTCAACACTTACTTCTGTATCCTGTAAATGCCTAATGTACCTCCAGCCACAGAATACAAAGTTCTCTGCTGTCAGGGGAATGCCTGTGGGCTAATTTTTGGGGCCTTTACTGGCCGACACTTACTTCTGTATCCTGTAAATGCCTAATGTACCTCCAGCCACAGAATACAAACTTCTCTGCTGTCAGGGGAACACCTGTGGGTTAATTTTTGGGGCCTGTACTGGCCAACACTTACTTCTGTATCCTGTAAATGCCTAATGTACATCCAGCCACAGAATACAAAGTTCTTTGCTGTTAGGTGAATGCCTGTGGGCTAATTCTTGGGACCTGTACTGGCCGACACTTACTTCTTTTATGGCAACTATTCCAATAGCAATACTTCTGGTATGTCAGTGTCCATGTTGTGGGACTATGTGTGCCCAACTAGTAAGTGTTTTGTGGCTGCAAATATGACCTGGAGGTTTTTAATGTCCGCCTGCCATTAAAGTGAATGGGGTCCGCCGCGAACTTGCGGTTCACAAACATTTGAGAAAGTTTGCGGATGGCGTTCGCGAACCACCCCGCCAAATGTTCATCCATCACTATGTGGCAACATGACTGCTGGTCTCTTGTTTGTCATTGTCACCCCCTCTCTCTAGGCTCATGTTATTCCCTTCATCAACCTGGGAGACAACATCACAGCTTTCAAATTGCTGTGCATCCTCCAGGAGCATGTCACTGACACTATGTTTGAATAGTTCAAGGGACTCCTCCATGCATGAAGGAGTAGCTGTGGAGAAGGAGCCTGTGGAACGGGCCACTTTGGCAGCTGCGGTGAAAGGAAAACTACTGGGAGCATGGGTGTCAGAGGAAGAAGACGAGGATGGCTTATTGATCCACTCCACCAACTCTTCCACATGTTGTGGATGAATAGCATGGGCAGCAGTGGAAATAAATGATAAGTGTGCCCCGCCTGCAGAGGATGCACTATGTCATTTGGGACCACCACTTTTCACAATTGACACAGAGGCTGCTTGCCCTCTTTTCATGGCCTGTGAGCGTCGGACTCTCCTTGTCGGCCTTTCGTACATTATGTTGATACAGATCAATATAGGGTGTACGCAACTGACCAATAGATACTCAGTGACTGAATATGATGTAATTGATAGCCCTATAGATGAGCTGTGGTGGTTATAGATGTGTGCAACTGACCGATTATCAATACTCTAAATTATATCTGATGTAATCTATAATCATATAGATGGATGATCTGTGATCCCTATAGATAAACCCACAACTGAGCAAAGGTTACTGTGGCTGATATCTGTAGTGATCTCTATTCACACAGGTATGTGACCCCTATAGATAAAACCACAACTGAGCGCAAAGGTTACTGTGGCTGATATCTGCAGTGATCTTTATTCCCACAGCTATGTGACCCCTATAGAAAAAAACACAACTGAGCAAAGGTTACTGTGGCTGATACCTGCAGTGATGTCTATTCCCACAACTATGTGACCCCTATAGAAAAAAACACAACTGAGCGCAAAGGTTACTGTGGCTGATATCTGCAGTGATCTTTATTCCCACAGCTATGTGACCCCTATAGAAAAAAACACAACTGAGTGCAACGTTTACTGTGGCTGATATCTGCAGTGATCTTTATTCCCACAGCTATGTGACCCCCTATAAAAAAAAAAAACACAACTGAGCAGAGGTTACTGTGGCTGATATCTGCAGTGATGTCTATTCCCACAGCTATGTGACCCCTATAGATAAAACCACAACTGTGCGCAAAGGTTACTGTAGCTGATATCTGTAGTGATCTCTATTCACACAGCTATGTGACCCCTATAGATAAATCCACAACTGATCAAAGGTTACTGTGACTGATATCTGCAGTGATGTCTATTCCCACAGCTATGTGACCCCTATAGAAAAAAACACAACTGAGCGCAAAGGTTACTGTGGCTGATATCTGCAGTAATGTCTATTCCCACAGCTGTGTGACCTCTATAGTAAGAACCACAACTGAGCGCAAAGGTTACTGTGGCTGATATCTGCAGTGATGTCTATTCCCACAGCTATGTGACCCCTATAGAAAAAAACACAACTGAGCACAAAGGTTACTGTGGCTGATATCTGCTGTGATGTCTATAAAGATTTTAGAATGTTGCAGAAACTGACCGATGAACAATACTGGTACTGGTATCTGATGTAAAGAAATTAATCTATCCCTACCTCACACAGGAACCTTGGCCCTCCCTACACTGCTACAAATATCTCTCTGCACTGTCTGACTCCAAAAAAACAACTATTCTCTTCCTGCCTGAATCTCGTGCAATCATGGCAGAGATCATTTGATTGGCCAAAGCATGAGGTCAGGGTGCATGCTTTGACCAATCACATAATGCGCTGCACACCCGGCGGGCATGCAGTGCATTATGGGAAACTCGAATTTCCTGCGAAGAAGCACATTTGTTCGTCATTTGACGAATGATCGAACGACCGATGTTTGAGTCGAACTTAGCCTCGACTCAAACTCGAAACTCATCCCTACTCTCTAGATACCGTTCTTGCCTCTGACAACCCTGCATCAGAGAATACACTGAAAAAACATGTTGTCCTCTTTCTAGAAAGACCCGCAAAGAGAATTATGTTCTTCTATCTAACACATCCAAATTAAAATAGACCACATTGAGGAACCTACTGACCATATAGAAAGAACCACTTATACACTCTCCCAGAACTGTTGCAGCCAATGTTCACCTAAACCTGATGGCTCTAGGTAATTATGTAACCCCCCCCCCCCCTTACCCTCTCTATCTTCTCTTTACATTTTGCCAATATTATTGCCTTAATTCCATCCCTCTATATTGAAAATTGTGCAGATCTAAGTGGCACCCCACTTGCCACCATGCAAAGTTTTTGTATTATGATTTTTTCCAATAAAATCTATTGAAAAAAAAAAAAAAAAAGAAAGACAAATGGTGGAATTTGCCTTGGCTTACAATGGTTTAGTTGATTCACATAGCGAGCACGGGGAGGATCACCAGTTTCTCAAAAATACAAATGCAGTTCTGAAGGATCACTCACTAAAACTCAGCGAACTGAAGCAATATCTTTGTCAACTATTTATTAAGCTATGCCCTGACTTGTCTCCTGCAGAGCTTCTCATTGACTGAGCTCACAGAATTTTCAAACCCTTGTATTTGCCATTCTCTGTACCTTGAGACATTTTGAGAACAGTTTATCGCAGCTGCCAGAGCCTTCCAATCTTTACCCTAGCCTAACACTCATAATATACTTTATGCAGGTTTCTCTGCTGCAACTTCTCAAAAATGAAAAGAGATTGTCCCAATCGCCAACTCGCTCAGGGAGAACAACATCTCCAGCTCGACTGCTGCGCTCCAAACCACCCACCAGGGTCTCTCATCCATGGTCTACAGCAGAGAAAACTTTGTTCAACCTTCTATGTTTCCATGCTCATATCATGTTTTATAAGGCGGGAAGACCCATATGTTTATTACAGTTATCTTTAGCTAGCTGGTCCCCTAGATGTGTTGTATGCCAAGCATCATTTTTTCTGATGTTCTGTTTCTCGTCACTGTTTATCTATTATTATTTTTTCTATGAATCTTTTTAATCTCAGGGTTACTAATGCAATTACATTTTACATTGTCAATATTTGACTCATACATATTTCAAGGTGTAGCCTTTCTCAACAGTCAGTTGCATTCTCTATTTGGTTATCATTATGGCTATTGCGATTACTACCCTTTTGCGGGCTCAGCAGCCCTTTTAAGAGAGTGCTACTGGGCGCATGCGCGGCGCGGAGCTGGACGGTTGCTAGAAGCGCAGCTCCGTCGGAGGGGAGAGGGATCGGCGTGATCCCCGGGGCCATTTCAACTTAAATCAGCCTGAAAACTACCAACACCCCCGGGGGAACACTTTGTGCATGCCGTTAGCGAAGAAAAAGAACCGTGGAGGTCTGCCAAAGCACTCCCTGACCACTTACTTGCTGCGCACCAAGGAGATCAGCAGGATGTCCCAAGATGGCGCCCAGGCTTCCCCTCCACCGCAGGCAGAGACCATGCAGCCACCTTCTACCCCCAGCACACAGTCTGGGAATCGTGAGTACTCGGGCGGGGTCACTAAGGCAGACTTGGATGCAGGGCTTGCAGCCATGTACGAAAAGCTGGCAGACAAATTCCAGTCTGAGATTCAAAAATCCACAAATACTTTGACACAAGAAATAGCGGCATTAGGTGGTCGCACAGACCTATTAGAAGCAAAGCACAATGAACTTTCTATTGCCCACAATGACCTTAGAAAGGACTTTGAGCTGCTCTCAGACAACTACAGTTTATTACAAACACAAGTGGAGGATTTGGACAATAGAAATCGCAGGAATAACCTACGACTTAGAGGCATCCCAGAATCGGTCACTGATTTGCTTCCTGCAGTTTCTAAGCTTTTCATTGACCTACTACCTGACAAGCAGGAGTCTGATTTTATCTGTGATAGGATTCATAGAGCCCTGCGGCCTAAACCACCCCCGGATAAGCCTCCAAGAGATGTGATCCTTTGCCTCAAGAACTTCCTGATCAAAGAGGATATTTTGAGGGCCTCCAGAAACACCCCTAATATTTTGATGGAGGGCACACGCATTCAAATTTACCCTGACATATCTCAGGCTACACTTGAAAGGCGCCGTAAAATGAAGGAGGTCACCACAGTGCTCCAAGCTGCCAGGATTCGATATAGATGGGGCTTCCCCTTTAAACTATCGGTCCCGCATAATGGTACGGTGTATGTGGTCTATAACCTAATAGAAGGAAAGGAACTTCTATGTAAGCTGGGCCTCCTGTAAGCCGCCCCTGATGCCCGCCCGCAGAACACTCCTAGGCCTTCGCCTACCTGGTCCACTCCAGCCACCAGAAGGGACCAACGCAGATGGCGTAATCCCTTCAGGGACGGAATCTTCTGAGGAAGTTCATTATGGACAGAAACTTTTCTGAATGCTTCATATAAGATGGTGCACTGTTAACATGGGTTGCATGGACGCAGGCAGACCCTTGCCCCTGGGTGGCCGCTCCTTTTCCGTGGGGCGGCTTCGCAGGGGTGACTATGTCTGTTGATGTGAAAGCAGCGTCACTCGAATGGTTTTTTTCTTCTTTATATACATATTGGCACATGTAAGGAATACTGATTACAATTCCGTTCTCTCTCCTCTCCCGTTGGTTTGTCCCCTATGTGCTGTTTTGCGAAGATTCGGGTTCCTGGTTTGTGTGAGCCCTCTCGGGGCCTCACTCACCTATGGGTCCCGGGTCTCCGCACTCGGCTGTTGGACGGTTATGTCCAATGGATATTGATTTTTTGGATGGGTTTTTGTTATATGCCCATCTCCAAAAAGTATGTTCATGTTCGTTATTTTTGGTTGATACTTTCTAGAATTGTCATTTGTTATTTCAGTGAAAATTTGTATAAAAACAGAAAGTATTTTTTTCAGGTCTTTAAAATTATAATGCAAGTATATTGGTCAATTTACATTCCTGGTATTCTTGAAGTAGGACCGGGCCACGGTCAAAGGTAGATGGGTGTCCGTCCTCATGTGGATCATGGCCTTATCATGGTATTTTTCAGGATATTTACATGCTATTACAATCTAATCTGGTTCTGGTCAATTTGTCCTTCAGTTTCATTCTATATCTTCAGAGGCTCAAGTGCGATAGTCGTCCTTTTTACATAGATCATGGGGCTTAAAATCTTGTCACAGGGATTCAACTCCCCCAATAAGCGGCATAAGGCCTTTAAACAGTACAAGAGATTAGGTGCGGATATACTCTTTTTGCAGGAAACACATTTTGCTGTAGACAGACAACCAAAATTTTTTGATAAATCTTTCAGACAGTTTAAATGCTCCTCATTTCATAATAAGACCAGAGGGGTAGCTATTTTTATCAGAAATAATATAATATTTGATATCTCCTCCACGTATAGTGACCCAGAGAGCAGATTCCTGATTATAAAAAGGTACGATTGCAGGCAAATCGATTACTATTGCATCTATTTATGCCCCCAATGAAGCACATGCCTCCTTTTTCAGGCATTTTTTTGAAGTGTTAGGTAGGTTCGAGTCCCCTCATATGGTGGTGGGGGGGATTTCAATTTGGCTGCTCATCCATCATTAGACAGGAGTAGTGTTACAACATTATCAAAAGCCTTCCCAAAGAGTTTGACCCGAGCACTTAGTGATATGCAGCTGATTGACGCCTGGCGCGCCCATAATGTTGGCGTAAAGGGTTACACCTTTTACTCTCATCCTCATGATAGTTCTGCTAGGCTAGACTATGTTTTTTGCACACCGGTGTGGTTGGCGAACTCTTCAGATGCGCAGATTCATGTCTGCCCATGGTCCGATCATCAGATAGTATTGTTTGAAGCCGGAGGAGTGGGTTTGGGCAACACGACGTATAATTGGAGGTTAAATGATTCATTATTAAATGACCCTGCACTGGTGGCCCAGATTTCCTCTTCTCTGGTGGATTACTTTGAGATCAATGAAGATGGCGTTTCACCTGCACCTATAGTTTGGACAGCACACAAAGCGGTCATTAGGGGTAAATTGATTGCACTGGCCTCAGCTAGGAACAAATCTAGACTGTCTGACATAAAATCACTCACAAAGGATTTAGATAGGTTATATAACCAACATAGTCTCTCCCCCTCTGCTGCACTCTTGGACCAAATATACACTAAAAGGAAGGCCCTTGATGATATTCTATCTAACAATACTGAAAAGGCTCTTAGATGGTCTAAAGCCAAATTTACCCTTCATAGCAATTCTACATCCACCATGTTTGCTAAAAAATTAACTCAATCTACTAAGCCCACTCACGTTTACAAGCTCAGAGGGCCTGAGCGGAAAGGTTGTCTCACATCCTAAAGAAGTGTTAGACATTTTCACAAACTTTTACAAAGACCTTCTTTCAGTGCCTTCTTCACTCCCATTGAATGAGTTTCACCCTTGGATAGATGGTCTGTCAATCCTGTCACTTTCGGATAGTCAAAAAGAGCTGTTAGACGCACCCTGTACGGTTGATGAGGTTCTAGAAATAATAAAATCACTTAAATCATCTACAGCCCCCGGCCCAGATGGTTTTTCCTCTGCCTATTCTAAATCATTTGCCTCGATTTTAGCCCCTAGGATAACTAAACTATTTAATCATGTTCTTCGGGGGGGGGGGGGGGTATTTCCCAGAGGAAATGCTCCTTGCGAACATGTCCCTGATACCAAAACCGGATAAAGATCACTCTCTACCACAGAATTTCAGACCTATTTCGGTCATGAACAATGACCTCAAACTCTTTGGCTGACTCCTAGCTAATAGATTATCCACTAACATCCACAAACTGATTCACCCTGATCAGACCGGATTTATTCCGGGGAGACAGTTATCGGATAACATTAGGCTGGTTGCGAATATTGTCCATGATGCCAACGTTAACAAATCCCCTACCTGCCTTGTGAGTTTAGATATTCACAAGGCTTTTGACTGTGTTAGCTGGCCTTATTTACAACACCTTCTTCCTAAATATGGTCTAGGCGAAAAGGTTCATTCACGGCTTTAAAGCCCTGTACGAATCCCCACAAACAAGAGTCCGCCTCCCTGGGTGTAACTTCAACTTTTTTCAATTAAAAAGAGGTACAATACAGGGTTGCCCGCTCTCCCCCCTTCTGTTTGCTCTAGCGATCGAGCCTTTGGCCACGGCCATCAGGAAGAATGTTCATATAGCTGGTTACAATAAAGGGGGGAGAGAATTCAAACTTAGTCTTTATGCGGATGATGTCTTATTGTTTTTGTCTAATCCACATATCTCTCTACCTCATCTGCTAATTGAGTTGGAGAAATTTCGGTCCATGTCAGGTCTGGGGGTGAACCTCTCTAAATGTTCACTTATGCCAATACATTTGCCAAATTGGATGCAGGTATCCATTAGGGAAAGTTTTTCATTCACTTGGTGCACGAGATCATTCCGTTACTTAGGGGTTCAAATCACTCCTCATTATGACTCTCTTTTCATTTCAAATTTCCCTCCAGTGTTCAAGAAACTGGGTCTCTTGTTAAAGGCATGGTCTTCGTATCATATTTCATTCCTGGGCAGAGTCATGGCTGTAAAAATGATTATCCTACCAAAGATCTTGTTTTATTTCAGGGCTTTCCCCATCAATGTGCCTAAGTCCCATGTCATCTCTTTCCAGCGTGAGATTTCCAAATTTATCTGGAATGGTAAAAGGTCCAGATATAATAGTCACATCCTTTATGCACCCCAGTCCCGCGGGGGTCTGGGTATCCCAGACTTATGGTCCTATTATATCTCAGCTAAACTCATACAAATTGCACAATGGCATGCTGAGTCTGACGGCATCCCCTGGCTCTCCTTTGAACAAGCCTCAGTCTCCCCATGCTTTCTCTCGGCTGTTCTTTGGAGTGGTTCACATCCGGTTAATTATGGCTCATTTGCCAACAAAATTGTCAATCATCTATACCTATGGTTGAAGTGGAAAACCCCCTTAATTTAGTTTCCCGGGTCTCCCCCCTGACATCCTTTCTAGATCATATTGGCCCCCACTCACTTCAGCTGAACAGAGATGACTTATCTCCATGGATAACCAGAGGCTTGGTGAATTTTAAGAGGCTCTCACTTGGTAACATTTTTTGCACATTTGAACAACTGATGGACCTACATAAGTTCCCCAGCTCTGAAAGAAACCACTATGATATTCTTAGGGAGTTTTTTTCAAGCACAGGGCTCTTTATCACTGAACCCACCATTCACGGTTTTTGAGAACATATGTTCTTCCTCATCTAGGAATAGAGGGCTTATATCATTGTTATATTCACATCTAGTAACACTCACTCTTCCAGAAAAATACAAATATATGCTGAAATGGGAGCAAGACCTTAACTGTGTCTTCTCAGTCCCTGAATGGCACCGCATGCTGTCAAATATGCGTAAATGCTCGCGCTCTAGTGCTTGCAGAGAGACCCCTCTTAAGCTTCTTACCAGATGGTATATGACCCCCTCCCTAATACACACCTTCTACGGCTCAGTTTCTGCTAACTGTTAAAGGGGCTGTAGTGAAGAGGGTAACCTTCTCCATATTTTTTGGAGCTGCAATCTATTGCGACCAATCTGGGATCAAGCTCAACAGCTCATTTCTAAACTGGTGGGTTCATTGATATCTCTTTCACCGAAGATGTGTCTTCTGTTTGTGAAAGTTCCAGGAGTTCACAACTCTACTTCCAATCTGATACACACACTGATGTGCTCCATTCACTGGATGATTGCCCTTAATTGGTGCTCAGACACTCTACTGTCGTCTCAGGTTCTTTCCAGAATGGAATGCATCAAGCTAACAGAAAGAATCTTTCACTCCATACATGGTTCAATGTTGACTTTCCATGCTAAATGGGATCTTTGGGATAGATGTGTGTAGATTTCTTTATGCTTCAGGTGAGATGTGATATATTTGGAATGAAGGTTTTGACCCTATGCTGACAATGGTCTGTTTGATTAGTGATTAGATTTTATATTTTGACCAGTAAATATTTCGTGATTTATGCAATTTTCATATCTTTTCTCTATGCATTGTATAAGAGAGGGAAAAAAAATTCTTTTTTTTTGTACGATGATACATGTTTGACCTGTATTGTTCTTTTTTTTCTATGACTTTCTAATAAAATCTTTTGTAAACAAAAAAAAAAAAAAAAGAGATTGCTACTATGGAAAGAAGCTCTAAAGCTCAATACAGATATTTTATGTGTGCAGGAAACACACTTCTCTAAAACCAAAGCTTCCACCTGTCAACACTGGCTTTTTGCTTACTGCTTCTCTGCTAATGCCGAGCAGAAAGGAGTAATGATCACAATATGCTCCTCTATTTCTTTTCATTTACAGCATGTAGACACAGATAGCCATGGTAGATTTGTTTTTAACAGATTTCTTTTATTAAATACCCATTGAGTATAGCATCTACTGTATTTATGCCCCCAATTCCCACCAAAATAAGTTTTATAAGACCATCTTCGGCAAACCTAACCAATTTCCGTAGGATTGCATTATAATCTGTGGCAATTTTAATAACATTTTCGATCCTATTTTAGACATTTCTAACATACTTAGAAGGAAATCTACTGCTCTATCCTTTTTAATGAGTACAGATGATCTTTATGATCCTTGGAGATGCCTTCATGAAAGCGAGAAAGACTACACCTTTTATTTCTCTTCCCAACAGTCATACTCGTGAGTTCATCTGTTCCTGATGGATAAACATACCTTACAAGCCATTGTGGACTTATCACATGCTTGGACCACGTACCTGTCTCTATTATACTCATTCTTTCTATGACCTACTGATCCAATGTGCTTTGGAGACTTAACACATCTCTGCTTTCTAACTCAGTCAATCGGGAACAGATCACTTCCAAGTAGAAAAATTACTTTATCACAAATGTAGGCTCCGTTTCAGGCCCCGCTATCATAAATGAATGTCCATAAGTCATTTATCAGAGGGCTATTTATTAAAATGGGTGTCCAAGAAAAGAAAAAGCGTAGAGCCCTTTTAACCACAATTTTGACCGACAGCTAAGTGTTGGAACGTCATAATAAACTTACTCCAAATCCCCAAGATTCATGTGAGCTATGTAAACTTTTACACATTAACTTTGTACCCAACTTCACCACACATTTGACTATTCGCTGAAGACACTATGTACTACTTGGTATTACCAAGGGAATAAACTGGAAGTGATATTAGCTGAACTAAGCAGAGAGTTGCACAATCTAGAATTTTGTACCTCCTTGATCCGTGAGTATGGAAGTTAATCAACCCTCAAGATATTGCCATGCATTTTAGCTAATTTTATTATGCCTTATACTAGGGCTGTTGAATTTAATCGTAGCATCGATGCATCGCGATTCGACCACCCGCAATTATGCATCGATGCTGCGACCGGCTTAAATCAATGTCCTAATGACGTCATGAAGTGCCGCCCCCTCCCTTTCCGCACAGAGATGGCTCTTTAAATTTCATAGCCGCGCCCTCTTTTCCCGCCTCCCACTGACGTCATCCCCAGCCGCCCGGCAAGAGGAGACACGAGGAGCGAGTGTCACTCCCTGACTGTTGAAGAGAAGGAGATGGACTACGGTGTGTGTGCAGTGTGCACTGTTCTTGTTTACCCTTTACACATGCCCGATCCCTCCAGTAAGCCAACACTGCACTCCTTATTCACATGCAGTAAGACACTTCCCGATCAGCAACTGCACAGATTGGGAAATGTCTCACTGCCTGTGATTACCGGAGTGCAGTGTCGGCTTCCTGGCGGGATCGGGCACGTGAGGATTCATGTCTACTCTCGGACACTCAGTCTGCTGCGGGAGACTTGAGTGTCAGAGCGAACATTCCCCGCTCCCACATGCGCGCTAGTCCTCCTCCTCCTCAAGCGAGTGTCTGTCCTGAGACTCCTGACCGTCCTCCAGCAAGTGTCCATGTGTCCACCATCCTCCTCACAAAGGCCTCTGTGGGCAGAGGGAGACCCCCGAGTGAGCGTCCCGGACCCCAACTCCTCCTTGGCTCAGGCGTCTGCAATCTGCAGTGACTGTCATCATCACTGATCAGGTACAAACCTAAGTCTTCAAATGCTATTACAAATTTACAAATGTTGTTGACATGACACTGCCAGGGGGAGCAGCAGAGCCAGGTGAGGGGGCAGACAGGGGGAGCACACTGAGGGAGAGGGGGGGCTGGACTATCCGTTATGGTCACAGCACTGGAGATTCTCCAACCCGGATATCCCTGAGGAGACCCCCATCCAATGCCATGTATATAATATATATCACATCCCTGATATCCCTGAGGAGACCTCCATACACCAGTGTATGGGGGTCTCTTCAGGGATGTGATATATACATGGCAGTGTATGGGGGTCTCCTCAGGGATGGGATATATACATGGCGGTGTATGGGGGTCTCCTCAGGGATATCCAGGATGTGATATATACATGGCGGTGTATAGAGGTCTCCTCATGAATGTGATATATACATGGTGGTGTAACACCACCATGTACTGTATATATCACATCCCTGAGGAGACCCCCATACACCGCCATGTATATATCACATCCTGGATATCCCTGAGGAGACCCCCATACACCGCCATGTATATATCACATCCTGGATATCCCTGAGGAGACCCCCATACACCGCCATGTATATATCACATCCCTAAGGAGACCCCCTATATGTTTGCAGTGCACTATGGGCTGGGCATGGGCATTGGGCAGTAATCGTGATGCATCGTGATGCATCGCAGAATCGAATCGTATCGAATCGCTGCCCTAATAATCGTAATCGAATTGAATCGTGAGGTAAGTGAAGATGCGCAGCCCTACCTTATACAATCTTAAAGATTCCACATTAGAGCTCTCTCCCACTAGTGACATGATTAAACAGTTCTTAATGTGTGTCTTCCTTCCAGCAATAACACCCAAACAACTTGCTGATCTCCTCAGGGGTATTCAGACTGAGGTTAAAACAGCTATTCATTACATCCCTATCAATAAATCTCCAGGTCCAGATGGTTTCAGCAATGAAAATAATAAAACATTTGCAGATTCCCTTCTCCCTCATGTATGTTCAACCTTTAATCAGCTTTCAACCTCTGGTCATATTCTCAAGGAATTCCTTGAAACCTTAATTGTTAGTACAGTATACTGAAACCAGGGGGGGAAATAAGGATGGATGAACCAACATATTATAGGCACATTTCCCTTTGGAATTCTGATATTAAAATCAATGCCATACTCCTCACAGCCTCAAGGTATATTCCACTTCTCGGTAAAGATGACCAGGTGGAATTCATGGCTGGTGGACAAGCCTCTGATGGGATAAGAAGATTTTTAGACCTCGTCCAATGGGTGGAGCTTCATAAAACGCCTTCTCTGCTCCTTTCTTTGGATGCAGAGAAGGCATTTGGTTTTGTCAGAATATTTATACTGCTCTGAATATAACAGTGTCTATGTATGTCAATAAGCAAAGATCTGTGAGGTAGGAGAATCTCAACTTATTTCAACAAATCAATACGTAGCGAATTATTTTTAATTGATTAATTTCTTTTTAAAAGCATATACCAATCTTAGTGAGTACAGTCTACAGTGTGGAATATATATAAAATATTTATTCACAAGACATGTATTCAAAATAAATGATCAAACTGGAAATGACACAAAAAGATAACTCTACATAAAATACAAACTTAAAACAATCAATGCAATGTGATGTTTAGCTTAATAATGAAAGTGAAAATGAAACAAGATTACCTTTTCTCCAGGTATAGCATAAACCATAGGTAAGTATTCTATATAAACAGACCACAATTGTCTGCGAATCGCACTGCCGACAGTCACTCCACTGCAGATGGAGCGAAAATAAGCTATGCAAAACAGAAGACTAAAATCGCAATTAATGCGCTGAATCTGATATTCATAAAAATGTATAAAAACAAAAATCAGCTTTTTAAAGAAAAATCTACTATGGTTTATACGGCTGGGATTGTAATCTTATTACCTTTAAATATGCAATATAAAACATATAAGGAAGGAAATAAACAATTGTTAATAATCAAATGACAGCAAGATTATATTTACCACACTTAAGATGGCTGCTAGCTTCAAATGGTCGTTACCAGAGTCCTTAAGATGGATGCCTTCTTAAAATGGTGGCTTCCCTCCAAGTTTCAGATAAATGATCGAGCAAGATGGAGTATGTCTAGATGAGTATATCGAGGGATGTAGTAGTGTGTATGTTGCAAGTGTAATGGGTGTTGTCAGTATGTGTAATGTGTCCTATTACATCTGGGTTCTCCTTTTTATATGGTATGAACAAAGGACTATTAAAATTACCATAAGTTAAACCCAGAGGGAGGAACATTATCTCCATTGGTTGGGATATTCTATCCATTAACTGGTGAGGTCATAGTCACACCTCTCCTAATAACCCAATATTTTGTATAATAAAATTAAAGAATGATTTCTCTATATTTAATAGTAATCATCAAAGCACATAAAAACTTGTCCCTACTCTCAGTACATACACAAATGTCCATCTAATCTCCATCATGTACCCTGGCAAGTAATGCCATTTCAATAAATATATTTTTAATACAATATATATATATATATATATATATATATATATATATATATATATATATATATATATATATATATATATATATATATATATATATATAGATATATATATATATATATATATATATATATATATATAGATATATATTTATATTGGAAAATACTAAATTATCCCAAGACTGCATTTATTAGTATGTCCAAAGGAGGCAGTATTGTACTGTTCATTAGATTCAGTATTTAGACTAATTAGAACATACAATGAGACCACTATTTAAAGATAACCTTTGACCTAAGACTGGTTCAATGATTTAAATCACTTGTCTGTGTCTTATACTATCAAGAAAAGCGTCTGGCTTGTAGGATTTATATCACCTAGCCCAGTCCAAAGAAATTCTTATATAAACACTCCTACCACATGCCTTAAAATGAAGTAATACGTTTTTAAGATACATAAGTCCTTACACATAATAGAAAAGTATTCTAAGTAAGATTTGTTATTTAGCAAGAATATAAACCCAACATATGGTATACAGATAATTTCTAAATATGCATATGCCTTACATAATATAATGACATAATTATTGCTAATATCTTCTCACACATGATAATGTATCTTTAAAAGCTTATAGTTCAAGCACTTCTGGTTCCGGCACCGCATGGAGTAGCTGGGCTTCTAACAGCTCCCACGGTGTGACCCAATAAACCTGCCTGCAAACCTGCCCTAAGCCTCCAGCCTGCCTCCACTTACCCCCGGCTCGAGGAACCCCCCGGACCTGGCGGTGATCTTCATTTTCTCCCGCGATGGAGCAGTACTTGGAAAAAGCGGTGCTGCGGCCTCCAGCGGTGCCGCGGCCGCCGCCGGGCCCCGCGCAAATCGAGGCCGTGGTCTCGGCCTACATCGGCACCCCGCCAGACGCTGCAGCGATGGACACTTCCAGGATGCCAGCAAATGACCCCCTGCTACCTCTCACTGCACCCCCGTCTGCACAGGACCCCTCCACCGATAAGATAGCTCAGGCTGTAGTAGCCTTGCTGACCCCCACCATTGCAGCCTCGGTGGAGTGGGCCGTGGCTGCTGGCATGGCATGCATCAAAAAGGAGCTGGATTCACACTTCCAATGCCTCAAAGAGGCAGAAAGTTGCATCTCTAATGTTGAGGATGAACTTTATCAGCTCCAGGGCACGGAACATTCTCAGGACAAATTGAACCGCGTTATTATGGACAAGTTGGAAGACTTGGAGAACAGATCACGCCGGAGCAACCTGAGATTTATTGGCATTGCTGCGTGGAAAATTCCTGCCGCTTTGGGCCTTCAGGGGACCTGCGTAGTGGAACAGGCTCACAGAATGGGTCTGTACTCTGAAGAACGCAAGACCCCTCGCCCCATCATTGCAAAATACTTGAACTATGCGGACAAATCTGCCATTTTACAGAAATTCCGCCAAACCCCCAGCTTCCAGATCGAAGGTATGAAAATTCTTATATTTGCTGACTACACGGTTGATGACGCAAAAAGACGCAAAGCTTCCCGGACCGTTTGTTCCAAACGTCACCAGGAACGCTTGAAATTCACCTTGGCCTATCCGGCGACGCTACGCCTTCATGCCCCGAACGGCAATCATCTATCTTTCCAAGACCCGGAAGAGGCAGAAAATTTTGTCCGCTCTCTCCACCATGGTGATCCTGGTCACTCCACATCTGCTAAAGCCCTTTCTTTTTCCAGACCCGCGAGCCCCAGAAAGGAATCCCCTAAACGGCAACGGTACTCGGATGTGGTTAGCTTTGGTCGCTCTGGACCCCCCTCGTTGATCCATCTCGGGCCCTGGTTCTGGTTTGTTTCATCTGTCGGGTCCTTGGATCGATTTCCTCCGGGCATAGCGCCCGGGTGGTCCCTGCCGTCTAGGACGGCATGACTCTTAAGCTCGTCCTCTTCATGTAGAGTTAATCTATATGTTTATTGTAAATTTTTGATTTGATGCTCTACTGTTATTTACATGCTCCTTTTCCCATGGTTGATACATATGCTATGGCTGCACTATGCTCTGTCGTGGGTCGCGACCCAGGTAACTGCACTGACGAACTCCGTGACTCGTCCCTTCTTGTCCCTGGAGTCAGCTGTGCTCCGTTGCATACGCATGCGGAAAAAAGCGAAGTCCGTGAGACTGCATTGTTTTGTTTATTTTGTCTATTTTTCCTGTCCATTCCCTTCCCGGTTTCCTTCCCTCAGAGGTCAATCACACGATGGCAATGCTTCCTTCGCGGTCATATGGTTATTCGGCAGGTCTACGCGTAATACACATATCGCTGTCTTCATTTGACTATGGGTAAACTCTACCTACATTTCTGCTCACACATATCCTCTTTCCATTTATCATGACGATAGTGTCCTGGAATGTTAAGGGTCTCAGATCCCCGGCTAAGAGGATGAAAGTCTTACGGCATCTCAAACGCCTCCGGGCAGACATCGCTCTTATCCAGGAATCTCACCTTCCGGCCGATGATATGGCACGTATGGAAAAGCTATGGGTAGGAAAGGTAGTGGGCTCAGCTGCGCTAGGTCGTAAAGCTGGGGTACTTATATTGTTTCACAAACGCCTCCCAGTGGAAATTCTTTCGGTGGATACAGATTCCGATGGCCGCTATGTCTCGGCTCATGTCCGACTTCACTGCAAGGAATTTGTCGTGTCCAACGTATATGCCCCTAATGTCCTCCACCAGTCATTTTATACTGCGCTATCTGCCCGCGTACTGACCCTACCAAATGTCCCGCGCCTGGTAGGGGGCGACTTTAACGCTGTTATGGATCTAGTCCTTAACAAATCTTTTTCTCCCCCGGCATCGTTGCCCCATGCGATCGGGAACCCCACCCCTTTAGCCACGCTCATTGACTCTCTCTCATTAACTGACATGTGGCGGCATTTCCACCCGGCTGATCGCGAATATACCTTCTACTCTCACCCTCACAAGACTTTCACGAGAATCGACTATTTTTTTTGTTCGGACTCCCTTCTCCCATTATCGCAAGACACTACCATTCATGACATGGCAATCTCAGACCACTCTCCACTCTCCATATCCCTAGAATTAGCTGGTGTTCCGGCTGCCCCCCTTATTTGGTGGTTTCCCTCCTACCTGGCTAATAATGCTGACTTCCAGACTTTCCTGGAACGTGCATGGACGGAATACTCGAATTCCAATGCAGCATACTGCACCTCCCCCCACCTGTTTTGGGAAGCGGGCAAGGCTTTCCTGAGAGGTCGTATCATCTCTTATGCGGCGGCTTTCAAACGACATGCGAACTGCGGGTACAAATCGGCTAGCGAGCGTTTGCGACTGGCCCAGCGCAACTTGGTACTGACTGATTCCCCGGGGGCTAGGGAAGATTGGCTCCTAGCCAAGAAAATTTTTGATGATTGGGCGCACAAAGTGGAACACATCCACAAAGCGCACCTTTCTGCGACTTTGCACAAGTTCGGCAATAAGGCTGGCAAACTGTTGGCGAAAATTTGCAAGGGCCAGACATCCCCTACTCATATCGGTTCTCTGCGAGACCCCACGGGTGCCGTCGATTCCACATCACACGGCGTGCAGCGCATTATGCGGGACTTTTACTCGTCTCTTTATGTCCCTGATGAGGTGGACAGCTCAGCGGACGATTTGTTTTTGTCGGGCACGGGACTTCCCGTGATCAGCAATGACCACCTAGCTATGTTAAATGCCACAATTTCGGCGGAAGAAGTCATGCAAACGATTAAACACCTCACATCTAATAAATCTACAGGTCATGATGGTCTCTCTGGTGAGTTCTACAAATCCATCACACCTAGCAAAGTCCCCACGCTCGTCGTGGTTTACTCGTGCATTTGGAAAGGTGGGCCCTACTTGCCAACTGGTAATCAGGCCATAATCAAACTCCTTGCGAAAAAAGGCAAGGACCCACTAGATCCGGGATCGTATCGCCCTATCTCATTACTAAACCTCAACGTAAAAATTTTGTCAAAAATCATTGCCTCTCGCCTGGCACTCATCATGCCCCATCTGATACACCTCGCCCAGTCAGGTTTCACCAAAGGCCGCTCGGCCACTGCCAATATCAGAAAGGTGTTGCTGGTTCTTGATCACGCACGGCTAAACCCTACCCACGACCTGGCCATAGTCACCCTAGATGCCGAAAAGGCCTTTGATAACGTCAACTTTGTCTGGTTGCACAAGGTCCTGATGACCATAGGGTTCCATGGCCCATTTGTCAATCTCATAACCTCCATGTACACCTCCCCAACTGCTAGAATGTGCGTGGGTGGCTCCATGACTGACGACTTCCGACTGTATAAAGGTACACGCCAAGGCTGCCCCCTGTCCCCTCTACTATTTAATTTGGCGTTAGAGCCCCTATCACAATATCTCTCTAGTAAAGCTCCCCTGCATGGGATACGAGTGGGATCCCAAGACCTATGGATTTCCCTGTTCGCGGACGATGTTCTTCTCTTTACTTCTCACCATTCCGCCGACATACATATGATTGTCTCTACCTTCGATGCATTTCGGAAATGCTCGGGCCTCAAAATTAATTATTCCAAGAGCGAGATTCTCCCCCTGGGGGTAGCTAAATCCCGCGCCTGGGAAAAACACTCCCCGTTCAAAATCGCAACTACACACATCACGTACTTCGGTATCAAACTCGAGAGGACCCCCTCCTCTATCTATGCTCTTAACTATCCCCCGTTGTTTTCTAAAATTAAAGGGGAATTGGAAAATTGGATGGAACTGCCGCTGTCTCTCTTGGGGAGATGCCACCTGATAAAAATGGTCTGCTTTTCCCACCTCTTTTATTTTCTTCAAACTCTACCTCTACTGATCAAACACAAAGACGCTCAGGAGCTTTCTCAGGCCTTCTCCCGTTTTCTATGGAGAGGTAGGAGACCTCGTATATCCTCTAAAAAACTGAGCCTCCCTAGGCGTGATGCTGGCATAAATTTTCCTGATCTGAGGTTGTATAACCTCTTAAGGGTAGCCCTGGACTTGATATCTCAGACCTCGCAGTTCTCTAACTATGAGTTGGAGTCTCAGATGTCCAGTCCCTACTCCTTGTCGGCTCTCCTGCATGTCAGATGGGCTCAATTGCAACCTGCCCTTCGCCATAACCTGCTCCTGAGGAACACGGTTATTGCATGGAGGGAAGTACGTAAGCTTTTGAAATTGCCTCTTTATTTTTCCAAGTATCTCCCGATCAGGGGCAACCCTGCCTTCCCCTCGGGTATAGATCATGCTATATACAAGGTTTGGGACATGAAAGGAGTGCAAACCTTCGCTCAACTATGCAACCCCCAAACGGGGACACTGCTTCCTAAATCCGAACTTGTGGCTAAATATAACCTGCGGACATCAGACTCCTTCTACCTGAACCAATGTCTCCATTTTGTAACTACTATTTCAGGCAAGTCTGAGAACAGATTCAGGCTTTCACTCATTGACCACCTCCTGGACGCTGGCAAATTCACTATTTCTGATATATATAAACCTCTATTGAAGTCGTGTCCACCTGCCTCCTTCATATCTTCCGCTTCGAACTGGCTGAAAGATTTCCCTGGAGAAGACACCTTGCCTAATATGATCAGAAGTCTCTGTACCACTCTCTGACTTACCCCTAACTCTACCTGGAAGGAAACCCAGCTCAAGATCTTCCACAGAGCTCACATCCCTTTCCTCTCTGACAAGACAATCCCGGACGCCCATAAGTGTCCTCTATGTTCTGCCGAGAGGCCCTCCCTCTTTCACAAGTTTTGGGACTGTCAGTTCATATCGCTATTCTGGGAGCAAGTCCTAGCCTTCATCAAAGATGTTACCAATCTATCCGTTCCAAAAGACCCTCTCCTGCTCTTGTTCGGCTACTGGGACAAGCGCCTACAGAAATGGTCGACCCTCATCGTCTGACGCTCATCGTCTTTGGATCCTCACCAGCCTCCTTGTTGCCAGACGGGTGATTTTGAAGCCGTCCTTCCACGTCAAATGGAACACTTTCCTCAATTACATATCAAAGGACTCGGTCTCACCCCCGGACGATTTCACATTCCGAGTACAAGATCCCCTTATCCATGCGACCTCTACATTCCCTGCCCCCGCCCACAACTAGGTCATTGAGTTCTGACCATTCCTTCATCCCTTCCTTCCTTCCCCTGCTCACCACGGGCATGCCCTTTACCCCCTTTCTTTCTTATGTACTTGTGTTCCTGCTGGTTCAATGTACCTGCTTATACATGTTTTATACTTTGTTATGCTTAAAAATTTTAAATAAAAAAAAAAAAACTTATAGTTCAAATGAACCTAATGAATACACTATTGTCCATTGTTGCAATACTTACAGACAGACTAACGTCTGGCACTACCATTATGTGTTATCTGATGAGATGTCAATGTATCACTTATTTATGACAAAAGGAATACAAATATCTCTGTTTAATTTCTTGTAAGAGACATTTTGCAAAAGAATATATATGAACTTTCATTTACCTCCAAACAAAACGGAAGCTGTGCTGTTCAAAATCCCTATACATAAGATGGAATATACATGGCTTTTTAAATCAATTTTTTTTTCTATTATTTAATCCCCAATAATCCAGACAGTTTGTTTGATAAATTTAAAGGAGGTCCTTCCTAAATTTGGCCTGTCAGGTACAATATTCTGCCATCTCAGGTTTATACTCCACACTGTCTGTCAGAGTGTGGACTTCTGGGCTTCTCTTCCTTTCTTTTCTCATATCCAATGGGTCCAGTCAGGGCTGCCCTTTATCCCCCATTATATTCACTTTCGTCATAGAGCCTTTAGCAGAATCTACAGTATATACTCTCATCCAGGTATTTTTGGGGGTTGCAGAGGCTCTATGCGGACAATGTGTTAATAATAACTACAGACCCTCTGAACTCACTCTGAGAACTCAGCTCACTTCAAGGAAAATTCAGTTCAGTCTCATTATAAAAAATTTGCTTCACTAAATGTAGTACGCTTGCTATATGCCTACGCCTTACTGTTAAATCGCAAATCTCTACATCTTCTCCCTTTCCTTAGGTCCTGGATTCCTCCTTTAAATACCACATCTACTCCATCTGAACCTTACAAACCCCATTTGGAAATTTCAAGATATCTGTCAAAACCTCAGATCGGGCTGGGCATATAGTGCTCTCTAAAATGTTCTTACTCCTTCATATCTTGTGATTGTTTTATATGCTCCCTGTCCCAATCTTCCCTTTGTAATTACACCAATGGCAGTTTCTCTTAAACTCATTTATATGGGAAAAGAAATGCCCACACATTCTAAGTGCCTTCCTCATTACACCTGTTTTGACTGGGGGGATGGGAGTCCACAAAATCTCTGCATATTACAAAGCAACTATACTTGAGCAAGCAAAATCATGATGTTCCTCCTCTTTTATAATCCCATGAATGCAAATTGAGCTTACAGCACTGCAAATCTCCTTTCCTCCAAAAGTAAATACTATTGTTGTATAAGATCTATCAAATACTTCTTGCCCCAGCACATGTATCAATTGTTTTTTTTTTTTTTAAGTCCTCACTGAATCCTTCACAGCAACCTTTTTTTCATTGTCAACTCTACAGGAGCCTGGCTGTGCAGCTAATTTTTAGGCCAGAAAGTATTCTGCTACATATTTTTGGTAAAAAATTTTTTTACCCAAATCCCAATCTGTGTATATTGATTGGTTTGCGCAAAAGTTATTACATCTACAAACTAGGGGAAAGATCTGTGTAATTTTTATTCATTTATTTATTTTGACTGGTAATGGAGGCGATCAGTGATTTTTAGTGGGGCTGCGACATTGCGGTGGACAGATCGGACACCTAACTGACATTTTTGACACTTTTGAGGGGAACCAGTGCCATTACTACAATATTCAGTGCTAAAAATATGCACTGTTACTGTACTAATGACACTGGCAGGGAAGGGGTTAACACCAGGGGCGATCAAATGGTTAAAGGTGTGTCTAGGGGGTGCTTTCTAATTGTGTGGAGGATGGGCTCACTGGATGAACACAAAGACCTAAATAGGAGGAACACAGGATCCCTGTGTTTATCACTCACAGAACAGCGGTCTACCGTGTCTACATCGGCAGACCGCCATTCTGTCTCCATGGGGAGCGATGGCGGGTGCCAGGTGGACATCGCGGCCGCCGGACCCACTCTTTGGCTTCCCCTCTAGCCAATAGGGGTGCCCACACTAACTGCTACACAAAGCGATGTACATGTACGCCATTTTGCGTAACAGAGCTGACCTGCCACAGTAAAACTACAGTGGTGGGTCGGCAAATGGTTAAAGGAGATGTACAGCCAAAGCACATTTGGCTGTACACCTCCTATGGATCACAGGAGTGCAGTTCGATCTGCACTCCTGTGACCCATTTTCAGCAGAGAGCAGACTGAAGTCCACTCTCTGCTGACATGAAAAATGTCAGTCCAGGCCCCGCGTCATCAAGACCACAGAGTTGAGTTCCGCAAGGTGCCTGGACCGACATCCAGCTCAGCCTTTCAGCGAGCCGCTGAAAGCCTGAGCTGGCCACCGCCCCCCTTCCGCAGCTCAGCGCTCTAATGAGTGAGAAGGGGGCAGAGCAGAGAGCCGTTGACTGACAGTCAGTAGCTCTCTGCTCGGGGAGCTGTCAGAACTGAGCGATCGACGGTGTTCACTTCGCTCAGTTCTCAGTGCAGAGGCACCAGGGGACAGATGCAGCATTGGAGCGATGCTGCATCCACCTAGGTAAGTATAAAGCAGGTAAAACAATTGAATCCCATACATCTCCTTTAAGTGATTATGTAGGTGGCCCATCACTGAAGCAGAAGTATGAATAGAAAATAAAGCTCTTCCAGTTTCATAGGAATAATTGGAGGAACCAAAGAATGGTTGCTGCTGCTTTATGGTAGAATATATATTTTGGGATGTCAGTGTTTCTAAGCTACCTTGAAATCTAAAATATATATATATATATATATATATATATATATATATATATATATATATATATACTATATACTACCATATTACTGTGTATTAAAAATAAATTTTGACAGCAGGGTCTGAGAACTAGAAGTGGATTTTTATTAAAGGTTTTGAATATTTATCTTTTGGTTATGTAAAACATTGTTTACAACTTCTTTGATATCTTTATTCCTCAGGCTGTATATGAAAGGATTTACAAAGGGGGTAAAAACAGTGTATAACAATGATATTATCTTATTGGTGGTTCGTGATTGTCCTTCCTTTGGAATCAGATATGTGGAAAGTAGGGTTCCATAAAATATAAACACAACAGTGAGATGGGAACTACAAGTGGAAAAGGATTTCAGTCTTCCAGAAAAGGAAGGTATCTTTAACAGAGTTACAACAATAGAAGTGTATGAAACTGCTATCAGAAGGAAGGGTATTATTAGAACAGAAATGCACAACAAGACAGCTTCTATTTGAACTTTGGATGTATCTGAACAAGAAAGTTCCAGAAGAGGACTTACATCACAATAGAAATAGTCAATAACATTTGGCCCACAGAATTCTAGTTGACATATGCTAAGAGTGGGAATGAATGCCACTAAGCAACCCAACAGCCAGGATGCAAGAACTAATTTAATACAAAGTGTTGGTTTCATAATGGAGACATAATGCAGAGGAGAGCAGATGGCTAGATAGCGGTCATAGGACATCGCTGTCAGAAGGTAACATTCAAATGTTTCTACTGAACCAAAGACATAATATTGAGTGATGCAACCAGAAAAGGATATGGAGGTCCGCTCATGTAGAACAATATTTAACATGTTAGGAGCAATATCTGTGATCAGTATGATGTCAGATATAGAGAGTTGGGAGAGGAAGAAGTACATGGGAGAATGAAGGGTCTTGCTGTAATAGACCAGCATGATGAACAAAAAGTTTCCACATATTGTCCCAGTGTATATAATAAGGACCAAGGTGAAGAGCAGCAGATTATATATAGCCATGCTCTTAGATCCCATGAAAAATAATGTGTTGACATGACCTTCATGTGTGGTCTGTGTGACATAAGAAAAGAAATTAATAATATACCGTATTTATTTTAGCAACAAAAAAATAAAATTGTATGTTCACTTTGAAAAACGAATGAAAGCAAATAAGATGAAGTTGTGTTTACTGTCAAAGCCCAATCATGTTCAAGAGAAATAAAAAAAAAAAATAAAAAAAATAGGATTTTTAGTTACACATATTTGGTTGACTGAAGTTAACATGGCTTTATCTTATTTCCTGAGCTCAGTGAATATTCCCCTTGCTAAGTGGACAGTTTGTATTTTTTTTAAGTTTTAGTAAATTACTCTTTTAGTAAATCAGCCCCTGGCTCAGTACATTAAGCTATAGAATTTAATATTTGTCAAAATGATTATAATTTTAATGAATAAGAGCAACATAGCTTAATTAATGTATCCCACAATTTAAAAAAAAAATACTTACTTTATTCAGTAATGATATCTGATGAAAATCCATATGTGAACAATTTTAAATTAAATACTAATAAACCACCAAAAACAGAATTCAGATTTTTAAAATTATAACAGGACATTGCAATAAAAAAAATGTAAATGTAGTTAAAAGTTCAATATCACATTAATTGTCTTCATATGAATTTTTTCGGGCAGTATTTCAATTTAAGATTTAAAAAGGCAAACACAAATGAGTTCATAAATGAAAAACAAATAGAGAAAAAAAGAAAAACTAGAGAGAAAATAATAAGAATTGTATACATCTATTGTATATTTAAAGTGTATCAATGGATAAGCCCAGTTAATCAAATAAGAAACCCTTTTTCACCCAAGCATTTATACAGTATGCTGTGTATTTCTTTGCAGATTAAAGATTCCATAGAGAATAAAAGAGAGATCTCTTTGGATTTATTTTTGTGACCTTGATTTAAAAAAATAAGATTCATTTATCAATATGTTATTTTTAGAAAATGAAATACTGTAGTAAATATTTGCTCATAGATAGCAATATAACATTTTAAAGGAAACCCTCCACTGCTGACCTCTTTTGTCCTAGTTCTCAGGCTTTCATGGTGATACAATAGATTCAAAGCACAAAATCTCCCCGTTATTTTTTTTTTTAGAATTGTTACATAAGGTAAAGAACAAAAAAAGAATCTCAGGCTGCAATAAACACCTAAAGTCTGGAGCTATCCCCCACAGTACTTATATTTTGACCTCCAAAATCCTAAAATCTCAATCCAAAAGAGCATCTTAGGAATTGCAGGTGACAGATTGTTGGTGGCATGACAAGCAGTTCAGCTCTGCATTCATTAATACATTGTACATTGTGTTAATGCACGCAGTGTTAGTGCTTGAATGTGAAAAAAAGCATTAAAAAAATGCGTGTGTACAAAAAACATAAAGATTTTTTATTGAAATATATTTTTAATTTATGTAACATACTTTCATCTGAGTAGTTCTGTGTCACCATAGTAGCACTGTATATAGCGCTTGCTGATATGTGCAGGAACTAACGGAATAAATATAAAATGTATAATCTACGTTTCTAAAATCAATAAAATGGGCTAAACCCCTAAAATATACACATGTATAAATAAACAAATAGTGAATGTGCCAATAATCAAGTCCAAAAATTCAATGTAATATCAAGGTGCAAAGTGATAAAAAGCAGTTCATAGGTGGCCCATTTGTGATTGCTCAAAAACAGCCAAAAAGAAAAAAAGGGCCAGAAAAAAAGAAAGAAAAAAGTGCTGGTGATTGGTGTTAATTCCTCCAATGAGATAAAGTGTCCATTCATGCAAACACTGAGGGAAGATGTACACTCACCAGATACGGTGGGTCTCTACTACCTTACGGTAAAGGGACCATCAGAGCTTTATATGACCCTCCAGGTCTGGACAGTAGCAACTGCTGGGCTCCTCTCCCTCTTCAACCGGGATCCCCCAAGCGGGATGTGCGGGCTCTGTGCGGTTCCTCCGGGGGTGTTTAGGGAAACAAGAAGGAAGGCTCCAGATAGTGCCGTATCATTTAAAGCATATTTATTGTGCCAAAAGGTTAAAACACGTTAAAAAGACGCTGTACAATCCCTGTAGTGGATGTCTGTAGCGTGGAGAGCGGTTTGCGTTCCAGCTGACTTCAGGGTTTGTACAGCGTCGAACATGGGAAATAAGTCCATGATAGTATATAGAAGTCCCGGGTAAGAGACAGAGTGCCAGTAGAAACCATATACTGGACTGCAGTAAGGGCTAGCTCGACTGCTCCAAGCTCAGTCACAACGGGCATGTGCGCTCTTTTCTCAAGTGTAGGTACCCGCACTTGAGAAAAGAAAAGAGCGTGCATGCCCATTGTGAGCTTGGCGCATGCTCTGAAATGCATTGTGTTCTCTTCTCAGCCCCGGTGACGTCACGTTCCCAGAAACAGCCGAACCCGGAAGATGCCCAGCTGGCCTCACCCTCTCCTGGTTTCATCTCCTGGCTGCAACATCTTTAACATCTCCAGACGCTGGATCAATTAGCCTTTCCCGCAGACCACCGGACCAATCTTGAGCCTATGGTTACTTACCCCATGCGAGTTAATGATTATTGTGTGCTCCCTTGGAATAAATAATACTGCACTTAGAGGCGCTCCGCCTATTAGAAAGAATTCTTCAATAGATATATCATGACCTGGATAAAAGAGGACCTTCACAGACATTGAGCAATATTATTTACAGGGAATTAGGGGGTCAATTTAAAAGGGTGCTTTTGTACATGTTTTTATTCATTCATTTGGTAAAGTGTTGCTAAACCCAGAAGCCTACATTCACTATATCTGGTCTCCCACATTACACAGACCATGGAAATGCAATTATTTTAGTAAATATAAAAAACAACAAAAAATGGAAAGCACACTCAGGGCTGAACATTTTTCCCCCCCCGAAATACAATTAAAAAGGAGGGGAGGAAAAAAGAGCACACTCTCACTCATGGGAATATCCCAATTGCACGAGTGGCAACAATAAGCATACAAAAGAAATAGGGACAAGAGAAAAGAGAAAAATTGCCCCAAAACGCCATAATAATTTGAGTAACCGGGGTCAATAAAGCAGCCAATTTTCAAAAATAAACACCAGTACAATTATTAAATAAAAAACAAGTATTTATTGAACCATTGTAGAACAAACGGTGATTAATTGGAAAAAACAATAAAGAACCTTTCACCTTACCAACAATTTTTGACTATGCAGTCATATAAAAACACATATGTCATACGGCTGCTGCACATACACACCACTAGAGCAACATGGAAGAATTGAAGCACAAGGCAATATAAATACCAAATAACATTGAGGAGCTACACAGAGCCCAGTCCAGAGTCAGGCAAATCCAAGGGCTAGCAAACCTCCACAGTGCCATCCAAGGAAAGCCGACAATCAGACTGAGCCCAGAGCAGGGCTAAAAATGACTAGCAATGTCAGTGAGTTCTCCATACACAAGCCGATTTAAGCAGTACACATTCAAAAATAAAAATCCAAATGCTCATGCTTGTGTGGTAAAACCAATCCAATGACACTGCTCATCATTTAGCTAGACCAACATTGGCTGTTGAAATGTGAGTAAATGAGGATCAGAAAAGATCATCTTTAAATAAATAATGATGTGGACAATTTAGAGCTAGAGAAATGGTAGCTCGCTCAAAGCAAAGGAATTTGAGGTCTACAAGGATCTTCATTTACTTTTGCGTTAAGTGTTGCTTCGCTATTTACATGAATGTAGAGACAAAGTGATTCAAGGCATGATATTGTTTTAGAAGAAGGCAAAAAAAAAGTCCCTTGATGACCTCATGGAACTATTAGGTGACAGTGATGATTTTTCATCAGATGACTTTGATGATGCCCTTATCCTCAGACAGGCTAGTCTTAATGTGAAGTCCAAAAAAATGATCCCTCTCTCTAAGAAAAATGGATCAATCAATTCATTGACAGAGTTGCTTTGGATCTTAAATTGATTGATTGGCGATATATGGGGACTGATAATCTTGCAAAATCAGAGAGACTGGCCTTACATGAACTGAATGAGGCTAAGGGCATTATAATCAAGAAGAGTGATGAAGGGGGAAATGTGGTGGAGGAATACTATGTGAGGGAGGTGAGACGTCAGTTGGACAATAATGAGGTTTATCTGAAGTTGAGTTCCTCTCCCTTCCCAGACGTAAAAATGAGATTGAACTCTTTTTTCTCTTTGGCCCATGAGGCAGACCTCATTTATAAAAGGGAGTTGAATTTTCTTAAAGTGTCGGAGTTTAACATTCTGGTACTTTATATAATCCCCAAATTGCACAAAGATTTTTTGAATCCACCTGGCCGCCCAATTGTGTTGGCTATTAATGGCCCTTTGGAAAAAAAAGACCAATATTTGGATGAACTTATTAAACCTATGGTTCCTCTTTTGGATTAATGTATACAAGATACAAAGGATCTATTGTGCAAACTTCAGGGATTCATGGTGGAGGAGGATTGGATTCTGGTAGGGATCAATATAGAATCCCTATATACCTCAATCCCCCACCCTGGGGCCTTCCGGCCGTTGAGTATTTTCAATGTAAACATTATCCAGCTGTGGCACATCAGAATGAATTTATTCTTGAGATATTGGAGTTTGTCTTACAGAATAATTTCTCTCAATTTGATGGTAATTTTTACCAACAGACCTCTGGGACCTCAATAGGGGCACCATGGGCACTGGCCTATGCGTGCCTCCATTTAGGGAAGTGGAAGAAAAATTGGTCTATGGACTTTCGGATTTTGTGGAATCTGTGGCCTTTTGGGTGCGCTATATTGATGATATCTTGGTGGTCTGGAGAGGTCATGAATAGGGTCTTCTTAACTTTATTGATAGACTTCAACATAATGAATGTAACTTCAGGCTAACTTATTCTTTTGATTGAAGAAGTATCTCTTTTCTGGACCTCCAGATCACCAAGGATGATAAACATCTTGTAACTTCCACTTTCCGTAAGCCCACAGCCACCAATACATTGCTACGAGCAGATAACTTTCATTCTCCCTCCTTGATCCGTGGAATCCCGGTCCGACAGTTCCTCAGAATTTGGAGGAACTGCTCTAGGGAGAAAGATTTCTTTTAGGAGGCACATGATATGGTCCATAGGTTTAAGGAAAGAGGTTATTCCAACAAAGTCCTCAAGACAACTAAAAAGAAAGCGATTATGAGGGACCACAGTTCCCTTTTGAGGAATAAGGAAGTAGCTAAGATGAATAATGTGGGCCGTGAGCCCACTAGGTTCATTACACGGTATGGAGTTCAGTGGGTTAAAGTGAGAGAGGTACTTTCCTCACATTGGCATATTCTACAGCAATGTCCTGTTTTGAGTAAAATTGTTGGTGATTATCCTAAAATGGTGCCTCGACGAGCCCCAAATCTTGCAGATAAACTTACCCAATGTGAATATACTCGCTCACTGGACACCACGTGGCTTTCATCTTTTCCTAGGACAATAGGCCTGTTTCCTTGCGGGCACTGTCAAATTTGTCCTCATGTTGATAGGACAAATAGGTTTTTTGATTCAAGTGGGAACAATTCTTACTTGATTAAAACCTTAATTAATTGTTCTACAGCACAAGTCATCTATTGTATTAGTTGTCCTTGTAAGACAAAAAGACAATTGCAGATACGTCTTGGAGAGCATTTGAGGGAAATAAAGAAAAAAGAACCCGAGAGTTCTTTGGCACAACATGTTTTACAGTTTCATGAGTCCAAAATTGAAGGTCTAAAGGTTAAGGGCACCTTCGCACTGAAAATTAGCCCTAGAAGGGAAGATTTTGATCGAGTATTTATTGAAAAAATAAAAATTTTGGATATATAGACTAAATTCTCTCTGTCCCAATGGCCTCAATAAAGAAATGATCCTGCAGGTATTTCTAGATTGAGAAACATAAGGGTCATTTATTCTTCCATTTTCCACCCCCTTCCCTCTCTCCTCCCCCCACCTTACCTACCCCCTTTCTCCTCTCTCTTCCCTATTTTTACCAATTTTTCTTTTCTTTTTCTTTAATTTATATATAATTATTATTTTTTTTATTTTTTATTTTATTTTTTTTTTTTTTTTTGCTTCACTGACATTGCTAGTCATTTTCAGCCCTGCTACAGGCTCAGTCTGATTGTCGGCTTTCCTTGGATGGCACTGTGGAGGTTTGCTAGCTCTTGGATTTGCCTGACTCTGGACTGGGCTCTGTGTAGCTCCTCAATGTTATTTGGTATTTATATTGCCTTGTGCTTCAATTTTTCCATATTGCTCTAGTGGTGTGTGTGCAGCAGCCGTATGACATATGTGTTTTTATATGACTACGTAGTCAAAAATTGTTGGTAAGGTGGAAGGTTCTTTATTGTTTTTTCCAATTAATCACCGTTTGTTCTACAATGGTTCAATAAATACTTGTTTTTTGTGCTGGTGTTTATTTTTGAAAATTGGCTGCTTTATTGACCCCGGTTAATCAAATTATTATGGCGCTTTCGGGCAATTTTTCTCTTTTCTCTTGTCCCTAATTCTTTTGTATTTTAGTAAATAAAACCTGCTAAATACAGTACCTTTTAGGGGCGTCAAGTCCCTGGCGGACATCAGCGTCGGCGGGGCTCTGGCCACATTTGATGACCTAAAGGCTAAGTTTCAATTGCCTAACTCCTTCTTTTTCAGGTTCCTCCAACTCCGTCATGCCTACCGCGCGCAGTTTCCCGCGCCTGTGGCTGGTCTAGAGCGCAGCGACTTTGAGTCCCAGTTATGGGACCCTGGTATGCGTCAGCCGCTCTCCACCATCTACAAGGCCTTGTTTCCTTCAGTCCATGCTGGACTGATGGGACTGCGGGCGGCGTGGAGCGCCGGGGAGGAGGGTCTGGACGATGAAGATTGGGAGGACATCTGGGATAGCTCGTTCCAGCCGCTCATAGCGACCAGGGACGTGCTGATCCAATTTAAAATTCTACATAGGATCTATTACACTCCGCACAAGCTGCACCATATCTATCCTAGTGTCTCGGCCTCCTGCTGGAGATGCACATGCACTTCTGCAGATTTTTCGCACATTTTCTGGGACTGCCCGCACATTGCTTCTTATTGGCTGGAGGTGACCCGTTTTGTGTCCAGTCTGACTTCCTCCTCGGTTCCGATGACAGTGGGGGTCTGTCTTCTTGGCCTGGTCGACCAGTTGGTGACGGCCAGGGTGACGAGGACCCTTATCGGAATATTGCTGTTTTATGCCAGGAAGGCTATAGTCCTCAAGTGGAAGTCTCCTCATTCTCCGACCCTAGGCTTCTGGAAAGGGTTGGTTAATGAGGTGGTTCCGCTGTACAGAGCGACCTATATCTCCAGGAATTGCCCTAAAAAATATGAAAAGGTCTGGCAAGCCTGGGTGGATTCCAAGTCCACGGTTGACGAGCGAGGCTCCGAGTCTGACACGGCTTAAACTCTGGTGGGACCTTGGGGAGAGAGAACAGAGACTAGGTGTTCCTGTCTAAGTATTGGTTTGTCTTGCCAATGTTGATTCCTAATTGAGGGTGATGAGCAGTGTGGTTGCGGGTTGTTTTGGGTGGGTTTTTTCAGGAGTTGTGTTGATGTCTGTTGGCCGGGGTATGCCCCTTTTTGGCCTTGTCTTTCTATGTGTTTAAACTCAATAAACAGAATTTTCAAAAAAATAAAAAAATACAGTACCTTTTCTCATCAGTAGTATACAGGTGCATCCTATAAAATTAAAAGATCATCAAAAAATTAATTTATCTAGGGGGGGTGGATACCACGGAGTGTGATGGTCGCTTGATCCAAGAGCTCCTGTGAGTGAACGTGAATACCCCATATCTACGGCACATCAAATACCTGTCACCGACTCCACTTGCGGCTCTCAACACAATGGAACAGCTGCTACACTGATGGGAGATAAGGAGGAGACGAGCCGACACCATGCCACTGAAAAAGCTCTCTGAATCCTTCCTCCAACAACATGGCGGCAGGGAGAAGCTTTACAACGCGGGTCTTGACCCTCTAGTGGGAGGTCTAAATGCCAGCGACCAACTGAATTGATCTGTCTAACAGTATGCGATAAAAACAGGGGTTTAGCTGCACACATTTGCAAATACATGCGTAAGCTGCAGGCCCAAGCAAGGCACCCTGTTATCTGGAGGAGAGGTGACTAGAGGGAGCCCACCCCTCCTTAAAGGCAGAGGGTCACACTGAACACCCAGCACATCGCACAATGGCAGCAAAGATGTCAGTGCATTGCCTGGCTCAATATAAATATCAACGATAATACAAAAAGTGGTCACCACCTTCACCTATAACTGGTCTTAATGGTAAGGAGCACTGTATGGGCGGGCACAGGTAAAAAAAAACAATGAGATTTCCAGTCACAACTTACCAACCAGCCAGCGGCCAACCGAATAGACCTGTCTAACAGTATGCGTTAAAAACAGGGGTTTAGTTGCACACATTTGCAAATACATGCGTAAGCTGCAGGCCCCGGCAAGGCACCCTGTTATCTGCAGTCCCTAACTCTACAATTTAAAGAGTCTCCACAATGGAAGCACATGCATTCTGATGAGATAGATGGAGGAGAGGTGACTAGAGGGAGCCCACCCCTCCTTAAAGGCACAGGGTCACACTGAACACCCAGCACATCGCACAACGGCAGCAAAGATGTCAGTGCATTGCCTGGCTCAATATAAATATCAATGATAATAGAAAAAGTAGTCACCACCTCCACCTATAACCAGTGTTGGTAGTAACTGCGTTTAAGTAAACGGCGTTACTTAACGCAGTTACTTTTCAGGGTAACGAGTAATCTATCTGATTACTCGTCTTTTCCCTGTAATGCCGTTGCCGTTACTTTCGGCTGCGTTACTGCAATTACATCTACCGCCACTAGATGGCAGTAGATGTAATTGTATTCCCCCTCTCCTCTATGACCGCTGTCCGCGGTACTGGAGAGAGAAGAGGAGGAGACTCAGTCGAGTGAGTCACGTGGCGACAGGAGTCGGGACAGCAGCAGCACAGCGCGCCAGGAGAGGGCATACAGTGTGGGCGGTGAGTCGGCGATCCGACCCAGCCATTGCCACCCACAGTGCCAAACAGTGCTCAGCATTAGGTAATGTACAACATAATATATGTGTTGCAGTGGTCAGTGTTATGGAACTATTATGTTGCACCAGGAGTGAAGTGCTCAAAATTATGCAATATACAACATACATTGCAACAGTCAGAGCGCAGGGGTCAGAACAACATGGAATGCATAGCACAGCTTGCACAGTGCTGAGTAAGTGTCTCCTTACATTGGTAGTCAAGTGCCCTCTGAAATTTTGATGGTCAGTGCTCCCATAACACTGATGTTCAGTGGTTTTGTGCCCCCTCTCGTTAGTGGTTAGGGGTAATTTTCGTGTTTACTTACCAGAGAAAAGCTGTATAGATTCCACGTGGCCACATCCATTCCTAAATGTCAGAGCCACATCATGCCAGAACTATGCAGACAGTATTAGGTTTACCATCACCCTCTGCATTGCTGATGAAAAACAGCAGAGAATGTCACTCTGACCATCAGGCTAACTTGCTCTGTTAAAGGTCTTGCTAGACATGGGGCACCAGACAGGAGACCCAGGATATGATGACGTATATGGGAATAGTGATGCTAATTTATAGGTACTGGTTGTGGCAGAAGTAGGGGCCCCACGCTCATTCAGGGGCAAATTTATACTTCTTATCCCCTAGGGCAGGGGTGTCAAACTGGCGGCCCTCTAGCTGTTGCAGAACTACAAGTCCCATCATGCCTCTGCCTGTGGGAGTCATGCTTGTAAATGTCAGTCTTGCAATGTCTCATGGGGCTTGCAGTTCTGCAACAACTGGAGGGCCAGCAGTTTGATACCTGTGCCCTAGGGTCAACTGTTTTGTGCCATGTTCTTCCTACATCAGTCATGTAACTAGCATTAGGCTCAATTCACATTAGCCCAACTCCAAAGTCGCACAACTTTCAGTGCAACTTTGGGATGTTACTTTGATTCGACTTTGATGTGACTTTTTTACAATCAGTGGCATTGAATTCACATCAAAGTCGAACCAAAGTAGTGCAGGAACCTCTTTTAAAGTCAGACAGACTTGTGTAGTATCAGTTAAGATGGCTCTCATAGGGAAACTTTGAATTTCATGTCATCCGACTTGGGGTCTCACAAGTCGGATCCTATGTCACATAAATGTGAACCAACCCTTAGTGTTAAAGTTACACAAGGCAAATGAGTCTGGGACAGAGAGGCCAACACTGGGTAAGTACATTTAGAACCAATAACTAGAATTTTAGTGCAAACCATCAATTTTATCTATTAGCAGTTCATTTCTAAGTGCACAGACCTAGAAGGAGAGAATTATTCACAGTACATGATTCCACCAGCACACATACACAAACAGAGCAGGTAGAACAATGAAGAAGATCCTGCCAGTTGCACTAGCATGTAAAGGTAGGAACCCTTTCTCACTTTTTTTTTAATCAGCACCCTGGAATTTCAAGCTATGCTTCAGCCCAAATTCCTAATTTAAAGTGTTACTAAACCCAGGACCCTGCATCTACTATATCTATGCTCCCACTGTACACAGAACACGGAAATGCAATAGTTTTAGAAAATATACATTTCTAAATAACTTTTTTTTATCAGCAGTTAGAGCAGTCTTGTGACTTCTATCAGTTTCTGGTTAAAGCTTGTAGGAGGAGTTTTCATTCTCCTGTAATTGTCCCATAAGGCTGATGGACCCCTGATCTTTTGTCTGGACAGTGATGATTGGCCCTGTGCTAGAACGTAATTGCATTATAGAATAGTAAAAAAAGTCGCAGTTATTTTGCTGAGTAACTAATTACTTTTTCAATGTGGTAACTGAGTCAGTAACTCAATTACTTTTTGGGAGAAGTAATTTGTAACTGTAACTAATTACTTTTTTAAAGTAAGATGACCAACACTGCCTATAACTGGTCTTAATGGTAAGGAGCACTGGAAGGGCTACCTCCTATAACATTTTGGTGCACATACCTCTTATCAAGCAGACCTTGAGGATAGATCACGTCACAACAACAATAAATTAAGGGGCATCGCAGAAAGCATTCAACCAAATCAACTGCCGCACTATGTTCGCGACTTATTTACAGCAGTCTTACCTAATCTTACTTCAACGGATCTCACCATTGATAGAATCCATCCTATTCCAAAACCTTCTTTTTTACCTTAAGAGGTACCACATGATGTCTTGCTAAGGATCTACTTTTTCCAGGTGAAGGAAAAAGTACTGGAGGCCTTCCGACGCAGCGACCACCTCCTAGAACAAGCTGCACATATTCAAGTGCTCCCAGACTTCTCTCAATATACGCTACAACGACGACAGAACTTAAACACCATCACTAAAGCCATGCGTAACAATAAAATCATCTACAAATGAAAATACCCAGCTAAGTTGTGTGTATCTCACAATGGTACCATCTGCCACAATAGACACCCTGGATGAAGGCATACATTTCCTCCGTCAATGGGGGATAATTCCAGATTCCCAACCTACGTTGCCTGTCCCTCTGCTTCAGCATTAACAATCCCAACATCTTCCACCTGACTGGCAAGTTGTCACACGGAAGTCTAAATCTTTCGCACGTAAATCTCAAGCGATCTATTAACATGACATTCCCGGAGCCGTAGGATACTAGACCTGAAAAGAGTACCTACTACCGTACTCACAACCCGTGACACAGGCAGCATTTGCTGCACCCAAGGTTCTAAATGAACCTTCCTTTTTATATTTTTTGTTTTTTTGTTACTGTTCTCATGGTTTTTGGCGTTACTTTGGACATCAGGTGCTATATGTCTCTGACTATTCTCCTTTTCTCAACCGACAAACTTTTGGACATTATTCTCATTTTGTGCACGGTCACATGCCTTTTGGATTACCTCCTTGTAGATGGCTACATGCTACTGACTCTTTCAAAATTGCGCTCCACTCTTCCCTCATGCGTTCTGCCACAGACGCTTATGGACGACCCTTCAACTCAAACACCCATCTTCTATTCACATACAAGTACTCACAACAATGCTTCTCCCCATTCAACTGACTCACCCGTCTCATCGTTCTTCTCACCATTCCTTATGTGTCTTATCGTGACCATATAGAAAGAACCACCTAGATACTTTCCCGGAACTGTTGCAGCCAATGTTCACCTAAACCTGGTGACTCTATGTAGTTATGTAACCCCATCCCCTCTCTGTCTTCTCTTTACATTTTGCTAATATTATTGTCTTAATTCCATCCCTCTATATCGAATATTGTGCAGATCTAAGTGGCTCCCCACTTGCCACCATGCAAAGTTTTTGTAGTATAATCTTTCCAATAAAATCTATTGAAAAAAAAAAAAAGAGACAAATGGTGGAATTTGCCTCGGCTTACAATGATTTAGTTGATGCACATAGCGAGCACTCGGGGGATCACCAGTTTCTCAAAAATAAAAATGCAGTTCTGAAGGATCACTCCAGAAGAACTATTACAATTAGGGGCTTTTCTGAGTCACTAAAACTCAGCGAGCTGAAGCAATATCTTTGTCAACTATTTCTTAAGCTATGCCCTGACCTGTCTCCTGCAGATCTTCTCATTGGCTGAGCTCAAAGAATTTTCAAACCCTTGTATTTGCCATTCTCTGTACCTTAAGACATTTTGAGAACAGTTTATCACAGCTGCCAGAGCCTCCAAATCTTTACCAGAACCTAACACTCATAATATACTTTATGCAGGTCTCTCAGCTGCAACTTCTCAAAAATGAAAATAGTTTAAATCACCAAAACGCTCAGGGAGAACAACATCCCCATCTCGACTGCTGCGCTCCAAACCACCTACCAGGGTTTCTGATCCATGGTCTACAGCAGGGAAAATTTGTTCAACCGTCTATGTTTCCATGCTCATATCATGTTTTATAAGGCGGGAAGACCCATATGTTTATTACAGTTATCTTTAGCTAGCTGGTCCCCTGGATGTGTTGTATGCCAAGCATCATTTTTTCTGATGTTCTGCTTCTGGTTATTGTTTATCTATTATTATTTTTTCTATGAATCTTTTTACTCTCAGGGTTACTAATGTGATTACATTTTACATTGTCAATATTTGCCTTATAAATATTTCAAGGTGTAGCCTTTCTCAACAGTCAGTTGCATTCTCTATTTGGTTTTCATTATGGCTATTACGATTACTACCCTTTTCCAGGCTCACCAACCCTTTTAAGAGAGTGCTACTATGGAAAGAATTTCTAAAGCTCAATACAGATATTTTCTCTTTCAATATCTCTTTTAGGGTCCTTTCACACGGCCGCTCCGTGTGTCCGCAAATCATCCAATCCGTTTGCGGATGATTTGCGGACATAATGTAAGTGAATGGCACTGCGGGTGTCAGCGGAATACCACCCGCTGACACCCGATTTTCCTCCATTCAGTTCTGTTCCGTTTTTACAAATGGAACAGAACCCATTTTTTCTTCCGTGTAAAACACGGAAAGGAAGGAAAATCGGATGTCAGCGGTGTTATCCGCTGACATCCGCAGTGCCATAGACATACATTATGTCCGCATATCATCCGCAAACGGATGGGATGATATGCGGGCACACGGAGCGGATGACAGAAATGTCATCCGCTCCGTGGAAGAAAAAAAAAAAAAGTCCCGCAGCGGACCTTTCACACGGAGCGGCCGTGTGAAAGGAGCCTTATTGTAATTTTCCAAAAAAACAAAATAATACACAAAAAACAAAACAACAAAATTTCAACATAAAATGTTGCAATACAATTATTGATCATAACATTTTGCCTCAAAAAAAAAAAAAAAAAGATGGGGGGAAGAGGAAAGGAGGAAAGGACAGGGAGAGAAATAGGAAAGGGGAACCTTCAATCCAACTCAGTTTAACCGTCAAACAATGGGGTTTCCATATATATATATATATATATATATATATATATACTGTATATATATATATATATATATGCTCATTATCTTCGATCTATCGTCACTAGACATCGATCTTATAATAAAAGAGAAACCTGTTCCCCATAGCCCATTCACGTTTTACCTCATGATCAATAAATTCATTCCTACTAAGCAATCCTTACATTAACACACATACCTTATCTAATCCATTGTTACCATACATCTTAGATTGTTTAGCCATGGATTCCATCTAACCGCAAATATTTTCTTCGCCGAACTTATAGTAGCCATAATTTTTTTCCATCTCACATTGCTGATTAAGTAATGTAACAATATCAGATGGAGATGGTATCTCCTGAGATTTCCATCTTCTTGTGATTAAGAGTTTTGCCGCTAATAAAAGATGTAAGACCACTACTTGATACTTTACAGGTAACCACCTGCCCTCTGGATCCTGTTCCCTCGCAAATGCTACGGTCACCTTCTGGCTCTATTCTACACTCTCTAACCCACATCTTCAATCTCTCCCTCTCTTCTGGCATCTTCCCCAACTCTCTAAAACACGCACTAGTCAGCCCTATACTCAAAAAGCCCTCACTGGACCCAACCGATCTTAACAACCTACGCCCTATTTCCTTGCTCCCCTTCTCATCCAAACTCCTCAAAAGTCTAGTCTACAACCGACTGTGCGACCACCTTGCCGTGAATAGCCTCCTTGATCCCCTTCAGTCCGGATTTCGGCCTCAACACTCCACTGAAACTGCTCTCCTAAAACTGACAAACGATCTACTAAAGGCCAAAACCAACGGACACTATTCTGTACTCCTACTTCTGGACCTTTCTACTGCCTTTGATATGGTTGACCATCCCCTCCTCCTCAAAAAACTCCACGCCTTTGGTCTCCGTGACTGTACTCTTCACTGGATATCTTCCTACTTGTCCAACCGCGCCTTTAGCGTTATGTACAATTCTACTTCCTCCTCTCCTCTTCCCTTCTCTGTTGGGGTCCCCCAAGGCTCTGTTCTTGGACCCCTCCTATTTTCAATCTACACCTCCTCTCTGGGTCAGCTGATAGCCTCCCACGGCTTCCAATACCATCTCTACGCTGATAATACCCAAATCTATCTATCCACCCCTCAGCTCTCTCCCTCAGTCTCCTCACGTATCACTAATTTACTATCAGATATATCGGTCTGGATGTCTCACCACTTCCTCAAACTCAACCCATCCAAAACCGAGCTTATAATTTTTCCTCCACCACATGCCCCTTCCCCTGATTTCTCCGTTAATATCGATGGCATTACTATCAGCCCATTCCCGCATGCCAAGGTCTTAGGTGTTGTCCTGGACTCTGAACTCTGCTTTAAACCCCACATCCAATCGCTGTCCAAATCTTGCCGCCTCAGCCTCAGCAACATCACCAAAATACGCCCCTTTCTAACCAAAGACACAACAAAACTCCTAGTTCACTCTCTGGTAATCTTGCGCCTCGACTACTGCAACTCCCTTCTCGTTGGCTTACCTATGCACAGGCTATCCCCCCTTCAATCCATCATGAATGCTGCCGCCAGACTCATCCACCTTACCAATCGCTCATTGTCCGCTGCTCCCCTCTGTCAAGCCCTCCACTGGCTTCCGCTCACCCAACGAATTAAATTCAAAATACTTACAACATCTTACAAAGCAATCCACAGCTTAGCCCCCAGCTACATCACTAGCCTAGTCTCAAAATACCAACCTAATCGCTCTCTTCGTTCCTCTCAAAACCTCCTGCTCTCTAGCCCCCTCGTCACCTCCTCCCATGCTCTCCTCCAGGACTTTTCCAGAGCCTCTCCAATCCTATGGAACTTCTTACCCTTATCTGTCCGATTATCTCCTACTCTATTAGCTTTTAGGCGATCTCTGAAAATCCTCCTTTTCAGAGAAGCCTATCCTACCAACACCTAACAAATGTACCTCCATTTTCTCCATCAACCCATCCCCCACGGTTATTTCCATTTGTTTCACTTGACCGTCCCTTCTAGATTGTAAGCTCTAACGAGCAGGGCCCTCTAGTTCCTCCTGTTTTGAACTGTATTGTAACTGTATTGTCTTCCCTCACATTGTAAAGCGCTGCGCAAACTGTTGGCGCTATATAAATCCTGTATAATAATAATAATAATATTTAGATGCAAGATCGCCATCTCAGGACTTGGAATAATGTTTTTTCTACAACTTCTAAGATCATAGAGAATATTTTATTCCAAAATGCTCTAATCGATTTACACTCCCAAACTATATGGAATAGCATCCCTTGTTCACCACACTCTCTCCAACATAATGCTGGAGTTAAGGGGTAAAATTTGGAAAGTTTAGTGGGGGTCAAATACCAAAAATGTAAAGTCTTTTGATATAATTCCCAATGATTAGTACATTTTGAGGAAGCATATGTGGCAGCAAAAGCTTTTAATCAGTTAGTTTCCGGGAAAGATTTCCCCAGTAATCTTTCCCATTTAAGAACAGTAGTGGCTTTAGAATAGGTGTTATGCTTGTTCAATATATCATAAATAACTGAAATACCGTTGGCAGTAGCCAAGGGTGCTTAATACAACTTGTATATAGAAATTGGTAATTTAACATATGAAGGAAGGCTATTTTTCCGTAGAAAGGAAAATATTTGATAAAGCTCAAAAAAGCTGACGGTGGTATTCTATACTGGTGATCAAAATATTCAAAGGATGAATCCCTGTTTCATTACACAGTTCTTTCAAGCAATTAACCCCCTTTCTCAACCACAATTTTATATCATCATTTGGGATGAAGTACGTGAGAACTGACAGGGGAGTAGGGAATTCACATGTCACCCCATATTCAGGAGGCGAACAAAATACTTCTGCCCACGTTGTATAGGCAGTTTGCACTGTAATAGATTGGATATTGGGCACAACAGCTCCAATCATTACAGCTATCATTGTGGTCCTAAGATTTTCTTGATTACAATCATCCACCTCTAATCCCAGCGACAATTTATGCTGCACAGGCGTCCACCAATATATCAATTGATCGAATACAGATGCTTTATAATATGCAGAAACCCAAGGAACTCCCATCCCTCCATGCCTCCTATGTCTCCTCATAATGAGGGACGTGTATCGGGGTGGTTTTCCTTCCCATATAGTTTGATTGAAGCACTTTTGAACAGAGACACAATATTGAGGTGGTAAGGGAATTGCCAACGTACGAAACAAATAAAGTAGTTTGGGAAGTATAATCATTTTTAACATAGCCACTCTGCCTGCTACAGTCAAATCTTGAACCTTAAGTTCTCTAATTTGTCGTGACAAAGTGTCCAGAAAGGGTTTATAATTATAATCATAAAGTTGGGAAATAGATGAAGTTAAATTAATCCCCAGGAATGGTATATACGAAGACCATGTAAAGGAGAATTTTCCGGTTATATATTTCTGTACTGATGTGGGAACATTAACACTCATAATCTGTGATTTTGTAATATTTAATTTGTAATATGATACTGCACTAAAATCATTTATCATTTTCTCTACTTCTATTAAAGATGACGCTGGATTTGTAATGCTTAACATGACATCATCAGCAAATAAGCTAATCTTATGTTCAACTTCAGCAACTTTCCACCCTGTTATCTTCGCGTTGTTCCTAATACTCTGACCAAAAGGCTCCATAGGCAACGCAAAGACAACTGGTGAGAGGGGACATCCCTGCCTAGTCCCATTGGTTATCCCAACCGATTTAGATAATATTCCCGATATAAGTACATTTGCTGTTGGTCTGGAATAAAGAAACATTATATTTTTTTCTAACCAACCCACAATCCCAAATTTATGCAGCACTGCCTCCAAATATCCCCAATGGATCCTGTCGAATGCCTTTTCTGCATCCAAAGAAAGTAGCAGGGAAGGCGTCCGACAGGATCCCATCCGTGTCAACAGATTCAAAAGTCTTCTCGTGCCATCAGGAGCTTGCCGTCCTGGCACAAATCCCACCTGGTCTGCATGTACCAACTGGGGTAAAAACTTCTGCAGTCTACTTGCCAAAAGCTTGGCAAAGATTTTAATATCTGCATTTAATAAGGAAATTGCCTATAAGATGAAGGGTCCTCAGTATCCTTTTTTTGCTTGGGGATTGTGACAATTGATACCTTCAACATTTCCGATGGGAATGTACCAGTGGAAGCTGCTAATCCAAATACTGATTTTAAGTGGGGAGCTACTTCTGTAGATAAACTTTTATAGAATTAATTGGGAAACCCATCCTCCCCCAGTGATTCCTGATTGGGGAGTTTGATGATGACTGAGCTAATTTCCAGAGTTGAGAATGGTTGGGATATTGAACTCAACTGATCCTCTGTAAATTTAGGTAACAAAATTTGTGCCAAATAGTTTGAGATAATCTCTGTGGTAGGTTGGGGGATAGTTGTATCCTTTTGAAGATCATATAATGACTGATAATAATCTGCAAAGGGGTTGGCAATATCTCTAGGATTTGTTAACCTCCTATGTGAATAAGGGTGTAAAAGTGCTTATATTTTGTTACTAAGTTGTTTAGATTTTACTTTTTTAGCTAACCAACGTCCCACCCTATTACCCAGGCCATATTCTTTAGCTTTAAGGACCTTCAGGTGATATTCCTGTTTATTTAACAAAAGTAACCTTAGTTCTTGTCTAAGTTTCAGTATAGTCTGTGTACATTGTGAAGTAGGATTTTCTTTATTTGTTTTTTCCCCCAAAGCTATGCTATCAAGAATATCTCCTATCTTTTTTTCCCCTCTGGCGGTTAATATATGATGACTTTTTAATCAAAATGCCCCTCATGTATTCTTTATACGCATTCCATAATGCAAATTTGTTAACTTCTGATACAGATATTTTATGTGTGCACTTCTCTAATACCAAAGCTTCCACCTGTCAACACCGGCTTTTTCCTCACTGCTTCCCTGCTAATGCCTAGCAGAAGCAGAAAGGAGTAATAATCACAATGCGCTCCTCTGTTTATATTCATTTACAGCATGTAGACAAATAGCCATGGTAGATTTGTTATTTTAACAGCTTCTTTTAATAATCACGCATTGAGTATAGCATCTACTGTATTTATGACCCCAATTCCCACCAAAATAAGTTTTATAAGACCATCTTGTGCAAACCTAACCAATTTCCATAATCTGTGGCATTTTTAATGACATTTCTGATCCTATTTTAGACACTTCTAACATACTTAGAAGGAAATCTACTGTTCTATCCTTTTTGATGAGTACAGACGATCTTTATGATCCTTGGAGATGCCTTCATGACAGCGAGAAAGACTACACCTTTTATTTCTCTTCCCAATATACTCGTGAATTGATCTGTTCCTGATGGATAAACATACCTTACAAGCCATTTTGGACTATATACTCTATATATACTATATAGCCCTATATACTCTCACCCAGGTATTTCGGGTGTTGCAGTCGGAAAGAGGGTCTACAAAGGCTCTATGCGGACGACGTGTTAATAGTAACTACAGACCCTCTGAACTCACTCTGAGAGGTCAGCTCACTTCTAGAAAAATTCAGTTCAGTAGAAGACGTAGAAGGACGTGGAAGAGGTTTTCTTCCGATGACTCTTCCATGAAGACCATATTTGTACAAGTATCTCTTTATAGTGGAATAGTGTACCACAACTCCAGTGTCTGCCAGATCTTTCTGGAGGGATTGTGCAGTCAAACGTGGGTTTTGAATTGTTTTTCTCACAATCCTGTGAGCTGTCCTGTCTGATATTTTTCTTGGTCTTCCAGATCTTGCTTTAACTTCCACTGTTCCTGATGACTGCCATTTCTTAATTACATTCCGAACAGAGGATATTGACATCTGAAAACGCTTTGCTATCTTCTTATAGCCTTCTCCAGCTTTGTGAGCGTCAACTATTTTCAGTTTCAGTTTTCTAGACAACTGCTTAGAAGATCCCATGGTGCTGATTGTTGGGGCAAGGTCAGATGAGTCTGGGCATTTTTGAGATTGACATCACCTGGTCTTCCCAGACGATGATTGAGAACAATCCATGACACTGGCAGGTCTCAGCCTTGCAAAGGGAGCAGTGCATGCTATAAATTCTGCAGGGTGCCCAAACTTTTGTAGACGCCATTTTTTTGTTTTCTGTAATTTTGAAAGTGTCAATGATGGAAATAAAATCTAACTTGTGTTGACATATAAGAATGTCTAATCTGTAATTTGATCCCTTTTGGAGATTTTTCCATCTTTCCTTGGCTTCTTTATGCACATTAATACAAATTTTTACCTGGGGTGCCCAAACCTTCGATCCCCACTATATATATATATATATATATATATATATATATATATATATATATATATATGTACATACATACTTTACCTTATTTATAGTTATTTATTATATTATAATTTATGATTTTGTGTTTCAAACTTTATCATACCCGAGATGTTATAAAGAAGAACGCACAGTAAAAAAAAAAATCATATGTAAATAGTTGGTTTGGGCTGCTCGTCCTTAAGAATTACATACAAAATAATTGTACCGCTTTCAGCACCTAAAATCCGAAACAATCATACCGCCAGGGAGGTTAAAGGAGATGTAAAGCTGATTTGGCTGTACCTCTCTTATGGATCACAGGAGTGAAGTTAGTTCTCCTGTGACCCATTTTCAGCAGAGAGCAGACCTCAGTCAGCTGACGTCATAGATGTCAGTCCAGGCACCGAGTCATCACAACCACGGAGTTGAGATCCGCCAGGTGCCTGGACCGACATCCGGCTCAGCCTGTCAGCGAGCCGCTGAGAGCCTGAGCCGGACACCCCCCCCCCCACAGCTTCAGCGCTCCAATAAGAAAGGAGGGGGCAGAGCAGCGAGCCGTTGACTGAAAGTCAACAGCTCTCTGCTCAGGGATCTGTCAGAACTGAGTGATCAGTGGTGTTCCCTCCGCTCAGTTCTCAGTGCAGAGGCGCCAGGGGACAGACGCAGCATAGGAGCAATGCTGCATCCACCTAGGTAAATATAAAGGGGGGAATTCCATACATCTCCTTTAAGTGGTTATGTAGGGGGCCCATCACTAAAGCAGAAGTATGAATATAAAATGAAGCTCTTCCAGTTTCATAAGAATATTTGGAGGAACCAAAGAATGGTTGCTGCTGCTTTATGGTAGAATATATATTTTGGGATGCCAGTGTTTCTAAGCTACTTTGGGAGCTGTAAAAAAAATATATATAAAATGTATTAAATTACCAAATAATTATTACCATATTACTGTGTATTAAAAATACATTTTGACAGCAGGGTCTGAGAACTAGGAGTGGATTTTAATTAAAGGTTTTGAATATTTATCTTTTGGTTATGTAAAGCATTGTTTACAATTTCTTTGATATCTTTATTCCTCAGGCTGTATATGAAAGGATTTACAAAGGGGGTAAAAACAGTGTACAACAATGATATTATCTTATTGGTGGTTTGTGATTGCCCTTCCTTTGGAATCATATATGTGGCCATTAGGGTTCCATAAAATATAAACACAACAGTGAGATGGGAACTACAAGTGGAAAAGGATTTCATTCTTCCTGAAAAGGAGGATATCTTTAACAGAGTTACAACAATATAAGTGTATGAAACTGCTATCAGAAGGAAGGGTAATACTATCACTGGTAAGCACATCAAGGTGGCTTCCATTTGAACTTTGGATGTATCTGAACAAGAAAGTTCCAGAAGAGGATTTAAATCACAATAGAAATAGTCAATAACATTTGGCCCACAGAATTCTAGTTGACTTATGCTAAGTGTAAAAATGAATTCCAAAAAACAACCCAACAGCCAGGATGCAAGAACTAATTGAATACAAAGAGTTGGTTTCATAATGGAGGCATAATGCAGAGGAGAGCAGATGGCTAGATAGCGGTCATAGGACATCACTGTCAGAAGGTAACATTCAAATGCTTCTATTGTGCCAAAGACATAACACTGAGTCATGCAACCAGAAAAGGATATGGAGGTCCACTCATGTAGAACAATATTTAACATGTTAGGAACAATATCTGTGATCAGCATGATGTCAGATATAGAGAGTTGGGAGAGGAAGAAGTACATGGGAGAATGAAGGGTCTTGCTGTAATATACCAGCATGATGATCAAAACGTTTCCGCATATTGTCACAATGTATATAATAAGGACCAAGGTGAAGAGCAGCAGATTATATACAGCCATGCTCTTAGATCCCATGAAAAAGAATGTGATGACATGACCTTCATGTGTGGTCTGTGTGACATAAGAAAATAAATTAATAATATAACACATATTTATTTTAGCAAAAAAAAAAAAATAATAATAATAATAAATAAGTTGTGTTTACTGTCATTGCCCAATCAAGTTCAAGAGAAATAAAAAAAAAAAAAAAAAAGGATTTTTATTTGCACATATTTGGTTGATTGAAGTTAACACGGCTTCATCTTATTTCCTGAGCTCAGTGAATATTCCCCCTTGCTAAGTGGACAGTTTCTATTCTTTTAACTTTTAGTAAATTATTCTTTTAGTAAATCAGCCTCTGGCTCAGTGCACTAAGCTATGGAATCAGTACATTAAGCCATAAAATTTAATATTTGTCATAATGATTATAATTTTAAGGAATACGAGCATCATAGCTTAATTAATGTATCCCAGAATTTTTAAAAAAAGTACTTACTCTATTCTCTAATGATATCTGATGAAGATCCATATGTGAAAAAAAATGTAATTAAAAAAAAAAAAAAAAAAACAGCAAAAACACAATTCTGATTTTTTTAAATTATAACAGAACAATAAAAACATGTAGTTAAAAGTTCAATATCACGTGACTTGTCTTCATAGGAGTTTTTTCTGGGCAGTAATTCAATTTAAGATTTAAAAAGACAAACCCAAAACAGAAAAAAAAAAAACTAGAGAGAAAATAATAAGTATTGTATACATCTGTTGTACATTTAAAAGTGTATCAATGCATAAGCCCAGTTGTTCAAATAAGAAACCCCTTTTCACCCAAGCATTTATACAGTATGCTCTGTATTTCTTTGCAGATTAAAGATTCCATAGAGAATAACCAAGATCTCTTTGGGTTTATGTTTGTGACCTTGATTTCAAAAAATAAGATGAATTTATTAATATGTTATTTTTAGAAAATGAAATACTGTAGTAAATATTTGCTCATAGATAGCAATATAACATTTTAAATGAAACTCTCCACTGCTGACCTCTGTTGTCCTTGTTCTCAGGCTTTCATGGTGATCCAATAGATTCAAATCACAGAATCTCCCATTGATTTTTTTATGGAATTGTTACTTAAGGCTTTGCACAAAATAAAGAAAGAAGCTCAGGCTGCAATAAACGCCTAAAGTCTGGAGCTATCCCCCACAGTACTTATTTTTTGACCTCCAAAATCCTAAAATCTCATCCAAAATAGCATCTTAGGAATAGAGATGTCCCGAACTATTCGCCGGCGAACAGTTCCCGGCGAACATCGATTGTTCGCGTTCTCCGCGGCGGGCGAACATATGCGATGTTCGGTCCGCCCCCTATACATCATCATTGAGCAAACTTTGACCCTGTACCTCACAGTCAGCAGACACATTCCAGCCAATCAGCATACCCTCCCTCCCAGACCCTCCCACCTCCTATAAAAAAGCAAGGACAGCATCCATCTTAGATTCATTCTGAAGCTGCAGTGTTAGTTAGAGCAGGGAGAGTGCTGCTGCTGACTTAATAGGGAAATCATTAGCTAGGCCAGTGTTCTGTGTCCACTCCTGCTGTAAGGACAGCATCCTGACAGCACCCAAAAAAGCCCTTTTTAGGGCTGGTACATCAGTCTGCTTTTATTTATTTTTTTCTATATATATACAGACTGTACTGTGTGCACACCACTCATATTGGGTGGAACAGTACCTTGCAGATAAAAAAGTCATTTAATTTTTACCCTTTAATATAATTGCAGTTGCCTGCCAGTGTGTGTCAGGCCCACTGACTGAACTGTACCCACTGCCAGTGCCCACCACTCATACAGGGTGGCACAGCACCTTTCAGATAAAAAATTTGTTTAATTTTTCCTCTGTAATATAATTGCAGTTGCCTGCCAATGAGTGTCAGGTCCACAGACTGTACTGTGCCCACTGCCCACCACTCATTTAGGGTGGCACAGCACCTTGCAGATAAAAAAGTAATTTCATTTTTTCTCTGTAATATAATTGCAGTTGCCTGCCACAGACTGTACCGTGCCCACTGCCCACCACTCATATAGGGTGGCACAGCACCTTGCAGATAATAAAATTAATTAAATTTTTCCTCTGTAATATAATTGCAGTTGCCTGCCAGTGAGTGTCAGGCCCACAGACTGTACTGTGCCCACTGCCCACTAAGGATGATCGAATGGTTTGGGTCGACCATCGGTTCGACCCGAACATTGACTGTTAGAGGTTCGGCCGAATTCCGAACTTTTTGCTGAAAAAGTTCGGAATTCGGCAACCAGAACCGACCAAAATGCAATGGGACAGGAAATGGGCTTTAAAAGCCAGTGATTGGACCAGAACCATCAGTAAAAGCCAATTGAGGGGGCAGGAGAATGCTAGGAATGTGATTGGAGTGACTAGGGGGTCCAGAGGCTAATCATTAGTGAATACGCCCCCCAGTATATAAGATAGCCCCGCCAAATTCCTAGCATTGTAATACAGGGACGTGGAAGAGTGTGGAAGCAGTTCTGTTACTTCTGCTTCAAAGTGTCATTTAGCAATTATTAGTGTGAGGAAAGGGATATTTAGTGTAGTTAGGGTACTATTTTCCACTATAGTTAGATTTAATAATCTAGTTTCTGTAGGGAAAGTGTTAAGTGTAAGGGGACCGTAGTGTAGTGTAGGGTTAACTGACTCTGACTGCTATGGCAGGGTGACAAAACCCTTCCATGTCAGGGTGACCGCTATAGAGAAAAGATCGTTTCTCTTAGAACACTTATAGAACAGGGATATGGCTTCACCCCTGTCACCCTGCTTTTTGCTGCAGGCGTTTATAGGGCTTTTTTGAGGACATGTTTAAAGTCAGGCATGACATCTGAACTTCTGTGTAGGGGTATATATACACACACACATGTATGTATATATACACATATATAGGTGTGAAAGTAGCAGAAACCTATGCTTGCGCTAATGAAATAATTAACACCCATATGGCTTCTCTGCTATAACACCTATATATGTGTATGTGTATAAATACATATAAGTGTGTGTGTGTATATACCCATATACAGAAGTTCAGATGTTTTGCCTGCCTTCAAAGACCCCAAAAAAATGGCCAAAAAAAAAACGCCTGCTGCAAAAACACACCTGGGCGTTTTTGTAGCCGGTGTTTTTTTGGGCCTTTTTTGGGCGTCTTTGGAGGCAGGCATAACATCAGAACTTCTGTGTAGGGGTATATATACACACACACATGTATGTATATATACATATACACACATATAGGTGTGAAAATAGCAGAAACCTATGCTTGCGCTAATGAAATAATTAACACCCATATGGCTTCTCTGCTATAACACCTATATGTGTGTATGTGTATAAATAGATATAAGCGTGTGTGTGTATATACCCCTATACAGAAGTTCAGATGTTTTGCCTGCCTTCAAAGACCCCAAAAAAATGCCCAAAAAAAACGCCTGCTGCAAAAAAACACCTGGGCGTTTTTGTAGCTGGCGTTTTTTTGGGCATTTTTTGGGCTTCTTTGGAGGCAGGCATAACATCAGAACTTCTGTGTAGGGGTATATATATACACACACACACGTATATATATATACACATACACACATATAGGTGTGAAAATAGCAGAAAACTATGCTTGCGCTAATGAAATAATTAACACCCATATGGCTTCTCTGCTATAACACCTATATATGTGTATGTGTATAAATACATAAAAGTGTGTGTGTATATATACCCCTATACAGAAGTTCAGATGTTATGCCTGCCTCCAAAGACGCCCAAAAAAATGCCAGCTACAAAAACGCCCAGGTGTGTTTTTGCAGCAGGCGTTTTTTTGGGGCATTTTTTTGGGGTCTTTGGAGGCAGGCAAAACATCTGAACTTCTGTATAGGGGTATATATACACACACGCTTATATGTATTTATACACATACACATATATAGGTGTTATAGCAGAGAAGCCATATGGGTGTTAATTATTTCATTAGCGCAAGCATAGGTTTCTGCTACTTTCACACCTATATATGTGTGTATATATATACATACATGTGTGTGTGTATATATACCCCTACACAGAAGTTCTGATGTTATGCCTGCCTCCAAAGACCCCCAAAAAATGCCCAAAAAAACGCTTGCTACAAAACCGGCAAGGTGTGAAAATAGCGGAGCCATATCCCTGTTCTATATTAATTCTAATACAAACAAACTTTTTTTTCTGGTTCTGGACATGCTACAGTGAATCTTCACAGGTACACTTTTTAGACCCCCCAGACACTAAATCCAAAGAAATCTCATTTTTTTTTCAATAATTTTTTCAATAATTGGCTCTCTATCAAAAATGACAATTTTTAAGAACTTTTTTTTGTGTGATTAATAGTCCCTGGGGCATGACCCAGAACCCTATGCACTTTTTAGGGGCATTTATTGGGTTTTAGGGCTTCAAAATTGTGTTTTTTGATTCCAGAAGTTCGGGTCCCATTGATTTCAATGGGGTTCTGGAATCCGAACCGAACTTTCAGGAAATTCGGGTGTTCTGGTCGAACCGAACTTTTCAAAAGTTCGATCCTCCCTACTGCCCACCACTCATATAGGGTGGCACAGAACCTTGCAGATAAAACATTCATTAAATTTTTCCTCTGTAATATAATTGCAGTTGCCTGCCAATGAGTGTCAGGTCCACAGACTGAACTGTGCCCACTGCCCACCACTCATATAGGGTGGCACAGCACCTTGCAGATAAAAAATGTATTTAATTTTTCCTATAATAAAAAATAAAATTCATCCAGAAAAAACAGGAACTGGCTTTTTCATTCGAATTTCAGTAGCGCAGGGATGGTGATAGCCTCTTACCAAATAAATAGGATGATAACATATACCAAAATGTATGAATCAGATGTGATAAATAGTGATGTCGCGAACCTAAAATTCGCCGTTCGCGAACGGCGAACGCGAACATCGGCAAATGTTCGCGAACCGGCGAACCGGGCGAACCGCCATAGACTTCAATAGGCAGGCGAATTTTAAAACACACAGGGACTCTTTCTGGCCACAATAGTGATGGAAAAGTTGTTTCAAGGGGACTAACACCTGGACTGTGGCATGCCGGAGAGGGATCACGCAAAAAAAAGTTCTTAAAAATTATAATTTTTTGATAGAGAGCCAATTATTGGAAAAATTAAAAAAAAATAAAAATAAAAAATTTCTTTGGATTTAGCATCTGGGGGGTCTAAAAAGTGTACCTGTGAAGTTTCAGCTCTGTAGCATGTCCAGAACCCCTAAAAAACAGCATTTTTCTTATATTTTCAGGAATATGGCTTCTCTGCGGCTGGCTTTTTCTCTTGCAGGCATTTAGCGGGCATTTTTTTAGGCAGGCATGTCATTTTTTGTATTTAGTGTCTGGGGGGTCTAAAAAGTGTACCTGTCAATTTTCAGCTCTGTAGCATGTCCAGAACCCCTAAAAAACAGCATTTTTCTTATATTTTCAGGAATATGGCTTCTCTGCGGCTGGCTTTTTCTCTTGCAGGCATTTAGCGGGCATTTTTTTAGGCAGGCATGTCATTTTTTGTATTTAGTGTCTGGGGGGTCACAAAAGTGTACCTGTCAAGTTTCAGCTCTGTAGCATGTCCAGAACCCCTAAAAAACAGCATTTTTCTTATATTTTCAGGAATACGGCTTCTCCGCGGCTGTCTTTTTCTCTTGCAGGCATTTATCGGGCATTTTTTTAGGCAGGCATGTCATTTTTTGTATTTAGTGTCTGGGGGGTCACAAAAGTGTACCTGTCAAGTTTCAGCTCTGTAGCATGTCCAGAACCCCTAAAAAACAGCATTTTTCTTATATTTTCAGGAATACGGCTTCTCTGCGGCTGTCTTTTTCTCTTGCAGGCATTTATCGGGCATTTTTTTAGGCAGGCATGTCATTTTTTGTATTTAGTGTCTGGGGGGTCACAAAAGTGTACCTGTCAAGTTTCAGCTCTGTAGCATGTCCACAACCCAAAAAAAACAGCATTTTTCTTATATTTTCAGGAATACGGCTTCTCTGCGGCTGTCTTTTTCTTTTGCAGGCATTTATCGGGCATTTTTTTAGGCAGGCATGTCATTTTTTGTATTTAGTGTCTGGGGGGTCACAAAAGTGTACCTGTCAAGTTTCAGCTCTGTAGCATGTCCATAACCCAAAAAAAACAGCATTTTTCTTATATTTTCAGGAATACGGCTTCTCTGCGGCTGTCTTTTTCTCTTGCAGGCATTTATCGGGCATTTTTTTAGGCAGGCATGTCATTTTTTGTATTTAGTGTCTGGGGGGTCTAAAAAGTGTACCTGTCAAGTTTCAGCTCTGTAGCATGTCCAGAACCCCTAAAAACAGCATTTTTCTTATATTTTCAGGAATACGGCTTCTCTGCGGCTGGCTTTTTCTCTTGCAGGCATTTATCGGGCATTTTTTTAGGCAGGCATGTCATTTTTTGTATTTAGTGTCTGGGGGGTCTAAAAAGTGTACCTGTCAAGTTTCAGCTCTGTAGCATGTCCAGAACCCCTAAAAAACAGCATTTTTCTTATATTTTCAGGAATACGGCTTCTCTGCGGCTGTCTTTTTCTCTTGCAGGCATTTATCGGGCATTTTTTTAGGCAGGCATGTCATTTTTTGTATTTAGTGTCTGGGGGGTCACAAAAGTGTACCTGTCAAGTTTCAGCTCTGTAGCATGTCCAGAACCCCTAAAAAACAGCATTTTTCTTATATTTTCAGGAATACGGCTTCTCTGCGGCTGTCTTTTTCTCTTGCAGGCATTTATCGGGCATTTTTTTAGGCAGGCATGTCATTTTTTGTATTTAGTGTCTGGGGGGTCACAAAAGTGTACCTGTCAAGTTTCAGCTCTGTAGCATGTCCAGAACCCCTAAAAAACAGCATTTTTCTTATTTTTCAGGAATACGGCTTCTCTGCGGCTGTCTTTTTCTCTTGCAGGCATTTATCGGGCATTTTTTTAGGCAGGCATGTCATTTTTTGTATTTAGTGTCTGGGGGGTCACAAAAGTGTACCTGTCAAGTTTCAGCTCTGTAGCATGTCCACAACCCAAAAAAAACAGCATTTTTCTTATATTTTGAGGAATACGGCTTCTCTGCGGCTGTCTTTTTCTCTCTCAGGCATTTATCGGGCATTTTTTTAGGCAGGCATGTCATTTTTTGTATTTAGTGTCTGGGGGGTCTAAAAAGTGTACCTGTCAAGTTTCAGCTCTGTAGCATGTCCAGAACCCCTAAAAAACAGCATTTTTCTTATATTTTCAGGAATACGGCTTCTCTGCGGCTGGCTTTTTCTCTTGCAGGCATTTATCGGGCATTTTTTTAGGCAGGCATGTCATTTTTTGTATTTAGTGTCTGGGGGGTCTAAAAAGTGTACCTGTCAAGTTTCAGCTCTGTAGCATGTCCAGAACCCCTAAAAAACAGCATTTTTCTTATATTTTCAGGAATACGGCTTCTCTGCGGCTGTCTTTTTCTCTTGCAGGCATTTATCGGGCATTTTTTTAGGCAGGCATGTCATTTTTTGTATTTAGTGTCTGGGGGGTCACAAAAGTGTACCTGTCAAGTTTCAGCTCTGTAGCATGTCCAGAACCCCTAAAAAACAGCATTTTTCTTATATTTTCAGTAATACGGCTTCTCTGCGGCTGGCTTTTTCTCTTGCAGGCATTTAGCGGGCATTTTTTTAGGCAGGCATGTCATTTTTTGTATTTAGTGTCTGGGGGGTCTAAAAAGTGTACCTGTCAAGTTTCAGCTCTGTAGTATGTCCACAACCCAAAAAAAACAGCATTTTTCTTATGATTTTTAGTAGAAAACTAATGCAGTGTCTTTCCAGCTGTCTTTTTTTCTTTCTGGCAAACTGAAATATGATATGCCAAGGCAAACATGCCTATCAGTTGAGCTATGACACAGACAACACTGCACACATGGGGAAATATGTAAAACAAAAAACAGGAAAAGGAAATTAGGTGACGGTCACAAAACATGATATTGTGATTGGCCAAATAAAAAGTCACCTCGCGATGAGGTCGCGCCAAAGTCGCGCTAAGTCGCGCCAAAGTCGCACTGGAAGCGACGCTACTTTAGTGGTAGCGGCAGTGTAAACCAGCACTAAAACATCCAGTGTGTGAATACGATCAGGTATGATGTTTTATCGGTCAAGTAGTGTAAGGGTTACGCCCGTCGCCCGCTTCACAGTGACAGACCAAACTCTGACAGACCAAACTCCCCGTTTAACAGTCAGTCAGTCCATTTGCACAACCGCAAACTCCCAATTTGCACAAGGTTGGATACCAAGCTAGCCATGTCCCGTTCCTTGTCCTCACTGACATCATTGAAGGTCTCTTCCTCCACCCAGCCACATACAACACCAAGGGTCCCCGAAAGGTGAGAACAAGCCCCCTGGGACGCCTGCTGTGGCTGGTATTCCACCTCCTCAAAGCCACCTTCCTCCTCTGACTTCTTTTCTTCAGACTCCTCTCTCTGCGTTGCCACAGGTCCAGCAATTGACAACGACAAGGCTGCTTCTGGTGGTGATGAGGACCACAACTCTTCCTCTTCATGCTCATCTACAGCCTGATCCAGTACTCTTCGCAGGGCACGCTCCAGAAAAAACGCATATGGGATGAGGTCGATGATGTTGCCTTGGGTTTCGACTGACCACCAGGGTTGTCATCTCCGCAAAAGGACGCATGAGCCTACAGCCATTGTTCATGAGCATTCAGTAACGCGGCCAAAAAATACCCAGCTCTGCAGAAAGAATGAAAGAAAATTAATGTTTTTTTTTAGGAAAAATTATCCTGCGGATCGCTTTTGGTCTGTACACAATGAAGCAACGACCTTATCATCTGGGGTGTGCCAACACAATCCTAGAGGTGATCGCTTCATTGTGATACGCAAGCCCCTTCACCACGACAAGGTAACGATCACGAAGGGGAATTGACACATGTATGTGCCTTTTTTTTTGTTTTTTGTTTTTTTGCAGCCACAGTGTAGCACCAGAGGCCAGAAAAATTAGGCATGTACACATGCATGAAAAAGTAGGTATTGTTGCAGCCGCTGCTGTAGCAGCGGCCTGAAAAATTGAGGTTTTAAGGCAGAAAGTGCACTAAAACATTGCGGCTTGAACCGTAGTTGGTGGCGGAGACGTCACGTAAGTCATCCGGCATGCAGAGAATGATTATATACAGCAGCGTGTGGACCATTTTTAGGCCAAGGCATCTCAGTCATCACCAGGCCTTTTTTAGTCAAATGCATCCCCCACTGTCAGTCCCTTCGGGATCCATGCCTCATTCGTCTTAATAAACGTGAGGTAATCAAGACTTTTTTGACCTAGGCGACTTCTCTTCTCAGTGACAATACCTCCTGCTGCGCTGAAGGTCCTTTCTGACAGCACACTTGAAGCGGGGCAGGCCAGAAGTTCAATGGCAAACTGGGATAGCTCAGGCCACAGGTCAAGCCTGCACACCCAGTAGTCAAGGGGTTCATCGCTCCTCAGAGTGTCGATATCTGCAGTTAAGGCAAGGTAGTCTGCTACCTGTCGGTCGAGTCGTTCTCTGAGGGTGGACCCCGAAGGGCTGTGGCGATGCATAGGACTAAAAAAGCTCCGCATGTCCTCCATCAACAAGACGTCTGTAAAGCGTCCTGTCCTTGCCGGCGTGGTTGTGGTGGTAGGAGGAGGATTACTTTCACCTCTTCCCCTGTTGGATTCCCGTTGTGCTGTGACATCACCCTTATACGCTGTGTAGAGCATAGTTTTTAACTTATTTTGTAGCTGCTGCATCCTTTGCGACTGCCGGTAATTGGGTAACATATCACAGACTTTCTGCTTATACCGGGGGTCTAGTAGCGTGGCCACCCAGTACAGGTCGTTCTCCTTCAGCCTTTTTATACGAGGGTCTCTCAACAGGCATGACAGCATGAAAGACCCCATTTGCACAAGGTTGGATGCCGAGCTACTCATGTCCAATTCCTCGTCCTCACTGATGTCATTGAAGGTGTGTTCTTCCCCCCAGCCACGTACAACACCACGGGTACCAGATAGGTGACAACGAGCACCCTGGGATGCCTGCTGTGGTTGGTGTTCCTCCTCCTCAAAGCCACATTCCTCCTCTGACTCCTCTTCCTCACACTCCTCTTCCAGTGTTGCCGCAGGTCCAGCAATCGATGGTAAGGCTGTTTCTGGTGGTGGTGATGGTGACCACAACTCTTCCTCTTCCTCTTCACGCTCATCTACGGCCTGATCCAGCACTCTTCGCAGGGCACGCTCCAGGAAAAAAACATATGGGATGATGTCGCTGATGGTGCCTTCAGTGCGACTCACTAGGTTTGTCACCTCCTCAAAAGGACGCATGAGCCTACAGGCATTGCGCATGAGCGTCCAGTAGCGTGGCAAAAAAATACCCAGCTCCGCAGAGGCTGTCCTAGCACCCCGGTCATACAAATACTCGTTGACCGCTTTTTCTTGTTGGAGCAGGCGGTCGAACATTAGCAGTGTTGAATTCCAACGTGTCGGGCTGTCGCAAATCAAGCGCCTCACTGGCATGTTGTTTCGCCGCTGAATATCTGCAAAGTGCGCCATGGCCATGTAGGAACGCCTGAAATGGCCACACACCTTCCTGGCCTGCTTGAGGACGTCCTGTAAGCCTGGGTACTTCTGCACAAAACGTTGCACAATCAGATTCAACACATGTGCCATGCACGGCACATGTGTCAACTTGCCCAAATTCAATGCCGCCAACAAATTGCTCCCGTTGTCACACACCACTTTGCCGATCTCCAGTTGGTGCGGGGTCAGCCACTGATCCACCTGTGCATTCAGGGCGGACAGTAGTGCTGGTCCGGTGTGACTCTCTGCTTTCAGGCAAGTCAACCCCAAGACAGCGTGACACTGTCGTATCCGGCATGTGGAATAGCCCCTGGGGAGCTGGGGGGGTGCAGTTGGTGTGGAGCAAGACGCAACAGCAGAAGAGGACTCAGCCGAGGAGGTTAGCAAAGAGGATGGAGTAGGAGGAGTAGAGGAGGTGGCAGCAGGCCTGCCTGCAAGTCGTGGCGGTGTCACCAACTCCTCTGCAGCAGAGCCACGCATTCCATGCTTGGCAGCCGCCAGCAGGTTTACCCAATGCGCAGTGTACGTTATATACCTGCCCTGACCGTGCTTTGCAGACCAGCTATCAGTGGTCAGATGGACCCTTGCCCCAACACTGTGTGCCAGACGTGACATGATTTCCTTTTCCACAATAGAGTACAGGTTGGGGATTGCCTTTTGTGAAAAATAATTTCGGCCGGGTACCTTCCACTGCGGTGTCCCAATAGCGACAAATTTTTTGAAGGCCTCAGACTCCACCAGCTTGTATGGTAAAAGCTGGCAGGCTAAGAGTTCCGACAAGCCAGCTGTCAGACGCCGGGCAAGGGGGTGACTCTGCGAGATTGGCTTTTTGCGCTCAAACATTTCCTTCACAGACACCTGACTGTGGGCAGGTGACGAGCAGGAACTGCTGAAGGTGAGAGGCGGAGGGGCGGGTTGTTGATAGGGGGCATGGAGGACAGCAGTGGTTGACGTGGCTGAAGATGCTGGACCAGGAGGAGGATGGTGGCTTTCAGTTTGTGTGCTGCTTTTACTCATGTGTTGATCCCATAGGCGTTTGTGATGTGAGATCATGTGCCTTCGCAAAGCAGTTGTACCTAAGTGGGTGTTGGACTTCCCACGACTCAGTTTCTTTTGGCACAGGTTACAAATGGCATCGCTGATATCAGAGGCAGACACACAAAAAAAATGCCACACTGCTGAGCTTTGCAAGGACGGCATTCTGGTGGTGGCAACAGCTTGCGTTGATTGGCGTGCTGTCTGGCTGACCCCGGGTGCCGAATCTACATGCTGTCTGACTGCGCCACTAGCTCCTTGCGATGACCTCCTCCCCCTGCTTCCAACTCGTCTCCTCCTCCTCTCTGTCTCCCCATCTGAACTTTCCCCCTCTTCTTCTGCTCTTCGAGCAGGCACCCAGGTGACATCCACAGACACATCGTCATCATCAGCCGCTTCACTTGACAACTCAGCAAAGGCAGCAGCAGCAGGTACAACATCATCATCATCACAATGTACGTCCATGTGTATAATGCTGCCTGACTGAGACATATCCCCGTTATCTACATCCTCTGGCACTAATAGTTGCGCATCACTTATTTCTTCAAACTGATGTGAAAATAACTCCTCTGACGGATCAAGTGAAGCGGCTGTGGTGCTAGTGTTGGTGGTGGTGCCGGCGGGCTGGCGAGTGGTAAATTGAGAGGTGCCCGAAGCTGAGCTGGAGGAGGATGGTGCATTAAGGTTCCGAGCGGAAGCTGTAGACGATTGGGTGTCCTGTGTAAGCCAGTCAACTATGGCCTCAGAATTTTTTGAGTTCAGGGTCTGTGGTGGCCTCTGAACACTGGGCATTATTCTAGGGCCTAAGGAAATCACAGCACCACGACCACGACGGCCCTTGCGGGGTGACCTGCCTCTGCCTGTCATTTTTTATTTTAATGTGTTGTTACTGTTGTACTATGAGTGCAAGCTGCTGTGCCACCTTATATATCAGTGGTGGGTGGGCAGTGGCACAGTACACTCTCTGTGGACCTGACAGCAGTCACTGGCACCCAGGCAACTGCAATTTAAAAAATATATATTTTTTTTTTTACTTTGCAAGCTGCTGTGCCACCTTATATATCAGTGGTGGGTGGGCAGTGGCACAGTACACTCTCTGTGGACCTGACAGCAGTCACTGGCACCCAGGAAACTGCAATTTAAAAAATATATATATTTTTTTTTACTTTGCAAGCTGCTGTGCCACCTTATATATCAGTGGTGGGTGGGCAGTGGCACAGTACACTCTCTGTGGACCTGACAGCAGTCACTGGCACCCAGACAACTGCAATTTAAAAAATATATATATATTTTTTTACTTTGCAAGCTGCTGTGCCACCTTATATATCAGTGGTGGGTGTGCAGTGGCACAGTACACTCTCTGTGGACCTGACAGCAGTCACTGGCACCCAGGCAACTGCAATTTAAAAAAATATATATATATTTTTTACTTTGCAAGCTGCTGTGCCACCTTATATATCAGTGGTGGGTGGGCAGTGACACAGTACACTCTCTGTGGACCTGACAGCAGTCACTGGCACCCAGGCAACTGCAATTTAAAAAAATATATATTTTTTTTTTACTTTGCAAGCTGCTGTGCCACCTTATATATCAGTGGTGGGTGGGCAGTGGCACAGTACACTCTCTGTGGACCTGACAGCAGTCACTGGCACCCAGGCAACTGCAATTTAAAAAAATATATATTTTTTTTTTACTTTGCAAGCTGCTGTGCCACCTTATATATCAGTGGTGGGTGGGCACACAGTGGCACTGCAGTGGGCACAGTACACTCTGTGGACCTGACAGTCACTGGCAGCCCAGGCAACTGCAATAATAAAAAATATTTTTTTTTTCAATTTATTGCAACAAGATGCTGTGCCAACGTATATATATCAGTGGTGAGCAGTGCACTGCAGTGGGTACAGTGCACTCTGTGGACCTGACACAGCACTCACTGCAATTATGACAGAGGAAAAAAAAATATTTTTTAAAATGCCAGGTACTGTGCCTGTGCCACCCGAAATGAGTGTGGTGTGCACACAGTACAGTCTGTGGTAGGTCTGTGGCCTCTCACACACAGCGGGCAGGCAACTGCAGTGTACAATAGATATATATATATATATATAAAGAAAAAATCTATTACCTTACCAGCCCTTAAAAGGGCTTTTGGGGACACTATATATATATATATATGTATATATATAAACAAAAAAATCCTCAATTACCAGCCCTTAAAAGGGCTTTTGGGGACACTAGATAGATATAGATATATATATATATATATGAAGAAACAACTCAATTACCAGCCCTTAAAAGGGCTTTTGGGGACGCTAGGTATATATATATATATATATATATATATATATATATATATATATAAAAAAAAAACACAAATACCAGCCCTTAGAAGGGCTTTTTGGGGTGCTGATATTACAGCAGTAGTGGACCAAGAACACTGCAAGACCAGGAACACTGACTAACTGTCCCTAGCTTAACAGCAGCAGCAGCAGCAGCAGCTTTCTCCCTACTCTCACTACACACACTGCTTCAGAATGATCTAAGATGGATGCTGCCCTTGCTTATTTATAGGAGGTGGGAGGGTGTGGGAGGGAGGTACGCTGATTGGCTGGAAATGTGTCTGCTGACTGTAAAGTTCAGGGTCAAAGTTTGCCTCAATGATGTCTTATGGGGGGCGGACCGAACATCGCATATGTTTGCCGGCAGCGGCGAACGCGAACATGCTAAGTTCGCCGGGAACTGTTCGCCGGCGAACAGTTCTATACATCTCTAGTGATAAATATAAGCATGAAATCACATCAAAAGGAGTCCATAAAGTCCATAGGTATAAAGTGCATAGAGCAATGAAAGTGCTAACATGAAGGATCACAGGTGCGACTTATGGAGACCACCCTTGCTTGCCACCACCACAAAGTGCCGGGAGAAGTATCTGAAATTCAGACTCACTATAAATTTACTAGGAAATCTTCCAGAGGAGTCTTTGCAGCACAAATCAGAGATCTGGAGGAAACCTGTGTTACTATATGCTGTTGTTGGCTAGTCCATGAGAGTGGTTAGGCACAGGCATCTGGTGAGTCTGAATTTCAGACACTTCTCAAAGCACTGTGTGGTGGTGGTAAGCAAGGGTGGTCCCCATTAAGGATGATCGAACTTTTGAAAAGTTTGGTTCGGCCAGAACATCCGAACTTCTTGAAAGTTCGGCCTGGATTTCAGAACCCCATTGAAATCAATGGGACCCGAACTTCGGTAATCAAAAACCACAATTTTTAAGCCCTAAAACCCAATAAATGCCCCTAAAAAGTGCCTAGGGGTCTGGGTCATGCACCATTAACTATTAATCACACAAAAAAAAGTTCTTAAAAATTGTAATTTTTGATAAAAAAGCCAATTATTGAAAAAAAAAAAAGATATTTTTTTATTTTGACTTATTGATACTTATGGATTTAGTATCTGGGGGGTCTAAAAGGTGTGCATGTGAAGTTTCAGCTCTGTAGCATGTCCAGAACCATGAAAAAAAAAAAAATGTTTCAGTAGAACAGGGATGTGGGACCCTCCTTTAACACCTATATGATCTTTTTTTCTGGTTCTGGACATGCTACAGAGCTGAAACTTCACAGGTACACCCTTTAGACCCACCAGACACAAAATCACACAAAAAAAAAGTTCTTAAAAATTGTCATTTTTGATAAAAAAAAAGCCAATTATTGAAAAATTAAAAAAAAAAGAGAGATTTTTTTATTTTTACTTTGGATTTCAGATCTGGGGGGGGGGGGTCTAAAAAGTGTACATGTGAAGTTTCAGCTCTGTAATGTAAAAAAAAAAATGCCCAGGTGTGTTTTTGCTGGCATTTTTTGGGAGTTTTTGGAGGCAGGCAAAACATCAGAACTTGTGCACAGTACCACTATACACAAGTTCAGATGTTTTTCCTGACTGCAAGGAACTCAAAAAAATGCCTTCTATTAAATCGGCAAGGTGTTACAGCAGCGAAGCCATACTCCTGTCAGAAAGTTTTCTAATACAAACAATCTTTTTTTTTTTATGGTTCTGGACATGCTACAGAGCTGAAACTTCACATGCACACCTTTTAGACCCCCAGATACTAAATCCAAAGTAAAAATCAAAAAATCTCTTTTTTTTTTTTTTTTTTTTTAATTTTTCAATAATTGGCTTTTTTATCAAAAATTACAATTTTTAAGAACTTTTTTTGTGTGATTTTGTGTCTGGGGGGTCTAAAAGGTGAGTTTCAGCTCTGTAGCATGTCCAGAACCATAAAAAAAAAAGATTGTTTGTATTAGAAAACTTTCAGCACAGGAGTATGGCTTCGCTGCTGTAACATCTGAACTTGTGTATAGTGGTATATATACACACATAATTATATGTATATAGACACCTAGCCATATATAGGTGTGATAGTAGCAGAAATATATTACTGTAAATGATTTCATTAGCGCAAGCATTTATTTCTGCTACTATCACACCTATATATGTCTAGGGGTATATATACAGACATATATGTGTATATATACCCCCTATACACATGTTCAGATGTCATGTCTGACATCAAACATGTCCTCAAAAAAGCACTGGCAGTGGCAGCCCCTTCAGCATTAAAAATGCTTGGCTGGTGAGAAGCCATATTCCTGTCCCGAAGCAACTCAGAGAAATGATCATTTCTCTATAGCGGTCACCCTGCTATGGAGGGGTTTTGTCACCCTTACATAGCAGTCACTGTCAGTTAACCCTACACTACACTACACTACACTACGGTCCCTTTACACTTAACACTTTCCCTACAGAAATTAAATTTTTGAAGCTAACTTAAGTGTAAAGGAGCACTCTAACTACACTAGATATCCCTTTCCTCACACTAATAAATGCTAAATGACACTTTTAAAGTAAAATTAACAGAACTGCTTCCACTCTCTTCCATGTCCAGTATAACAATGCTAGGAATATGGCGGGGGCGATCTTATATACTAGGGGGCGTATTCACTAATGATTGGTCTAGGGACCCCCTAGTCACTCCAATCACATTCCTAGCATTCTCCTGCCCCCTCAATTGGCTTTTGCTAATGGTTCTGGTCCAATCACGAGCTTTTAAAGCCCATTTCCTGAAGCATTGCATTTTGGTCGGTTCTGGTTGCCGAATTCCGAACTTTTTGGGCAAAAAGTTCTAAATTCGGCCGAACCTCGAACACCCAATGTTCGGGCCGAACCGATGGTGGACCCGAACCGTTCGATCATCCCTAGTCCCCATAAGTTGCACCTGTGATCCTTCATGTTTGCACTTTCATTGCTCTATGCACTTTATACCTATGGACTTTATGGACTCCTATTGATGTGATTTCATGCTTATATTTATCACATCTGATTCATACATTTTGGTATATGTTATCATCCTATTTATTTGGTAAGAGGTTATCACCATCCCTGCGCTACTGAAATTCGAATGAAAAAGCCAGTTCCTGTTTTTTCTGGATTAATTTTATTTTTTATTATATTTACTCATTTAAATAGCAGCAATTTGTGTTATTTGTGTTATTCTGTCAGGTTTGTGTTACCTGTATTTCCTAAAGCGCAGTGGATTACAACATCGTCTATTAATTTAGTACAAGTAGTGATATTTATATATTTAATTTTTCCTCTGTAATATAATTGCAGTTGCCTGCCAGTGAGTGTCAGGCCCACAGACTGCACTGTGCCCACTGCCCACCACTCATATAGGGTGGCACAGCACCTTGCAGATAAAAAATTAATTTAATTGTACCTCTGTGATATAATTGCAGTTGCCTGCCAGTGAGTGTCAGGTCCACAGACCGTACTGTGCCTACTGCCCACCACTCATTTAGGGTGGCACAGCACCTTGCAGATAAAAAAGTAATTTAATTTTTCCTCTGTAATATAATTGCAGTTGCCTGTCAGTGAGTGTCAGGCCCACAGACTGTACTGTGCCCACTGCAAATGGACTGTTTGCGGTTGTTTGCGGTGCGTTAAATGGGGAGTTTGATCTGTCAGAGTTTGGTCTGTTACTGTGAAGCGGGCGTAACCCTTACACTACCTGATCGATACAACATCATACCTGATCGTATTCACACACTGGATGTTTTAAAGCACGTTATTCCAAACAATTTAGGAATGTTAGGTGATTTATGCCCTTTATGGATTAAAACCCAACTCTGCGTCAACTACGTCATTTTCCATGGGAGTGTTGCCATGGATCCCCCTCCAGCATGCCACAGTCCAGGTGTTAGTCCCCTTGAAACAACTTTTCCATCACTATTGTGGCCAGAAAGAGTCCTTTTGGGTTTTAAAATTCGCCTGCCTATTGAAGTCTGTGGCGGTTCGCCCGGTTCGTCCGTTCGCGAACATTTGCGGAAGTTCGCGTTCGCGAACATAACATTTTATGTTTGCGACATCTCTACTTAGGAATTGTAGGTGACAGATCAGTTCAGCTCTGCATTCAGTAATACATTGTACATTGTGTTAATGCAAGCAGTGTTAGCACTTTAATGTGAAAAATGCTTGTGTACAAAAAAAACTTAAAGATTATTTATTGAAATGTATTTTTAATTTATGTAACATACTTTCATCTGAGTAGTTCTGTGTCAACATAGTAGCACTGTACTACTCTGGATGAGGGAGTCAATTTGCCAGTCAAGTTCCTCCACTCCAAACTCGCTCATCCATGTCTTTATGGACCTTGCTTTGTGCACGGGTCTAAATCATTTGGTGGAGGGGGGATTATGGTGTAGGGTTGTTTTTCAGGGGTTGGGCTTGGCCCCTTAGTTCCAGTGAAGGGAACTCTTAAGTCATCATCATACCAAGACATTTTAGACACATTCATGCTCCCAATTTTGTGGGAACAGTTTGGGGTTGGCCCTTCCTGTTCCGAAATGACTGCACACCAGTGCACAAAGCAAGGCCCATAAAGACATGGATGAGCAAGTTTGGCTTTGGTGGAGGAACTTGACTGGCCTGCACAGAGTCCTGACCTCAACCCGATAGAACACCTTTGGGATAAATAAGAGCGGAGACTGTGAGCCAGGCCTTCTTGTCCAACATTAGTGTCTGACCTCACAAATGTGCTTCTGGAAGAATGGTCAAACATTCCCATAGACACTCCTAAACCTTGTGGGCAGCCTTCCCAGAAGATTTGAAGCTGTTATAGATGCAATGGGTGGGACAACTCAATATGGAACCCTACGGCCTAAGACTGGGATGTCATTAGGGCTTTATGTGCGTGTAAAGGCAGGCGTGCCAATACTTTTGACAATATAATGTATGTATATTGTGATATGTTTTTATCAGGACATAGATAATGTCAAACTTGCTTGCTTTTAACTGTACGATGAAATACATTTTCTATTTGTTTTTTTAACAGATTGTTATCAATTTCATTTGGCACAACTCATCCCATGGGCAAATCTCTCTTTTTGGTTCCTATAAGTTTTAGTTTTAGGGAATTCTGCCATTGTCTTTATATCTGTGGCCCTGTTTTTTCATTTTTGTATATATTCACCAATATTAAACTCTTTAGTTTGCTGTGTTGTACCACAACCATTGGCACTATTTTAGCACATGACACAACAATTACATACATTCCTGCTCGCTGCTGCGCTCATGTCTTTTACACACTACTCCACCTGAGGGGTTGCAATTCAGCATCTTTGCCCTGAGCACCATATATCCTTGTCCCAATACTGATGCTGGGGTATGTTCCTGACACTAAATGGAATGGAAGAAGAAGCTATGAAATGTCTTTACTGTAATAGAACAGTCCAGCTGAATGTGACTACCACTAATAGATATATCATGACCTGGATAAAAGAGGACCTTCAGGGGGGTTGTGGCCTGGACATTGAGGAGTGAGGCAGCAGGACGCCAGAGCTCTGCTCTCACACCAGTCAGCTGAGCACTTACCGGGGATTGGAACAGCTGATTCAGGCACACAGATAATGTCCCAACACAGGAGAGCCTCCTCCCAACCCCGCAGAGCCGCAACACCCTGCCATGGAAGCATAGAATCCTTCTTCCCCCAGGCCGGCGGGACACGTGGAGACACAGCCAAGATTTTGCCGTAATAGGGAGCAGACAGGACAAATGCTGCAGCCATCCAGCCACTTCATCAAATAGCTGCATCCTTATTGCCTTTCCTATATTGGTGTGTGACTCGGCAACCCCTGTGTCCCCCTGCTCCAACATTTCTCAAGATATGGGGTCTGATATGTCGGACATTATAGGGGATAGAGACCTTAAGCAACATATATGGTCTTTCCCCACTAAGGATGACCTGGAGCAATTTGCTAACAGGGTGGAAAAAGCATTTAAACAACATATAGAACAGCTTAAGGCAGATACATCACAGTTGAGCAACAGATTGGAGTCTCTTGAACAGAAATTTGAGGAAACATTACCTGCCCTTTCACAACTTAAAGAAAAGTGCATGCAGCAGGACCAACGAGCAGGACCAACGGATAGACACTTTACTGTGCCAATTAGACCATTATGGAAACCATAGTCGCATTTTGGGACTATCTGCTTTGGATCCAGGGGAGATTGACAGTGGAGATCCGCCCACTGTCGCAAGACCTGAACAACCCTAGAGACATAATCTGTAAGCTGCACAAATACACCTTTAAAGAACGCATAATGCAACAAATGAGGAAAAAACGTTTTATGACTTCAATGGAGCACGCCTCTTTTTCTACCAGGACCTTTCCAGAAGAATGCTAATGCAGCAGAGAGCACTCCGTCCCCTGCTGGAGGCTCTAACCACGGCAGGGATCACCTATATTTGGGCGTTCCCCTTTCATCTTCAAGCTAAAAAGGACAGAAAGTATGTCACCTTATGCACCAAAGATGATTTGCCGCACTTCCTTTCCCAACTGGGCCTTGGCCCTGTGCATTTTCCTGATTGGCGTATCTCCACGGATGTCCATCTGCCCTCAGCCATTCCACCTTGGCTACCAGCGTGCCCCAAAATACGCTCCAGGGGCTGAAAGAGATAATCTTCACTTACCGCCTCACTCCCCACAATGGGGGAATAGGGGGCACTCCTGGCCAAGTGACTTCTTGATGACCTAAATTGCCTGAACCCTATCCCACAGCTAGAACGGCCACACCACCAATGCCCATATCCCACGCACTGTACATTACCTTTTTGTCTATCCCTCGCTAATCAGTGGACTTTGTGACCCCATCAGCCTTTCTGTGGCACCCCCGTGACTTCATTATGGCACTGAACTGTGTAGTTTCTGATAGAAGGTGCCTGTGATTACAGTAAGATGCATTTAATACACCCCTAGTTAAAGTATGGAGGAAATACTAAGCCAAATTTGAGGTGTGAGGGGTCAGACCTGACCCACATACCTGACCGCGTTCCCCATGTAGGTCTCCCCCTCCAAGGGGATTGCCCTGGACAGGGCACCATGCTCGCCCCTGGGGGACATGTCCTCTTGGATGGACCCCAAGGGGCGATCATGCAGTCTTATTATGACCTTAGGTCTCAAATACTCGTTGACTGTTTACTAGTGGTTCTTTATATGTTTGATTTGAAAACCTGTTATTTATTTTGTTTTTGTTATTTTAGATGAAGTTCCTTTTTCCTGATATGTGGTGATTGGAGGTTCTGGTTCGGTCATCTGGGCGATTACTACCCCGCTTTCCATGGCTACGGTTAAGGTAGTGTCATATAAAACCTGTGGTCTTTGCTCCCCTAACAAACGTAATAGGTTGTGGTTGGAGTTGAAGTGGCGGGGGGCGCAGGTTCTTTTCTTGCAGGAAACTTACTTCACACGCACTTCTGTCCCTAAACTTCTTACGCACCTTTTCCCCCAATGGTTTCTTAGTACCTCCCCAGTAGCGAAGTACCGTGGTACAGCCATCGCCATTCATAAACATTGCCCCTTTCATCCACAAGAGCATTACGCAGACCCACAGGGTAGATATGTTTTCCTGAAGGGGGCCATACAGGGGCAAAAGTATGCTTTCGCAACCCTGTAGGCGCCCAATGCCCGCCAACTAACTTTCCTGGACTCGGTCCTGAAACGACTTGCAGAATTTAGGGAAGGTAAGCTTATTCTTGCGGGTGACTTTAATGTCAGCCCTGACCCTTCTCTAGACATTTCCCATACATGTCCGGTGCACACGCACGCTTTCCTAAAACACTTCCATAGATCTTTACAAACAAATCTCCTAATAGACAGCTGGAGAGTATTACATGCATCCGACAGAGACTTTAGTTATTATTCGAAGACACATGACACCTATACCAGAATTTACCTATTATTTGTGGACCATAATACCTTGGATGATCTGGTAGATTCTACTGTAGAGAAGATTACCATCTCTGATCATGCCCCAATCACCGCTACACTCCTGTTGTCGGGGCCAGCATCCAGGACTTGGTCGTGGAGACTTAATGAAGGTCTCCTGGACAACACCGCTGTCGTCGCAAAAGAGTCGGATACTCTCACACATTTCTTGTCTGAGAACACTACGGGGAAGATCAGCGATGGCACGGTCTGGGAGTCCCACAAGGCCGTGACTCGAGGAGTACTTATAGCTTTGGGGACAAAACTTAAAAAGGAGAGACAGGCAGACTTCAAAAGAGACTTGTCAGCCCTTCAACTAGCGGAGCTGCAGCACAAACAACGGGCAACCCCCGGAGGCTTTGCAGAAGCTTACAGAACTTTGTGAACTCTTCTTTAGACTCCTTGATTCCAAATTAACCGACGGATGCGTTTTGTAGCTCATAAATATTATGAGCACTGTAAAAAAATGCAGTAGGATGATGGCTAGAGCCCTACATAAACAACGTACCTCCACTTGGGTACATAAGCTCCAAACCCTGAAAAATGCCACAGCGGTACAGACCACGAAAGTTGCATCCCTTTTCCGTGACTACTACGCAGCCCTATATGATTTGGACTCTGTCTGTCCCCATAGTGATCCAAAACTCAGGTTGTCGCATATCCGAGACTACTTGGCTTCTGCAGGACTTTCTTCTCTCTCCCAGGAACAGAGATACATTAGAGTCTCCAATTACCCCTGAGGAATTGCTGTCCACGCTAAAATTAATTCCCAATGGGAAAGCCCTGTGCCGGACGGCAACACGAAAGCATACTACCTGAAATGTTTTACCCAACTCCATCCACACTTGTGCCGGTACTTTAATTCCTTGACTAAAGGTGGTGATACTAATATACCATCGGTAGCCCTTCTGGCCCATATCACTGTACTCCCAAAGGAGAATAAGGACCACACACTGCCTCAAAATTACCGCCACATATACTTAATACTGACCTGAAAATCTTCTCTAAGGTCCTGGCCAACCGTTTAACACACATACTCCCTTCAGTTATACACCCTGATAAAGCTGGATTCATTGTGGGGAGGGAGGCCAGAGTCAACCCTGTTAGGGCGATCCAGCTGACCCACTGGGCCTGGACACACCGCAAAAACCACACCCTATCTGATATTATCTACCGACGCTGAGAAATCGTTCGATAGGGTTGATTGGTGCTTCCTCATGGCGGTGCTACAGGGATTGGGCCTAGGCCCACATATGCTCCACTGGATCACCACATTGTACTCATCCCCCACTGCTCAGATTAAGGTAAATGGCTATTTATCCACTAGGTTCCCCATCCATAATGGTACAAGACAGGGATGTCCTTTATCACCTCTCCTGTTTGCTCTTGTTCTTGAACCATTACAGGGGTAAGGGCTGGCAGGAACATAGGAGGAGTGAGAGTTGGCTCCACGGAACATTAGCTCACTGCCTACACTGATTGCATCCTGTTCCATGTCACAAATTCTCTGATCTCACTGCCCAACTTGATGGAGGAACTAAAAGCCTTTGGTCAAGTCTCAAATTTTAAAATAAATTACTCGAAATCCGAGATACTATTGATTACTTTACCCCCGGACCTGGGGAGGTCTCTGCGGGGAGCATTTGCCTTTGCCTGGGCAAGCAAATCATTGACATATTTGGGAATTCAACTCACTAAACAATTTAAATCTCTATATACAGACAACTATCTACCCTTACTTAATAAAATCCGCACCGACCTCCAATTGTGATCTAAGATAGCCTTTACTTGGCTAGGAGGCACTAATATACTTAATATGACTGTCCTCCCTAGGATCTTGTTTTTCCTGCAGATGGTGCCTGTTCCCCTACCCGGTCACTTTTTTCTCAAACTCCAACGGCTTTTCACACAATTTGTGTGGGCTGACAAAAGACCACAGGTGGTCATGGCGATATTGAAAAGACCTAAGCAGACAGGGGGCCTAGGCATGCCAGATGTGAAGTCCTACTATAGAGCAGTGGCACTACAGTGGATTCTAAATTGGAGGTTTTACACCTCTTCTAAAGTATGGGTTTCTCTGGAAACAACTCTGGCAGGTCACAACCTTGCCCATGCCCCTTGGGCCGATGCAGCTTACAGGGGTCTCTCGGAATGGGTCTCACCCTTGACTATCCACCACTCTCGCCTTTGGCTCCTATTGGGGGCTTCCCTTGGTTCCCCCCCCCCAGGGGAAAATATATTGGACTTAGACACAAGGGCAGCAGATGGGACTGTTAGCCTGCAGAGGTTCTTGGAGGGTAAATGACTTAGTGTCTTTAGACTCCCTGCGGGAGTGCTATGGCCCCTTCCCCTTGGATTTTTTGAGATACTGCCAGCTCCGCCATTTCTTTTATACCCAAAGGTCCTCACAATTCCTGAGAATTACCTTAACTCCATTTGAGCGGCTTTGGTCAGTTAGCAAGCCCATCCCACATATGATCTCGACCCTGCACCGATTACTCCTCTCCACTGCTGCACCAAGTAAGTAAGCTACTAACCAGGTGGTGTCGGGTTCCAACCAATTTAGCTCAAATACTGTATATCCCTCGACCTCTGACTTGTGTTGGTGTGCCTTTGGCCATCGCGGCTCATTGCTACATGTGTGGTGGGACTGTCCTTTAATAAAGCCATTTTGGGAAGAAATAAGGAATTGTATAAGCACTGTATTGGAGGTTGACCTCCCACTGGTACCAGTCCACTTCCTGCTACATGTCCCCACAATCCCCATAACATAATATAAAAGGACTGTTCTCCCCCCATTTACTCAATGCAGCAAATCTACTAATCCCGATCCATTGGAAGAACCCACTTGTTCCAAGCAGGGGGGACTGGGTCAAGAAGGTGACTGATATTATGGAGGCTGAGGAGTGGATAGCCACCTGTAATGGTAGAAAGGACCGCTTTGAATCCATATGGGTGCCTTGGATAGATTATATTGCCGGGACGCACCTGATATTGTCCAGCCTGGACATTGCACTACTTGCACTAGCTGACCCTTTTTATCGCAGCTAGCCCAGACAACCCATAAGACCCAAACCTCCAGTGTTTATGTCTAAGAAACCTCAGTTTTCCCAGCAGAGGGGCCGCTTTTTTTTTTCTTTGGTAGGCCTCCTTATTTTAAACTCCCTATGAAGCAAGGCGTATTTACCTGCCATTTTTGCACATGACTTTTGGTGCACATAGACCATTGTCCCAACATGGTAGTCTTCCCACAGTGACTTCACAACTGGTAGACATACTGTAGCCTACTTGAAGTATTTTTTAATACTGAATAATTTACCAAAAATAAACAATAATAAAAATATACACTCTATGTAATACAAATTAAAAATATGAAACTAATACTGTATATGTAAACAGGTAATGACATTTTTTATTACCTGACATATATCAGTTTCATATTTTTAATTTGCACTACAAAGAGTGTATATATTTTTTTCCAAATATATTTTTATTATTATTGTTCAATGAAAAAAATTAAAAAAACACTGTTGTAATCCACTCTGCCTCTATTCAAATCACTGTCATTATTTGCCACATAAATCCAACTTTAGCTCCTAAACATTCATTCATTCATCAATCAATCGATACACTCCTTCCTAACACTCATCCATCCATGCATGCATTCATTCATTCACCCATCCATTCATCCACCATAGCATCCTTCCATTCTCCCCATCCATCCAAGCTATCCATCCTAAGTATTATACTAGTGGTTGTATCTCAAAACCAGAAGCTTCTCAAACTTCTGGTCAGAGAGCCTATTCCTCTTTGGTGTGATGACTAGAGTTGAGCGAACACCTGGATGTTCGGGTTCGGCAGGTTCGACCGAACTTGAAAAAAAAGTTTGGGTTCGTGAACCGGACTTAACCCGAACTTTTTCCTGATCCCGAACCCCATTGAAGTCAATGGAGACCCGAACTTTTGAGCACTAAAATGCCTCTAAAACAAACATGGAAAGGGCTAGAGGGCTGCAAATGGCAGAAAAAATCATCTTAAGAGCATGGAAAGTGCTCTGCAAACAAATGTGGATAGGGAAATAACTTAAAATAACATAAAAAACTGAAAAATAAAAAATAATCATCTTGAATGATGTAGGAGGAGGACGAGGCCCATATGGAGTAGGAGGTTGAGGTGGCGGTGGATGTGGCGGTGTAGGTGGAAGCGGCGGTGGAGGAGGACGAGGTAGCCAACACTGGTTTTTGTTTTTAATTTTATTTCTTTTTAAATTAGGGTACACCCCAAAAGTGTTAGAAAGATCAAATACAGCAATGGCTGGGTAAGGACGGTATACATGTCTATTCTGCACAAGGTACGGACAAGTCCTGTGGGATCCATGCCTGGTTCATTTTTTTTTTTTATACTATATTTATTGAGATTTGTAGAAAAATACAGATAAACATAAACATGAGATCGAACTCTTTTTACAAAGGGTATAAAAGATATGAAACAGCATGGTTAATACACACGGTACAGTTGGCCTAGGGACCTAATGCCCCCCGACGCAATGGGGTAAGCATAAATCGGTACAAAACAAATTAAGGAACACTGAACGAGTAAAGTACGTGGTATCTGGGTTAATGAGGGAAGTAAGATGCTGGGTAGGCACGAATAGACTGCCAAACATGAGACTGGTAGCGATTAAATAATTGGTAATGTATAAGAGGATAATGGAATGCAACAGGGGTTCTGTATGGCAGGGGCTTAAGGTAGAGAAGTAGACCCTGTTATATTCTGAGTGCTTGCAAAGTCCATGCGGGTGTTCCAGTTACTGAATGCGAAGGAGGATGTGTGAAGAGAGAGCTCCTCTGAGGGAAGAGAGTAGTCCATGAACTGACGCCATCTGCGTTCAAATTTCTTCATGTTTCCAGATGGCTGGGTCATGGAATCAGTTTTTTCCAGTAGGAAAAGTTTGAGAAGAGCCAGCTGTGGGGGGGCAGGATGGAGCCTGGTTCATTTTAATGAACGTGAGCTTGTCTACATTGGCTCTGGACAGGCGGCTGCGCTTGTCTGTGATAACGCCCCCAGCCACGCTAAATACACGTTCAGATAATACACTGGCTGCAGGGCAGGCCAGCACCTCCAAGGCGTAAAGGGCAGGCTCAGGCCATGTGCCCAGTTTGGAGACCCAGAAGTTTAAGGGGGCAGACCCGTCATTCAGTACGTGTATAGTACGTAAGGAACGGTAAGGAACTGTATGTGGTATATGGTAAGGAACGGTGATGGAGGCGGGGGGGGGGCTTTTTCTCCCTTCTGGGTTGAGTCTAGCCTTGGAAAATATATGTGTCTCTGGTTGTGGGCCGGGCTCTCCCAAAGCTGTCTAAGTTCTGAGGCCTTCTGGTAGGGACGGGGCTGCACTGGTGTTGCCAGGGACTGGGATTCTGAAAAGCCTGTGGTGTATGTGCCCCTGGAGTGGCAGTCTAGGGGTGCCATAATTCATGGTGGATGGCAACACTATGAGTATGGCACCAAGGACACTGCACTTCCTACACACATTTTTCACACCTGCCTCTAGGGCCGGGCCTTTTGGTCAGGAGTCAGGACCAGAGGAATTTTTTATTCCTGGCTGAAGGGCCTGCCATAGTATTGCAACGTGGCACTAACCTTGAATTTCTCCACTATCCCATTCCCCACTTATATGTGTTGTGTGTCTCACGTTTTGTGTTTTTTATTGTGGCGATACACTTTATTTTCAAAAGCGTGATTAGTAGGGTGTAGGTCCTTGGGCCTGTCCCTGAAAGTCTTGGGAGGGGGTGGATATGGCCTTCTGGTTGGTGCACCCTCTCTCATGGGTTCTCTCTTCGGGAGAGCCCCACCTAGTACTTGGGGTGGTCTGTTTCAGCAGACCTCCTAAAGTACGGGGCTGCCTGGTTTCGGCCAGGTTAGCCAGTGTAAGTACCCTAGTCCCTGTCAGGAGCCTTGCACCCTGGGGGATCAGGGTCAAGGACCATGTGTACACCCTTTGCACTTTTTGTGTTTCACTTTTTTGGTGTGCACTTTTTTATGCACCCACCGAGTGATAGTCTGAGTGTGTTCACACACAAGGGGCTTAAAAAAAAAAACAGCTGGTGGTGCTGGTTGTTGTGACGTGCCGACAAAGCTTTTCCACATTTCATACATGCTAACCCTGCCTTCTGAGGCGCTGGCGGTGCCCTGGCTGCATTGGCGACCTCCTCCTCTGCCTTCGCCTTGTGCTTCCACTGTGCCCCCGCTGTCAGGTGGGAATGCCACCAGCATCGCTTCTCGAGTCTCGACCTTTTGCCTAAGATCAAGTGTAGTATATGTTGTTATCAGTTACCTGGGTGCCACCCTGCTGTGAACATGGTTCCTCCTCCTCCTCCATCTCCTCCTCCTCATCCTCCACCTCGTCATCCTCCAGAACTGTGCCCTTGCTTGACAATTGTGTACCTGGCGTTTGTGGGTGCAGGAACCCACCCTCGGAGCCACTTGTGAATGACTGCCCTGAAAGCCTTGGAAATGATCACTGCTCCGGATGCGGAGGTGGTAAAGGATGAGGAAGCAGAGTAGGAGGAGTTAGCAACAGGAGGAAAACTGAAGCGCCCTGCAATCCTCGGTGGTGGAAGGAGATGCGCCAAATAAATTTAAAGGGTGTATCTCACAGTAACATAATCAGCAAACGCTGCAAAATGATTAATTTTCCCCTAAATTGATGTTTATTCAATAGCGGAATAGAACAACAGTATCCAAACGGTGTATCTCACACGTACAGATACAGACTAAACCGCAATTTAATATCTTTCTGTCCCCTAAATGGGTGTTTATTGAATAGCAGAATAGAACAACAGTATCCAAATGGTGTATCTCACACGCACAGATACAGACTAAGCCGCAATTTAATATCTTTCTGTCCCCTAAATGGGTGTTTATTGAATAGCAGAATAGAACAACAGTATCTAAAAGGGTGTATCTCACCCGTACAGATGCAGACTAGGCCGCAATTAATATTTTTTTCCTTAATGGGTGTTTATTGAATAGCGGAATAGAACAACAGTATAGAAAGGGTGTATCTCACAGTAAAATATGCAGACTAATAAAAAAGGTAAATTATTCAGCGCTATGATCATACGGGGTGAAAAGCAGCTGGACACCATGATAGGTCAAACCTAACAACACCTATAACAAGCAAACAAATACAAAAAGTGCAGCGCTAAGAAAGATAATGTGCATACAAATATGATAAATATTAAGAGTCCATATAGTCCACTGCAATTGCCAGTTCTCCTGTGCAAGAAGGGTAGGTATAAGACACCACTGCAAACGTGATTCCTTCACCAAAGAGTATTAAAGCCTCTCACCTCCAGCATTTAACCAATAGGGGTCACTACGCCTTATACAATCACTGTGGGCAGCCAAAGGGGAACAGTAATTTTCTCAGGATTCTTAAACGCAGGCAGACTCATAATAGATCATCCGAAAAAATAAACAAAGAACAGGATCTAATGCTCTCTGTCATATCATGTTTATTTTAAAGAACATAAAATTACACTCACATAAAAGGCACTGTCACAGTGCTCGAATGCAGGCATGAAGCAAATAGTCCGGACATTGGTGTGCCACGGGTGACCTCAGACTCCTCCCCCCGTATGCGTTACATCAGTGGGTGTGACGAAGGGAGGAGTCTGACGTCACCCGCGGCACACCGATGTCCAGACTATTTGCTTCATGCCTGCATTCGAGCACTGTGACAGTGCCTTTTATGTGAGTGTAATTTTATGTTCTTTAAAATAAACATGATATGACAGAGAGCATTAGATCCTGTTCTTTATATATTTTTTCGGATGATCTATTATGAGTCTGCCTTGGTTTAAGAATACTGAGAAGATTGCTGTTCCCATTGGCTGCCCACAGTGATTGTATAAGGCGTAGTGACCCCTAGTGGTCGAATGCTGGAGGTGAGATGTTTTAATACTTTTTGGTGAAGGAATCGCGTTTGCAGTGGTGTCTTATACCTACCCTTCTTGCACAGGAGACTTGCCAATTGCTGTGGACTATATGGAGTCTTAATATTTATCATATTTTTATGCACATTATCTTTCTTAGCGCTGCACTTTTTGTATTTGTTTAAATATGCAGACTAGCCCGCAATTTATTTTTTTCCCCTAAATGTTTTTTATTGCAATGTGCAACACAACAGTATGCAATGGGTGTATCTCACTGTACCATATGCAGACAGGGCCGCAATTTACTTTTTTTGCCCCTAAATGTGTTTTTTTATTGCAAAGCGCAATACAACAGTATGCAATGGGTGTATCTCACTGTAACATATGCAGACAGGGCCGCATTCAAATTTTTTTGCCCCTTAATGTGTTTTTTTTATTGCAAAGCGCAATACAACAGTATGCAATGGGTGTATCTCACTGTAACATATGCAGACAGGGCCGCAATCAACTTTTTTTGCCCCTAAATGTGTTTTGTTATTGCAATGCGCAATAACAACAGTATACAATGGGTGTATCTCACTGTAACAAATGCAGACAGGGCCGCAATAAACTTTTTTTGCCCCTAAATGTGTTTTGTTATTGCAATGCGCAATACAACAGTATGCAATGGGTGTATCTCACTGTAACATATGAATGGAAATCTGATAAATAATTGTCCCCTTAATTGGTGCTTGTTGAATAGCAGATTTGAAATGCAGTGTTTGTCTAAACGCTCACAGTAAAATATGAAGGAAAAAAGTATTTTTCTTTTTTAAATGCAGATTAAGCAGACACATATGCACTCAGCTTGCAGTAAACGGCCGATACACACCGCATGCCTAACAGGTTGGATACTGTTGTTGTTCTATTCCGCTATTGAATAAAAAATAAAAAAAAAAAACATTTGAATGAAAAACTGAAAAATATATTTTTTTTCCCTAAATACTGAAAAATAATTATTTTCCCCTCACATTGGTGCTTTTTGAATAGCAGGTTAGAAAAGCAGTGTCTATCTAAAGACTGTATGTCAAAGTTAAATATGAAGGAAAAATGTTTTTTTCTTTTTTAAATGCAGATTAAGCAGACACATATGCACTGAGCTTGCATTAAATGTGCAGCACCGCACACCTAACAGACTGATAAAAGTTTTTTTTTTCTCCTCACTGGGCTCAGCTCAGGGCATAAAGATAGTGCACTGTACCCCCACACAATCAAATCAATGTAGATTGCTGTCTATGCTTTCCCTCAAAGCAATCTCCAGCCTGACCTTACAGTAATCTCCTATCTCTCCCTCTGGGCAAAAAAGATCTTGAACTGCACCCCCACACAATTAAATCAATGTAGATCGCTGTCTGATTATTGAAGATTCTTTCTATGCTTTTCCTAAAAGCAATCTCGAGCCTGACCCTACAGTAATCTCCTATCTCTCCCTCAGCAGAAGTAGCCGGAACCTCTCCCTAGTATAGTTATAGCAGAATGACACGTGGCGCTGTGTGGCTCCAGCTTATATAGAGTCTGGGTCACATGCTGCACTGGCCAATCACAGCCATGCCATTAGTAGGCATGGCTGTGCTGGCTTCTAGGGCACATTAGTTAAACGCTTGCTGATTGGCTGCCTTGCAGCTGTTGAAAGCGTGCCATTAAAACCACGCCAAAACATCAAATAATGTTCCCGAACATACAGTGAAATGTTCGAGTTCGGGTCCTGGTACCGAATTCCCAAAAGTCTGGTACAAATCCGAACATTACAGTCCGGGTTTGCTCAACACTAGTGATGACAAGTTTCCCCACACTAAACAGTCTCTCTACTGGGGCACTGGACGAAGTGGCTGCATTATATCTGAGTGAAATTTTCAGTGAAAATCCATTTAGAGAGTCTTTTTCTTGTGCTCCTGATTTGAAATAATCTGTGACTTGACTTTCAGCGGTAGAAGATGAGCCATCCTCTTCCTTAAAGGAAAAAAAAACATCCTCTATGGCTGAGTCTCTGCTAAGGCGACATGTTGATGTGCTGGTAGTGGTACCTGCTTGCTGGTCTTGGTCCAGGACAAGTTTCCAGCACTCTGCCAGCAGACTTGCATTGGCCTTGTCCTTCCTGACCTGTGTCCGGAGCCAATGTACTTTTGAACTTGGGCAGGGTCACAGCAGCCAAGACAACATCCTCACTTTCCAGCACCTCTGCAAATCTTGTTTTGATTGCCTGAAAGAAATTAAAAGAATGCAAGGAACATATTATGTTATTTATTTCATTTCAGGTACTTATATAGTGTCGTTAATTTAACCACTTGCCGACTGCGCACAGTATATTTACTGCGGCAGTCGGCCCCGGCCAGGCAGAGTGACGTAGGTCTACGTCGCTCGCGTGTCACTCCTTCTAGAGCCAATAGCGGGCGATCGCGCGCCCGCCGAGGCGCGCGCCCGCCGAGGCTCGTTCACGGAGGAGTGCGGGAGTGTGACTGGCGGACCTGATGTCCGCCGGTCACACTACGATCGCCGGTACAGCGGGAGAAAGACAGAGCGGCTTATGTAAACAAGCCGCCTGTCAGTTCTCCCTGTGTAAAAATGAAGATCAGACGGTTCTACTATGTAGAACCGTTGATCTTTGTTTTTACACCAATAGCAATGTCCCACTACAGTTAGAATCACGCCCCTAGGACACACTTAACCCCTCCCTGTCCAATACAGTTAACCCCTTCCCTGCCAGTGTCATTTTTGCAGTAACAGTGCATATATATACTGCAGTAATGTCACTGGTACCCCCAAAAGTGTCAAAAATGTCAGTCAAGGGTCTGATCTGTCCGCCGCAATGTCGCAGTACCGCAAAAAAAATCGCAGATCGCCGCCATTACTCGTTAAAAAAAAAACACCAAAAATCTTTCCCTTTGTTAGTAAACGCGATAACTTTTGCGCAAACCAATCAAAATACGCTTTTTGCAATTTTTTTTACCAAACATAGGTAGCGTAAAACAAATTGGCCGAAAATGTTAAAAAAATTTGATTTTTACATTTTTTTGGGGGGGAATTTCATATAAAAAAAATGAAAAATATTGTTATTTTTGCAAAAATTACGCTCTTTTTTTGTTTATAGCGCGTGATCAAAAAATCGCACAGGTGATCAAATGCCACCAAAAGAAAGCTCTGTTTGTGGGAAAAAAGGACGTGAAATTCGTTTAGGTACAGCGTCGCACGACCGCGCAGTTGTCCGTTAAAGTCACGCAGTAAAAAATCGCAAAAAAAACCCTGGTCTTTTAGCAGGAAAATCCTCCGGTGGTAAAGTGGTTAAGCGTCATATCCAGAGGTTGTCTTTGGGAAATAGACGTATGAGTGCTGCCAGCATTGCTGCAGAGGTTGAAGGCGTGGGGTGGGGGGGGTCAGCCTGTCAGTGCTCACACCATATGCCGCACATTGCATCAGATTGGTCTGCATGGCTTTCGTCTCAGAAGGAAGCCTCTTCTAACATTCATACATACACATACTAGGGCCAATTTAGACAGGAACCAATTAACCTACCACTACCAGCATGTCTTTGGAGTGTGGGGGGAAATAAATAAGATGCAATTCTTGGGTGACTGGTTAAATATATTTAAATAAATTAAAGTTCTTACTGTCACAACTGCCTCTGGAAGGTCAACTAGGATTTACAGGCCACTCTTCAGTTCCAAGGTCTTGAAAATCAATGTCTCCAGTGTGGGAAGGAGTGTACCATGGAAACAGTTGTCTTCTCCCTGACGAATGTCTAAGGCTACTGTAAGTGCCATCATGACAGTACAGTACTCCCTGATGAACTGATGCTCTCGTTCTGTGATGGCTGTCATCCCCAACTTGGATGAGATGTTGTTCAGCTCACCCCTAGGAATCTCACAGATTTGAGCCAGGGCATCATAAAATGAATTCCATTTTGTTCTGCAAGGGACCATCAGCTTCTTTGCAATTATGTTATTCACGGTCTCTGCAGCCACCATTGAATGACTAGCCATGTTCCATAAGCCTGTACATTTTGTGGTAGCTCTTCTTTATATTGCTTTTGTTTGTGGTTTTGACTAGAGATGATCGAACGGTTCTGGTCGACCATCGGTTCGACCTGAACATTGGGTGTTCGAAATTTGGCCGAATTCCGAACTTTTTGCAGGTAAAAGTTTGGAATTCGGCCACCAGAACATCCTTCACCTTATTTGCGCAGCGGTCTTCCAAACACAATTTTTTTGGAAAAAATTAAATTTTTTTGATTAAAAAAATAAGAAAACAGTAAAGTTAGCCCAATTTTTTTCCATAATGTGAAAGATAATGTTACACCGAGTAAATAGATATCCAACATGTCATGCTTCAAAATTGTGCACGCTCGCGGAATGGCGACAAATTTGGTACTTAAAAATCACATAGGCGACATTTTAACATTTTTTACAGGTTACCAGCTTAGAGTTACAGAGGAGGTCTAGGGCTCAAATTATTGCTCTCGCTCTAACGATCGCGGCGATACCTCACATGTGTGATTTGAACACCGTTTACATATGTGGTCAGGGCTTCCGTATGTTTTTCGCTTCTGCGTGCGAGGCTCTTTAATTTTTTTTCCCCTATTTCTTATATTTCTTATTTTTGATTTTTACACAGTTTAAAAAAAAAAAAAATGATCGTTTTTATTCCTATTACAAGGAATGTAAAAATTCCTTAGAATAGAAATAGCCATGACAGGACCTCTTTATTGCGAGATCTGGGGTCAAAAAGTCCTCACATCTCACAAGTACACTAACAAGGTAAAAAAAAAAAAATGGTTAAAAAAAAATCGGCTCTTTAGGCCGGTTGCTAGGCAACGACGTTTGATGTCGCTCCGGTCCTCCAAGGCAATAGAGTCGAGTGAGGGCCATCTTGCCTTCACTTGACTTCCTGTCTCAGAGGATCTGGGACCGGATAATTTTCCCCACTGCCGGCGGGTTCGGTAAGCAGGGAAAAGGACAGGGGCGCGGGAGGGGGCACCTCTTCCGCCGCACCGTAAGTGTGAAAGCTGATCGCCTGCCGTTTTTAAAAATACCGGGTTTATGGCAGCTATCTGCTGCCATAACCACGGTATTTAGCATCAAAGTAGGGACGTACATCTGCGGTGGGTGGTCGGTAAGTGGTTAATTCACCACTGGGACTTGATTTAAAATTTTGACCTATTTTACGTGGAATTAGACACATTGTTTTGGACTATTTATATAAATTATATATTGGATACATTTTTCTTTTGTCACATAGGTTTAGATCATACACTGTTTTCAGTGCTGTGTTTTGTTGCACATACAGTATGTTTTTTCACTGAGTGATGAGCAGCAGTGGCATATTATTTAATCACTTTAGCCCCGGCATATTTTGTTGCTCCATGACCAGGCCACTTTTTTTCAACTTGGCACTGCGCGAATTTAACTGACAATTTAACCCCTTGATCACCCACAGTATCAACCCCTTCCCTGCCAGTGTCATTATTACAGTAACAGTGCATATTTTTAGAACTGATTACTGTAGTAATGTCACTGGTCCCCCGCAAAATGATCAAAAATTTCAGTTAGGGGTCCGATCTGTCCGCCACAATGTCACAGTCCCACAAAAATCACAGATCACCGCCATTATTAGTAAAAAAAAAAAACAATAAAAATGACAAATCTTTCCCGTAGTTAGTAAACGCTATAACTTTTGCACAAACCAATCAAAATGCGCTTATTGTGATTTTTTTTACCAAAAATATGTAGCAGAAAACAAATTGGCCTAAAATTTAAAAAAATTCAGATTTTTATTTTTTTTTGGAATGTTATATGGCAGAATGTGAAAAATATTGTTTTTTTTTTTTTTTTTTTTCAAAATTGTCGCTTTTTTTTTTCAAAAATTAAAAATCACACAGATAATCAAATGCCACCAAAATAAAGCTTTATTGTGGGAAAAAAAAGGACGTAAATTTAATTTGGTACAGCGTCGCATGACCGCGCAATTGTCCGTTAAAATAGCACAGTGGCGATTTGCAAAATATAGCCTGGTCAGGAAGGGGTAAAATCTCTCGGTCTTAAAGTGGTTAAAAATACACTCATTGAGAATTTTTTTTGTCAAAGACATGTAGCTAAATACATTTTGGCCTAAATATATGACAAAAATTGAATGTATTGGATATTTTTTAACAGTCAAAGTAGAAAATGTAAATTTTTCGCAACATTTTCACTATTTATTTATTAATATCACAAAAAATAAAAAGCGCAGAGGTGATCAAATACCACCAAAAGAAAGCTCTGTTTGTGGGAAAAAAAGGATGTACATTTCGTTTGGGTACAGCATGGCATGACCGCGCAATTTTCAGTTAAATTCGTGTAGTGCCAAGTTGAAAAAAGTGGCCTGGTCATCGAGCAGCCAAATCTTCCGGGGCTAAAGTGGTTAATCATCACTCATGTGTATGAAAACATATTGGTGACATTCAAGTGACCAAAAGAGCATTGAGGTCTCCACATCGCGACCAGGAAGTGACGTCACGGTCTCCTGTAGCTGACTTCCCGTGCGATTCACGGACTCGGGAATCTGCGGCAACCACCGAAGAATCCTCATACCGTGAGAGCCAGCAGGGACATCGCCACCTAGGACCCCCAGGATTGCAATGTCCAACAACCCCATTTTAAACTACATGCTTTTAATAAGCTTATCCTTGTGAGTACGTTTTTTTTTTTTTTTTTAAATAAACTTTAATAAAACACCTGCTAGGATACAAAAGGTTGCAGAGATAACAATGACACAACACGTTTTACATTTTTTCGGGTCAGAAGCCGAGCACAACACAGAGACTCGTGACCGACCTAAATGATACTTCAGACAGAGAAAGTTACTCAATGACTTAACCATAAACATACTAGAACCCTAGTTGGATGGATCTATGGCATGTAGTTAACTCTTAAACTGCGGGATGTGTATCTGCTATAGAGCAATTAGGGGACGAAGAAACTGGGGGGGGGGAAAGGAGGGGGGAGTAGGTCAAAAGCATCTATACCATAACATTATCATACTACCCTGAAGTATTATACATGAAGTTAACCACAGACGAGGTGCTGGCCACCTCCTTAGGTAGTGAATCCAGAAAGTCCTGCCAGATGTCCGAGAAGCGGGTTGCTGAGGAGGGGAGGTTGAAATCCGTATTGAGCTGATCTTTGACCATGAGACTCAAGAGGTCACGGTGGACTTGCGTTACAGAGGGGCCCACCGTGGAGATCCAATTGGCGAGTATGACTCTCCGGGCTATCAACAAGCAAATGAGTACCCATCTACGTGGGGGTGGACGGTTAGTCCATAGCTGGAGCTGTTTGTCCCAGTGTCCGAATATGAGAAGGAGGGGGTCCTTCGGCAGTTGTAGCAGCGTTACCCGTTTGATGAATGCTAACACCTGATCCCAGAAAGTAGCTATGAAAGAGCAAGACCAGAACCTGTGATGGAGGTTTGGGCGGGTGGTTTTGCATTGAGGGCAGAGGCCCGTGAGAGGATCATTTGCTTTGGATGTAAACGGGATATACGCCCTATGAAGAATTTTCCACTGTTTCTCTCCAGGTCTCGTTAGGAGTCAAGCGTAACGTGCGATTATACCCCTGGAATAGCTTAGTGACAATGTCCTCCAATGGGAAGTCTTTGGCCCAGTTTGCCGCTGAGGAGCCAGCGAAGTGATAGGATGTTAGTTTTTGAAAAGGTTTGTAGATGTCGGAGATGCTGTAAGTCCCTGAGCCGAGAAGAGGGTCCAATAACGGGTCCCCAAGTCCAGTGTTTGCAGAGACACCTGAGGAGCGAAGGAAGCTTAGGCACTGCAGGATTGGAAAAACATGTGAGGCAGGCAAATTATAGGTATCCAAGATGTCTCGTATATACCGAGGTTTTCCCGTGGCGGGGTTACAAAGGTCTGAGAATTTCAACAGGCCCGACCTTTGCCACACATTGAAGTATTCCGAGTGCAGGCCTGGTATAAAGGCCGGGTTGTCCTTTATGGGCAAATATTTGGATATGGATGAAGGAAGTTTCAAACGTTTCCTAGATTCTCTCCATGCGATCACAGTATCTCGCAAGAGGATGTTATGTTGTAGCTTTGGGGGCATAGTTTTCCATTTAGCATGCAACAATGCAACCAGTGAGTAGGGGGCAGACATGTGTGTTTCCAAGGCATAGTTGGAGTAATGGGATGAGCCGGAGAGCCAGTCTAGTGATACTCGGAGGAGACAAGACAGATTGTATAACCTGATATCAGGGAGGCCAATACCCCCCTAGCTCCTGGGTAGACATAAATTTTTGAAAGAAATGCGAGGCCGTTTGCCGCGCCATATAAAACTAGAAATAGCTCGATTCAGTAGTTTAATGTCGTTGTGTTTAAGCAATAACGGGAGCGTTTGCAGAGGGTATAACAACCGTGCAAAGCTAACCATCTTTATAAGGTGACATCTCCCCAGGAGCGAGAGAGGCAGATCCATCCAACCATCTAACTCACGAGAGATCCTCTGAAATAGCGGGGGATAGTTTAAGGTATAGATTGAAGAAGGGAGCCTACCTATCCTGATTCCTAAGTACGTGACGTGTGAAGTGGCTATAGTGAAGGGAGAGGAGGTTGCCCAGGTGGGTTTGGACGTGCTACCTAAGGGGAGGATTTCACTCTTAGCATAGTTTATCCGCAAACCGGAGCACAGTTTAAATTTATCGAAGATAGAGATAATGGTGCGCATGTCAGCTGATGGGTTACTAGTAAAAATCAAAACGTCATCTGCAAACAATGATATGCGTAATTCCCGAGAGCCAATTTGAATACCGTGGAGTGGCGCTTTTTCTAGTAAGAATCTGGATAAAGGCTCCAGAGCCAAATTGAAGAGCAACGGAGACAGGGGGCAGCCCTGTCTCGTGCCCTTAAACAGGCGGAACTCGTCGGTGAGGGACCCGGCTACCCACAACCTGGCCGCGGGAGAGGCATACATAGCTTCGACAACATGAGTGAATGGACCCGAAAAGCCAAAGGAGGACATAACCATAGAGAGCCAGCCAAAACCCACATTGTCGAAGGCCTTCTCCGCGTCCAGGGTGACGATAGCCAGGTCCGCCCCCGAGGAAACCCTGGCCTGGTCCAAGGCCAGGAGCACCTTTCGGAGATTTGAGGCCGCTGATCGCCCCTTGGTAAAGCCGGATTGAGCCGGGTGAATCAAGGATGGCATAATCAGGGCTAGTCGGGATGCTAGAAGTTTGGATAGAATCTTTACGTCCAAATTTAATAGGGAAATCGGCCTGTAAGAGCCGGGTTCCAGGGGGTCTTTCCCTTTCTTTGCCAGCAGCTTGATTATGGCCTGGTTGGCCGTGGGGGGATACGAGCCACCCAACCAGATGGCCGAATATACCTCCAGCAGGGTAGGTCCTATGGTCTCCCAGGCTGTCTTGTAGAATTCGCCTGTGAGGCCATCCGGGCCCGGGGCTTTATTGGGAGCGAGTTGTTTTATAGTGTCCCAAATCTCCTCGAGAGACAACGATGCATTCAAGGCATCTAGTTGCGTAGGAGAAAGGTTAGGTAGGGAGACATTGTCTAGGAAGAAACGCGCCTGTTCAACGTCGAAGGGGTCTGGAGAGTACAGGGATGCATAGAAGTCTCTCATCGTCTGTTTAACGTCGGTTGGGGTAGACACAGTTTTGCCCGACGGGGCCCGGAGTGAGGCAATGTGTGTAGGAGTGTAGGGCGCCCCACACAACCTCGCCAGTAATTTACCTGCCTTGTTCCCAAATTTATGTAGCGTGGCAAAGAAGCGTGCACTTTTAATACCTTCCAATTTGTCCGCCCACGCGTCAAAGGCCTGCTTGGCTAGGGACCATTCTTGTTGGTTAGCGGGAGAGTCCGCGGACAACAACTGTCTTTGAGCCAGGCGGAGACGTTCACTGGCCTGAAAGTAGCTTTTGGATGCGTTTTTCCGATATGCCGAGGCGTATGATATAATTTTGCCACGCAGAAAAGCCTTGCCCGCCTCCCAAAACAAATTGGGTTGAGAGGTATGCAGGGCATTCGCCTCCGAGTACTCTGCCCATGCCCTAGCCAGGTAGGCCTGAAAGTCCGCATCGTTGCACAAATACCCCGGGAATCTCCACAAACTAGTATCCGCTTGCTTGTCGGGGGGGTCTAAGATCAGGGATACAGGGGCATGGTCGGAAATTACAATTTCATGGATCTCTGGGTCCTCAATTCTCCTTAGGACATTGGCCGAGACAAAGAAGTAGTCTAGCCTAGTGAACACATTGTGAGGGTGCGAATAAAAGGTAAATTCCCTGTCGGCAGGGTGTTGTAGTCGCCACACATCTGTGAGGTGGAGGGATTCTACTAACTGAGCTAGAGGGCTAGAGGTGGACACATCAGAATTATTTGTTCTAGGTTTGGACCGAGACTTATCCAGTAGGGGGTCCATAAGGGAGTTGAAATCACCACCTATGACGTGTGGGACCTGAGGGTAGGTAAGCAAGTGAGAGGACAGTTCTTTATAAAAGGACTGGTCCGGGGTGTTGGGAGCATATACATTTGTCAATAGTATTTCGCTGTCATTAATCTTCATATGCGCTGAGACAAATCCACCGCTAGTGTCGGTGGAGAGGGAAAGGATATTACAGGAGAGTCGCTTGTGGATCAGGATCAGGACTCTGGCCTTCCGGCCCAGAGCCGCCGATCCCACCACCGTGCCCACCCACAACTTTTTCATCCGGAAAAAGTCCTCTGAGGACAAATGGGACTCCTGTAGCAATGCTATGTCTGCTTTAAGCCTCTTGAGGTGTCTCAATACCTTCATCCTTTTAATTGGGGACCGTAAGCCCCTGACATTCCATGACAAAATCCTCATGGAGGGTCTGACAGATGAGGGTACGGAGCATGACAATACATCCGCTTATAGATGTAGACGGCAGGAATGGGTACGTATACTACCATATATGTTATGGACATGTGTCTTACACTTATTGAACACAGATACCCCAGGGGAGCTGATTCCAACCGTGGAACCGAGGAGGCTGAAGGGGAAGAGGGGAGGACAGACATGGGTGAAGAGATCAGGGGGAGGGAAACGAAATACAGAAAGGCATCTGGAAAAAAATACATCATGGACTTCACTTTTTTCCGAATGCTGTAACTGTGTAAGGCGACTTGTCCCTTGATACGGACGTCAGCAGGTCTGTTAACAATACCAACCCAAATCACCTCTATATATATAAAAGAGAAAAAAAAAAAAAAAACAGAGGGGGGTAAGGAACCCTGAACCCCTATTTACAATAGTCGAGGGGAGCTCCCGGGTCCTCCACAGTGACAGCATAAGACAGCATCATAACTCATCAGCCATAACAAGTAATTTTATAGGACTATAACCAAAGAGTATAGCACAGAAAAAACAAAACATAACAGTGCAGAGAGAAACGGGTCAGAGGTAGCTACCTCCAATGCCCGCAACTTTCCGGTGACAACCTGAAATATGCAACAGCAATGTGGAAGAGAAGATACATTACGTGTCCACAGGGTCTCCTAGGAGGAGGTAAGAATTACAAGTGGCGGTCCATAGCGAGTCAACGATGTGGAAGAAATCGCCCTCCGCTAACTGCCTCAGAGTATTTTTGCCTTTTGGGGGATTCTTTACGCGGGCTCCTTGGGATCAGGGAGCGTTGGGCTGAGGACGGCTTGTTGTACACGGGGTCAGACCCATCCGCACGGAGTGATCGTATGAAGCCTTCCGCCTCCGAGGGGTCCTGGAATGACAGTTGTTCACCTGAAGGTGCCCGTAGCCGAAGGATAGCTGGGTATGCCAACGTGAATTTGATCTGGGATTGGTGCAGTTGTGAGCATACTGCCTGGAAAGCCTTTCGTCTCTTGGCCACTTCAACGGAGTAGTCTGTAAAAATCAGGACTTTTGTACCGTCAATCTGGAAAGATTTGGATTGCCTGAATTTCTGGAGGATCGCCGATTTATCGGCATAGTTCAGGTACTTGGCTATGATCGGGCGCGGGGAGGAACGTTCTGAGGAGTGTATCCCCATACGGTGGGCGCGTTCGACCACGCAGATTCCTTTCAGTCCCAAAGCCTCCGGAATCCTCTTGGAGCACAGGTCAGGGATCGCAGAGGGTGGCACAGTCTCCGGTATTCCAATAAAGCGAAGGTTACTCCTTCGCGCTCTGTTTTCCAAATCTTCCACTTTTTGGAGCAAAAATTGATTTGTCTTTTCCTGTGCCTGCTCAAATCCATGAGAGCTGTATATTTCCTTCTCCACACTTGCCACACGCTGTTCCACTTCCTGCAGCCTGAGTGAATGTTCAGTGAGCTGCTTTTTAAAGTCCTGCATGCCCGCCGCCACTGCCGTTTGCACAGCCGCTGTTATGATGGGGGATAGCAGTGCCACCACAATCTGCGCTATACGATCTGACTGGGGGTCACCCAGGGTGGGCACCGTGGGAGCCGTGAAAGCAGCTGTGTCCATGCGGGAGGCGTCCGCCTCGTCCGCATTGAAGGCCGAGACCGGGGCCTCGATTTGCGGCGGACCCGGCGGATTGCGCGGGCAACCTTTCTCCAGAAATTTGTCCATGCCGGATGTTTGATGGCACCGGGGGATCGCCCGGGGGTGGATGGGGCTGCGGGGGGCCCGAGGGATGTGGGTTAGCCGGTATTTATGCAGTTATATTGTCCGATCGCGGGAGCCGGCGTGGAGAGCGACTACTGCATTCGGCGCCGGAACCGGAAGTCCCGTTTTTTTTTTTTATATACCTCCATTAAATTACTTTTCTGCTGCAATTAGAAGGCACTGTGTTCTCTTTCTCCTTGTTCCAGGATTTATTAGCATAGGTCGGTGGTGACAGCAGTTCTGTGAGGGGGACAAAATGCTGGCAAGGACCCAATAGCTGTGCTGTGACTCAGAAGTTTGTTGGTGACTTAGGAGTCTGATCTACAAATTGGAGAAGTGTGGAACCCAAGAATTATTCTCTGGAGAGTGGAAAACTAAATAAAAGACAATGCCGCGGAACAGAAAATCTGAACTGGAAGCTGATGAAGTAACTTCAAGGCTGGGCCTCAAATGCGATGAGTGAACAATATATCCTTTTTTTTTTTTGTAACTATCATTAATTTAGTCAACATGCTTACTAAGTGTGAAGATAGTGACAGTTCCGACAAAGTTAACAGAGGGGTGTTACAATGCATTGTATTAAAGGTCACGGCCATCCTTATGAAATTCCAGAAAAATGTAAGCAGACGTGGACTTTTATGAAGGGATTTTTTGAGAAGAATGTTTTTGATTGCAAAGTTTCCAAAGGTGGGGATGAGGCAATTGCCCAGTTACAGAAAGTATTTGATAGAAGCAACAATACCTGCAAGATATTACAAAACCAATCAGAAACTGAGACTGTAAATTTAAAATTGCATCCAGTTACTATTGGGGAAGCTTGGATTGAGAAATATAAACATTATGATGAATTATCAGAAGAAAATGAGAGATTGAAATTAAGAATTATGGAATTAGAGAGAAAATCACAGGAACTCAGATGTGCATCAAATCTTAAAATTCAGCAATCTGCAGCAATATTCAAACTTACATTTTCCATCAAATGAAACAGAATCTCAAATCAAATCTGATAATTAAATACCAGCTGCACCCCCTGAGACTACCATAGTTTACAATAATAATATTAACCATTTGCCGACCAACCGCCGTATAACAGCGGCAGGTTCCCCTGAATCACCGTAGCTGTACGGCGGTTCGTGGGCACATGCGCGCCCACTCGCCCAATAAATGCGATCGCTCCCTGTGAAGAGAGAACGGTGGTCTGCTGTTGTAAACACAGCAAACCCTTGTTCTCCCAGGAATCAGCACAGAGTGCCTGTGTTCCTCCTATTTATGATCACAGGTCTCTGTATTGATTCCACAAGCCCATCCCCTCCACAGTTAGAAAACACCCCTTAGTCTCATATTTATTATAGTAACAGTGCATCAATCTTCGCACTGATTACTGAAGTAATGTCACTGGTCCCCCCCAAAAGTGTCAAAAATGTCAGTTAGGGGTCCGATCTGTCTGCCGCAATGTGGCAGTCCGGCTAAAAATTGCTGATCGCCACCATTACTAGTGAAAAAAAAAAAAATGACATAAATCCTTCCCCTAGTTTGTAGATGCGATAAATTTTGCGCAAACCAATCAAAATACACTTATTGGGATTTTATTTTTTACCAAAAATATGTAGCAGAATACAAATTGGTCTAAAATGATGAAAAAATATGATTTTTATGTCCTATAAAAAAAATGTAAAACAATCTAATTTCTTCATCAATATAGGTCAATATGTATTCTGCTACATATATTTGGTAAAAAAAAAAAATCCAAACACGCGTATATTGACTCACACTTGCTCTCAAAAACAGTGTGAATATCTATCACCTAAATACCAACCCTACCTCAAAGTATCCAAATCATAAAAATATGTAGGGAGAATTAGTTCCCCTTTTAATTTTGGTGGTTTTGACTCAAAATTAAAAATAAAAAAAGTTGGGAGGAGTGAAAAGTGCAGACAAGCTGTCATTTTTCTCATAGTCCTGGCAAGAGATGAAACATGTGAAGGTAGTGGAATTGGTCCCGTACGAAGATGAACACTTAGTCTTTCTGCTCCCCCACCCTGAGATCCAGTGATCTGCCTAGCACTGCACATCACCGATCTGAAGAGAACTCAAGATGGGGAGGACATCCAGGAGTGTCTCTGCAACAAGATCCTAGTCTCCCCGGGACTCAGACACGCAACTAAGCCAGGGAATACCCAAACTCTTCAGGATGCGGCCTAAAGACACCAGGCTCTCGCAGCAGACCGCATCCCACATGTCCCACTCTCCTATGAGCAACCACTCCAGGTCACGCAGCCCTTCCTACACTAGGGACTGAATGGCTCCAGCAGCAGTGAATCTGGACGACTTGCAAAGTGTAGCTGCAGATATTAAAAATATTAAAAATCTGCAGTCATTTCTGAACTCCGCTCCAATCCATTGTAAATTAAGTTGAGGAAATAGAAGCTACACAAATCCGCCATGATGCCTCACTCTGTCAAGTACAACAAGTGACGGAATCACACACCATTCATCCAAGAGAACTGAACCGCTATATGGAGGACCTGGACAACCGTGGCAGATGCCACAATCTGAGGGTAAGAGGCCTCCCCAAATTCATAATCTTCGCCCATCTCTCCTAAATTCATCGACTTCACCCATCTCTCCCAATCAGTCATTGCTATCTTTAATGACCTACTTAGTAGACTACTGGCTACTCTAATTGTAATGGAGCATATACACAGAGCACTGCGCCCAAGGGGAACAAGGGGAAGAGACACTGATCCCCCAAGGGAGGTGATCTGCTGTCTCACTCACTTCCCATTAAAAGAAGAAATCCTCCGCAAAACTAAAAGCCACAACCACCTATCATTCCACAATGCAGAAACAAAAATCTATCAAGATTTATCGGATATCACATTACAACGCAGGAGGGAATTGAGGCCCTTACTTGACAAGCTAAGGTCTAGATCAATCATTTACAGATGAAAATTTCAAACTCTGTTTATCCGCAACAGTCCATGGTCGCACAGCCAACCTCAGAGTGCCCGAAGATCTGGAGCATTTCTGTACAGGACTAACATACAATTTTTCAGGACAAGCTTTCAGGGTATGTCCCCTTCATCAAGGTCCAAGCAGTACTGATTCACAAAAGTTTTAGCAGAATGAAAAAAACAAAAAAACAAAAAAAAAAACAAAAAAAAACAAAAAACAAAAAACAAAAAAACAAAAAAAAAAACAATCTCTAAGGAAAGGAAAACTTTCAAATTAAGAATGATACTTCTTTTTGACACAAAAAAATAATGGCCTAAATTTAGATATGGGTTTCCTCACTCATTATCCTACAGTTTTACGAACCCCTCTGTGACCATCACCCCCCCCCCCCCACCCGTCTATAGCTTTCCCTCTGTCTTATCTCACTAACTATGCTAGTTTTATTACCATTGCCAGTTACATTTGTTTATATTTGTTTGGTTTTCTCTTTTTTTTTTCCCTTTGGCTTAGAGATTGTTTTTTTTTTTCTTTCATTCTGCTAAAACTTTTGTGAATCAGTACTGCTTGGACCTTGATGAAGGGGACATACCCCGAAAGCTTGTCCTGAAAAATTGTATGCTAGTGCAAATAAAAAAAGTATCATGAACAGTACTCAATGTATCTCAAGCATGTACAGGATTAGAAATCCCACTAATCGATTTAGCTGACTGGTTCAGCGAATTCCGCCTGCCATGGAGAAGAGCCACTTCGATGGAGGGCATTACTGATGCAGGAAATTTCAGTATCTGGCGTCAATGTACACATCAGCCCACAGGAGCCGCCGCTGCACCCAGGAACTGCAGCCCCATGGCATCACCAGTCAACCACAAATCATGTCATTTGTAAATGGACAAGAGATCCTGACTGACAGCTGAAAATCTCCCCCTACCTCTTCGATGATGACCCGGAGAAGAACCACAACGTGACAGATCCAAGAAAATCCCTGACCTGAAATCTCAGCTAAACCCAGACTCTCAGACCACCTACCACTCTTACTCTAAAAGCAAAATTTAGCGAATATGATCCGCTACCCCTCTCACAAACGGAAATGAAAACAATCTTTTTAAGAAAAGGATCAATTTCCCCAACCACCAAGACCGTACATCTGAGACTATTTGAACAACATAAACCAAACTGTTGACAACACATCAAGACCCATAGGAAAACACCAAATACCCCAATGGAGAAGAATAAACCCTTTCACTGCACTGCTATAGACTTACAGACCGATAGCTGGGAACTTTTCATCCTACTGCTCCAGTGGCCGCAACCTAATCCACATCACACTCTTCTCCACAAGAACTGAACACTGAAACTCTAACCAATTCTAAAAACAAGGATGACAACAACGTAAATGTTTTCACATCAAAGGAAAACAAGTTGTGGTATCACCAAAGAAGAAGTTCAGAGAACATTTTGCTACCCCCCATGAAGTATGGAATCAGGTAGTGTGATGCGTAGATCTATTTACACTCCTCCTTGATCTCTTGATATGTCACAATATAGATATGTCCTGGTCTAGATTGTCATCTTCTCCTTCTTACTTCTCCCCACCCTGGTCTCTCCCCGTAACCCTCACCTCACCCCCTACCTTCTTTTCCCACCTACTCTTTCTTTCCTAGCTAGCTGAAAGCTCCTGCATATAGGCGATCCCCACCTGTGAAATGGCCAAAAGCACTTACATGTACATTTTCTAAGAAATGTATCTCCCATATCAATTTGAAGAGATCTTCACTATAACGGTTATTAAACAGTCCGTGAGGACAGCTTAACCACAAATTCTCCATAAAAGCAAATTTTATTGATTTTCTTTCTCCTTCATCCTACTATTTTCACACAATGGACGCTTAGTGGATAAATGATGGCGAGATACGATGTCTCAATTATTAATTCTACACAAAATATCCCAAAAGATCTCAAAATAAATGTCTTTAGACCCACAAGATGACAACCCCACTGTTAGTCTATTGTTCATATAACTATGTCATATACTGCTACAAGTTATTACCTCACGGATAAGGCATCCATGTCTTGGCTTTAACCCCATTCAGCGTCCATGAGCACAATATGAATACACTAACTGAAGTTAATGTAATTGTGGTATATCACATTTTAGCTGTGAGATGTGCAATTGTTTTCATGTAGTCTCTGTCATAACAGGTTAACCGTTTTTTCTCCCTACATTTCATTATCATGTTATACGTTTATTTGCCAATACCTAGGATATGGTTATATTATGGCACGTTGCCAAGTTATGATTACTAAACTGTTTTATTGATCAACATTGCTTTTTTAGACATGACACACTCCACACTACAAATAACATTTGCTCTTCTTACTGAACCTAAAAGACCTCCCCATATCATTTGAACACCCAAACTGGATTTTGGGGGGAGAACTGGATGCAAAAGGCCATCTTCCTTATATCCCTCCAGCCTCCCCACCAAGGCCCCATTCCACACCACAGACCTCTCAGGGACATAGAGCTACCTCCATCCAAAACCGAAACCTCCCACTCCCACAAACATACTAACTGACAAAACCCGAACAGCGGAAATCCGCCAATGTCTCGTAGACTACTTAAAAGAAAATGACACACCTAACACTCCGCCGCTACTACAATGGATAGCCCACAAATTCGTGGTGAGGGGGAAATTCATCTCACTAGCCACAGCTCTAAAAAGAGAAAAACAGGCCAGACTCAGGAATATATATGCCAAACTCAAATCTCTTGAAGGATCGCATAAACGCACCTTAGCCCAACAAACTTACCAAGAACTTGCTGAAACCTGCACACACTTACAAGCAGAACTAGGCTGCACCCTTAAAAAGAAATATGCATTATCACAAAAACTATTTTACGAATTTGGCAATAAATGCAGTCATCTACTTGCTCAAGCTTTATGTACAAAAAAAGCCAAAACTACGATCCACAAATTATGTTCCCCCTCTGGACAAATAAACACAAAAACCAACAATATAGCCGGAGAATTAAAAAATATTACTCCTCCCTATATAACCTTGATACATTTGACCACCTCACCCCCCCCCCCCACCCACATCAAGGAATAGAAGGAATCAAATCATTCCTAGACAAATTCTGCTCAAGAAAGAAATCACAAGACTCTGCCGAAAATCTAGAACGACCAATTATGCCAACTGAATGGAGGGTAGCAGTGAAACAGCTAAAACCTGCAAAAGCCCTGGACTTAATGTGCTCGCTGTTTACTATAATACCTTCACAGACACACTGAATGTCCCCTTTCTAAAAGCCTGCAATCCCCTCTCTTCCTCTAACCCTCTCACGCCTGGAATGCTCGGAGCACACATAACAGTTATTCCAAAAGCTGAGAAAGACCCCACACAAACCTAAAATTATGGACCGATCTCACTTCTCAATTTAGAAATCAAAATATTCTCAAAAATCTTAGCTAACAGACTATTACCACTTCTCACCTCAATTGTCTCCAAAGATCAAGTAGGTTTCATACTAGGAAGAGAGGCTAGAGCAACACCATAAAAGCAACCATCTGATGACCTTGACAAACAAAAAAGGCTTCTTCTTGTCTTTGGGCATTCAACAGAATGGCATGGGACTACATGAAAGCAGTGCTACAAACCTTGGGCATTGGCCCTTACATGCTTGGACTCATAATGTCACTGTACACAAACCCATCCGCTAGGGTTCGAGTCAACAACACTCTGTCGGATGCCTTCCCCATCCGCAATGGGACTAGACAAGGCTGCCCTCTATCCCCCATCCTCTTCGTACTAACTCTGGAACCATTTATATGCAGCCTTAGACTTAACCCAAACATACAAGCAATTCATGCTGTCAATAGAGAATTCAAGCTCACCCCCTTTGCAGACAATATATTGTTATTCTTAACTAGCTTGCTCACTACGCTACCAAAACTGTTAGCCGAGTTTACAGACCACAGACTTTCCAACCTCAAAATCTATTTTTCAAAATTGTTTGCTCTTAACATATCACTCCCACAACACAAGGTAAACCAATGTAAGGAAAATTACACCGAGCTTAACACTGTATGTGTGTGATGTATGATGCTTCTGTATGGTGGAAGTCTAATATTTGGAGACCAGTGCACCCCAGGTTCCCCACAAGTTTAAACAGACATATTATAGTTACCTAAGTTTTACCAAATGTTTTGAATAAAAACAATTTTAAACTGTCCTTCAAATCTTTATTCCTCAAGCTGTATATGAAAGGGTTTATAAAGGGAGTAAAAACAGTGTACAATAATGACATTATCTTACTGATCATTTGTGATTGCCCTTCCTTTGGAATAAGATACATGACAATTAAGGTTCCATAAAATATAAACACAACGGTGAGATGGGAGCTACAAGTGGAAAAGGATTTCAGTCTTCCAGAAAAGGAGGATATCTTTAAAATTGTTAAAACAATATAAATATATGAAACCACTATCACTAGGAAGGGTAATACTATCACTGGAAAGCACAACAATGTAATTTCCATTTGAAGTTTGGATGTATCTGAGCAGGAAAGTTCAAATAGAGGATTTGAATCACAGAAGAAATAGTCAATAACATTTGGTCCACAATATTCTAGTTGACATAAGTGAAGTGTTATTATTAATGCCAAAGAACAACTCAACAGCCAGGATGCAAGAACTAAATCAATGCAAAGTGTTGGATTCATAATGGAGACATAATGCAGAGGAGAGCAGATGGCTAGATAGCGGTCATAGGACATTATTGTCAGAAGGTAGCATTCAAATGTTTCTATTGTGCCAAAGACATAATATTGAGTTATGCAACCAGAAAAGGATATGGAGGTCCGCTCATGTAGAACAATATTTAACATGTTAGGAGCAATATCTGTGGTCAGTATGATGTCAGATATAGAGAGTTGGGAGAGGAAGAAGTACATGGGAGAATGAAGAGTCTTGCTGTAATATACCAGCATGATGAGCAAAAAGTTTCCACATATTGTCACAATGTATATAATAAGGACCAAGGTGAAGAGCAGCACATTATATATATTCATGCTGTTAAATCCCAAAAAGATGAATGTGGTGACATTATCTTTATGTGTCGCCTGTATGGAAGCAGAAAAGATTTATAATACATTTAAATGTATTAGCAATAGCACCAAAAATGTATGTTCACTTTGCAAAATGATTGTTAGTAAATGAGACGAACCTGTGACTTTAAATACCCAATCAATGTTCAGGGAAATTAAAAAAAAAAAAAAGGATTTTTTCTAACACATATTTGGTTGATTGTAATGACCATGGCTTCATCGTAATAAGCTCAGAGAATGTTTCCTTTGCTAAGTGAACAATCTCTATTCTTTTAGTTATTTCTTCATATAAGAAAAATAACATACAGATTGAGGAGAAGTACAGAGTTCCTTATAACTATGACACATGTAAAGTGGAACTATGGGCAAATAAAAAATTATATATGGTATGTACAGCATATACATGATACGCAAAAAAGCTTTGCAAAACTACATTTACAAGTCAAAAAAGGGAATATTATATATACATATATATATATATATATATATATATATAGCTTTAGTATTTGGCCTTATGTACACTTTAATGCTAAAACTATGCTGTACTTTGCAAAAAAAAAAAAAAAGCACAGTGCACAAAATTATAACAATTCTCATTTGTCTTAATGAGTATTGTTTTCATCAAATAAAACATTATAACTTGGTGAATTTCATCTGAAATTAAAAAAATGTACTTACTCTATTCACAAATAATCTCTGATGAAAACCCATATTTGGTTATAATTTAACTTAACCTAATTTTAAATAATCCAACAAAAAAACAACATATAATTATTTTTTGGTAATATAGAATTAAAGTGTTCATTAAAAAAAAAAAAAAAAAAATGTAACAATTTGACAAGAATTGTTCTCATTGAAGATTTTTCTCCCAGTTTTTCTATTTAACATGGAAAAAAAAACAGAATGTCATAAACAAAAGAAAAAAAATCAAAAAGGTAGAGAGTGAAAATAATGTCAAATATGCCAAAATAATGTCATAAATAAATATATAGTTCTAGTTCAATACTACTTGAATCTTTTTCATAGCATAATTTTATTTAAACAATGTTTCAATTCAACATAAAAAACTAAGACCTAGATAAGGTCATGATTCGAATGAAAAATTAGAAAGAGAGAGTGATAAAATAGTAAGTATCTTATACAATATATCTATTGTAAGTGTAAAGCATATGATGTGTATCGGTGAATAAGCTCAGCTTACTGAATAGGAAATCTTTTTTATATGTTTCTTTTCAGATTACAGATTCCATAGAGAGTATTCAAGATCTCTTTGGGTTTATGTTTGTGACTTTAATCAAATAAAAAAAAAAATGTTTTAATAGTGTAATAAATATTAAAAGATACATTTGTTTAAATGTATAAATAAAAATATACATTTAGCAATAAATAAATAAGTACATACAAAGTAAATACATTTATTAGTGTAGTAAATCAGTGTAGTAAATCATTGCTCAGTAACATTTTAAAAGCAACTTGGGCTGACATATAGTACAAATGTAGCTCGTCACTGGTTTCTTCTCCATTTGAAATGATAGTTCCCTGACTGTCATGGTAGAGCACAAAATAAAGAAAGAAGCTTAGGCTGCAATATACTCCTTCAGCCTAGAGTTATCTCTCACAAGACTTCTTTTTTTCCCCATTCTTCTGGATAGAATGATGCCAAGTGAAATTTAACCCAGATCACTAAGGACATACTTTGAATAAATAGGGGTCACAGATCTACCTCCTAAATGGACATCACCACATTGCCTTTAATTAACTGTATATTGAAGCAGAGACATCACTCATGACAACATAACTCTCTGTACCAGGAGATGACTGCCTGGGCCAGAAAAGAGACAAAGATAAAGAAGAGTCAGCAAATGATGTAACTAGCTTGAGGAATGCAGAAAAAAACATGAAAATTGAAAAACACACTTTTTGAGGCCTTACAATGTGGAGAGGGGTTGCGTTTGGAGTTAAGATTTGAAACTGCATTTGAAGAAGAGGGTAAAGTCCCTGGAAACACATCATGCACTCCTCCTCTCCCAACACCCACCAAGCATTTTGACAGCTGTCATCCTCGTGTGCAGCCTAGAGCTGCCGCTAATATCCATACTTTGAGGTGGCTGGCTCCCTATCATCCTCGGTCTCTGTTTACTCAGTGATGCCTACAGCCTCACACTGATTTTAGCTGCTTGGTCTCAGGTGTTCTCCTATCCATGTTGTTTTATGCTAACTTCAATGTAAGTGTGTTGCCTATTTTAATAAAGTGTTTTTTATTTGATATTGACCTCAGCGCCCTGCTTTTCATTTTCTTTTACATTGAGGTGATCCTACTCAGATCTTTTGTGGGAGCTGCAGAGGTTCTATTCTTGGTCCCTTCTCCTATTCAGTCATCCACCCATCCATCCAGTTGCCTCATCCATTCCTCTACCCTGTTGATGATCTAAAGATACAGATTCCAATTCAGTCCTATTTCCAATGGACCAAGGGACTTTGCACCTCTCGTAGGAGCACCGTATGTACTGTGTACTTGTACACTCTTTGAGATTTGAAACTGACCTGTGCTATAGAGGGTTCCCTGGGCTCATATTGTGATACTCTTTGCCAATCATAGGAAGATAGAAAGTTGCAACGGTTTGCCCTTGGGACTTTAAATGAGGTGCGACATGATGAGATATAAAATGCAACTTTATTGGTACATACAAAGTCAACAAGTAAACACGGACAAGCACCGTAATGTCAAACAGATTTGTGATGTTATATATAGTATATTAAATATTCATCTTTAAAGCGGTAGTAAACTCATTCATAGTATTTCATTTAAAAACATCAACACCAGTAACATGTCATTTTCAATGAAATTGAGTGAAAGCAATCAATTGCACGTTTTGCTAACCTGTATTATTTCATATTTTATGTTCGGATTACAGCGAAGTACAGCGCCGCCATCCTTGCTGTGGTTTTCTCCTGCAGATCGCTTCTGTATTAACGCCCACAGTACGAGTGTATCTTCCCAAATCCCGCACATGCGCAGTAATCACTGAAACCAAACCTCGTTTTGGTCTCATTCACCACTTGGACAGCCAATAGGAGGCTTGTCCACTATATTCTGCTGTGCACAATTGCTCCCCCCTTCTCCACGATCTAAAAACAGTACATTTTTGTTTCCTTATTATTACATCGTGTAGTAAAGGAGGTGAGCTGGCAGCTAAACATACATGTCTATATAATACTAAATATGTCTTTGGAAAGGAGGGGGAAATAAATTGTCAGTAATTAAAAGTTTATTACTTGTGAGTGGGTGATTGGTGCACTATTGATATCTTCTCTGTCGATCTCCTCTTCACTGCCGCTCTGCCCTCCACACGTCTTCTTCCTCTCTCCACTACTCCACTATCACTCCCCTGTGACGTAGCAAGTCACATGGGGTAGTGGAGAATTTTTTCAATGAGGGAAGGTCGGAGTCTCGCGGGAGCATGGGGCTGACGTCTAGGAGAGGAAATGACGCAGCCCCGCAATAGACACTGCAATATTCCGGCAAGCTAATTATCTTGCCGGAAAAGAAAATCACATAGAGCATGTGCGAATGACGTAGATGACAGCAGCGATCGAAATCGAAGGAGAACGGCTGCAGTGACAGGTATTGGAAAAGGTAAGTAAGATAATACTGACACAGATCATTAGTATACTGCAATGTTAAAAAATCGATGATACTACCGCTTTAAGTACAGTATTCCATAGAACAATCCATGGTAGGTATGAAAATTCATCCTGGTAGCCCAACTCGTTTCGTGAACAACTGTTCCCTTCCTCATTGGTTGATGTGATACATGAATTCTATGGAATAAAACAGTTTGTAGTATGTAATAAATATAGTAGAGGGCGCATGCGTGGCTTCCGAACATGGCGGACGTGTAGATACTGAGCTCCGAACCCTGCCGGCTCTCCATGATCTCTGTACCACTCCTATCTGCTTCAGAAGCAATGGGTGTGAGCACTGTACTGCACCTTGATCCCTCACGGCACCCTATGGGTAAAATCTGCCAGCAAAGGCAAGTGTACTCAGCGCCTCTAGAGCCACGCACACAGGCCCCCATGGACCGCTTCCTTACTAGGCCGCAATCCCCGGCCTCAATTACTCAGCCTGATCAATTCTCTTCCATGGATCCCACGTTGGGGGCTTGAGAATGCTGACGAAACCGTGAGAGGTGCCAAAACCTCCACTTTCTGAGAATACGCTCCTTTTTATTGGGTTTATTCAACACATGTGAGATACACCTTTTTAAATCTGTTTGGCGCATCTCCTTCCACCGCCGAGGATTGCAGGGCGCTTCAGTTTGCCTCCTGTTCCGAACTCCTCCTACTCCTCTTCCTCATCCTCCCTTTAGGGTACAAAAAATTGTAATCGGGGCCTAGTCTGTGTTTGTACGTGTGAGATACACCGTTTTATATCCTTTTTTCTATTCCGCTATTCAATATACACCCTGTTTGAGTGTAAAAAATTAAATGACGGCACAGTCTGTATCAGTACATGTGAGATACACCTTTTTAAATTTGTTTGGCGCATCTCCTTCCACCGCCGAGGATTGCAGGGCGCTTCAGTTTGCCTCCTGTTCCGAACTCCTCCTACTCCTCATCCTCATCCTCCCTTTAGGGTACAAAAAATTGTAATTGGGGCCTAGTCTGTGTTTGTACGTGTGAGATACACCGTTTTATAAAATTTTTCCTATTCCGCTATTCAATATACACCCTTTTGGAGTGTAAAAAATTAAATTACGGCATAGTCTGTATCGGTACGTGTGAGAAACACCTTTTAAATTTGTTTGGCGCATCTCCTTCCACCGCCAAGGATTGCAGGGCGCTTCAGTTTGCCTCCTGTTCCGAACTCCTCCTACTCCTCTTCCGCATCCTCCCTTTAGGGTACAAAAAATTGTAATCGGGGCCTAGTCTGTGTTTGTACGTGTGAGATACACCGTTTTATACCCTTTTTTCTATTCCGCTATTCAATATACACCCTTTTGGGGTGAAAAAAATTAAATATGCGGCATACTTTGCATATTTGACTGTGAGATACACCCGTTGTATTTGTATACTTTTTTCTATTCCGCTATTTAATAAACACCCTTTTGGGGTAAAAAAAATTTAATTGCGGCATAGTTTGCATATTTGACTGTGAGATACACCCGTGCGATACTGTTGTTGTTTTGTTCCGCTATTCAAGAAACACCTTTCTAGGGCAATATCATAAATTACAGAAATATGAGGAGACCGTCAAATAGGGGCCGTGGCCTGGGTCGTGGTGCTGCTGGTAGAGCTCCTGTTGCAAGGAGAGGATGTGGTCGATCTGTGCCAGCTACACGCACAAGTGAAACACCTTCCTCAAGTGTGAGTAGGCGACAGAACCTGCAGCAGTATTTGGTAGGGCATCATGTGCCTTTTAGAAGTGATGAGGCCAGAAGAAGTACAGGCGATAGTAGATTGGGTTGCTGACAGTGCCTCCAGTTCCTTCACATTGTCTCCCACCAAGTCTACTGCAGAAAGGTCAGAGTTGGCACCTGCAGCCGATGTCCAACCGTCTTTCACCTCACCCCCTTGCAAATCAGGCAAGCAGTCTGAGCCCCAAGTCATGCAGCAGTCTCTTCTTCTTTTTGATGACTCTGTCAGCAGGGTTTCCCAGGGCCATCCACCTAGCCCTGCCCCAGAAGTGGAAGAGATTGAGTGCAGCGATGCCCAACCACTTATTTCTCAAGATGAGTACATGGAAGGACCATCGCAGCACGTCTCCGATGATGACGAAACGCAGGTGCCAACTGCTGCGGCACTCAGAATTGTGGGGACCGACAAGGAGGGCAGGGGTGAAGACTGGGTGGAAGATGATGAGGAGGATGATGAGGTCCTCGACCCCACATGGAATGAAGGTCATGCAGGTGACCTGAGTAGTTTGGAGGAAGAGGCAGTGGTCGCACAGAGCCACCAGCACAGCAGAAGAGGGAGCAGGGTGCAGAAGCGGAGCGGCCGTGCCCTAGACACTACGCCTGCTACTGCCCAACGCAGCAAGGGACCTAGCGCACCAAAGCCATCTCAAAGGAGTTCTCTAGCGTGGAAGTTCTTCAGAAAATGTGCTGATGACAGGACACGAGTGGTTTGCACCCTGTGCAATCAGAGCCTGAAGCGAGGCATTGTAACGCTCCGGCGTTTGTTTAGTGAACTGGATTTGCAGCTGCAGAATTTCCACTCAGTAGTCATGTAGAGATGTGTTGAATTACCATATCCAACTCTCCAGACTCATCATTGTGGCCCAGCCTGCCTCACCATGCAAATATACAGACACTCAGATAAGATGTTCCTGGAGTGATAGGTTGTATACGATAGTATAGAGGTGATGTGCTGAAAGGACAGGCGTGAGTAGTGATAGCAATGATAGGCACTCAATAGTAATGTTCTGGAGTGTTAGCAGATGGTGATAGATAGTATGCAGATAGGTTAGCAATCATGTACAATAACAGGTGGTAGGGGACAGCAGATGAAGTGTACAGGAATTGTTAACTCAGTGCAAGGATATAGATGGTAGTAGACTCAAGAGCTAGCAATCTATGTAACAGTGCAGATGATAGAAATAGTAATGCATAGATAGCAACAGTCTTTAGTATGCAAGAGTAGATAGTGTAATTTGATAGGAAGGAATCCCCTGTGGGGTACTTATCACTAGTTGGTTTAGAGAGATGAGGGGTCCGGTAATGAGATAAGGATCAGGTAGCGAGGTACAGGATCAGTAGCGAGATACAGGAAATAGTTGGAGGCTTCGGCAGCGTCAGACAAGGCTGTGTAACAAGCGGTTTGCACGAAACACCTTGTGAGTGAAAGCCGGCGATTGAAATAGCCGCTCAGAGCGGCGCCTAGTGATGACGTCATGAGATTTAAAGGGACAGGTAGCTATATGCGCTCCACCTAGCTGAAAAGGTGGGACGCAATGCAAAGAAATGGGCTGGAAGGGTACCGAAGGTACCAGAATCTTACAGTACCCCCCCCTTAAGGCTGGCTCCGGAAGGCCTATAGCACTGGTCTCTCCGGGTATTTGGAGTGGAACCTTCGTATAAGCCTGGGAGCGTGAACGTCAGAAGTATCCAACCAGGTGTCGTCTTGGGGTCCATAGTTTTTCCATCTTATGAGATATTGGAGTTTCCCTCTGTGGATACGAGAATCCAAAATCTCCTTAATCTCAAATTCTTCTCCGCCCTCAACTTGTACTGGAGGTGGAGGCGAGATGGTAGGTCTTATTCCTTGGTTGGGAACATGTGGTTTCAGTAGCGACACGTGAAAGATGGGGTGTATTTTAAGATCTGCCGGTAAGGTGAGTTGAACTGCAGCTCTCCCAATGAGCTTCTCAATTGGGAAAGGTCCTAGAAACAAAGGCCCAAGCTTTTTGCTGGGGATCTTTAACCTTAAGTTTTTCGTAGATAGCCAAACGAGATCCCCAATAGCATATTGGGGAGAAGGTCTTCTACGGAGGTCGTAGTACCTTTTTTGTTGGCTATGAGCATGTGAGATGGTGGTGTTAAGTAAACCCAGAGAGTCTTTTATTTGGGTAAGATAGTCAGAGGCTACTGGGTTACTTGATGGCAGGATGCGTGGTGGAAGAAGTGTGGGATGAAACCCATAGTTTAGGTAGAATGGACTTTGCTTAGTAGTACTGTGGGTTGCGTTATTGTAAGCAAATTCTGCCAGAGGGAGGAGGTCCACCCATCCTGTAGGTATGAGGTGTAGCAACGCAAATATTGTTCAATGCACTGGTTGACTCTTTCAGTTTGTTCATTGGTCTGAGGGTGGTAGGGAGAAGTAAGTTTTCGCTCAATTCGTAGTATATGACATAGAGCTTGCCAAAACTTGGAGATGAACTGTGAACCTCGGTCAGATAAAAGAGTCTTTGGAATTCCATGTAGCTTGAACACATGTTTCACTAATAATTCCGCTGTTTGCTTAGATGAAGGTAGTCTGCGAATAGAAATGAAATGTGCCATCTTTGTCAGATGGTCCACTGACACTAGAATGGTAGTAAATCCTTTGGAAGGTGGTAATTCTACTATAAAGTCTAAGGACACGACTTCCCATGGAACTTTGGGTATTGGTAGACTGCAAAGTAGACCAGATGGTTTTGTAGTGTCTATTTTGGACCTTGCACAGATGTCACATGAGGAAACAAATTTTTATACAGACGTCTTCATATCAGGCCACCAAAATTGCCTGGTGAGCAAATTGAATGTTTTAGTCATACCCATATGTCCTGCCATAGGTACGTCATGTGATAATTCCAAGATCTTGGTACGCATACCAGGAGGTATGTAGAGTTTGTCGTTAAAGTAGAGGAAGCCTTCTGCATCAGCACTTAGTTGTGGTGGTGGTGAATCCAGTCCTATACTGTGCAGAATCTCTTCCTTCAAGGAACAAACAACACCAATAATACGGTCATGGGGTATTATAGGAAGTGAAGGGATTTCGGCGCAGTTATCTTCGGTTAGCCGTGATAGCGCATCCGCTTTTTTGTTTTTGTCTGCAGGCGTGTAGGTCACTAGGAAGTTGAATCTTAGGAAGAATAATGACCAACGTACCTGCCGGTGGGAAAGAGTCTTGTTGGTCTGAAGGTATTGGAGATTCTTATGATCTGTATATATGAGTATTGGCAATCGAGTACCTTCAAGTAAATGTCACCAATTTTCTAGTGCCAGTTTTATGGCAAGCAACTCTTTTTCACCCACTGGGTAATTCACCTCTGGGCTACTTAGTGATTTAGAGAAAAAAGCAACTGGGTGGAGTGGTGAAGTATTCGTTGGTCGTTGGGAAAGAACTGCTCCTACAGCCATATTTGACGCATCTACCTCCAGGATGTATTGGAGGGATGGGTCTGGATGGCGTAGTATGGGAGCAGAAGTGAAGCTTGATTTTAACAAGCGGAAAGCTTTATTTGCTTCTTCAGACCATTTGAATGGTTTCTTTACACTTGTAAGTTGTGTGAGCGGTCTCACAATAGAAGAGAAGTTCTTGATGAACTTCCTATAGAAGTTTGAAAATCCAAGGAATCGTTGTAATGCCTTACGAGTTGTTGGTACAGGCCAATCCAGTATACAGGATATCTTGCTCATATCCATCTTGATACCGTTCTTAGATATGATGTATCCTAGGAATAGTACTTCTTCCTTATGAAATAGGCATTTCTTCAGCTTTACATATAAATTGTGTGCGAGTAATCTGGATAGCACAAGTCTTACATGTCTTACATGTTCGGACAAGGACTGAGAATAAATGAGTATATCATCCAGATATACCACTACACAAACATCAAGTAAGTCTCTGAAGATGTCATTTATGAATCGCTGAAATGCTGCGGGAGCATTACACAACCCAAAAGGCATCACTAGATATTCGAATAATCCATATCTGGTTCTGAATGCCGTCTTCCACTCATCCCCATTACGGATTCGGATGAGGTTGTATGCCCCTTTTAGGTCCAATTTTGAAAAGTAGGTAGCTCCGCGCACTTGTTCAATGAGTTCGGGAATGAGAGGTAAAGGATAGCGATCCTTTATCGTAATGGTATTTAATTGCCTATAGTCAATAATAGGCCTGAGACTTAAATCCTTATTGCGGACAAAGAAAAGTCCTGCAGCTGTGGAAGAAGTAGAGGGTCTAATAAACCCTTTCGCTAAATTCTCATCCAAGTATTCCTTGAGATGAGAAAGTTCATCCTGAGAAAGAGGATAAACATGACCGAAAGGTAGTTTACTATTAGGGAGTAGATCAATAGAACAATCGTAGTCCCTATGGGGAGGCAATGCTTGAGCATTTTTCTCAAGGAAGACTTCAGATAGATCCTGATAGCATGATGGTGGTGTAATTTCATCCGACACCATGGACAGGATTTTTTTATGAGATTGGAGGTTACACGTGGTCTCGCAGTAGTGAGAGGGGAAGGTTAGAGTCCGTGTTTTCCAATCAATGATTGGTTGATGTATGTGTAACCAAGGAAGTCCCAAAATAATGGGAAAATGTGGTGAAGGTAATACATCAAAAGTGGTGGTCTCAGCATGAGACTCGTTAGCAGTAGCAAGGAGTGCTTGTGTCTGATTGGTAATTGGACCAGAAGATAACGGAATACCGTTAATAAAACTAACAGAGACAGGTTTAGATTTTGAAATAATAGGTATTTTATTTAAAGTAACAAAACTAGTGTCAATGTAGTTCCCACAAGATCCTGTGTCGATCATAGCCTTGGTGGTGATCCTATTGTGGTCCCACTGTAAGGTCAAATGAATAAAAAGATAGGGATTAGAAAAAGAAGTCGTTAATCCCCCCAGCAAGACATGTGAACACTCACCCTCTTTTTTGCGGACAAGGGGACAGACGCTTATCAAATGATCCGGGGAGGCGCAGTACATGCAGAGATTTTCAGATCTTCTCCTGGCTCGTTCAGTAGACAATAATGGTGGGCGTATGGTTCCTACCTCCATAGGAGTAGGGTCAACGGGCGAAACCCGAGAAGGATTGGATAATGGTACTCCCATTTTCTCAGCCTTTCTTTCTCGCAGTCGCCTGTCAATATTGATGCTGAGTTGTATTAAGGCATCCAAAGTGCCAGGTAAATCCGCTCGGGCGAGCTCGTCTTTAACGGCTTCTGATAACCCGAGTCTGAACTGGGTTCGCAAAGATGCATCATTCCACCCTGAATCAAGGGTCCATCTTTTGAACTCTGCTACGAAGTCTTCAACAGGTCTCCTTCCTTGTTTTAAAGCCCTTAATTGGCTATCAGCAGTACTCTGCCTATTTGGGTCTTCATATAAGCTAGCGAGTTCTGCTAGGAATAAAGGATAGCAGTTAAGAAGAGGGTAATTTTTCTCAAAGAGAGAGTCTGCCCAAGCCTGTGGATCACCCGACAAGTATGAGATAGTGGTGCAGACTTTAATTTGGTCTGTAGTGTAAGTACGAGGTTTTAAATTTAAAAGCAATTGAAATGCGTTTTTAAATTCACGAAATTTTTTCCGATCACCTGTAAACACTAGAGGAGGGTTTATTTTGGGCTCACGAGGTTGAGCAGCAGTGAGCTGTGAAACACGGGCTATCTGCTGTCTCAAAGTCTGATTTTCATTTTTCACTTCAGCAAGGGAAAGGATTAATGCATCTACTTTTTGTGTTAGTTGTAACACATGAGTGGCTAATTCTGCTGAATCCATTTTTTTTTTTCTGGTTCGTGCAATCTGTAACGCTCCGGCGTTTGTTTAGTGAACTGGATTTGCAGCTGCAGAATTTCCACTCAGTAGTCATGTAGAGATGTGTTGAATTACCATATCCAACTCTCCAGACTCATCATTGTGGCCCAGCCTGCCTCACCATGCAAATATACAGACACTCAGATAAGATGTTCCTGGAGTGATAGGTTGTATACGATAGTATAGAGGTGATGTGCTGAAAGGACAGGCGTGAGTAGTGATAGCAATGATAGGCACTCAATAGTAATGTTCTGGAGTGTTAGCAGATGGTGATAGATAGTATGCAGATAGGTTAGCAATCATGTACAATAACAGGTGGTAGGGGACAGCAGATGAAGTGTACAGGAATTGTTAACTCAGTGCAAGGATATAGATGGTAGTAGACTCAAGAGCTAGCAATCTATGTAACAGTGCAGATGATAGAAATAGTAATGCATAGATAGCAACAGTCTTTAGTATGCAAGAGTAGATAGTGTAATTTGATAGGAAGGAATCCCCTGTGGGGTACTTATCACTAGTTGGTTTAGAGAGATGAGGGGTCCGGTAATGAGATAAGGATCAGGTAGCGAGGTACAGGATCTGTAGCGAGATACAGGAAATAGTTGGAGGCTTCGGCAGCATCAGACAAGGCTGTGTAGCAAGCGGTTTGCACGATCACCTTGTGAGTGAAAGCCGGCGATTGAAATAGCCGCTCAGAGCGGCGCCTAGTGATGACGTCATGAGATTTAAAGGGACAGGTAGCTATATGCGTTCCACCTAGCTGAAAAGGTGGGACGCAATGCAAAGAAATGGGCTGGAAGGGTACCGAAGGTACCAGAATCTTACAGGCATAAACCTTCTCAAACTGAGCACAACCTGCATGATCAGGCATCTAAGTGCAAAGCACGAGCTGCAGTGGAGTAGACACCTTCAAAACCAAGAAAGGTCTCTGGCTCCTCCTGCTTCCTCTTCTGCTGCAGTCTCGGCCTCTTCATCCACCTCTGTAGTGATACCGGCACCTGCCACCTCGCAAACAGACGATCTGTCAGCAACACCACCACCTGGGTCACCAACCATCTCCACAATGTCCCGTGGAAGCGTTCAGATTTCCATCTCCCAAACACTTCAGAGGAAGAGGAAGTACCCCCCTACCCACCCGCGATCCCTGGCCCTGAATGCCAGCATTTCAAAATTCTTGGCCTTTGAAATGCTGTCATTCCGTCTGGTGGAGACGCACAGTTTTAAAAGCCTTATGTCGGTGGCTGTCCCACAGTACGTCGTGCCCAGCCGCCACTACTTTTCCAGGCAAGCCATCCCTTCCCTGCACAACCAAGTGGGGGAAAAAATCAGGTGTGCACTGCGCAACGCCATCTGTGCCAAGGTCCACCTAACTACCGATACGTGGACCAGTAAGCACTGGGTAAATGCAGTGGCGGATGGGCCTGAGGCGGATAGCAATTTGGCGCATGTCCTTCCACCCCCGAGGATTGCAGGGCGCTTCAGTTTGCCTCCTGTTCCTAACTCCTCCTACTCCGCTTCCTCATCCTCTACCGCCTCCTCATCCGGTCAGCGTAACACCTTCACCACCAACTTCAGCACAGCCAGGGGTAAACGACAGCAGGCAGTTTTAAAACTTGCCTGTTTGGGGGAAAAACCACACACCACGCAGGAGTTGTGGAGGAGCATGGAACAGCAGACAAATGAGTGGTTGCTGCCAGCGAGCCTCAAGCCCGGCCTGGTGGTGTGCGATAACGGGCGAAATTTCATAGCAGCTCTGGGCCTAGCCGATTTGACGCACATGCCTTGCCTGGCGTATGTGCTAAATTTGGTGGTGCAGAGGTTCCTTAAAAATGACCCCGAAATGTCAGAGCTGCTGCAGAAAGTGCGGGCCGTCTGTGCGCACTTTCGGCGTTCTCACCCTGCTGCTGCTCGCCTGTCAGCGCTGCAGCGTAACTTCGGCCTTCCCGCTCTCTGCCTCATATGTGACGTGCCCACAAGGTGGAACTTCACCTTGCACATGCTGGAAAGACTGTGAGAGCAGCAGCAGGCCATAGTGGAGTGTCAGCTGCAGCACGCACGCGTGAGTCGCTCTGCGGAACAGCACCACTTCACCACCAATAACTGGGCCTCCATGCGAGACCTGTGTGCCTTGTTGTGCTGTTTTGAGTACTCCACCAACATGGCCAGTGCCGATGACGCCGTTGTCAGCTTAACTATCCCACTTCTATGCCTCCTTCAAAAAACGATTCGGGCGATGATGGAAGAGGATGTGGCACAGGATGAGGAGGAGGAGGATGAAGAGGTAACATTTCCAAGGCTTTCAGGGCAGTCATTCGCAAGTGGCTCCGAGGGTGGGTTCCTGCACCCACTAACGCCAGGGACACAAATGTCCAGCAGGGGCACAGTTCTGGAGGATGAGGAGGATGAGGAGGAGGAGGAGCTGGAGGAGGAGATGGAACCATGTTCACAGCAGGGTGGCACCCAGGCCAGCTCATGGCCATCACTGGTGTGTGGCTGGGGGGATACAGAGGACACAGACGATACACCTGCCACAGAGGACAGCCTTTTGTTACCTCTGGGCAGCCTGGCACACATGAGCGATTACATGCTGCAGTGTCTCCACAACGACCGCCGAGTTGCCCACATTCTAACTTGTGCTGATTACTGGGTGGCCATGCTGCTGGATCCCTGTTACAAGGACAACGTACCGTCCTTAATTCACTCACTGGAGCACGATCGCAAGATGCGCGAGTACAAGTGGAAGCACAAGGCCAAGGCAGAGGAGGAGGAGGAAGAGGTCGCCAACGCAACCAGGGCACCGCCAGCACCTCAGAAGGCAGGGTTAGCATGACCAAAATGTGGAAAAGCTTTGTCAGCACGCCACAACAAACAGCAGCACCAACAGCTCATATGTAACGTCTTAGCAGGAGGCAGCATTTCACCAACATGGTGGAGCAGTATGTGTGCACACGCCTACATGTAGTGAAAGACGGGTCTGCCCCCTTCAACTTCTGGGTCTCCAAATTGGGCACATGGCCTGAGCTTGCCCTTTACGCCTTGGAGGTGCTGGCGTGCCCTGCAGCCAGTGTATTATCTGAACGTGTATTTAGCACGGCTGGGAGCGTTATCACAGACAAGCGCAGCCGCCTGTCCAGAGACAATGTGGACAAGCTCACGTTCATTAAAATGAACCAGGCATGGATCCCACAGGACTTTTCCGTACCTTGTGCAGAATAGAGATGGATACCGACCTTACCCAGCCATTGTTCTATTTTTGATCTTTCTCACTCTTTTGGGGTGTACCCTCATTTAAAATGACTGAAAAAAAAGCAGTGGCTACCTCGTCCTCCTCCACCGCCGCTTCCACCTACACCTCCACATCCACCACCACCTCAACCTCCCTCCTACTCCATATGGGCCTCGTCCTTCACAGATGAAGAAAATTGTTTTATTTTTCTGTTTTTTTTGTTGTTTTAAGTTATTTCCCTATCCACATTTGTTTGCAGAGCACTTGCCATGCTCTTAACTACGTTTTGCTGCCATTTGCAGCACTCTAGCCCTTTCCATTGGTGTTTTAGAGCCATTTTAGTGCCTGAAAGTTCGGGTCCCCATTGACTTCAATGGGGTTCGGTGTCCGGGTAAAGTTCGGAAAAAGTCCGGGACACGGACCCGGACTTTTTCTTCAAGTTCGGCTGAATCCAGGTGTCCGCTCAACTCTACTCCTCAGCGCTCACGCTTTCCCAGACTTCCTAGCTGACGTGTTTTGGATGACATTGAATATTTTTTATGCCTTCTCTTCCCACCCTTTACCTGGGCCTGTTGCCTTTGTGGTCCTTCCATGGGCTTCTTGCTACCCCGGACTCGGTAGCTATTACCCATTTTTTTTTTCTTCTCTTTTTCTGACATTTTTTGAACTGGACTTTCTCAGGTATGTATGGCCTTTTTTCCATCCACTGTAGTGCCGGCGGGTCCCATCCCCACTGGATTTCATGTCCTGGAGGCACCCGTGTTGCCCAACTTTGTCCGGGGCTTTGGACCCGGTTTCCTGAGGTGCTCCTATCAGGTTTCTTTTTGATAAACTTGTTGGACTTTTTTGTTTTTTTCTTGCTGCTGTTTTTTTGTTATTTTTCTTTTTTCGATTCTGAACCCTTTTTGGTTATGGTCCAGCCTTGTAACTCTGTTTATATGGGTTGGTGCCTCTGTGCCCAGTCTTTTGACTTGCCACAGACTGCATCAGGAGATGACTGTTTTTATATGTATATGGGCTTATTCACTTTGTTCAACGCTTGTGTCCTCTGCTCAGATCTCTTACAACCATGGCTTTTAGGTTTCTCTCTTATAATGTGAAGGGTTTGAACTCAGTACAGAAGCGTTGGTTGGCACTTAAGGAGTTTCGGTCCTCTGGGGCTGATGTAATCCTAGTTCAGGAAATGCATTTTCGCACTGGAGGTTTGCTTAACTTTGCTTCTAAATATTTTCCTACCTCTTTTCTGGCTTCTGATCCTACCGGAAAAGCAGAGGTGGCTATCTTTGTCAGGAAATCCTGCCCCCTCTGCATCAGGGACTCCTCAAGGGAGGTTCATTGCTTTAGTTTGTGACTATTTGTCGATCTCGTTTACGGTGATCAATATCTATGTACCTAATTCTGGTCAAGTGGAGTTTTTTGGAAGGGGTACTGCAAATTACCTCTCGTTTCTCTCAGCACTTTATGTTAGTAGAGGGGGACTTTAATTTGATTATGTCCCCCTATAGGGATAGGCAAACCCTGAGTCCGGGAACCCCTTCAGAAGTCCTTTCGTAAATGTGTTAGATCCCATAGACTTTTTGACTCCTGGAGAACACCCTACTCATAGACAGTTCTCTGCAGCCCACAAGATGCAGTCCAGGCTTGACCACTTTCTTATTTCCGCCTCCCTCATTCCCTGTACGGCAAATTCATATATACTCCCCATCACATGGTCAGATAATGCGCCTATTGTCCTGGATGTATCCCTGACCTCCTCTCCCCTCAAAACTTGCCATTGTAGCCTGAACGATCGCCTTCTTCAGACCCAGGTTGTTCAGGACCGATTGGATGAAGGCCTGACTGAGTTTTTTGCCATGAACAGGGGTTCAGTGGAGGATGTCTCTAAGCTGTGGGAGGCCCATAAGGCTTTCTTCTGGGGTACTTGTATTGCTGAGGGCTCCTGGATGAAGAGAGAGGCCGGCAGCCTCAGAAATTCTTTGCTGGCGGACTTGCGGTCGGCAGAGTCTCAGCTTGTGGGCTCTCCCTCAGTAGTGTCGGGCCTTAGGAAAGTTGTATGCCTCCGGGAGTGCATTAAGGGGCTTGACCTATCTAGGATAGCTAAATCCCTGATGTGGGCCAAACAAAAATGTTATGAATTTTCAAATAAGCCCTACAGGATTCTGGTGAACAAGCTTCTGTGTAGGGGTATATGTACACACACACTTATATGTATTTATACACATACACACATATAGGTGTGATAGGAGCAGAGCCCTATGCCTGCAAATAATTTCATTAGCGCAGGCATAGGGTTCTACTACTTTCACACCTATATGTGTGTATGTGTATAAATACATATATGTGTGTGTGTGTGTGTGTGTGTATATATACCCTACACAGAAATTCAGATGTTATGCTTGTCTCCAAAGGCGCCCAAAAAATGCCCAAAAAACGCCTGCAACAAAAACGCCCAGGTGTGTTGTTGCAGACATTTTTTTTGGGCATTTTTTGGGCGTCTTTGGAGGCAGGCATAACATCAGAACTTCTGCATAGGGGTATATATACACACACACTTATATGTATTTATACACATACACACATATAGGTGTGATAGGAGCGGAGCCCTATGCCTGCAAATAATTTCATTAGCGCAGGCATAGGGTTCTGCTACTTTCACACCTATATATGTATTTGTGTATATATACATACATGTGTGTGTGTATATATACCCCTACACAGAAGTTCAGATGTAATGCCTGCCTCCAAAGACGTCCACAAAAAAGCCCAATAAACGCCTGCAACAAAAACAGCCAGGTGTAAAAGTAGCGGAGCCACTATCCTGCTCTACTGCAATTCTAATACAAACAATCTTTTTTCTATGGCGGTCACCCTGACATGGAAGGGTTTGGTCACCCTGCCATAGCAGTCAGAGTCAGTTCACCCTACACTACACTACGGTCCCCCTGACACTTAACACTTTCCCTACAGAAACTAGATTATTGAATCTAACTATAGTGGAAAATAGTACCCTAACTACACTAGATATCCCTTTCCTCACACTAATAATTGCTAAATGACACTTTTAAAGCAGGAGTAACAGAACTGCTTCCACTCTCTTCCACATCCCTGTATTACAATGCTAGAGATTTGGCAGGGCTATGTTATATACTGGGGGGCGTATTCACTACTGATTGGCCTCTGGACCCCCTAGTCACTCCAATCACATTCCTAGCATTCTCCTGCCCCCTCAATTGGCTTTTACTAATGGTTCTGGTCCAATCACTGGCTTTTAAAGCCCAGTTCCTGTCCCATTGCATTTTGGTCGGTTCTGGTTGCCGAATTCCGAACTTTTTCAGCAAAAAGTTCGGAATTCGGCCGAATTTCGAACAATCAATGTTCAGGTCGAACCGATGGTCGACCCGAACCGTTCGATCATCCCTACTATTGACCTGATTGACCTCCTTAACAGGTTCCCCCGCCCAGCCCTGGTCCTGAGCTTAGATGCCCAGAAGGGCTTCGACAGGTTGATCTGGCCTTATCTTTTTTCCACTCTGACACAGTGTGGATTGCGAGGGCCTTTTTTTATAGCATTGGAGGCTCTTTACTCCCCCGTCACGGCCCAGGTCCAGATGTCGACTGCTTTTATGTCGCCTCCGTTCCCCATGCACAATGGCACTCAGCAGGGGTGTCCCCTGTCACCTTTGCTCTTCATACTGTGCTTGGAGCCACTAGCCGGGGCCTTTCGTTCTCACCCTGATATTTGTGAGGTCCTGATGCGACATAGAGAATATAAACTGTCCTTATTCGCGGACGACGTCTTGTTGACCTTGACAAACCCCTTGACGTCCCTACCGTCTCCCCATTCTGTACTGACTTCTTTTAGTGCCATTTCGGGTTATCAAATAAACTCCTCCAAGACTGAGGCTATGCCGCTTTACATCTACCAAGACCTTGTGACCCAATTGCAACAGTCCTACCCATATAGGTGGTGCCCGATGGCGCTCAACTACTTGGGAGTCAAGCTGACCCCGTCCTACTCTACTCTCTACTCGACTAATCATGTTCCCCTGTTTTGCGAGGTGTCTATATCTCTGCAGCAGTGGACGGGGTACCCCCTGTCATTGCTGGGGCGAATCAATGTTTTGAAGATGTCCATCCTGCTCAAATTGCTCTATTTTTTTTGATGCCCTGCCAGTTACCATCCCCATGGTTCAACTTAAGGTTCTACAACTGACTTTTCTCAACTTTATATGGAATAACAAGGCCCACAGAGTTGCTAGCTCGGTAGTGTTTTCCCCAAGGAGACGGGGGAGGGGGGTCTCGGGGCGCCTGACATTATTAAGTACTATTATGCTTCCCACCTCCACGTGGTGGCCTCCTGGTCTTCTTTGGTGGCCCCCAACTGTTGGTCGGAAATAGAGAGAGGTGCGGTTTTCCCGGTCCACCCTTTGCTCACTGATTTGGTCTTCAATGCTACACACCGACCGGGTTCTAAAATGTATGTGCCTTGCTCCTATGTGTTCAGCCTTAGATGTCTGGCGCAGGTGCTTCCGTAAGTTTTCTCTCTCTTCACCACGCCCCCCCTTACCAATGTTTTGTTTAACCCTTTGTTGCCTGATGGCTTACAAATTGCCTGAGTGTGGTCCTGGTCTCAGGCACCCCTGTTTCAGCTCCGTAATTTGGTCCACCTGATTTCTCGCAATCTATACTCATTTGAGACATTACGAGAAAAGTTTGCCATCCCCAAACAGACTTTTTATTTTTATTTGCAAATTCGCCATTTTTTCCAATCTATGTCAGTATATCTGACCTTGGAGAAACCTACCTCTTTCAAATACTTATCCACCCACGGCCCTCATCAGAGACATATGGTGTCCTCTATTTATAACATTCTTCATGATGCTCTTCCTCTGACCGAGGAATCCAACTCTTATATGCATAAATGGTCGGAGCTACTGCAGAGACCCATAACACTGCAGATGTGGAACAAAATTTGGACATCTGCCTTCAAATCCTCCAGATGCGTGTTGCAGAGAGACATTATTCTGAAAATTCTGTTATTTTGGTATAGAACTCCGGTTTGCCTGCACAGAATGGATCCGTCCTGCTCCGCCAAGTGCTGGTGGTGTGGAACGGACCTGGTTACACTGTACCATATTTTTTGGCATTGCCCTAATATACAGCCCTTTTGGGGAATGGTTATATCAATGATACAATCCGTTTCAGGATTACACCTCCCTCTTGATCCTATACACTATTTGTTGGGACTCCCGTTCTCTGGTATCTTCAAACATACCAATCGACTGATTTCTTATCTGTTATCTTGGTGGCCAGGAGGGCTATTCCGATCTGTTGGCTTCAGCCGATGCCCCCTGATAGACCTCTTTTCCTGCGCTTGATGGAGGAGATTCGGAGGATGGAATTCTTAACGGCTTCTGTTCGTGATGATGTAACTCGGTTCAATGTTATTTGGGATGGCTGGGACCTTTATGATCTTAATATTACTAGATTGTTTGGGACGTTTCAGGTTTTGTGCTTCATACCCCCCTATTATCTTCTTCATCTCCCCTTAATACTCTCGTTTTCTTTGCTGACTGTTTTTTGTACTTTGATACACTTGGTACATTGTATTTTGAATGTCAACCTTTTTGTTTCTTTCTCTTTATGGGGGCACCACCCCTTATTTGTATGTTATATTTTCTCAGTTTATTCAATAAAAAACATAATTAAAAAAAAAAAAAAAAAGATAGTAGAACATGTTGTATTAATGCAAAACACTAAGGGGCCACCAAGGGGCCCGTACTTACAAATATGTTGAAAAATAAATTGCATGCTCATGTTCCATTGGCTGCCGCTGGGAATGTCTAACTAAGAGCTGTGGACCAAGGGCCCAGCAGGACAAACAGGGCCATATGCAAGCACAAACCAACATGGTGTGATATCCACAGTGATGGCTATAGGAGACATATCTATGCATCAAACTCATTTCTAAAGTGTATATGAATAGCAATATCAGCAATCAATACAAGGAGTATAATACTGTACAATAAGTAGGGGTATCAACTAGTAACACTAAGAGTAAGCCTGAGTTAAAAAAAATACACTGCTCAAACACATCAGATCTCAATGGGGAAAAATATCATGCTGGATATCTATACTGATATGGACTGGGTAATGTATTAGGAATGAAAGGATGTCGCAACTCAAAATGGTACTCAGTAATTTCTATGCCCCCCCACGTGCTTGTATGCATGCCTGACAACATCGGAGCGTGCTCCTAACGAGACGAAGGATGGTGTCCTGGGGTATTTCCCCCCAGATCTGGACTAGGGCATCGCTGAGCTCCAGAACAGACTGAGATGCAACCTGGCAGAGTCGGATGGACCGAAACATAATGTCCCAGAGACGTTCTTTTGGATTTAGGTCAGGCGAGTGTGAGGGCCATTCAGTGGTATCGATTCCTTCATCCTTCAGGAACTGGCTGCATACACTCTCCACATAAGGTCGGGCATTGTCGTGCACTAGGAGGAACCCAGGACCACTGCACCAGCGTAGGGTCTGACAATGGGTCCACGGATTTCATCTTGATATACCCAATGGTAGTCAGGGTGACATTGTCTAGTCTGTAGAGGTCTGCATGTCCCTCCATGGATATGCCTCCCCAGAACATCACTGACCCACCACCAAACCGAACGATGTTACAGGCAGCATACCAATTTCCACAGCTTCTCCAGGGTGTTCCATGTCTGTCGCATGTGCTCAGGGTGAACCTGCTCTCATTTGAACACTCATCAAGTGCGATTTCTGAGGAGACTCTTCAAGTTCATTTCTCAGGTGCAGTATGGGAGTCTGTTGATTTGTGGGGACTTCAACTTGACTGTCAATCCAAAGATGGATACCCCCTCACCAACTCTAAGGTGAAGGCACACCCTAAAAGTTAAATTACATACAGAGGGAGTGTATGATGTCTTGAGATGCCAACACGCCAACGAGCGAGATTACACTTTCTTTTCCTCCAGGCATCATACATACTCTCGCATTAACATGTTTGTGGTAGATGAATGGTTATTACAAAAGATTTCTTCCTCCTCTAACCATGATATCACTTGGTCCGACCGCGGTGCCATAGTGATCACGATAGAGGAGCAGAAAAAGACTGCACAATCGTCTTTATGGCAATGCAATGTCAAAGTATTGCAGGATAAGGTGTCACTTGAAGTAATCTCTTGGCATCTCAGAGAATACTTTACTGTCAACACAAACTCAGTTTCAGGTCCATATAATCTGGAAAGCCCATAAAGCCTTTATCAGAGGCATATGCATTCAACAAGGTGCCAGACTTAAAAAAGCCTATAACTTGAAACTCAATACTCTACTGTCAGAGATCCACACATTAGAGTCCAGGAACAAATCAGAACCTTCCCCCACTACTTCCCCTCACTTACAAAACTGAGAGCATTGCTGAGATTACATCTCATTGACCAATATGACAGACACATATGCTGAATCAAATTAAATCACTACAATGGAGCTAATAGAACAGGAAAATACCTAGCGAACAGACTTAAAACAGTGCAGGCAAGATCAAGGATCCCATACCTAACTTACCTAACCTAAGAATTCCATCCTACTCTCAAACACCACATTATTAACCCCAAGGATATAGCAGATGAATTTGGAAACTAATATGGGTCTCTATATAATGTTAAAGAAGACCCTAACACCCCTAAACCCACAGCACTAAACATCCAAAATTCCTTAACCACTATTAATCTCCCTACCCTCTCAGATACTCAGCTCCTGGACCTCAATGCACCCTTTTCAGGCCGAAATAGCAAAAATAATCAAATCTCTCCCCAAAGATAAAACACCTAGCTCTGATGGGCTACCTAATGAATATTACCAAATCTCCAGCCCCAACGTGACATAACCTAGAGGAGATTTTTAACGCAGAGAACAAAACAATGTTTCCTCTGAGAAGCTGAGAGCTTTGCTGGTCACCTTGCCCAAAGCCAGGAAAGATCCTGTGATCCCCGCTAATTTTTATCCAATCTCCCTGCTAAACTCGGCACTAAAATTTACGCTAAACTCCTGGCTACACGCCCAATGCGAGTACGTCCTTCACTGATCAAAACAGATCAAACAGGGTTCATATCCAGAAGGCAAGCATCTGATGCAACCAGGAGGGTCATAAACATTATACACCTAGTAAAAAGGATTCAAACACCCTCTGTGGTGATAGCACTTGATGCAGAGAAGGAGTTTGACAGAGTTAATTGGTTATATATGGAAAAGGTACTATGAAAGTTTGGATTCCGAGGTCAGATTTGACAGCCATCTTGGCACTCTATTCTAGCCCTGCTGCCCAGGTGAATGCTTTGGGCATTCTCGCTAAACAATTTGCAATTTTCAACAACACTCGACAAGGATGCCCTTTGTCCCCTACTTCAATTTAACAATTTAGCCTTTAGCAGAAAAAATAAGATCTAACCCAGACATATCGGGATTTCAACTGCAAAAAGACACTAACAAAAAAAACCTGTTTGCCGATGACATCATTCTCTTTTTAACCAACCCCCATTCTTCGCTCCAAATTATATACTAAACCCTTTTACAAATTGGTAATATCTCATTTGAAATCCCTAATCCTAGATTTGGGTATCAGTAAGGACATCAAATCCACCTTACAAAAACACCTACCCTTCTCCTGAAGCAACAAGGGAGTCCCTTACTTAGGAATAACTCTTACTTCTTCCACCTACTCACTAACCTCAGCTAACATCAAATCGCTTCTCGCCAAACTCACAATAGAACTAGACCGACAAACCAAACATGAAATATCTTGGTATGGCAGACTAGCGGCCATTTAAATGCTCATTCCACCGCAAATTCTATATGTCTTCAGATTCCTGCCCATCCCTATTCCAAAGTATTACATTACATCCTTGTCGAGTGCCCTAAATAAATTCTTGTGGAAAGGCAAAAGTGCTAGATGTCCTCACTCCACTCATGAAACACAGCTCAATTGGAGGTGCAGGCTTACCAGACTTGAAACATTATGCAGTCCATCTGGAGCGAACCAAATATTGGTTCTCATATGAAAAAACCCCAATATGGGTGGGGATGCAAGAAGCTCTGGTTCCGGGTCGAGACTTGAGAATGCTTCTACTGGCAGACCTATGGAAACAAATTCCCCTCAAAAATGTGCCACTCCCCACACAGGCCTCGTCGCTAGCATAGAGAAACCTCAATAAACAAAAACTACCCTTCCTCACCTCTTACCCGATATCCCCTAACATTTAAATGCATTCCCTCAATTATCAACAAAAGCCCTGAGATCCAAAGGCATCCTTCTCCTTTAGAAGACATGTCAGAAGGCAGATCCCCAACCACCCTAAAAGATCTGACAGCTAAATATCAACTATTCTTTGATATGCAATTCTCTTACATGAGAATACTGCATTTCCTATTGAAACACCAAACTGCCAAATTTGACTCTTACCCCAAAGCATGGGAATTCTATCGTTCACTCAATCGCAAACCAAAAAGGTATCTCCCTGTTCTACAAAATCGTACAGGACAAACTCACTTTCACCGAAACAGACTCCATGATTAAATGGGAATGGGACCTTAAACAATCCTTCTCCCCTGAACAATGGAAAAAGGCCTTGTGCGTGGTAAGCCAGACCTCTCACTGCTCAGGACACAGAGAAACATCTATAAAAATAGTCAACCGATGCTATTTTACCCCATATAGATTGGCAAAAATGTCTACCTCCCATTCCTCACTCTGCTGGCATGGATGTGGGCTGGTTGAAAATCTCCTCTATCCCTTTTGGTCCTGCCCTAACCTTACCAGTTTTTGAAACTATTCCCCCTAATTTCCCCTAATCTCTACCTGTACGGGAAAAATAACAAAACCTAACCCGACCTAGCTTTACTAAGTTTAGGCATAGAATCCTACCCAACCATTTTTCTTTTTTTCTATGCTTAAAGAGGATCCATACGATGAGCAATATGTATAAATTATCAACACTTTATTGACAGGAATCAGAGTCTATGATTCCTAGTCATCTTATGTGACTCCAGGCTCCTGATTCCAACTTCCTTGCTGTTTCTTTTCCGTATACCAACAGGTATGTTGTGAGTTAGCAGCTTCACTTTTTTTGCTTATAATATTTAGCCACTACCTGTTAACAAAAACATTTTTTCTTGTTTTTAACTACACAGATTCCCACGTTTGCCATATCCAGGTTGACCCCAGTTTATTCACCCACCACATTAGGGCTGTGAAGTCTATTGATAATATGCCTAGGAAATCAATTAGATGTATAGCTGCTATTTGGAACCTTAGAGGATTTATGTCTTATACTGTATGATTACATGTTTATGTATTATAGCTAATTCTACTGTTTTGCTATATAGAGCAATGAACTTTAAGCTCCAGACGAAGCATGTATGCGAAACATGTTGAGTGTTCTAGCTCAATGAACCTTACCATTTACCATATTTATCGGAATAACACGCACTTTTTCCTCCTAAAAATGGAGGAAAAAGTAGCAGTGCGTGTTATACGCCGATATAAGAAAAAAAATGTCCAGAAAGCACTAGCAGCGCCGAGAGGTAGAATGGGGCGGGCAGCGCCGAGAGGTAGAAGGGGGCGGGCGGCACTGAGGAGAAGGGAGGACCGATGTCATCGGAAGTCCCGCCTCCTATGCCGACATCAATCATAGGCGCCGGGACTTCCGATAACAGCGCGTCCTTCCTTCTCCTCGGCGCTGCCCGCCCCCTTCTACTTTTCGGCGCTGGATGCTTTCTGGACAAGTGATTTCTTTAGTGGCGCTGGCGAGGCTGCAATAATGGGCGCTGGCAAGGCTGCAATTATCGGCGCTGGCGAGGCTGCATGTAAGGGCACTGGCAAGGCTGCATGTAAGAGCACTGGCGAGGCTGCATGTAAGGGCACTGGCGAGGCTGCATGTAAGGGCACTGGCGAGGCTGTATGTAAGAGCACTGGAGAGGCTGCATGTAAGGGCACTGGCGAGGCTGCATGTAAGGGCATTGGCAAGGCTGCATGTATGGGCACTGGTGAGGCTGCATGTATGGGCACTGGCGCTGGCGAGGCTGCAATTATGGGCGCTGGCGAGGCTGCAATTATGGGCACGGGCGAGGCTGCATGTATGGACACTGCGCTGACGAGGCTGCAATTATGGGCACTGGTGCTGGCGAGGCTACATGTATGGGCACTGGCGAGGCTGCATGTATGGACACTGCGCTCATGAGGCTGCATTCGTGGGCACTAGTAAGACTACATTTAATTTAAAAAAAAATGTTCTGAGTTCAAAGCTGTTTATTTTAAATTTCAGCTTTTTTCCTGAAATTTCTGCCCTAAAATTTAGGTGCGTGTTATACGCCGGCGCGTGTTATACACCGATAAATACGGTACTTGTATCTGTGATGACCACACCAATCAATCACTTTGAGGGACAGCTATACCTACCTGTCCTCTTCAACAGATCCCTCTAATGTGGAACATACCTCAGATAATTATCTTATCAGTTTTAATCTGTTTGTTTATAGAATCATTTAGTGTATTTTCTGTGATACATCTACTATTGATCACATAACCTTTTGACATGTTGCTGCTTCCCAGGTGATGTGTTTGTTTTTAAGTGTACAACAATAAAATTTGTATATTTTATCTTACCTTGTGCCAATAAAGTCCATGTTTCTCTTTACCACATAGAATCCTACCCATCATTGCAGAAGACAGTTATATCCCATATATTAACATCTTGACTCCGGATCCTAAGAAATTGGAAGTCTCCTTTAGCCCTGAATGTCTCAGAAGTAGAATGCATGGTAGAGCAACATTTCCATTTCAAACGCACGTTAGCTTCAGTTGGTATGACAAGTGACAAGTGCAGTAAAGTATGGAGCCTGTGGCATGACAGGAAAAAAAAAAGCCCCCACCCAGCAAAATAAACCCTAATTGATGGTACATTGCATGGCACTGTTCACATCACTGTTCTTTTATATATATATTTTTATGTAAAACAAGTTTCTTACTGATACCAGAACCCACTCAAAACAAGGTCCTGGGTTGTATACCTTACATGGAAGAGGGGGTTTATCTGCCTCCCAGATGCAGTTTGATCCAAGTTGGGGTGTCTGGGGGATGGAGCAAACCCCCTGAAAAAACTTCTGCCAAACAATGTTAAATAAATGAAGATGGAATAATAAATCTTCTAGAATTGCTAAACTGATTCTGTATGAGTCACACCAGTAATATAGTATACCAAATTTGGCTATACTATATATCGGCGTCCTCCCGCACTCGCGGCTTAAGACTGGTCCAGCCGGAAGTCGCACTCCAGGCGGGAGGATGCCAATAGCGGCTTCTCCCGAATCGCGGCATTCCCGGACAGTAAAAAAGTGAGTATTATATACCCCTGACAACAAGCTTTTATATCTGGTGGGCTCTATATATTTGAAGGGCTCTCTTTTTCCCTTTTTTTTTCTCCTTCTATTTCCCTGGCTTATTTGACAATGAGCCATGAAGGCTAGTGAGTCCTATATACTTAGTGGGCTCTTCCTCCCTGATTTTTTCTGTTTGATTCTTTCTTTCTCTTCCGCGGCTTCTCCTGAAGGTGTGGCGGGGGGTCCCCCTCCCCCATCCTTTTCACTTTTGAGAGACTGACATTTAGTACAACTGTAAAGTAAAATAGGGGATATATATCTATAAACTATCCAAAGTTGGAGGTTGTGGGATAAGAACATAGGAAGGAAAATAGGATTGGAATTTCATATGGATTATTATGCCCAAATTCCTAGGGGTTGATATGACAATATGTTGAATTCCTTACAGAAACTGGCATCCACCGATTGCCTGCTATGGTGGGGTCCATGTGAGACTGGTCCAGCTTGCACATATAAGCCACCTCCTGGGAGGACCGAGAAGGCCCGCTCGGGGTCATCTGGCCTGGAGATGTGGGGTGTTGGCGGGAGACGGTACCTGTGGTCAAATTAGATTCTGGAAAATTAATATGTTTGTGAAGTTTGGTAAGCATTGGATACTTCCCAATATTATGAAAAAGATTTTTGCTATGTAAACCTGTACATTCGGTTACTCATTATTCTTTTTCTCTTGTCTTTGCTGTTGTCTTTTTTCATAATGGTATTTGAAGGCTCTTATGAAATCATGGCCTTTTATTGGGTGAAAAGTTGCTAAAGTTCCTGATGAAGCAAGGACTTACCCTGCGAAATGCATTGAACGAGCAATCACCTAATTTATCACTACCACCAGAATATTTGTATGCTGCTATTGATTATTTTGTATGTCTTTTGTATTGATGATTTTACCAAAGAATAAAACTATGCTTGGTATTTTACCATGTTGTTGCTTACCTCTATACTACAGATAACAGATCCATTATAGTCCCACACCCTCATCCTCCCCTTCTTTCATTGGGTTCTAGGACCAGTGAAAATGTTCCCTTTTTTTTCCTAATAATGATTTAGGGATGAGGATCTGTTATCAGGGTACGGGTTAACCCATTTTAAATATATATATATATATATATATATATATATATATATATATATATATATAAACAAACTGGAGAGTAGAGCTGCCTGACATCATTGAGAAAAGATGGTTATGATCATTTTTTATCATTGATATCACCTGGAATACCCACTGGCTTGTTTACTGTGTGAAGACAGCCAGTAGGTGGCTCAGGAAGTAAGTAGTAGTGATAAAACCATTAAATCAAAACAAGCCCAGAGACAAACTCCCAGATATCACCCAGGATAGGGCGCACAATAGCAGACACCCCCATGAAGCATCACTTTTTATGGTGTAAATGCACATTAGGGTACAGAATTCATATGGATTGACAAGACATTGGGATTAGAACGGTCCAATAAAAGACATTAGGCCAGCTTAAAGCAGTGACGTTTGGAGGAAATGGTGTTTTTCTAAGACTAAATCATCAGTAGTCTAGTAAGCAGTTCATTTGCTGTGGCAGAGCCGTGTAAATCTCAGGACTGGGTGGTCGGATTTAAATCCTTTAGTGGGTATAACATCTTCCAATATAGCTACAGTATTCCCTGAAGTTCAGTTTTAAATGTGAAGGGTAGAAAACTAAGCTAAAGTGAATTTCAGGGAGTTGACATAAACCTGTATTCACTTCAATAATGAACTAATGAGTTTGAAAAAAACTCCTGGTCAAGGAAAATAAAGACATGCTTACCTCACTTTTCACTTTTTTTTTCATTTTTAAATTTAAAATTTAAGCCAAAACCACTAAACAAATAAGGGGTACTCATCCTCCCAATCACATCTCTATAATTTATTTATAATTTGGATACAATGAGGTAGACTTGGTATTAAAGTGATGAATACTGAAACTTGCTTTCCAAACAATGTGAGTACCTATCACTTAAATACCAAATCTACCTCATTGTATCCAAATCATAAAAAAATAGGGAGGATCAGTGCCCCTTTTAATATTGGTAGTTTTGACCTACAGTGGGGATCAAAAGTTTGGGCACCGCAGGTAAAAATTTGTATTAATGTGTATAAAGAAGCCAAGGAAAGATGGAAAAATCTTCAAAAGGCATCAAATTATAGATTAGACATTCTTATAATATGTCAACAAAAGTTAGATCTTATTTTCATCATTGACACTTTCAAAATGACAGAAAACAAAAAAATGGCGTCTGCAAAAGTTTGGGCATCCTACAGAATTTATAGCATGCACTGCCCCCTTTGCAAGGCTGAGACCTGCCACTGTCATGGATTGCTCTCAATCGTCGTCTGGGAAGATCAGGTGATGTCAATTTCAAAGGTTTTAAATTCACAGACTCATCTGACCTTGCCCCAACAATCAGCACCATGGAATCTTCTAAACAATTGTCTAGAAAACTGAAACTCAAAATAGTTGACGCTCACAAAGCTGGAGAAGGCTATAAGAAGATAGCAAAGCATTTTCAGATGTCAATATCCTCTGTTCGGAATGTAATTAAGAAATGGCAGTCATCAGGAACAGTGGAAGTTAAAGCAAGATCTGGAAGACCAAGGAAAATATCAGACAGAACAGCTCGCAGGATTGTGAGAAAAACAATTCAAAACCCACGTTTGACTGCACGATCCCTCCAGAAAGATCTGGCAGACACTGGAGTTGTGATACACTATTCTACTATAAAGAGATACTTGTACAAATATGGTCTTCATGGAAGAGTCATCAGAAGAAAACCTCTTCTACGTCCTCACCACAAAAATCAGCGTTTGAACTTTGCAAATGAACATATAGACAAGCCTGATGCCATCTGTGAAAAAGCTGAAGTTAAAGAGAGGATGGCTTCTACAAATGGATAATGATCCTAAACACACCTCGAAATCCACGGGGGATTACATCAAGAGGCGTAAACTAAAGGTTTTACCATGGCCTTCACAATCTCCTGACCTCAATATAATTAAAAATTTATGGATAGACCTTAAAAGAGCAGTGCGTGACAGACAGCCCAGAAATCTCAAATAACTGGAAGACTTTTGTAAGGAAGAATGGGCAAAGATACCTCAAACAAGAATTGAAAGACTCTTGGCTGGGCACAAAAAGCGTTTACAAGCTGTGATACTTGCCAAAGGGGGCAGTACAAGATATTAACTCTGCAGGGTGCCCAAACTTTTGCAGACGCCATATTTTTGTTTTGTTTTCTGTTATTTTGAAAGTGTAAATGATGGAAATATAATCAAACTTTTGTTGACATATTATAAGAAGGTCTAATCTGTAATTTGATGCCTTTTGGAGATTTTTCCATCTTTCCTTGGCTTCTTTATGCACATTAATACAAATTTTTACCTGGAGTGCCCAAACGTTCGATCCCCTCTGTAAAATAAAAAATTAAAAAGTTGAGGAGCATAAAGTGCAGACAACCTGTAGTTTTTCTCATAGTCCTGGCAAGACATGAAAAATGTGAGGGTTATACTGAGCAGTTTTCCCCCAGTATGAGCAGACAAATGTTGTTTGCAATACAAGAACCCATACACAAATATAGAGCAGTGGATCCCTGTTAAGTTATGAGTGTTTTGCACATCTGGGGGATCAAACAGAGAATGCAGTTTACTAAAGGGGTCAATCTTAATAGGGTTTCCGAAGACTAATGAAGCTCAACATACAGAAAGGAGACTGTTGAGTTTTGAGCATCATTGGTAATGGTTGGCAAGTGAAAGGGATATTGCAAAGATGGTTCCAGTAAGGATTTTTAAAATAAAGTAGCTGAAAACCCGATCCGAGGTCAAGAAATCTCTAGTGGTCTTAAAACAGAGTTAATATTTACAAAAACAAGATTTGTGCAATACAGTAGAGATGGGACCAGGGATAGAGAAGAGATTGACATTGGTAATATAGGTACCCCGCCATGCCATGAAAGTCTGAAGGGTGTTAGCCTTTTTAGGAACCAAATTGTGGTGCTTGAACTCTGGTATCAATTCATTATTAAGCACTGCTTCTGTATGGTGGATCTCTAATATTTGGAGACCAGTGCACCCCAGGTTCCCCATAAGTTTAAACAGACATATTATAATTACCTAAGTTTTATGAAATGTTTTGAATAAAAACGATTTTAAACTGTCCTTCAAATCTTTATTCCGCAAGCTGTATATGAAAGGGTTTATAAAGGGAGTAAAAACAGTGTACAATAATGATGTCATCTTAGTGATCATTTGTGACTCTCCTTGCTTTGGAATAAGATACATGACAATTAAGGTTCCATAAAATATAAACACAATGGTGAGATGGGAGCTACAGGTGGAAAAGGATTTCAGTCTTCCAGAAAAGGAAGGTATCTTTAAAATTGTTAAAACAATATAAATATATGAAACCACTATCACTAGAAAGGGTAATACTATCACTGGAAAGCACAACAAGGTAATTTCCATTTGAAGTTTGGAAGTATCTGAGCAGGAAAGTTCAAATAGAGGATTTGGATCACAGAAGAAATAGTCAATAACATTTGGTCCACAATATTCTAGTTGACATAAGTTAAGTGTTAATATTAATGCCAAAGAACAACTCAACAGCCAGGATGCAAGAACTAATTTAATACAAAGTGTTTGTTTCATAATGGAGATATAATGCAGAGGAGAGCAGATGGCTAGATAGCGGTCATAGGACATCACTGTCAGAAGGTAACATTCAAATATTTCTATTGTTCCAAAGACATAATATTGAGTGAAGCAACCAGAAAAGGATACGGAAGTCCGCTCATGTAGAACAATATTTAACATGTTAGGAACAATATCTGTGGTCAGTATGATGTCGGATATAGAGAGTTGGGAGAGGAAGAAGTACATGGGAGAATGAAGGGTCTTGCTGTAATATACCAGCATGATGATCAAAAAGTTTCCACATATTGTCCCAATGTATATAATAAGGACCAAGGTGAAGAGCAGCACATTATATATATTCATACTGTTAAATCCCAAAAAGATGAATGTGGTGACATTATCTTTATGTGTTGCCTGTATGGAAGCAGAAAAAAAAATGTATAATATATTTAAAAGTATTAGCAATAGCACCAAAAATGTATGTTCACTTTACAAAATGATTGATAGTAAATAAGGTGAATCTATGACTTTAAATACCCAATCAATGTTTGGGAAAATTAAAAAAAAAAAAAAAAAAAATCAAGGATTTTTTCTAACACATATTTGGTTGATTGTGGTGACCATGGCTTCATCGTAATAAGCTCAGTGAATATTTCCTTTGCTAAGTGGACAGTCTCTATTCTTTTAGTTCATTTTTCACATAAGAAATATAACATACAGATTGAGGAGAAGTACAGAGTTCCTTATAACTATGACACGTGTAAGGTGGAACTATGGGCAAATAAAAAATGATATATGGTATGTACAGCATATACATGATTGGTAAAAAAAAGCTTTGCAAAACTTCATTTACATGTCAAAACAGGGAATAATATATATATATATACTGTATGTGTGGCTTTAGTATTTGGCCTTTCGTACACTTTAATGGCATGACAATAGTGGAAAAAAATAAAAAGCACAGTGCACTAAATTATAACAATTCTCATATGTTTTAATGAATATTGTTTTCATTAATTAAAACATTATAGCTGGGTGAATTTCATCTGAAATTAAAAAAATTTACTTACTCTATCCACAAATGATCTCTGATGAAAACCCATATGTGGTTATAATTTAACTTAGCATAATTTTAAATATTCTAAGAAAAAAACAACATATAATTATATTTTGGTAATAGAGAATTAAAGTGTCAATTAAAAAAAAAAGTAACAATTTGACAAGAATTGTTCTCATGGAAGATTTTTCTCCCAGTTTTTCTATTAACCATGGTAAAAAAACAGAATGTCATAAATGAAAGAAAACCAAAAAAACCAAAAAGGGAGAGTAAAAATAATGTCAAATATGTCAAAATAATGTCATAAATAAATATATAGTTCTAGTTCAATATTACATGAATCTTCTTCATAACATTATTTTGTTTAACCAATGTTTCAGTTTAACAGAGAAAAAAAAATAAGACCTGGATAAGGTCATGATTCGAAAGAAAAAAATAGAAAGAGAGAGTGATAAAATAATAAGTATCTTATACAATATATCTATTGTAAGTGTAAAGCATATGATGTGTATCGGTGAATAAGCTCAGATGACTAAATAGGAAATCTTTTTTATATGTTTCTTTGCAGATTACAGATTCCATGGAGAGTAATCAAGATCTCTTTGGGTTTATGTTTGTGACTTTAATCAAATAAAAAAAAAATGTTTTAGTAGTGTAATAAATATTAAGGAATATCTTTATTATAATGTATACATGCAAATATGAATTTAGCAATAAATAAATAAGTAAATAAAAATTAAATACATTTAGTAGTGTAGTAAATAATTGATATTGAAAGTGATATCAATGTAACATTCTAAAAGCAACTTGGGCTGACATACAGTCAGGTCCATAAATATTGGGACATTGACACAATTCTAATCCTTTTGGCTCTATACACCACCACAATGGATTTGAAATGAAACAAAAAAGCTGTGCTTTAACTGCAGACTTTCAGCTTTAATTTGAGGGTATTTACGTCCAAATCAGGTGAACAGTGTAGAAATTACAACAGTTTGTATATGTGCCTCACACTTTTTCATGGAACAAAAGTAATGGGACAGATTAACAATCATAAATCAAACTTTCACTTTGTTAATACTTGGTTGCAAATCCTTTGCAGTCAATTACAGCCTGAAGTCTGGAATGCATAGACATCACCAGACACTGGGTTTCATATCTGGTGATGCTCTGCAACTGTCTTCATTTCCTGCTTGTTCTTGGGCATTTTCCCTTCAGTTTTGTCTTCAGCAAGTGAAATGCATGCTCAACGCCACGCCATGACACTACCACCACCATGCTTCACTGATGAGGTGGTATGCTTTGGATCATGAGCAGTTCCTTTCCTTCTCCATACTCTTCTCTTCCCATCACTCTGGTACAAGTTGATCTTGGTCTCATCTGTCCATAGGATGTTGTTCCAGAACTGTGAAGGCTTTTTTAGATGTTGTTTGGCAAACTCTAATCTGGCCTTCCTGTTTTTGAGGCTCAGAAATGGTTTACATCTTGTGGTGAACCCTCTGTATTCACTCTGGTGAAGTCTTCTCTTGATTGTTGACTTTGACACACATACACCTACCTCCTGGAGAGTGTTCTTCATCTGGCCAACTGTTGTGAAGGGTGTTTTCTTCACCAGGGAAAGAATTCTTCGGTCATCCACCTCAGTTGTTTTCTGTGGTCTTTCGGATCTTTTGGTGTTACTGAGCACACTGGTGCGCTCTTTCTTTTTAAGGATGTTCCAAACATTGCTATCTCTCTGATAGGTTTGTTTTGTTTTTTTCAGCCTAATGATGGCTTGCTTCACTGATAGTGACAGCTCTTTGGATCTCATATTGAGAGTTGACAGCAACAGATTCAAAATGCAAATAGCACACTTGAAATGAACTCTGGACCCTTTGTCTGCTCCTTGTAAATGGGATAATGAGGGAATAACACACATCTGGCCATGGAACAGCTGAGCAGCCAATTGTCTCATTACTTTTGGTCCCTTAAAAAGTGGGAGGCACATATATAAACTATTGTAATTCCTACACATTTCACCTGATTTGGATGTAAATGCCCTCAAATTAAAGTTGAAAGTCTGCAGTTGAAGCACATCTTGTTTGTTTCATTTCAAATCAATTGTGATGGTGTATAGAGCCAAAAAAATTTGAATTGTGTCAATGTCCCAATATTTATGGACCTGACTGTACATATGTAACTTGTCACTGGTTACCTCTCTATTGGAAATGATAGTTCCCTGACTGTCATGGTAGGGCAAAAAATAAATAAAGAAGCTTGGGCTGCAATATACTCCTTCAGTCTAGAGTTATCTCTCATAAGACTTATTTTTTGCCACAGTCTTCTGGATAGGATGATGCTGAATGAAATTTAACCCAGATCACTAAGGACAAACTTTGAATGAATAGGGGTCACATGTCTACCTCTTAAATGGACATCACCACATTACCTTTAATTTATTGTATATTGAAGCAGAGACAAGACTCATGACAACATAACTCTCTTTGCACCAGGAGACGACTGCTTGGGCTGGAAAAGAGACAAAGCTAAAGAAGAGTCAGCACATGGTGTAACTAGCTTGAGGAATGCTGAAAAAGTTTTGGAAATTGTAAAACACACATTTGGAGGCCTTACAATGTGGAGAGGGGCTGAGTTTGGAGTTGAGATTTGAAACTCCATTTGAAGAAGAGGGTAAAGTCCCTGGAAACACGTCATGCACACCTCCTCTCCCAACAACCATCAAGCATTTTGACAGCTGTCATCCTTGTGTTAAGCCTAGAACGCCACAACTAATATACATACAAGGAGCTGGCTGGCTCCCTGTCATCCTCGGCCTCTGTTTACTCAGTGATGCCTGCAGGTTCACACTGATTATAGCTCCTTGGTCCCAGGTGTTCCCCAATCTATGTTGTTTCATGCTAACTTCAATGTAAGTGTTCTGCTTATTTTAATAAAGTGTTTTTTTATTTGATACTGACCTCAGTACCCTGCTTTTAATTTTCTTCTACACTGAGGTGATCCTACCCAGATCTTTTGTGGGAGCTGCAGAGGTTCTAAACTCGGTCCCTTCTCCTGTTTATCCATCCACCCATCCATCCAGTCGCCTCATCAATTCCTTTACCCTGTTGATGATCTAAAGATACAGATAAAAATTTCCAATGGACCAAGGGACTTTGCACCTCTCCTAGGAACACCGTATGTACTGTGTACTTGTACACTCTTTGAGATTTGAAACTGATCTGTGCTATAGAGGGTTCCCGGGGCACATATTGTGATGTGCAAGTATGTAGAGCATGTTAGTACGTTATGGTAAACTTACCTCCAAAAGTGCCCTTTGGAATTTGATGGCAGAGGAAGCAGCAGATGCAGAGCACACATCAATCATCCCATGGGTTCAGAGTGTCTTCAGTTAGTCTTCTCAACTGACTGGTAGAGTTGAGCGGACACCTGGATGTCCGTGTTCGACGGGTTCGGCCGAACTTTAAAAAAAAGTCCAGGTCCGTGTCCCGGACTTTTGCCGAACTTTTCCTGGACACCGAATCCCATTGAAGTCAATGGGGACCCGAACTTTCAGGCACTAAAATGGCTCTAAAACACCAAAGGAAAGGGTTAGAGTGCTGCAAATGGCAGCAAAACGTAATTAAGAGCATGGCAAGTGCTCTGCAAACAAATGTGGATAGGGAAATAACTTAAAAAAACAAAAAAAAAACAGAAAAATAAAACAATGTTCTTCATCTCTGAAGGAAGAGGCCCATATGGAGTAGGAGGGAGGTTGAGGTGGTGGTGGATGTGGCGGTGTCATAGGCGTGCACACAGGGTGTGCCGGGTGTGCCTGGGCACACCCTAATCACCTAGGGCACATAGCATTATCACTCTGTTTGCCAGTGAGGAGATGGGAAAGATCTCCCTCGGACCTGCTCTGCTCCATTTCTCTTTGCCAGCAGGGAGAGTAATGTATCGGGGCCATGTACATGTAGGCAAACACATGCATGTGTATTTAAACTTTGGGGTGCACACCTTAATGCAATAGGCTGCGCACACCTATGGGCGGTGTAGGTGGAAGCGGCGGTGGAGGAGGAGGAGGACGAGGTAGCCAACACTGCTTCTTTTCACAAATTTTAAATGAGGGTACACCCCAAAAGAGTGAGAAAGAGCAAAAATGGAACAATGGGTGGGTAAGGTCGGTATCCATTGCTATTCTGCACAAGGTACGGAAAAGTCTCGTGGGATCCATGCCTGGTTCATTTTAATGAACGTGAGCTTGTCCACATTGTCTCTGGACAGGCGGCTGCGCTTGTCTGTGATAACGCCCCCAGCCGTGCTAAATACCCGTTCAGATAATACACTGGCTGCAGGGCATGCCAGCACCTCCAAGGCGTAAAGGGTAAGCTCAGGCCATGTGCCCAATTTGAAGACCCAGAAGTTGAAGGGGGCAGACCCCTCATTCACTACATGAAGGCGTGTGCACACATACTGCTCCACCATGTTGGTAAAATGCTGCCTCCTGCTAAGACAATCCATCTGAGCTGCTGGTGCTGCTGTTTGTTGTGGCGTGCTGACAAAGCTTTTCCACATTTCTGCCATGCTAACCCTGCCTTCTGAGGTGCTGGCGGTGCCCTGGTTGCGTTGGCGACCTCCTCCTCCTCTGCCTTGTACTTCCACTGTGGTCCCTCTGTCAGATGGGAATGCCAGCAGCATCGCGTCTACCAGCGTGCGCTTGTACTCGCGCATCTTGCGATCGCGCTCCAGTGAGTGAATTAAGGACGGTACGTTGTCCTTGTAATGGGGATCCAGCAGCGTGGCCACCCAGTAATCAGCACAAGTTAGAATGTGGGCAACTCGGCGGTCGTTGTGGAGACACTGCAGCATGTAATCGCTCATGTGTGCCAGGCTGCCCAGAGGCAACAAAAGGCTGTCCTCTGTGGGAGGTGTATCGTCCGTGTCCTCTGTATCCCCCCAGCCACGCACCAGTGATGGCCATGAGCTGGCCTGGGTGCCACCCTGCTGTAAACATGGTTCCATCTCCTCCTCCAGCTCCTCCTCCTCCTCATCCTCCTCATCCTCCAGAACTGTGCCCCTGCTGGACAATTGTGTCCCTGGCGTTTGTGTGTGCAGGAACCCACCCTCGAAGCCCCTTCCGAATGACTGCCCTGAAAGCCTTGGAAATGTTACCTCTTCATCCTCCTCCTCCTCATCCTGTGCCACATCCTCTTCCATCATCGCCCGAATTGTTTTTTCAAGGAGGCATAGAAGTGGGATAGTTAAGCTGAGAACGGCGTCATCGCCACTGGCCATGTTGGTCGAGTACTCAAAACAGCACAACAAGGCACACAGGTCTAGCATGGAGGCCCAGTTATTGGTGGTGAAGTGGTGCTGTTCCGCAGAGCGACTGCGTGCGTGCTGCAGCTGAAACTCCACTATGGCCTGCTGCTGCTCGCACAGTCTTTGCAGCATGTGCAAGGTGGAGTTCCACCTTGTGGGCACGTCACATATGAGGCAGTGAGCGGGAAGGCCGAAGTTACGCTGCAGCGCTGACAGGCGAGCAGCAGCAGGGTGAGAACGCCGAAAGTGCGCACAGACGGCCCGCACTTTCTGCAGCAGCTCTGACATATCGGGGTAGTTTTTAAGGAACCTCTGCACCACCAAATTCAGCACATGCGCCAGGCAAGGGATGTGCGTCAAACCGGCTAGGCCCAGAGCTGCTATGAGATTTTGCCTGTTATCGCACACCACCAGGCCGGGCTTGAGGCTCGCTGGCAGCAACCACTCATTTGTCTGCTGTTCCATGCTCCTCCACAACTCCTGCGCGGTGTGTGGTTTGTCCCCCAAACAGGCAAGTTGTAAAACTGCCTGCTGTCATTTACCCCTGGCCGTGCTGAAGTTGGTGGTGAAGGTGTTATGCTGTTCGGATGAGGAGGCGGTAGAGGATGAGGAAGCGGAGTAGGAGGAGTTAGGAACAGGAGGCAAACTGAAGCGCCCTGCAATCCTCGGTGGTGGAAGGACATGCGCCAAATTGCTATCCGCCTCAGGCCCATCCGCCACTGCATTTACCCAGTGTGCCGTTAGGGAGATATAACGCCCCTGACCGTGCTTACTGGTCCACGTATCGGTAGTTAGGTGGACCTTGGCACAGATGGCGTTGCGCAGTGCACACCTGATTTTTTCCCCCACTTGGTTGTGCAGGGAAGGGATGGCTTGCCTGGAAAAGTAGTGGCGGCTGGGCACGACGTACTGTGGGACAGCCACCGACATAAGGCTTTTAAAACTGTGCGTCTCCACCAGACGGAATGACAGCATTTCAAAGGCCAAGAATTTTGAAATGCTGGCATTCAGGGCCAGGGATCGCGGGTGGGTAGGGGGGTACTTCCTCTTCCTCTCAAGTGTTTGGGAGATGGAAAGCTGAACGCTTCCACGGGACATTGTGGAGATGGTTGTTGGTGACCCAGGTGGTGGTGTTGCTGACAGATCGTCTGTTTGCGGGGTGGCAGGTGCCGGTATCACTACAGATGTGGCTGGAGCGGCCGAGACTGCAGCAGAAGAGGAAGCAGGATGAGCCAGAGACGTTTCTTGGTTTTGAAGGTGTGTACTCCACTGCAGCTCGTGCTTTGCACTTAGATGCCTGATCATGCAGGTTGTGCTCAGGTTGAGAAGGTTTATGCCTCGCTTCAAGCTCTGATTGCACAGGGTGCAAACCACTCGTGTCCTGTCATCAGCACATTTTCTAAAGAACTTCCACGCTAGAGAACTCCTTTGAGCTGACTTTGGTGTGCTCGTTCCCTTGCTGCGTTGGGCAGTAGCAGGCGTAGTGTCTAGGGCACGGCCGCTCCGCTTCTGCACCCTGCTCCCTCTTCTGCTGTGCTGGTGGCTCTGTGCGACCACCGCCTCTTCCTCCAAACTACTCAGGTCACCTGCATGACGTTCATTCCATGTGGGGTCGAGGACCTCATCGTCCTCCACATCATCTTCCACCCAGTCTTCACCCCTGCCCTCCTTGTCGGTCTCCACAATGCTGAACGCCGCAGCAGTTGGCACCTGCGTTTCGTCATCATCGGAGACGTGCTGCGATGGTCCTTGCATGTACTCATCTTGAGAAATAAGTGGTTGGGCATCGCTGCACTCAATCTCTTCCACTTCTGGGGCAGGGCTAGGTGGATGGCCCTGGGAAACCCTGCTGACAGAGTCCTCAAAAAGAAGAAGAGACTGCTGTATGGCTTGGGGCTCAGACTGCTTGCCTGATTTGCAAGGGGGTGAGGTGAAAGGCGGTTGGACATCGGCTGCAGGTGCCAACTCTGACCTTTCTGCAGTAGACTGGGTGGGAGACAATGTGAAGGAACTGGAGGCACTGTCAGCAGCAAACCAATCTACTATCGCCTCTCTGTGTTCTGGCCTCATCACTTCTAGAGGCGTATGATGCCCTACCAAATACTGATGCAGGTTCTGTCGCCTACTCACACTTGAGGAAGGTGTTTGACTTGTGCGTGTAGCTGGCACAGATCGACCACGTCCTCTTCTTGCAACAGGAGCTCTACCAGCAGCACCACGACCCAGGCCATGGCCCTTATTTGACGGTCTCCTCATATTTCTGTAATTTAAGATCTTGCCCTAGAAAGGTGTTTATTGAATAGCGGAATAAAACAACAACAGTATCGCACGGGTGTATCTCACAGTCAAATATGCAAACTATGCCGCAATTTAATGTTTTTTACACCAAAAGGGTGTATATTGAATAGCGGAATAGGATAAAAAACTGTGTATCTCACACGTACAAACACAGACTAGGCCCGATTCAATTTTTTTCTACCCTAAAGGGAGGATGAGGAAGAGGAGTAGGAGGAGTTGGGAACAGGAGGCAAACTGAAGCGCCCTGCAATCCTTGGCGGGGGAAGGAGATGCGCCAAACAAATTTAAAAGGTGTATCTCACACGTACCGATACAGACTATGCCGTAATTTAATTTTTTACACTCCAAAAGGGTGTCTATTGAATAGCGGAATAGGAAACATTTTATAATACGGTGTATCTCACACATACAAACACAGACTAGGCCCCGCCAATTACAATTTTTTGTACCCTAAAGGCAGGATGAGGAAGAGGAGTAGGAGGAGCAGGCAGGAGGCAGACTGAAGCACCCTCAAAACCTCGGCAGTATGACAAGCGCCCTATTAATTGGAAAGGTGTATCTCACACGTACCGACACAGACTATCACGCAATTTAATTGTTTATACCCAAAGGTTTTGATTAAATAGCGGAATAGAAAATATGATCAAAAAAAAGTGTATGTATATCACACGTACAGAAGCACACTAGGCCCCAATTACTACTGTTTGTACCCCTAAAGGCAGGATGAGGAGTAGGAGGAGTATGGAACAGGCAGCACCCTCAAATCTTCAGAAGTATGAGATGAACCTCAAAAACTTGGAAAGGTGGATCTCACACGTACCGACACAGACTATTCCGCAATTTAATTGATCCCCAAAGGTTTTTATTGAATAGCGGAATAGGAAATATGATCCAAAAAAGTGTATGTATCTCACACGTACACAACCACACTAGGCCCCAATTACTATTGTTTGTACCCCTAAAAGGATGGATCAGGAGTAGGAGGAGTATGGAACAGGCAGCACCCTCAAATCTTCAGTAGTATGAGATGAACCTCATAAACTTGGAAAGGTTGATCTCACACGTACCGACACAGACTATCCCGCAATTTAATTGATCCCCAAAGGTTTTTATTGAATAGCGGAATAGGAAATATGATCAAAAAAAGTGTATGTATCTCACACGTACACAACCACACTAGGCCCCAATTACTATTGTTTGTACCCCTAAAAGGATGGATGAGGAGTAGGAGTATGGAACAGGCAGCACCCTCAAATCTTCAGAAGTATGAGATGAACCTCAAAAACTTGGAAAGGTTGATCTCACACGTACCGACACAGACTATCCCGCAATTTAATTGATCCCCAAAGGTTTTTATTGAATAGCGGAATAGGAAATATGATCAAAAAAAGTGTATGTATCTCACACGTACACAACCACACTAGGCCCCAATTACTATTGTTTGTACCCCTAAAAGGATGGATGAGGAGTAGGAGTATGGAACAGGCAGCACCCTCAAATCTTCAGAAGTATGAGATGAACCTCAAAAACTTGGAAAGGTGGATCTCACACGTACCAACACAGACTATCCCGCAATTTAATTGATCCCCAAAGGTTTTTATTGAATAGCGGAATAGGAAATATGATCAAAAAAAGTGTATGTATCTCACACGTACACAACCACACTAGGCCCCAATTACTATTGTTTGTACCCCTAAAAGGATGGATGAGGAGTAGGAGGAGTATGGAACAGGCAGCACCCTCAAATCTTCAGAAGTATGAGATGAACCCCAAAAACTTGGAAAGGTGGATCTCACACGTACCGACACAGACTATCCCGCAATTTAATTGATGCCCAAAGGTTTTTATTGAATAGCGGAATAGGAAATATGATCAAAAAAAGTGTATGTATCTCACACGTACACAACCACACTAGGCTCCAATTACTATTGTTTGTACCCCTAAAAGGATGGATGAGGAGTAGGAGGAGTATGGAACAGGCAGCACCCTCAAATCTTCAGAAGTATGAGATGAACCCCAAAAACTTGGAAAGGTGGATCTCACACGTACCGACACAGACTATCCCGCAATTTAATTGATGCCCAAAGGTTTTTATTGAATAGCGGAATAAAAAATATGATCAAAAAAAGTGTATGTATCTCACACGTACACAACCACACTAGGCCCCAATTACTATTGTTTGTACCCCTAAAAGGATGGATGAGGAGTAGGAGTATGGAACAGGCAGCACCCTCAAATCTTCAGAAGTATGAGATGAACCCCAAAAACTTGGAAAGGTTGATCTCACACGTACCGACACAGACTATCCCGCAATTTAATTGATCCCCAAAGGTTTTTATTGAATAGCGGAATAGGAAATATGATCAAAAAAAGTGTATGTATCTCACACGTACACAACCACACTAGGCCCCAATTACTATTGTTTGTACCCCTAAAAGGATGGATGAGGAGTAGGAGTATGGAACAGGCAGCACCCTCAAATCTTCAGAAGTATGAGATTGTGTTCACTGTACCCCACAAAGATTGTGTTCACTGCACCCCAAAAAGATTGTGTTCACTGCACCCCACAAAGATTGTGTTCACTGCACCCCAAAAGGATTGTGTTCACTGCACCCCACAAAGATTGTGTTCACTGCACCCCACAAAGATTGTGTTCACTGCACCCCAAAAGGATTTTGTTTACTGCACCCTAAAAAGATTGTGTTCACTGCACCCCACAAAGATTGTGTTCACTGAACCCCAAAAGGATTTTGTTCATTGCACCCCAAAAAGATTGTGTTCACTGCACCCCACAAAGATTGTGTTCAATGTACCCCAAAAAGATTGTGTTCACTGCACCCCACAAAGATTGTGTTCACTGCACCCCAAAAGAATTGTGTTCACTGCACCCCACAAATATTGTGTTCATTGCACCCCACAAAGATTGTGTTCACTGCACCCCAAAAGGATTTCGTTCACTGTACCCCAAAAAGATTTTGTTCACTGCACCAAGATTGTGTTCACTGCACCCCACAAAGATTGTGTTCACTGCACCCCAAAAAGATTGTGTTCACTGCACCCCAAAAAGATTGTGTTCACTGCAGCCCACACACAGCAAAATGGATGTGGATCACTGACACCTGCCTATCTCCTATCCCACACCACACAGCAATATCGATTGTAGTTTGTAGTACACACTTTCCCTAAAAATCAGCAGACTCTATCCCTAACAGGATTGATAAGAGATCGTAGATCGGGACTGAGTGCAGACCCCACCCCACACAGCAATATCGATTGTAGTTTGTAGAACACACTTTCCCTAAAAATCAGCAGACTCTATCCCTAACAGGATTGATAAGAGATCGTAGATCGGGACTAAGTGCAGACCCCACCCCACACAGCAATATCGATTGTAGTTTGTAGAACACACTTTCCCTAAAAATCAGCAGACTCTATCCCTAAAATGCCTACAACTCGCCCTGCCTAAAACACTCCGACCTGTCCCTCAATTCTATCCGGACACAAATGTTTTTTTCCTGCCTGTCTGTCCCTAATCAGCCAGCACGTTGATGTATGCTCTCTCCCTGATCTAAGCAGCAGAATGACGCCGCTGCGGCGCTGCCTCGAACTTATAAAGACTTGGTCACATGCTTCAGACGGCCAATCACAGCTACTGATACATTTGCAGGCATGGCTGGGATGGCTTAGGCACACCAGTTAAACGCTTGTTGATTGGCTGTTGAAAGCCCGCCATGAAAAGCGCGCCAAAGCATGCAAAACCCGGAAATAAAACGACCGAACACGGATTTTTACCCGAATATACAGTAAAGTGTTCGTGTCCGTGTTCGGGTAACAAAAATCAAATTATTCGGTACGAACACGAATAATACAGTCCGTGTTCACTCAACCCTACTGACTGGCCATGAATTACATATATCTGGGAAATATACATTGAGTTACTTCAACCTGCCACTTTACTCTTACTCCCACCATACTACATATGTTGGATTGTACACTAAGCATGCATGCTAATCAATGTACATTTGTTAAAAAAAATGTTAGCAAAAAGGGAAAGAGGTTTTACAGTAGTAGAACTCTGCCATATTTTTTTTTTTTTAACTTGAGTTACTACTGCTTTATTTTCTAAATCAATAACCCCAAAATAATTTTGCAGATATTAGCTTCTGGATAGTGTGTTTTAATTTGCTTTGGATTTCCTATGTGATGCTGAACACATACCATTGCTGATGTGCTGATCTTGGTGCATTGCACTGTTGACTTATTTTTCACAGAATGTGAAAGGAATTTAATAAAGTTCCATTCACCGCAGCAGGATTGCAGTCTGAGGGTTCACATCATAATGTGCTGTGCTGAAAAGAAAATAGTATCTGGTGAGAACGGGCACCAAATATTGAAGCATTTTTACTTTCACTGTGATTTTCTGCTTAGTGAATGAGCTGAAATGAAGTGAAAATTAACTTTGCAAAGAACACTCAATTGTGTGCAAGAAAACAAAAGTTTACTTACTAAGCTAAGTGAAAATTATTTTTGCAAAGAGAAAATTGATGCTTGATTGTGCCCACAGAGCTTTGACAAGCCCACATCCAAGTGGCCCTACCAGAGACGTTATTGTCAAGCTCCATTTCCATGGGATTAAGGAGAAAGTCATACAGAAATACAGAGAAAATCAAAATATTCAGTTGTTGGGCCCCACTATCCAAATCTTCATAGATATCTCTTTATCTCTTTGGCTACAGTCCAAAAAAAGAAAATATTCAAAGCTCAACTACATCAACTGCAAGAAAAGGGAACAAAATATCACTGGATGTTCCCCCATTTTGTCTAATATTTGCTTATCATAGGAGGATAGAAAGTTGCAACGGTTTGCCCTTAGGACTTTAAATCAGGTGTGACATGCCCATTGATGAGATATAAAATGCAAGTTTATTGGTACATACAAAGTTATCAAATAAACACAGACAAGCACCGTATTGTCAAACAGATTTGTGAAGTAATACATAGTATATTATATATTCATATTTAAGTACAGTATTTCATTGAACAATCCATGGTAGGTATGGAAATTCATCCTGGTAGCCCGACTCGTTTAGTGAACAACCGTTCCCTTCCTCAAGGGTTGATGTGAAACATAAATTCTATTAAATAAAACAGTTTATAGTATGTAATAAAGATAGTATAAAATGTTGTACTAATGCAAAATGCTAAGGGGCCACCAAGGGGCCCATACATAAAAATATGTTTAAAAAGAAATCACATGCTCATGTTCCATTGGCTGCCACTGGGAATGTCTATCCTGGAGCTGTGGGCCTTAGATCCACGAGGGCCCGGCAGGACAAACAGGGCCATACACAAGCACAAATCAACATAGTGTGGTATCCACAGTGATGGCTATAGGAGACATATCTATGTATCAAACTAATTTCTGAAGTGTATGTGAATAGTAATATCAGCAATCAATACAAGGAGTATAATATTGTACAATAAGTAGGGGAATCAACTAGTAACACTAGGAGTGAGCCTGAGTTCAAAAAAATACACTTCTCAAAAAAATTAAAGGAACACTTTGAAAACACATCAGATCTCAATGGGGAAAAATATAATGCTGGATATCTATACTGATATGGACTGGGTATTGTGTTAGGAACAAAAGGATGTCACATTTTAATGGAAATTAAAATTATCAACCATCTGAGGGCTGAATTCAAAGACACCCCAAAAATCAAAGTGAAAACTGATGCAGCAGGCTAGTCTATTTTGCTAAAATTTCATTGCAGCAACTCAAAGTGGTACTCAGTAGCTTGTATGGCCCCCACGTGCTTGTATGCATGCCTGACAATGTCAGGGCATGCTCCTAACGAGACGACGGATGGTGTCCTGGGGTATTTCCTCCCAGATCTGAACTAGGGCATCGCTGAGCTCCAGAACAGACTGAGATGCAACCTAGCGGCATCAGATGGACTGAAATATAATGTCCCAGAGGTGTTCTTTTGGATTTAGGTCAGACGAGCGTGGGGGCCATTCAGTGGTATCAATTCCTTTATCCTCCAGGAACTGGCTGCATACACTCTCCACATAAGGTCGGGCATTGTTGTGCACTAGGAGGAACCCAGGACCCACTGCACCAGTGTAGGGTCTGACAACGGGTCCAAGGATTTCATCCCGATACCTAATGGTAGTCAGGGTAACATTGTCTAGCCTGTAGAGGTCTGTTTGCCCCTCCATGGATATGCCTCCCCAGACCATCACTGACCCACCACCAAACCAGTCATGCTGAACGATGTTACAGGCAGCATACCAATTTCCACAGTTTCTCCAGAGCCTTTCACACCTGTCACATGTGCTCAAGGTGATTCTGCTCTCATCTGAACACTCATCAAATGCAGTTTCTGAGGAGATTCTTCAAGCTCATTGCTCAGGTGCAGTATGGGAGTCTGTTGATTTATGGGAACTTCAACTTACCGGTAAATCCAAAGATGAATACCACCTCACCATCTCTAAGGTGAACGCACACTCTAAAAGATTTATTACATGCAGAGGGAGTGTATGATGTCTGGGGATGCCTACATGCCAACGAGCGAGATTACACTTTCTTTTCCTCCAGATATCATACGTACTTTTGCATTAACATGTTTGTGGAAGACAAATGGTTATTACAAAAGATTTTCTCCTCCTCTATCCATGATATCACTTGGTCCGACCACGCCACGATAACGATCACGATAGAGGAGCAGAAAAAGGCTACACAATCATCTTTATGGGGATGCAATGTCAAAGTATTGCAGGATAAGGTGTCACTTGAAGTTATCTCTCAGCATCTCAGAGAATCCTTTACTCTCAACACAAACTCAGTTTCTGATTCATTTCTAATCTGGAATGCCCACAAAGCCTTTATGAGAGGCATATGCATTCGACAAGGCGCCAGACTTAAGCCTATAACTTGAAACTTAATACTCTACTGTCAGAGATCCACGCAGGAACAGAAACAAATCAGAACCTTCCCACATTACTTCCTACTCACTTGAAAAACTGAGAGAAGATCTGAGATTACATCTCGTTGACCAATACGACAGAGAAATATGCCAAATCAAATTAAATCACTACGATGGGGCTAACAGAACAGGAAAATACCTAGCGAACAGACTTAAAACAGTGCAGGCAATATCAAGGATCCCATACTTAATCCATCCTACTCTCAAACACCACATTATCAACCCCAAGGATATAGCAAATTAATTTGCAATTTAATTTGGGTCCCTATATAATGGTAAAGAAGACCCTAACACCCCTCAACCCACAGCAATAGACATCCACAACTTCTTAACCGCTATTAATCTCCCTACCCTCTCAGACACTCAGCTCCTGGACCTCAATGCACCCTTTTCAGGCCCCGAAATAGCAAAAATAATCAAATCTCTCCCTAAAGGTAAAACACCTGGCCCTAATGGCCTACCTAATGAATATTACCAAATCTTCAGCCCCAACCTGACCCAACACCTAGAGGAGATTTTTAACTCTGCAGCAAACAAAACAATGTTTTCCTCTGAGAAGCTGGGGGTCACCTTGCCCAAACTCAGGAAAGATCCTGTGATCCCAGCTAATCTTCATCCAATCTCCCTGATAAACTCGGACAATAAAATTTATGCTAAACTCTTGGCTACACGCCTAATGCGAGTACTTCCTTCACTGATCAAAAAAGATCAAACAGCGTTCATATCCGGAAGGCAAGCATCGGATGCAACCAGGAGAATCATAAACATTATACACCCAGTAAAAAGGACTCAAATGTCCTCTCTGCTGTTAGCACTTGACATAGAGAAGGCGTTTGACAGAGTTAATTAGTTATATATGGAAATGGTACTACGAAAGTTTGGATTCCAAGGTCAGATCTTGATAGCCATCCTGGCACTCTATTCTGACCCTACTATCCAGGTGAATGCTTCGGGCATTCTCTCTAAACAATTTGTAATTTTCAACGGCACTTGACAAATATGCCCTTTGTCCCCTACCATCTTCAATTTAATGATTTAGCCTTTAGCAGAAAACATAATATCTAATCCAGACATATCGGGATTTCAACTCCAAAAAGACACCCACAAAATAAAACTGTTTGCCGATGCCATCATTCTCTTCTTAACCAACCCACATTCTTCGCTCCCAATTGTATACTAAACCCTTTTAACATTTGGCAATATCTCATTTGAAATCCCTAATCCTAGATTTGGGTATCAGTAAGGACATCAAATCCACCTTACAAAAACACCTACCCTTCCCCTGGAGCAACAAGGGAGTCCCTTACTTAGGAATAACTCTTACTTCTTCCACCTACTCACAAGCCTCAGCTAACATTAATTCACTTCTCACCAAACTCACAATAGAACTAGAATGACAAACCAAACATGAAATATTTGGGTATGGATGACTAGCAGCCATTAAAATGCTCATTCCACCACAAATTCTATATGTCTTCAGAATCCTGCCCATCCCTATTCTCAATCATTAGATTACATCCTTGTCGAGTGCCCTAAAGAAATTCTTGTGGAAAGGCAAAAGTGCTAGCTGTCTTCACTCCACTTATGAAACACAGCTCAATAGGTGGTGTTCTGTCCACCAGACTTTTATTAAGTATACTTGTGTTTATGTTGTTTAAAATAAAATGTTTGGGTTTCTTGATTCGCACAAGTTAGTTATATGCAGAGCTCAGACGCCATCTACTGTCCTTTTTTTGGTATAGCTCTAGTTCTGCATATATTGTAAACTCAGGATGTGTTTAAAAAAAGTTGTTAGGAAGCATAGCATTATGGGTAGGACTTCTACAGGAAATGTATCAGCCACCATTTTGAAAAGATACAGCAAGGCAGCAAGACATGTTCTTCTCAATCCCTCACCATCACCCCTGAGAGAGCTTAAAAAGTGAGTTCTTCCCATCCTGTATTATAGATCATTGTTTCTTTGTTGTATGCAATACTGTACCGATTGATGTTTATTTTTGCCAATTTGTGGTATCATCTGGCTTGTTCTAATAAATTTGAGATAAAAGAAATATGGTATCTGAAGTTTATGGAGCAGGAAGGTTTAGCTCTCTGTCCTGGAGCAGGTGGTGCAGGATTACCAGACTTGAAAGATTATTACTGGGCAGTCCATCTGGACCAAATCAAATATTGGTTCTCATATGAAGAAACCCCAATATGGGTGGAGATGGAAGAAGCTCTGGTTCTGAGTTGAGACTTGAGAATTCTTCTACTGGTAGACCTGTGGAAACAAATTCCCCTAAAAAATGTACCATTCCCCACACAGGCCTCGAAGCTAGCATGGCGAAACCTCAATAAACAAAAACTAACCTTCCTCACCTATTACCCGATATCCCCTAACATTCAAATGTATTCCCTCAATTATCAACAAAAGCCCTGAGGTCCAAAGGCATCCTTCTCTTAGAAGACATGTCTGAAGGCAGATCCCCAACCACCCTAAAAGATCTGACAGCTAAATATCAACTATCCATTGATATGCAATTCTCTTTCATGAGAATACTGCATTTCCTATCGAAACACCAAACCGCCAAATTTGAGTCCTACCCCAAATCATGGAAATTCTTTCTTTCACTCAATCGCAAACCCAAAGATATCTCCCTGTTCTACAACATCCTACAGGACAAAATTCACTTTCACCAAAATTAACTCCATGAATAAAGGGGACCAGGACCTTAAACAATCCTTCTCCCCTGAACAAAGGAATAAGGCCTTGCATGCGGTAAGCCAGACCTCCCACTGCTCAGGACACGGAGAAATATCTATGAAACTAGTCAACCGATTGTATTTTACCCCCATATAAATTGGCAAAAATATCTACCTCCCATTCCCCACTCTGCTGGCGGGGATGTGTTGAAAATCTCCTCTATTCCTTTTGGTCCTGCCTTAACCTTACCAGTTTTTGGAACTATTTCCCCTAATCTCTACATGTACGGGAAATAACAATAACAGGTATTCCCCTTAATCTCTACCTGCGCAGGAAAAATAACAAAACCTAACCCCGTCCTAGCTATACAAAATTTTGGCATAGAATCCTACCCCTACTGGCAGAAGATGGTTATATCCCATATATTATTAACATCTTGACTCCTTATCCCAAGAAATTGGAAATCTCTTGTAGCCCTGAATGTCTCAGAAGTAGAACGTATAGTAGAGTAAAATTTCCATTTCAAATGCATGTTAGCTTTAATTGGTAGGACAAGCGACAAGTGCAGTAAAGCATGAAACCTGTGGCATGACAGAAAAAAACCCCACCCAGCAAAATAAACCCTAGTTGATGGTACATTGCATTGCACTGTTCACATCACTGTTCACTATATTTATTTTTACCTTTATATTAGTGTAAAACACGTTTCTTACTGATACCAGAACCCGCTCAAAACCAGGTCCTGGGTTGTATACCTTACATGGCAGAGGGGGTTGATCTGCCTCCCAGATGCAGTTTGATCCCAGTTGGGGTGTCTGGGGGGTGGAGAAAACCCCCTGAAAAAACTACTGCCACGCAATTGCCCATGGGGGAGGCAGGGTAACACTGCCACTCCTCAGGAAAATCGCCCCTTTGTTCCTTTCTCTCCTTACCTGACTGTTACATAATTACTCGTGTGTTGTTTTTGGCTCTTGTATGCTGTTTCTTGTACACTTTATTGAAGGTATTTGATACATTTTTATATATGTGAAAATCTAATAAAAATAAAAAAAATAAAAAAAAAAACATTTTACCAACATTTTTATACCTATTTATTGCTTTCCCTATCACACTCTCTAAAACTTTAATTACAAAAATCCAAACTATGTTAAATAAAATACATGGAATAATAAATCTCCTAGAATTGCTAAACTGATTCTGTATGAGTCACACCAGTCAGGTGGTCTAGGGGTATACCAAATTTGGCTATACTATATTACCAGCAGACTCATCCAGACAACCCAATGGAATATTCCTCGCTCCTCAATTGCATGGTTACAGTTTGAAAATAATTCAGATCATCCTTTCTACCTCCCAGGCCTATTGCGGTCCAACGCCATACCCACCCGCTCCATCTCATACCGTAACACCATTGTTTCTAATTCTATAAAACTATAGAACAAATGTATAAAAAATTACCTCTCGTTTCACACCATCCCCCTGGTTCCTCCTTTTTAGGTGACCAAAGATTTAATCTTGCATATCTCCCTCAAAAATCCTTTTCAGTGGTGGTTTTACAATGGCTTCACAAAACTTTCAGATTTTTATAATGGTAAACAATTTATCTTTTTTAACTCCCTACAGTCATCCTATAACATTCCCATCTCTAAGCAACAACATTTTGACTACATAAAAACTTTTTATGAGAAAAATTACCCTAAACCCTCTAGTTCTACGATTTCCACATTTTAACTCATTTGTCTTAAAAATCTGAGAGAAATAGGTCTTATCTCACTTGTATATGTTGATTTGAATACCTCTCTTCATGTTGATAAACTTTCCTAGATGCAAAAATGGGGAAAAAATTAAATACCCAATTATCCACTTCTGAGTGGTCTACAATGTGGACCAACCAGAGAAGGTGCACTAAGTCTTTGAATGTAAGAGAGACAGCTGTAAAACATTTCACTAGATGGTATTATACACCAGCCCATTTAAACACATTATTTTCTGATGCCTCTGAAGACTGCTTTAGAGGCTGCGCATCTCCGGGTACTCTCTCACATATATTCTGGAGCTGCAACAGGCTTTCTCCTACATGGAGGGAGGTATTCACTCTTATTATAAAATTAGCTGGTAAAGACATTACACTTTTTTTTTAATCTCAATTGCCTTTTATTTTATAATATACCAGAAATACATGCTCCCCTTATGAAATTGATCCACATCATATGTGTTGCTACACTTTGGACTATAGCTTTCCATTGGAAGAAAAATTCTGTACCATTCTCACATATTATATCACAAATTGAAGAAATTAGACTCATGAAAATATTTTTCACATAATGAATAATAATAAAATAACTCTTTGATCTTAAATTTAATCCATGGTTTTTATTTATAACAATTCACCAAATACATAGACTACATGCCAATATATTACCGTATTGCACCCTAGTTTTGTTCTCTTTTTCTAATGGAGTATTCCTACCCATTACTTTCTCTTTTTGTTTTTTTTTTTTCTTTATATTGTACAATTAAAATACATACAGTATATAAGATAACTTGGTATGTTCACTATACCCAATGATATAACAAGTACAGTATGACCGTACCAAGGATTGCTTATTTTTTACATTACATTGTGAAATGTTTTTCTTACTATCTGAAATGTTTTGCTCACATTTGAAAACCTTGTAAATTTTTTTGTCACGCTATATGATCTTTGTAATACCAATTTTTTTTATTTCAATAAAAGTTTGTAATAATAAAAAAAAAAAAAAAAAATATATATATATATATATATATATATATATATATATATATATATATATATATATATATATATATATATATATATATATATATATATTAAAAAAGAATAGCGCGCAAATGCAAAAGAAATTACTACCAAATCTGAAGACAATCCATAAATAAAAATGGGGATTTGGTCCCACCATATGGCCATATCGTGCTCAAGCCCACTACTGCGTCAAAGTACCCCATTATCAGTGGGTCCTACACTATCCATGAAAAAGAGATGAATCCAGCCTTTCTAACCCTTGGAGGTAATACTCCTTGCTGGGAAAGATGTGCAAATGCACTACAGGGGACTCCTCCTATATCCACTTGATAGTGGACACTGATTGAGTACAGGTGTGTGTGGGGGGTGGGGAGGGTTGCCCAACCTCGGTGGTCTGGTCAGACCGAATACATAATAAACAGGCAAAACATTTGGGGGAGCATACCCATGTATTTCTAAAGCTGCTGCAGCTATGAACCAACAGACATGTATATTAAAAAAGAATAGCGCGCAAATGCAAAAGAAATTACTACCAAATCTGAAGACATTCCATAAATAAAAATGGGGATATATATATTTGTTTTTATATATAAACAAACTGGAGAGTAGAGCTGCCTGACATCATTGGGAAAATATGGTTATGATCATTTTTTGTCATTGATATCACTTGGAATACCCACTGGCTTGTTTACTATGTGAAAAAAGCCAGTAGGTGGGTCAGGACGTTAGTGATAGTAGTGATAAAACCATTAAATCAAAACAGGCCTAGAGACAAACTCCCAGATAACACCCAGGATAGGGCGCACAATAGCAGACACCCCCATGAAGCATCACTTTTTATTCTGTAAATGCACATTAGGGTACAGAATTCATATGGATAGACAAGATACTGGGTCACCTCAAAAGATTAGAACTGTGCAAGAAAAGACATGAGGCCAGCTTAAAGCAGTGACGTTTAGAGTAAATGGTGTTTTTCTAAGACTACATCAGTGGAGTAAGCAGTTCACTTACTGTGGCAGAGCTGTGTAAATCTCAGGACTGGGTGGACAGATATTTAAATCCTTTGGTGGGTATAACATCTTCTGATATAACTACAGTATTCCCTGAAGTTCAGTTTTAAGTGTGAAGGGTAGAAAACTAAGCTAAAGCGAATTTCAGGGAGTTGACATAAACCTGTATTCACTTCAATAATGAACCAATGAGTTTGAAAAAACTCCTGGGCAAGCAAATTAAAGACATGCTTACTTCACTTTCACTTTTTCCTTTTTTTTTTTCATTTTTAAATTAAATTTTTAGGCCAAAACCACTAAACAAATCAAATAAGGGGTACCCATCCTCACGATCACATCTCTCTATTTTATTTATAATTTGTATACAATGAGGTAGACTAGGTATTAAAGTGATGAATACTGACAATTGCTCTCAAAATAATGTGAGTACCTATCACTTAAATACCAAATCTACCTCATTGTATCCAAATCCTTCAAGCCCCACATCCAATCCCTGTCCAAATCTTGCTGCCTCAACCTCCGCAACATCTCCAAATACGTCCCTTTCTAACCAAAGACAAAACAAAGCTTCTAGTTCACTCCCTGGTCATCTCACGCCTTGAATACTGCAATTCCCTTCTCATTGGCTTAGCTCTACACAGGCTATCCCCACTTCAATCCACCATGAACGCTGCTGCCAGACTCAGCCACATTACCAATCACTCAGTGTCCGCTGCTCCTCTCTGTCAAGCCCTCCACTGGCTTCTGCTCACCCAACAAATTAAATTCAAAATACTTACAACATCTTACAAAGCCATCCAGAGCTTAGCCCCCAGCTACATCACTAGCCTAGCCTTAAAATACCAACCTAATCGCTCTCTTCGTTCCTCTCAAAACCTCCTGCTCTCTAGCTCCCTCGTCACCTCCCCCCATGCTCGCCTCCAGGACTTTACCAGAGCTTCTCCAATCCTTTGGAACTCCTTACCCTTATCTGTCCGATTATCTCCTACTCTATTAGCTTTTAGGCGATCTCTGAAAACACTCCTCTTCAGAGAAGCCTATCCGACCCACACCTAACAACTATACTTCCATTTTCTCCATCAGCCCATCCCCCACTGTTATTGCCTTTTGTTTCGCTTGACCCCCCCCCCCTTCTAGATTGTAAGCTCTAATGAGCAGGGCCCTCTAATTCCTCCTGTATTGAATTGTATTGTAACTGTATCATCTTCCCTAAAATTGTAAAGTGCTGTGCAAACTGTTGGTGCTATATAAATCCTGTATAATAATAATAATAAAATCATAAAAAATATGTAGGGAGGATCAGTGTCCCTTTTAGTATTGCTAGTTTTGAACTAAAATTAAAAATAAAAAAGTTGGGAGGAGCGAAAAGTGCAGACAACCTGTAGTTTTTCTCATAGTCCTGGCAAGAGATGAAAAATGTGAGGGTTATACTGAGCAGTTTTCCCCCAGTATGAGCAGACAAATGTTGTTTGCAATACAATGACCCATACACACTTTTAGAACAGTTGATCCCTGTTAAGTTATAAGTGTTTTGCACATCTGGGGGGTCAAACAGAGAAGGCAGTATACTAAAGGGCTCAATCTTAATAGGGTTCCGAAGCCTAATGAAGCTCAACACACAGAAAGGAGACTGCTGAGTTTTAAACATCATTAGTATTGGTTGACAAGTGAAAGGGATATTGCAAAGATGTTTCCAGTAAGGAGTTTTAAATTAAAGTAGCTGGAAACCCGATCGGAGGTCAAGAAATCTCTAGTGGTCTTCATACAGAGTTAATATTTACAAAAACAAGATTTGTGCAATACTGTAGAGATAGGACCGGGGATAGTGAAGAGATTGACATTGGTAATATAGGTACCCCGTCATGCCATGAAAGTCTGAAGGGTGTTAGCCTTTTTAGGAACCAAATTGTGGTGCTTGAACTCTAGTATCAATTCATTATTAGCCACTGCTTCTGTATGGTGGATCTCTAATATTTGGAGACCAGTGCACCCCAGGTTCCCCACAAGTTTAAACAGAAATATTATAATTACTTAAGTTTTACCAAATGTTTTTGAAAAATAAACAATTTTATACTGTTCTTCAAATCTTTATTCCTCAAGCTGTATATGAAAGGGTTTATAAAGGGAGTAAAAACAGTGTACAACAATGGCATTATCTTACTGATCATTTGTGATTGTCCTTCCTTTGGAATAAGATACATGACAATTAAGGTTCCATAAAATATAAACACAACGGTGAGATGGGAGCTACAAGTGGAATAAGATTTCAGTCTTCCAGAAAAGGAGGATATCTTTAAAATGGTTAAAACAATATATATATATGAAACCACTATCACTAGGAAGGGTAATACTACCACTGGAAAGCACAACAATGTAATTTCCATTTGAAGTTTGGATGTATCTGAGCAGGAAAGTTCAAATAGAGGATGTGAATCACAGAAGAAATAGTCAATAACATTTGGACCACAATATTCTAATTGACATAAGTGAAGTGTTATTATTAATGACAAAGAACTAGCCAACAGCCAGGATGCAAGCACTAAAAGAATGCAAAGTGTTGGTTTCATAATGGAGATATAATGCAGAGGAGAGCAGATGGCTAGATATCGGTCATAGGACATCACTGTCAGAAGGTAACATTCAAAAGCTTCTGTTGAACTAAAGACATAACACTGAGTAATGCAACCAAAAAATGATATGGAGGTCCGCTCATGTAGAACAATATTTAACAAGTTAGGAACAATATCTGTGGTCAGCATGATGTCAGATATAGAGAGTTGGGAGAGGAAGAAGTACATGGGAGAATGAAGGGTCTTGCTGCTATATACCAGCATGATGATCAAAAAGTTTCCACATATTGTCCCAATGTATATAATAAGGACAAAGGTGAAGAGCAGCAGATTATATATATTCATGCTGTTAAATCCCAAAAAGATGAATGTGGTGACATTATCTTTATGTGTCGCCTGTATGGAAGCAGAAAAAATGTATAATACATTTAAAAGGATTAGCAATAGCACCAAAAATGTATGTTCACTGCAAAATGATTAATAGTAAACAAGGAGAACCTGTGACTTTAAATACCCAATCAATGTTTGGGGAAATAACAAAAAAAATGATTTTTTCAAACACATATTTGGTTGATTGTGGTGGCCATGGCTTCATCCTAGTAAGCTCTGTGAATGTTTCCTTTGCTAAGTGGACAGTCTCTATTCTTTTAGTTCATTGTTCATATAAGAAAAATAACATACAGAGTGAGGAGAAGTACAGAGTTCTTTATAACTATGACACGTGTAAGGTGGAACTATGGGCAAATAAAACATGATATACGGTATGTACAGTTTATACATGATTCGCAAAAAAAGCTTTGAAAAACTACATTTACATGTCAAAAAAGACAATATATATATATATATATATATATATATATATATATATATATATATAGCTTTAGTATTTGGCCTTACATACATTTTAATGACATGACAATAGTGGAAAACTATGGTGCACTTTTCAAAAAAAAAAAGCACAGTGCAAAAAATTGTAACAATTTTCATTTGTCATTTTGCCATTTGTCTTAATGAATATTGTTTTTATCAATTAAAACATTGTAGCTGTATGAATTTCATCTGAAATTAAAAAATGTACTTACTCTATCCACAAATAATCTCTGATGAAAACCCATATGTGGTTATAATTTAACTTAGCCTAATTTGAAATAATCTAACAAAAAACAACATATAATTATTTTTTGGTGATAGAGAATTAAAGTGTCAATAAAAAAAATGTAACAATTTGACAAAATTTGTTTCCATGATAGTTTTTTCTCCCAGTTTTTCTATTTAACATGGAAAAAAAGCAGAATGTCATAAATGAAAGAAAATAAAATCAAAAAGGTAGAGAGTGAAAATAGTGTCACATTTGTAAAAAAAAAAAAAAAAAATGTAATAATTAAATATAAAGTTCTAGTTCAATACTACAGGAATTTTCTTCATAACATCATTTTATATAAACAATGTTTCAATTTAACATAGAAAAAATTAAGACCTAGATAAGGTCATGATTCAAAAGAAAACATAGAAAGAGAGGGTGATAAAATAATAAGTATCTTATACAATATATATATTGTAAGTGTAAAGCATATGATGTGTATCGGTGAATAAGCTCAGGTGACTGAATAGGAAATCTTTTTATATGTTTCTTTGCAGATTACAGATTTCATAGAGAGTAATCAATTTCTCTTGGGGCTTATGTTTGTGACTTTAATCAGGTAAAAAAAAAATGTTTTAATAGTGTAGTAAATAATAAGTAATACATTTATTTAAATGTATAAATAAAAATATAAATTTAGCAATAAATAGGTAAATACATTTAGTAGTGTAGTAAAAAATTGCTCAGTGATATCAATGTAACATTTTAAAAGCAACTTGGGCTGACATACATATGTAGCTTGTCACTGGTTACCTCTCCATTTGAAATGATAGTTCCCTGACTGTCATGGTAGGGCAAAAATAAAGAAAGAAGCTTAGGCTGCAATATACTCCTTCAGTCTAGAGTTCTCTCTCACAAGACTTCTTTGTTGACCAAGTCTTCTCGATAGAATCCTGCTGAGTGAAATTTAACCCAGACAACTAAGGACAAACTATAAATGAATAGGGGTCACAGATCCCCCTCCTAAATGGACATCACCACATTGCCTTTCATTTATTATATATTGAAGTAGAGACATCACTCATGACAACATAACTCTCTGCACCAGGAGATGACAGCCTGGGCTGGAAAAGAGACACAGATAAAGAAGAGTCAGCACATGGTGTAACTAGCTTGAGAAAAGATGAAAAAGTTATGAAAATTACAAAACACACATTTTGAGGCCTTACAATGTAGAGAGGGGCTAAGTTTGGAGTTGAGATTTGATACTTCATTTGAAGAAGAGGGTAAAGTCCCTGGAAACACGTCATGCACACCCCCTCTCGCAACACTCACCAAGCATTTTGACAGCTGTCATCCTCATGTTCAGCCTAGAACGGCACCACTAATATCTATACATTAAGTTGGCTGGCTCCCTGTCATCCTCAGTCCCTGTTTACTCAGTGATGCCTACAACCTCACACTGATTATAGCTGCTTGGTCTCAGGTGTTCCCTTATCCATGTTGTTTCATGCTAACTTCAATGTTAGTGTGCTGCCTATTTTAATAAAGTGTTTTTTTTTTATACTGACCTACCCAGATCTTTTGTAGGAGCTGCAGAGGTTCTAGTCTCGGTCCCTTCTCCCGTTTAGCCATCCACCCATCCATCCAGTTGCCTCATCCATTCCTCTACCCTGTTGATGATCTTTAGATACAGATAAAAAGTTCCAATGGACCAAGGGACTTTGCACCTCTGCTAGGAGCACAGTATGTACTGTGTACTTGTACACTCATTGAGATTTGAAACTGATCTGTGCTATAGAGGGTCCCCGGGGCTCATATTGTGATGTGAAAGTATGCAGAGCATGTTAGTACGTTATGGTAGACTTACCTCCAAAAGTGCCCTTGTACATTGATGTGCACTCCTTGTCTACTGCTTTCTCTGCCATCTAATTCCAATCATCTCATGGGTTCAGAGTGTCTTCAGCTAGTCTTCTCAACTGACTGGCCATGAATTACATATCTCTGGCAAATATACATCGAGTTACTTCAATCATGCACTTTACTCTTACTCCCATCATAATACATATGTCGGATTGTACACTAAGCATGGAAGGTAATCAGTGGACATTTGTTAAAAAAATTGTTAGCAAAAAGGGAAAGAGGTTTTACAGTAGTATAACTCTACCTGCCATATTTTCTTTAACTTGAGTTACTACTGCTTTATTTTCTAAATCAATAACCCAAAAATAATTTTGCAGATCATAGCTTCTGGATAGTGTGATTTAATTTGCTTCGGATTTCCTATGGGAGTCTTCTCACAAAAGTGTGTGATGCTGAACACATCCCACTGCCGAAGTGCTGATCTTAGCGCATTGCATTGTTGATTTACTTTTCACTGAATATGAAAGGAATTTAAAAAAGTTCTATTCACCGCAGCAGGATTGCAGTCTGGGGGTTCACATCATAACGTGATGAAAAAAAAATAGTGCCAATGTATCCGGTGAGAACGGGCACCAAATATTGAGGCATTTTTACTTTCACAGTGATTTTCTGCTTAGTGAAGGAGCTGAAATTAAGTGAAAATTAACACTCAATTGTGTGCAATTGTGTGCAAGAAAGCAAAAGTTTATTTACTAAGCTAAGTGAAAATTATTTTTGCAAAGAGAAAATTGATGCTTGATTGTGCCCACAGGGCTTTGACAAGCCCACATCCAAGTGGCCCTACCAGAGACGTTATTGTCAAGCTCCATTTCCATGGGGTTAAGGAGAAAGTCATACAGAAATCCAGAGAAAATCCAAATATTCAGTTTGGGGACCTCACTATCCAAATCTTCATAGATCTCTCTTTGGCTACAGTCCAAAAAAAAAAAAAATATGTAAACCTCAACGTAATCAACTGAAAGAAAAGGGAACCAAATATCACTGGATGTTCCCCTTTTTCCCTAATATTTGCCTTTCATAGGAAGTTGCAATGGTTTGCCCTTGGGACTTTAAATGAGGTGTGACATGCCCATTGATGAGATATGAAATGCAAGTGTATTGGTACATACAAAGTTAACAAATAAACACAGACAAGCACCGTATTGTCAAACAGATTTGTGAAGTAATACATAGTATATTATATATTCATATTTAAGTACAGTATTTCATTGAACAATCCATGGTAGGTATGGAAATTCATCCTGGTAGCCCGACTAGTTTGGTGAACAACCGTTCCCTTCCTCAAGGGTTGATGCGATACATAAATTCTATGAAATAAAACAGTTTATAGTATGTAATAAAGATAGTATAAAATGTTGTACTAATGCCAACACTAAGGGGCCACCAAGGGGCCCATATATATAAATATGTTGAAAAAGAAAATCGCATGCTCATGTTCCATTGGCTGCCGTTGGGAATGTCTATCCGGGAGCTCTGGGCCTGAGATCCATGAGGGCCTGGCAGGACAAACTGGGCCATACACAAGCACAAATCAACATAGTGTGGTATCCACAGTGATGGCTATAGAAGACATATCTATGTATCAAACTTATTTCTAAAGGGTATATGAATAGTAATATCAGCAATCAATACAAGGAGTATAATACTGTAGTAGGGTTATCAACTAGTAACACTAGGTGTGAGCCTGAGTTAAAAAAATACACTGCTCAAAAACAATTAAAGGAACACTTTGAAAACACATCAGATCTCAATGGGGAAACATATCATGCTGGATATCTATACTGATGTGAACTGGGTATTGTGTTAGGAATGAAAGGATGTCACATCATTTAATGGAAATTAAAATTATCAACCTACAGAGGGCTGAATTCAAAGACACCCCTAAAATCAAAGTGGAAAAAATGATGTAGCAGGCTAGTCTATTTTTCCGAAATTTCATTGCAGCAACTCAAAATGGAACTCAGTAGTTTGTATGGCCCCCACATGCTTGTATGCATGCCTGACAACATTGGGGCACTCTCCTAATGGGACAACGGATGGTGTCCTGGGGTATTTGCTTCCAGATCTGGACTAGGGCATCACTGAGCTCCGGAACAGACTGAGATGCAACCTGGCAGCGTTGGATGGGCCGAAACATAATGTCTTCTATTGAATTTAGGTCAGGTGAGTGTGGGGGCAATTCAGTGGTATCAATTCCTTCATCCTTCAGGAACTGGCTACATACACTCTCCACATGAAGCCGGGTATTTTCATGCACCAGGAGGAACCCAGCACTCACTGCACCAGCGTAGGGTCTAACAAAGTGTCCAAGGATTTCATCCAGATACCTAATGGCAGTCAGGGTGGCATTGTCTAGCCTGTAGAAGTCTGTGTGTCCCTCCATGGATATGCCTCTCCAGACCATCAATGACCCACTACCAAACCAGTCATGGTGAACAATGTTACAGGCAGCATAACAATCTCCATTGCTTCTCCAGACCCTTTCGCATCTGTCACATGTGATCAGGGTGAACCTGCTCTCATCTGTGAAAAGCAGATGGCACAAGTGGCGGACCTGCCAATTCTGGTGTTTAATGGCAAATGCCAATCAAGCTTCAGGGTGCTGGGCAGTGAGCACAGGGCCCATTTGAGGATGTGGGGACTTCAGACCATCCTCATGAAGTCTGTTTCTGATTGTTTGGTCGGAGACTTTCACACCAGTGATCTGCTGGAGTTCATTTTGTAGGCCTCTGACAGTGCTCATCCTGTTCCTCCTTGCACAAAGGAGCAGATGCCGGTCATGCTGATGGGTTAAGGACCTTCTATAGCCCTGTCCAGGTCTCCTAGAGTAGCTGTCTGTCTCCTGGAATTTCCCTCCATGCTCTTGAGACTGTGCTGGGAGGCACAGCAAACCTTCTGACAAATGGCAAGTATTGATGTGTCATCCTGGAGGATTTGGACTGCCTGTGCAACCTCTATAGGGTCCAGGTATTGCTTCATGCTAACAGTAGTGACGCTGACTCTAGCTAAATGCACAACAATACAATCAGAAAAGATGAGTAGCGGAAAAAAACGTTAGTGGCCTCCACCTGTAAAACCATTCCTATTTTGGCAGGTGTCTCATTGTTGCCCATCTAGTGCACCTGTTGTTAATTTAATTAACACCAAAGTAGCTGAAACTGATTAACAACCCCCTCTGCTACCTAACTGACCAGATCAATATTCTAGGAGTTTAATTGACTTTATGCTATACTCTGATTACAAAGACTTCCTTTAATTTTTTTGAGCAGTGTCTATATCTGATGCTCATAGTAATTGATAAAAGTGGGCTATAAAGCAAAAAAGTGTGAAAATGGATCAATGATGTAAATATATAAACAAATATACAAGTACACTTTAATGCTATGACAGTAGTGGAAAAATATGCTACACAATAAAAAAAAACACAATTCATCAAGTTATAGAAATTCTCGTTTGTCCCACTGATTACTGTTTTCATCAATTAAAGTAGTATAGTTTGGTGAATTTACTGTAGCCTGAAATAAAATGTACTTACTCTATTTACTAATAATCTCTGATGAAAACTCCCATTTGTTTTATAATTTAACTTAATAAAAAAAAAAAAAAGAAAAAAAAAAAGTTGTTTTGTTTTTTGTTTTTTTGGTAACAGAAAATGAATGTGTAAATATCAAAAATAATAGAACAATATGACATGAATTAATTTGCTATCAGTTTTTTCTATTTATTCTCAATTGTCTTTATTGAAATTTAGTGCATACAGAAACTAAATAAAACAATATAGAAGATGTATAGGTGTGGTTCCGCCCAAGAGGACTAATCCAGTTAAATGGTTAAGTGTTCATAATTAAACAGTAGGGTTCTAAGATGGACAGTACACAATAGTGAACAGCATAAGCATTACTTTAAGTAGGTAGGTAGATTTATACTGGCGGAGAGGGGGGGGGGGTGGGGAAGGGGAAAGGGGTGGATTCACCAACTGAAAGTAAGAGTACTATCCAAAACAAATTATAGACTCCAGCTTGGCAGACTAGACAGAGAGGGAGGAATCGAGCAACTATAGACCAGTGAGTCTGACATCAATAGTAGGCAAATTAATGGAAACCCTATTAAAGGATAGGATTGTGGAACATCTTAAATCCCATGGATTGCAAGATGAAAAACAACATGGGTTTACTTCAGGGAGATCATGTCAAACAAATCTTATAGATTTTTTTGACTGGGTGACTAAAATAATAGACGGTGGAGGTGCAGTAGACATTGCATATCTAGATTTTAGTAAGGCTTTTGACGCTGTCCCACATAGAAGACTTATCAATAAACTGCAGTCATTGAGCATGGACTCCCATATTGTTGAGTGGATTAGGCAGTGGCTGAGTGACAGACAACAGAGGGTTTTAGTCAATGGAGAACATTCAGAACAAGGTCATGTTACCAGTGGGGTACCTCAGGGATCTGTACTGGGACCAATTTTGTTTAATATCTTCATAAGTGATATTACAAAAGGCCTCAATGGTAAGGTTTGTCTTTTTGCTGATGACACAAAGATATGTAACAGGGTTGATGTTCCTGGAGGGAAACGCCAAATGGAAAAGGATTTAGGAAAATTAGAAGAATGGTCAGAACTCTGGCAACTTAAATTTAATGTGGATAAGTGCAAGATAATGCACCTGGGGCATAAAAACCCAAGGGCAGAATATAGAATATTTGACACAGTCCTGACCTCAGTATCTGAGGAAAGGGATTTAGGAGTAATTATTTCAGAAGACTTAAAGGTGGGAAGACAATGTAATAGAGCAGCACGAAATGCCAGCAGAATGCTTGGATGTATAGGGAGAGGTATAAGCAGTAGAAAGAGAGAAGTGCTTATGCCGCTGTACAGAACACTGGTGAGACCTCACTTGGAGTATTGTGCGCAGTACTGGAAGCCATATCTCCAGAAGGATATAGATACTCTAGAGAGAGTTCAGAGAAGAGCTACTAAACTAGTACATGGATTGCAGGAAAAAACTTACCAGGAAAGGTTAAAGGACCTTAACATGTATAGCTTGGAAGAAAGAAGAGACAGAGGGGATAGGATAGAAACTTTTAAATACATAAAGGGAATCAACTCGGTAAAGGAGGAGAGCATATTTAAAAGAAGAAAAACTACCACAAGAGGACACCATTTTAAATTAGAGGGGCAATGGTTTAAAAGTAATATGAGGAAGTATTACTTTACTGAGAGAGTAGTGGATGCATGGAATAACCTTCCTGCAGAAGTGGTAGCTGCAAATACAGTGAAGGAGTTTAAGCATGCATGGGATAGACATAAGGCTATCCTTCATATAAGATAGGGCCAGGGACTATTCATAGGATTCAGATATATTGGGCAGACTAGATGGGCCAAATGGTTCTTATCTGCCGACACATTCTATGTTTCTATGTTTCTAGAGTATCACAGGTAGATTTTACATCTCGGGTGTGTCAACCATAGAGACCATTGATTTGAAAATTTTTCAAGATTCATGTTTTTCCTGGCTATTCATTTTTCCATTTCACATTGTTGGTTAAGGTTGGTAATTGTGGTCATTAAGGATGGTGTGTTTGCGGTTTTCCACAACCTGGTGATATTTAATTTGGCAGCCAATAGGAGATGTATTATGACTGTTCTGGCTTTCGGTGGAAATGTTTCCATGCCCACATGTAGTAAAGCGAGGGAGGGGTCGGGGGGAGTATATGTGTTAGATATTTCTGAGATCAGTGCGAAAATTTGCTTCCAGTAAAAAGTGAGAGATTTGCAGAACCATAAAATGTGAGCTAGGGAACCTATGCTGCCACAGTGTCTCTAGCAGCTGGGAGAGCTGCCGGGGTGCATTTTGGATAATCGGTAGGGTGTTAAATACCATCATTGGAGAGTTTTTTGGTAGGACAACCAGTGGTTGGAGCAGTGGGACGCCTTAGAGGTAGTTTTGAAAGCCCATTTCCATCTATCAGGAGTGATATCTATACTTAGTTCTTCAGACCATTTGACTAAGGAAGGGATGTGTGAATAGGGGCGGTCATCCAGTAGTAAGGAGTAGAAGAATGAGATTCCTTTCGTGGGCTATCGGTAGTTTGTGTAAAATTGGTACATCTGTTCTGGGAGTTCAACAGTTGGGGGAAGTTTGGAGGAGGATAGGCAGTGTGCTATTCTGACATAGGTATAATATTCGGAATGGGGTAGGTGAAATTCATTCTGGAGACTGTCAAAGGATTTTAGTATGGAGCCACTGAAGAGATCGCGGAGATTAGTAATACCATGAACGTTCCAGAGAGAGGCCTTAAAATTCTGGAGGAGTTTGGTTAAAGCTCTGAGAGGAATGGGTACAGATCGAGTGGATTGGCACAAGGGTAGGTTAGACAACACTTTTTTCCAAAGTGTTATAGAGGCTGTCATTGCGGGGGGAAGGTCAGTAGTAGTCGGGGGGCAACCTGCTACTGAGAGAAGGAGGATATCTAGGAGGTGTTTATGCGGGAATGTATTTTCCATGTGTGACCATATTTTATCCCCTGTAGGATGCCACCAATAATACATTTGGTCAAGAATAGAGGCTTGGTAATAAGTGTGGATACTAGGGAGGCCAGCTCCTCCTTTGATGTTGGTCCTAGTTAAAACATAATTTGCACATCTGGGAGGCTTCCCCCCCCAGACAAACTTTGTTATGTGTCTCTGGATGGAGGTCAAGTAATATTGGGGGAGGGGCATAGTCAAGGTCAAAGGTAGAGAAGTTTAGGTAGGATCATCATCTTAAACGTGGCAATTCTGCCTAGCCTAGATAGGCCTTGTGGTCACACAGAATGGAGGGCTTGTGGGAGCTGGTGAAGGAAAGTCTGGTAATTAAGTGCGTGGAGTTGTTTACTGGTGGTAGCTAAGTGTATTCCCAAGTATGGGATAGAGTTTGCCCACAAATAGGGAGAGGAGCTTTTGAGTTGGGTCTCTAAAGGTACTGGGAGGCATATTGGCATTAGGATGGATTTTGGAGTGTTGAGCTTATAGAATGAAATTTCGCTAAACTGGTGTATAATATCCTGGTCTGCTTGGAGGGAGCGTAGGGAGTTTGACAACAGCAGGGTCACGTCATCTGCAAAGAGGCTTATTTTGTGGTCAATGTCATTACATCTAATTCCTGAGATTTGGGGTCAGTTCTAATTTTCGTTGCAAGGGGTTCCATCAGTAAGGCAAAGATTAACGGTGAGAGGCAACAGCCTTGACGGGTGCCATTAGTAATAGTAAAGGCTGTGGAGAGGGCTCCTCCTGTAAGGACTCTAGCCGAGGGGTTGGAGTAGAGGGAGAGGATTAGGTTGTGAATCCAGCCCTTGATACTAAATTTCTCAACCACCGCCTTCATAAAGCCCAGTGCACCCTGTCGAACGCCTTCTCTGCATCCAATGATAGAAGCAGAGAAGGCGTTCGTTCTCAGGTAGCAAGGTGGATGAGATTTAGTACCCTTCTCCTGGTGTCCAGAGCTTGTTGACCTGGGATAAACCCCACTTGGTCCAGGTTTACTAGTGTTGGAAGGAGGGGTTGTAGTCTGTTGGCTAGGATTTTAGCTAGAATTTTAATATCCGTGATTAAAAGGGAGATAGGCCTGTAATTCTTGGTCAAGAGAGGATCTTTACCGGGTTTTGGTATTGTCACTATAGTGGATCGCAGCATATCAGAGGGTAAAGAGCCAGATGAACCGGCAGAATTGAAGAGCTTCTCTAGACGTGGGGTGATAGTATCGCTAAACTGTTTATAGAATTCGTTAGGGAACCCATCTTCTCCTGGTGATTTGTTGAGAGGTAATTTCTGGATAACCTTTTGGATTTCTACTGTGGATATGGGCTGAGAGAGAGAGGTAAGCTGGTCGGAGAGTATGGTGGGTAGGGTGATCGAGTCCAGGAATCTCTTGATAAGAGGATCCAACGGTTGGGGGGGTCGAGGCATCTTTGTGTTATTTATACAGCGACGAGTAGTACTCGCTAAAAGCGTTTGCAATATCTTGGGGATTGGTTAAGAGATTTTTCATGGTCGGATGAAGGAGCGAGGGGATAGACTATTTCAAACGTTGTGCTTTAACCCTTCGGGCAAGGAGAGTACTCGCTCTATTACCTAACACATAGTAGTTGGCTTTGGTGTATTTAAGGTTATTTTCAAATTTGTAAAGTAGTAAGGATCTGAGTTTCTGTCTTAGCTCAAGTATAGCAGCAGATAACGTATGAGAAGGATGGGTTTTGTTTTGACTATCAAGGGTTTCAATATGGGTCATGAGCTCATCAATCTGCCTGTTCCTCTGGCTCCTCAATTTCTTATTAAGCCTTATCATAACACCGCGCATGTAAGCCTTGTATGTAGCCCATAGTATGCATGCTTTGGTGTCAGGAAGTTCATTCATTTGGAAAAAGGTTTGGTGTTCCCGATCAATTTCTTGGGCGAATTTGCTGTTCATTAGGAGGGAGGAATTAAGTCTCCATGGGGGCAAAGGGTTCCGTCTGTGGTCCTCCAGGAGGATTGAAATTGGGGCATGGTCAGACCAGGATATCGTTCCGATTTCAGACCTCCGTATATTTTGTAGCGTCCATTTGTCCGTCACGAACATGTCGATGCATGAGTAGGTGAGTTGTGATGAGGAAAAATAGGTATAGTGTTTTTCTGATCCGTGGTGGCATCTCTAAACATCGAAGAGATCCGAGGAACGCAAAAGAGAGTTTAGTGCAGAGCGTTGTCGTCGTTTACATGAGGAGGTGTCCATGGAGGGGTCTCCAACAATGTTGAAGTCGCCTCCCAAAATTAGGTTTCCCTTCTTAAGGGTGTCTAGTGTGTTGAAGAAACGTCTGAAAAATTTGATTTGCTTAACATTCGGACCGTAGATGTCTTAGGGCTGGGTTGTCGATCGGTCACTCTCGGTATAGTCCACTGGGGGGCGCTGGTTTCAGCTAAATAGCAGAATCGTTATTCAACAGTCATATGCCAGGGAGGAGTGTGTTAGGGGCTGGTGAATCCAAACTATAGAGCAATAAAAAAGAGGAGCTCTGAAAGAGGAGCTCGATGTGCAGCAACTGCTGCTATCAAGAGTAACCTGGGGGGTAAAGAGAAATATTCTCAACTACAGCCATCTCGGACGGTTGTGTGGATCAGAATAATCAGTGAGCAAGTCAAAGAAGAAATACCGCTATTTCCCAGCTAAGTAGGGATATAGGCAGGAAGGTTATATAGAGCATATCACCCATCTTGTGGAGCCCTTGTAGTGTCCATTTGCGAAGGTGAGGGGTTGCTCCGGACCGCGGCATCCATGGTAATGAGGCGCCAGTCTCTCAGGAGTTTGAGTCCTCCTTCCAGAGTCCTCACCAAGTAATTTTTCCCATGGTAAATTATGAGCAGTTTGAAGGGGAACCCCCATTTATAGGGGATATGGTGATTTTGCAGGGATTTAGTGATGGTAGCCAGTTGACGTCGGGTGTCCATCGTCGCTTTGGAGAGGTCTGCATACATTTTGATCGAGGAAAACGGATCCGGGAGGGCAGAGGCACGTTTTCTTTTGTGGTGAAAATATGGATGCGGGCCAGAACATCCCGGGGCTTGGATTGGGAAGTAGGATGGTTTCGGGATTCTATGGGCCCGGTCAATTTCCAGGTCACGGTCCGTAAGTTCCGGCAGGACTGATCGCATTAGGGCCTGTATGTACTGTATGTAACCAGTTCTTGCGGTGGAATTGTTTCCGGAATGTTGCGGAATTTAATATTGTTCCGGCGGGAACAGTCTTCCAGGTCCGCTAATTTAAGTTTAAGGGTCTGTAGTTCATCTTCCTGTTCATTGTAAACCTCAATGATCTCATTATGCGCTGTGTAAAGGTCAGACATTTTAGTTTCTACATGATGCAGGCGTCTATCCTGCGCTTGTAATGAGTTGCTTAGAGAGGTATCTGAGGCAGAAATGTCAAAGTATAGGGTATGTTTAAGTGACATCAGCATGTTCTTCATGGTGATTTCAGATAGCGGCTGGTCTGTGGCAGGGAATGAGTCAAGTGGCGAAGGATGTGGGGAGGTCGAGTTGGAGGTAGCAGTGAAGGGGTTAATATGCTGACTGGGGTCTGTGTCCTCTCTGCGGGGCTTAGATTTAGCAGGGCTGGCTGTGGTAGGTGTAGCAGGGGGAGAGGACTCACCATCCAACGTTGTGAAGGAGAAGGAGTGCTGCTGCTGCTGACTGAAGACGAATCCTGCCTGTGAGGAGAGGAGCTGCTCTGTCTGTGTTAGTGAGCCATCGGCGCCATCTTGCCCTCGGCTCGAGTCTGACAATGGGAAGAAGTGAATGAGCTTCTGAGGTCCTTTTTGGAGCTTCCTGCGCCTGGACATTATCCCGGAGGGCGGTGTGGATCTCCTGGGGACGATGTAGGGACACTTGTGCCTTCGGTGCCGTCGGTTAGAGGCGCTGTTAGCTGGGGATGTCACGGAGCTGCGGTTTCAGGCTTCCATCCGCTCCGCCGGCTAGCCACACCCCCTCAGTTTTTATTATTTAATGTAGCATTAAAGTAGAATGTCATGAATGGAAAAAAAAAAAGAAAATCAATAAGAAAAGTGAAAAAATGTCAAATACTACTGTGTGTCAAAATATTGTCAAAAATAAATATGTAGTTCTAGTTCAGTACTATATGAATCTTCTTCATAAGAGCTTTTACCAGTGCTTCTATTTAACATGGAAAAAATAAGAACTACCGTAGATTAAGTCATGAATGGAAAGAAAAATAGAAAGAGAGTAAAAGATAAAATAATAAGTATCCCATATATCTATTGTATATGATGTGTATTGGTGGATAATTCCAGTTGACTGACTAGAAAAGCTTTTTTCACACATAATTTTTATGTTTCTTTGCAGATTAAATATTTCACAGAGAATAATCAAGATCTCTTTGGGTTTATGTTTGTGACTATAATAAAAATATACCTGTTTTTAATATATATATATTTCATATTTTATTATATATAATATTTTTTCAAAATACAATACTGTAGCAAATAATTGTCCAGAAACATCAATGTGACATTTTACAGGAGACCTGTGTTTAAATACATACTGTATGTAGCCTATCCCTGGTTACCTCTCCATCTGAAATGATAGTTCTCTGGCTGTCACAGCAGAACAAAACATAAAAGAAGAAGCTCAGGCTGCAAAATGCACTTTTAGTCTGCAGCTATTGCCCACATTACTTTTTTTTTGCCCAGTCTTCCGAATTAAATGACACCCAGGGCTTTATTTACTAAAGCTAGAAAGGGCAAAATTAGTCATAATTCTGCAGAGAAACCAATCAGCTTCCAGGTTTTAAATCTAAAGCTTAATTAAACAACTTAAGGTTAAAAGCTGATAGGTTTCTTTGAAGAATTGTGACATATTTTGCCCTCTCTAGCTTAAATAGTAAATAACCCCCCATAACCCCCCATTACCATTCAACTCCAAATATTGAGGACATACTTTAAATGAATAGGGGTCACAGCTCCACCCCCTAAGTGGGCATCTCCACAGTGCCCTTTATTTGCTTTATAATAAAGCAGAGACATCACTCACGACAGCAAAACTCTCTGCATCAGGAGAGGACCTCCTGGGCCGAAGAAGAGACAAAGAGAATGAAGTGTCAGTACATAATGTAACTGGCATGAGGACCTCTGAAAAAGGTATAAAAATTGCAAAACATGTACATTCTGAAGCCTTCCATTGTGGAGGATGGCTGGGTTTGGAGTTGATATATGAACAGAGGGTCCGGGGGGCTCCTGCCAGGATGTGCAAGTATGAACAGCATGTTAGCTTATTATGGTAGACCAACCTCCAAAAGTATCTTCATACATTGATGTGTGCTCCCCAATGCCTCAATGCTCCTTCTTCCATCTAATCACAATCCTACCATGGGTCCAGAGTCTTCAGTCAGTCTGGCTGGCAGGCCATGGATGACATAACTCTGGTACATGTTCATAGAGTTACTTTGTCCCAGTACACTGTTATACAAGCTGTACACTCACTACTTTACATTGTAGCAAAGTGTCATTTCTTCAGTGTTGTCAGATGAAACGATATAATAAAATATTTCCAAAAATGTGAGGGGTGAACTCACTTTTGTGAGATACTGTGTGTATATATATATATATATATATATATATATATATATATATATATATATATATATATATACATACATACATACAGTACATATACACACATTATATATATATATATATATAGAACAAAGGGAGCAAGGTAGAGGAAAAGGACGAACTATTAAATCTTGCTCACCCGGCGCTCAAACTCTACACACCTAAAAACTAAGCAGCTGCTATATAATAATAAACAGTGTACAAAAAGGTGTATACATATAATAGTAAAGCATATAGCTCCAAAATATGACACACTAGCAGCGCTATACAGTCCACTGATAGAACTTCACACAAATATAAGGGAGAGACAGTTCATATATAAAGTCCCAAAGACATCCAAAGAGATGCAAGTCCCAAGAGTGTAAATCTCAGAATTCGTCACCAATGGAAGAAAACAGGGAACCTCCACCTCACCGCTGTGAAACACCCCTATGGTTGGAAACTCACCAGATAGAAGTTGTATAAACTCCAAACAAGATAGTACAAAAGACCTCCCGATCACCTCCAAAGGTAATGGCCAGAACTTCAATGAGGTAAGTGGATATCTGCCAACCGATAAGCTCCTCAGCATAGCAAACCGTATTGCATGAAAAATAATGGGGTCACAGAGCGTAATCCTGTATATGAACTTTTATTTCCACACACATAACAATCCCTCAAGTATTGCACTTACAAACATATGTAATTAAAAGCGTTGAACAAAGAAGAAAGACCTGCGTCCATGTAGCTGTTACCCGTCTGAATAGACCGCTGCTCGGTACCTAAGCTGCCAGCCTTCGGGTCCGGCGTATGACGTCAGCTTCCTACGTGACCGCGTGACCACGCCTGACGCGTTTCATCAGCAAATTACTTCAACCGAGGGCGTGGTCGCGTGGCACGGTCACTCGTATTTAGCTGTATTGAAGTGGGCGGAAACCGGTGATGAGCCGATGATGCAGGTCTGTTACAAACCTCCTACTTCCGCCAACTTCACAGACTATCTCCATGTGTATTGTACTTCCGCCCTTTTTCGACGTCACCGCCATCACTGGCCAGATGGATTTTCACCCTTCCTTATCCAAATTCACGGATTAAGGGAACAATCTCGACACAGCTCATCGGCGGATCATGCAGCCAAACATTAGTCTATTTATAAATAAAATGGAAGGTGATGGCGCTGCTTATTTTATAAAGTGCAAATAAATATAAGATGTTTAAATATACAATGTTAAAACATAAATATGATTCAGGAATAAGTAAATAGATAAAAGATGCGGAGGTAAAAAAATCAATAACCAAGTAAAAAGATCAAAACATATGGTGTTATAAGGGATATAAAATAATCTAAAAATATTTTAGAGGTATATAAGAGAAACAACCACCAGAGGGCGTAATAAATTGCAAGATATGACAATAAATATGCTTGTGTATATGCCAAAAATAAAAATAAAAAATATAAATATATGACAATACTATGTGAATTGATAAAACTTATAAAAGGTGTTGGTTCCGCAAGTGATAATATAAATAATAGTGGATAAATTAAATGATAAATAAATAGTGAAAAAGTGATAAATGTGCGGGAAACTTTTATGCACGGGATGGGTGTGCAAAAAAACGGTTGGTATAAAGTGCAACAAGAGGTGATAACAAATCAATGAATATAACAAGGTGGATCAGAAATTGAATGAATGTGCCAAAAAATTAATTAATTTACAGGTGGATAAAAAGGTGCGGGAAATCTATTTGCGCAACGTGCAAAAAAATGTATAGTGGTATTAAATCAGTCCATATAATAAAAATGAGTCCATAAAATAGTGGTGATAGCAAAAATATAGGTGAACAGGATGTCTTACGGTGACCCCCAAGGTGGGTGACTGGTGAGTGGTAAAGTGGCCCCTGGTAGAAAGACCCCCACACAGGGGTATAGAGCGGGTACTGAAGAGGTGTCTTTTAATCCTGGCTCTGTGTAGTAGTTCCCTTCCTAGGGGAGATGTGATATGGGGTCCGGAGTGTCCTAAGTGGGGTCCGGTAGTAGGGTCCTGTGTTAATGTTGTGGTATCCAAAGCCTTGTGGGTAGATCGAGTATGGCCACTCAAGGGTATATGGATGGAAGGATCATGGAAAAAGAGAGCTCGATAGTGTATTATCGTTTTGCTAAAAAAGTTTAATATAAATTCCAGCAGCAAAATGGGTACTCACATATACAAATTGAGAAAACAGCGAGGTATCGGCGTCCCGGAACGCAATGCGTTCCAACTAGAGACCGGAACCGGAAGTGACGTGACGGCGCTGTACGCGTTTCGTCATGTGACATCTTCTGCAGCGTCCTATCACTTCCAGCGTAGGCCCTTTTGTACATGGTGGTTGCTAGGCAACGAAGTTAGTTGGCGGAACTCAACGAAGGAAAACTGATGCCGTGGGTCGTAGTATAGGGAACACGGCGTAGGCTAATCTTAGCCAAGTAAAAATCAGATGGTAAGTATAAAGGACAAAAACCCAGGCTGACCATTGTTGAATAATAATTGAATGGATATATGATATGTCAATATCAGAAATATAATGCTCCGTGCCTAATAATTGAACCACCATGTATACATACAGGGAAGGATATCTCGTACATAATATAAAAATGTGTACAACAATATTTTATTAACAAATAGGATTAAAAATATATTAAAATGAGAAAAGTATATATATTGAAATAAAATATATTGCGCCATCTGGTGGATAGAATAAATATATGAGGTACAATTGATTTAAGAACGCAGAATTGCACCATCTAGTGGATAAGTTGTTAATTGTATGAGCTATTCATTTAATATAAAAAGTATATATATGATATAAAGGTTATTAATGATGTTACCATGAATTTATTAGTATGTGATTGATATCAATATATACTAATTTATAAAAAACATGATGGATAAAATATATTTATGGAGGACATCTGATGGATACATATTAATATATGCTATTTTGTAAAAAACATTATGGATAAGTTTAACATCAATATAAGCTATTGTATAGAAACCATTATGGATAAAATATATTTTAGGAGGATAGTACATCTAATGTGTGGAGAAGGTATATGTATATTAATTATTAGAAGAATGTATCAAAATATATATAAAAAGGTATATATAAAAATAAAAAATATATATATATAAAAATTAATAAAAAATGGAAGGTGAAATGACAATGGTGTGTATCGAATATTGGAATCCAGTATAGTATATTAAGTTAATAAGGATATGAATTGATAAAGTGTACGAGTATAATAAATATGAATATGAAAATTAATAAATGGGAAGTGATATAATAAAAAAAATAATAAAAATATAAGAATTATAGAATATGTTGTAATGATAGGGTGGATACTATTTTCATATATAAATATTATATATCAAAAAATTGATGGGAAAAAAGGGTTAAAAATTGGAAATAAAACAGTTGAGGTCTATGTCTAGGTTTAGTCCCCTGGGCTGGAGTGTATTAAGCCGATATATCCAGCTGGTTTCATTTTTGGAGATTTTAATTCTTTTATTTTCGCCTCTCCAGTGTCCTGTAATAGAGTCAATTCCAACGAATGTAAGTCCCCTGGGATCCTTATTGTGTGCCTCTGCGAAGTGCCTAGAGAGGCTATGTTTCGGAAATCCCTTTCTTATGTTCTTGATGTGTTCTCTAATACGCACGAAAAGAGTTCTGGTGGTCCTACCGACATACTGGAGTCGGCATGGACACTCTACCAGGTAGGTGACATGGGTGGTCTGACATGTGATTAGTTTGTTAATCTTGAATCTGCAATCAAACAACTAGAAGACAGAAAAGGAATTATTATTCGACCCGCAGATAAAGGAGGGGGATTAGTGATTCTGAATAAAAATGACTATGAAGAAGAAATGAACAATCTATTAAGAGTGGAAGGCACCTATGAAAAACTGAAAAGGAATCCAACCAAGATATATAGGAAGAAACTTAAAGAATTCATTAACAAAGGCAAAGAAATAGGAATATTGGATAAAAAGGAGGCACAATACCTGATACCTGATTCAAGTAAGATCCCAGTATTGTACTATTTGCCCAAAATACATAAGGATCCTGTCAAACCCCCGGGGAGACCCATTGTGAGTGGGGTTCGACTCCTTGTTTTCTAGATTGGGTGAGTATCTGGACGGATACCTACAACCAGCCGTAAAAATGGGGAAATCTTACCTTAAAGACAGTTCAGAGCTGATTAAAGCGCTCAAAGAAGTACAATTACCAGAAGGATGTATCTTGGCTACAATAGATGCTAATTCCCTTTATACCAGCATCAAACAAATTGATGGATTAAAAGCGGTAGATATTGCCTTACACGAACGTAGCAAGTTAAAACAAATACAAATCAAATATATCCTGGATGGTCTAAAACTCACCATGAGTAGCAACTTCTTTTGGCATAAAAATGAATATTTCTTACAAACAAAGGGAGTTGCAATGGGAGCTCGCTACGCACCTAGCGTAGCGAACCTATTTATGGACATGTTAGAGGAGAAGATGATTTACACTCAGGATATACCAGAACTAACATTCTACCGAAGATATATAGACGATATTATCATTTTATGGAAAGGGACTGAAGAATCTTTGAATAATTTCTTTTTAAAAATGAATGAGAATCCATATGGCATTAAGTTCACAGGAGATTGGAGTTTTAATCAAATAAATTATTTGGATCTTAATATTTTTAAAGATAATAATACACTAAAAAGTAGGACCTATTTTAAACCTACAGATAGGAATGGATACATACCTATTAACAGCTGTCACCATCCTGTATGGAAAGAAGGAATCCCAAAAAGCCAATTTGTCAGGATCAGGAGAAATTGTGACAATGTGGAAGATTATATATCACAAACGGATGTTCTAATAACAAGATTCGAGGAAAAAGGTTATGACAGACAGAAGTTAATCATGACAAGGGATAAAACATTAAATATCAATAGAGAAGAACTTCTACAAAAGAAAAATGTCCCCAACAAAAAATCCAATGAGCTAACTTTCATTACGGGATTCCATCAAAACTTCAGACAAACAGAGAAGATTATGAAAAAGTATTGGCCTATCCTAAAATCCGACAAGACCTTGTCCAAATTACTACCCAGACAACCGAGGTTTATCTATAGGAGAGCCCCTAATCTACGCAACCAATTGGTACGTAATGCTATTGATCCCCCCAAACCAGTGAAACTGTTTCCTGATTTAAAAGGGTTTATCCGATGCAACAGGTGTTTACCTTGCAAAACAACTAACAAACAACCCAGAAAGACGTTACATTTTAAATCCAGATGGAGTGGAGAGGAATTCAAGATTAACAAACTAATCATATGTCAGACCACCCATGTCACCTACCTGGTAGAGTGTCCATGCCGACTCCAGTATGTCGGTAGGACCACCAGACCACTTTTCGTGCGTATTAGAGAACACATCAAGAACATAAGAAAGGGATTTCCGAAACATAGCCTCTCTAGGCACTTCGCAGAGGCACACAATAAGGATCCCAGGGGACTTACATTCGTTGGAATTGACTCTATTACAGGACACTGGAGAGGCGAAAATAAAATAATTAAAATCTCCAAAAATGAAACCAGCTGGATATATCGGCTTAATACACTCCAGCCCAGGGGACTAAACCTAGACATAGACCTCAACTGTTTTATTTCCAATTTTTAACCCTTTTTTCCCATCAATTTTTTGATATATAATATTTATATATGAAAATAGTATCCACCCTATCATTACAACATATTCTATAATTCTTATATTTTTATTATTTTTTTATTATATCACTTCCCATTTATTAATTTTCATATTCATATTTATTATACTCGTACACTTTATCAATTCATATCCTTATTAACTTAATATACTATACTGGATTCCAATATTCGATACACACCATTGTCATTTCACCTTCCATTTTTTATTAATTTATATATATATATATATTTTATTTTTATATATACCTTTTTATATATATTTTGATACATTCTTCTAATAATTAATATACATATACCTTCTCCACACATTAGATGTACTATCCTCCTAAAATATATTTTATCCATAATGGTTTCTATACAATAGCTTATATTGATGTTAAACTTATCCATAATGTTTTTTACAAAATAGCATATATTAATATGTATCCATCAGATGTCCTCCATAAATATATTTTATCCATCATGTTTTTTATAAATTAGTATATATTGATATCAATCACATACTAATAAATTCATGGTAACATCATTAATAACCTTTATATCATATATATACTTTTTATATTAAATGAATAGCTCATACAATTAACAACTTATCCACTAGATGGCGCAATTCTGCGTTCTTAAATCAATTGTACCTCATATATTTATTCTATCCACCAGATGGCGCAATATATTTTATTTCAATATATATACTTTTCTCATTTTAATATATTTTTAATCCTATTTGTTAATAAAATATTGTTGTACACATTTTTATATTATGTACGAGATATCTTTCCCTGTATGTATACATGGTGGTTCAATTATTAGGCACGGAGCATTATATTTCTGATATTGACATATCATATATCCATTCAATTATTATTCAACAATGGTCAGCCTGGGTTTTTGTCCTTTATACTTACCATCTGATTTTTACTTGGCTAAGATTAGCCTACGCCGTGTTCCCTATACTACGACCCACGGCATCAGTTTTCCTTCGTTGAGTTCCGCCAACTAACTTCGTTGCCTAGCAACCACCATGTACAAAAGGGCCTACGCTGGAAGTGATAGGACGCTGCAGAAGACGTCACATGACGAAACGCGTACAGCGCCGTCACGTCACTTCCGGTTCCGGTCTCTAGTTGGAACGCATTGCGTTCCGGGACGCCGATACCTAGCTGTTTTCTCAATTTGTATATGTGAGTACCCATTTTGCTGCTGGAATTTATATTAAACTTTTTTAGCAAAACGATAATACACTATCGAGCTCTCTTTTTCCATGATCCTTCCATCCATATACCCTTGAGTGGCCATACTCGATCTACCCACGAGGCTTTGGATACCACAACATTAACACAGGACCCTACTACCGGACCCCACTTAGGACACTCCGGACCCCATATCACATCTCCCCTAGGAAGGGAACTACTACACAGAGCCAGGATTAAAAGACACCTCTTCAGTACCCGCTCTATACCCCTGTGTGGGGTGGGTACATCTGGTGAGTAGGTCTTTCTACCAGGGGCCACTTTACCACTCACCAGTCACCCACCTTGGGGGTCACCGTAAGACATCCTGTTCACCTATATTTTTGCTATCACCACTATTTTATGGACTCATTTTTATTATATGGACTGATTTAATACCACTATACATTTTTTTGCACGTTGCACAAATAGATTTCCCGCACCTTTTTATCCACCTGTAAATTAATTAATTTTTTGGCACATTCATTCAATTTCTGATCCACCTTGTTATATTCATTGATTTGTTATCACCTCTTGTTGCACTTTATACCAACCGTTTTTTTGCACACCCATCCCGTGCATAATTGTTTCCCGCACATTTATCACTTTTTCACTATTTATTTATCATTTAATTTATCCACTATTATTTATATTATCACTTGCGGAACCAACACCTTTTATAAGTTTTATCAATTCACATAGTATTGTCATATATTTATATTTTTTATTTTTATTTTTGGCATATACACAAGCATATTTATTGTCATATCTTGCAATTTATTACGCCCTCTGGTGGTTGTTTCTCTTATATACCTCTAAAATATTTTTAGATTATTTTATATCCCTTATAACACCATATGTTTTGATCTTTTTACTTGGTTATTGATTTTTTTACCTCCGCATCTTTTATCTATTTACTTATTCCTGAATCATATTTATGTTTTAACATTGTATATTTAAACATCTTATATTTATTTGCACTTTATAAAATAAGCAGCGCCATCACCTTCCATTTTATTTACCTATCTTTATAGCCTTTGGCTATAGTTTAAGGGAGGCTGCAGCTTATTTGTGCACATACTTTATTAATCCCTTGACATCCTTAGCGCGGATTTATTTAGTTACATTAGTCTATTTATATTAGTACCCTATACCCTCGGTACTGCAATATGGCTACACAGCATAAAGTGCAAATAATATACATATGTTAAATCTCATATAAAACATATCACTATACTGGATCATACATATAATAGCATGTCAGTATCATATTACAATAAAATGACATAAAAAACCTAAAAATATTTCACAAATAAAATATTTAAAAAAAAAATAGCATTAAAATGGCAGCTAATTATAAAACTGCAAATGAATCTATCAGATACAAAAAATGAAATCTAAAAATATATACAAGAATCACAGATTACACATGATATCAATAATTACTGATAAAACAATTTATATCGAGATCTATGTTAAGCCCATTCGGGTATAAAGAATTGGTCAGAAAGATCCAATATGTTTCACGTTTAGAGAGATCTCAAACCCTATTGGATCCCCTCCAAACCTGATCCACACGTTCGATACCCCAAAATTTCAAGTTGGTGGGATCCTGGTTATGATGTTCTTTAAAATGAAGTGAAACATTATGGTCTTTGAACCCCTTCCTAATATTCGAGATATGTTCGGATATTCGAATCGCCAGGGTTCTTTTAGTCCTGCCAATATAAATTAGCCCGCATGGGCACTCCATGCCATAAACGACATGAGTCGTATGGCATGTGATCAAGTCTTCGATCTCAAAGTTTTCCCCATTAGCTGAAGAGTGAAATGATGTGAAACCCCTCAGATGGGTACTAACTTGTTTGCAGGAATTGCAATGCGACACGCATAAAAGCCTGTCTTATTATCCCAAAACATGGTAGGTTTAATGGGAGGATCGAGCACTTTGCACACTATCTGATCCCCAAACGTTGGTGCTTTCTTATATATAAACGAAGGCATTGGTGGTAAATTACTGCCCAGAATCTTGTCTAGACGTAAGACCCCCCAATGTCTTCTGATGATTTCCTCAATCTCTTTGTGTTGTCAGTTGAACTGAGTCAAAAAGCTCCACTCATGTTTATTATCTGAAGTTTGTCCACGCCCAACCAAACAAGCTTGTTTTGAGCATGTAGCTACTTCAGATATATCTTTATCCAATAATTGGCCATCATAACCTTTTTCAAGGAAACGCTGGCGAATAACCGGAGATTGGGTAAAGAAATCAGCATCTGTAGTGCAGTTCCTCCTCACGCGTAAGAGCTGCCCCTTAGGAATATTACGCAGCCAGCTGTTATGATGTCCACTATGGATAGGGAGGTAACCGTTGCGGTCCGTGGGCTTAAAGTAGACTTTAGTCTCTAAAGCCCCGTTCCGCAACATGACCTCCACATCCAAATAGTTTATAGATATACCGCTCCAATTAAATTCTAATTTGATATTATTGGTATTAAAATTTTATGAATTCGCAAAATCTGCCAACTCATTCTCGTGGCCCTCCCATACAAAAAACAGGTCATCAATGTACCTCTTGTACATCTTCAACTGTGACCTATGCTGGGCATATATGAACCGATCCTCCAATTCCCCCATAAATAAATTAGCTAGGCTGGGAGCAAACTTGGCTCCCATAGCCACGTCTCGTTTCTGACTATAAAATAAACCATTAAACCAAAAATAATTGTGTGCCAAGCAAAATTCCAAGGCACACCTCAGAAACCTAATTTGGGGGTCAGGGGTCCTACTTTTGTATGGGAGGGCCCGAGAATGAGTTGGCAGATTTTGCGAATTCATTAAATTTTAATATGAGTAATATCAAATTAGAATTTAATTGGAGCCGTATATCTATCCACTATTTGGATGTGGAGGTCATGTTGCGGAATGGGGCTTTAGAGACTAAAATCTACTTTAAGCCCATGGACCGCAACGGTTACCTCCCTATCCATAGTGGACATCATAACAGCTGGCTGCTATATATATGTAAAAGAAAGAAATGGTTCCTGCGCTTTAAGGGGTTGTCATGCGACTAGTTTCCTGGAGATACGACTGTTTTGGTCGTCGTTCCAGCTGAGCTGCCACTCTCAAAAGGTCGTGCAAACCCAAATAAGACTTTAAATGAAAACATACATAGAGCGCACCAGCCTAGCGCATTACCTTTAAAACAGTTTATTTTAAATAAGACAGTATACACAACATACTCACAAAGCGAATGTGAAATACGGGCAAAATATGCAATAAAGATCCACCAAAAATGTCCACCGAGCCTCATCCACAGGTGCGTGCCGTGGTGAGATGTAAACCTCCAACAAACAGCTTAAACATTTTGGGGGTGTCCCCCCTTTCTCAGAGCTACTATATAGCTCAGAAATACTATATATATGTAGCACTGCCCTCTTGGGAGCTGCTGAGAACGGATTCCCCTGGGTTACCCATAGCAACAACTTGTAAATTCTTAGCACTTTAAGTGCTTGGCTCAGTCAAAAAACAGTCCAGGGGATTTGTTTTTTTGTGTTTTATTTGAACTTGGATGGGAGAAAGGATGAGTGGGATACTCCAACTTGATAACTATGCACAATTTTGAGGAATTCTATCTCTATTGAATGCAGCAAGGCCGCAGCTTCACCCTGCCACTGAGGTGAAATGTTGAAAGGCAAACTATGCGGTATATTGCTCTTCAGGGTCTAACTTGGCACCCCCTTTCTTGCTGACTGTGTTTGCTGACCTTCTTTCCACCCACCTCACTTGAGTGGTCCCCTTCCTGGGCAGACCCCTGGTACTCACAGACACTGTTTTTCTGCCTTCAGCTCCACTGTCAGTTTCCTCTGGACTTCTCTTGCTCAGCTCCACACCTGGCTCACTAAGCCGACCGCCTGTGACCACCTTCCTGTCTGACAGGAGGAGAGACAGCTGTCACCCTCCTACTGGGACCTGGCTTCCCACTCAAAGACACCCTGCCTCATGTGCTCTCAGCTTTTATGGTCAACCCCAGGATGCACTGTGATTGAGCCCTCCCACTGAGACTGCCATAAAAGCCTGTGTATCATTGGCCAGGTTTCCTACACTGTCCAACAGGCCTCCCTATTGGATGCAGCGGGGACACTTCCTCAGACCAGATGAATACATACTGAGCACAATGAGCAGGCCTAACTAAAGATCAGGCTCCCCTGATAAGAAGATGGAGCAAAACAAATAATTTTACCTAGCACCTGTCTATGAGGGTGCTACCTCTATTTCTCTCTCTCTCTCTCTAGCTCTCTCTATCTCTCTCTCTCTCTCTAGCTCTCTCTATCTCTCAGAACATGTTCACATTCAGGAAGTGCAATGTGGCTACAATTAGGAACTGACATGTGGGTTAGGCAGGAAGTGACAGTTAGCCAGCTAACTGACAGATCCCCCCCATGCCTAAGGGACAAAATTACCCCTCCCTGACTTACCCTCCAAATGAACACAAGCTGGAGTATAGGAAGGGAGCCATCGTTCTCTGTATCACGCGAGGAGCTGTACGACTTCCGGAAACATGTGTACACTCTAATAATGTCGTTTCCAGTTGCCTGTGGCGATCGCACGTTCGTGAGAACGCCCTGAGATGAATAAAATTCAAAATACACAATACACATTCAAAATACAAAATTACATAGAGACAAATGAGAAAAAAAAACATGAGCTGTGTAGAAATAAATAAGCTTTATTGAACATGTATAGACATCATGAATCACTGTAACAGGCATGTGAAATGATAAAAATCCAAAAAAGCCAATTCAGACAGAGAGACATGGTGGCCTTTTCACAGGCAAACTAATCCAGTCTAGATCATGCCTTTATATAACATAAGTTATCCTACACCCACCGTGTAAAGCAGAGTAATTAATTGTGTCTGGTCATGGCTAACGTGAATGCACCAGTTGACTAATGAATGAAAGTGTTTGGAAAAAAAACAACAGCAATATCTGTCTTTGTTCAAGTAGAACCACAGAGAAAGTTGTAGGCAAGGGATTTGAACCCACAACGCCAGGGCTGAAGGCAGAATTTCTAACCACTTAGCCACTTTCTGCTCATGACATTTATGATTGGATTTGTGATGTTGGTAGACTTGGTGTAGTACATTTTGAACATAAAACTGAATTGAAAAATCTGAGAAATTTGAGCATGTGCAGTTGAATCCCAGAACCCTTTATTAAAAAATGATATATATGTTTGAAATAATATATATTTTTTGTTGGGGGGGGGGGGGAGAGATATTATTGTTGCTTGCTATATAGCGAGCAAGAATAATATTTGTTAAGCCCCAAAAACAATACATTTGTAAAATGTTGAAGCAATTTCTAACATTGTTTACAGTGAAAATGCTTGAGCAGGGAACCCCAAAAATCTAATAGGAAGATAATGGTGTTTAAGAATTCAATAATTGCTAGGAATATGAAATGTGTGCATTTAAAACATCAATTTCTCTACTGCTTGCCTCTTATCGCCTGGTTTTAACGGCTAAGTGCACTAATTTGGGGAACACGCGAATCCGAATTCACTATATCGCCGGCTTGCGATTTGAAAAACATTATTTTTCAGGTCTATTCTACCGTTGAGCATGCAGACACGTGCTGCCTCCCAGCCATAGACTGCGGGAGATATTTTTTGCTTTCACAATTTTGTTGAAATCTTTTTATATATTTCACTTTTTGACACAGTTTAAAAGCAGTTGATCTCCAAATGATATCCCACATCTTTCAGAACCATTTATTCTTTTTTTTTTCATGCTGAAAACGTGACTTAGAACAAAACAGTCGTGCTTTTAGCTCAACTGTTTGTTCACTCTCTCTCTGATGTTATTTAACCTTAGTGAATTAAGAATTGCTATAACGTTTCCTCTAGTGAATTTTGATTGCGCCTTCTCCCATTCGCCATGGCGTTAAAATTAATGCGATCGCATAAATGCAATATAGTGAATTAGGTCCCCTGTGTCATTTAACTTCAAAGAGTAGGGACATACCTTGAATGAATAGTTGTCATGGCCCTGCCTCCCAAGAGGGCATCACCACATTGCCCTTTACTTAATGCTTATATGAATGAGAGACAGTGCTCATATCAGCATCACTCTCTGCCTCAGGAAAGGCTCACTATGCAAACAAATGGCCTCTTAATTCCCAAGATCTAATTCCAAAAGAGCATCTTAATAATAACAGGTGGCAGATCATTAGTGGCATGACAATCAATTAATCTCTGCATTAAATATCACATTGTACGTTTTGTTAATGCAAGCAGTGTAAGTACTTGAATGTGAATTGCTATTAGCCTCTTGCTGTCCCTGTACAGCAGGGTTCAGACTGGGGTGAAGGGAAGCCCCAGGAGACAATTGGTTGTGCTGTAGGGTAAGAAGCATGATGACAGAAGTAGAGAGTGGAGTGACAGAGAGCTTGTTAGTCCCCTGCATCTCATTTTACTGTCAAATCAA